>NC_012870.2:26625954-27825954 GCF_000003195.3 Sorghum bicolor | reverse complement strand
GTATTAGAACGAACTACAAGAATATTCCCTAAGTTATTCTTAACTATATAGTCTAGCATATCATAGTTAGTGCAAGCATACTTAGCAATCATTGCGAGACAAGACTACACCCATACATAGTGATATTAGCAAGGAATATGAGAAACATAGCAATCACTCCCCAGTAATAATGTTGCTCTGCCAGCCCAATACACGAGAGGGGGACTATATAAGAATCAATGAAGCTGTCACTATCACGAACCACCCCACGATCTGGCATATTGGGTACAATCGCAGATAAATACGGTATAAGCACCACGCCTACAAAATATCTATCATTTACCCATGGATCCGATGGATAAACGCTATACGATCCTAAGCATGTATATAGATCCAATCTAACTAAGCCAAGTACATAACTATGATAAACTAAGAACAATATAATCTTGAATATAAGCAAGTAGAGCAAAGTCATAAGCAATATATTGAAGTAGAACAAAGTCATATTCATAATATTGAAGAACAAAGATAATTAGAAAGCAATTAGAAGCACAATTAGAGAATTACCAAGAATCCTCTTGACAGATCCGGAAACCAATCGAAGATTGACTCCTTCTAGTTCTAATCCTATGTAGCTATGCTAATCTAGATATCTAATTGATGTGGTGGCTCTAATCTTGATCAGAGGCTTCTTCTCCCTTGATGGAACAATGAATTAGGGTTGAGAGGCTCTCTCCTCCAGGGGCCAGGGGGTCTGGTTTTATAGTCCCTTCAAGTGAATATGGGCCATTGGATCAAACCGACATAGATTGTATGGTTTAGATTCATCCTTTAGGTCGGTGGAGATCTCCCACGAAGCAGAGTCCTGATTGGACTCAAGGAGGGGGCGGGCGCCCAGGGCAGGAGGGCGGGCGCTCTGCCTCTGGCCCTGTTTCGCCTCCGCTTCGGTCTCGTAGCTTCTGGAGTCTTCTAGATGTAAGATAATTGCGCAGCACATTAATATCTTTACGTAATCCCGACATGTGCGCCTTTCTTCCATATTTCCTGATAACCCCCTGCAGAAATAGACAAACACCAAAACTCGTGGAATTCTGTCAGATAAAACCCTAAGTCTAGATGTTGATTTCATTTGGATCCTTTTATTTATTTATTTGATAATTAAATTTGATACTTAAGGACCGTCAACAAACTCCCCCAAGCTTACCTCTTGCTCGTCCCTGAGCAAGGATAGACTCAGCTATGGATCAGAAATAATTTCAAAATCTTTAAAAATTGACGGTACACATGCTCTTAAATAAGATCTCATCTCTGTGTTAGAGTAAACTGTCAAGACTTAAAACTTACTTTACCTTCACCATGGGACTTGTAACTGTCACTTCTGTCTTGAATAGTTAAAAGATAGAACAGTCTAGCCAATTGCCATGTCTCTTATTCTTGATCAGCTATAGCTCTAGAGTTTTTTGCAGATTTTCAAATAAAACTCAGAGATTCCTTGTATGATTCTCTTAGGTCTCTCTTTTGTGGTATTTTTGGATCCTTACCAAGGCAGTGATGGTATATGCCTTCTCTCAAGATATGTAGTATTTGTGGTATGAGGCATAGTGACATTGCCTTCTCTCTCACCCTACTCTAATAAGGCTTTAATATCTGGAGCTCATAGGTGGGAGATAAAATATACATACTTACAAGACATTTATTGCATAGTCAAACCATGGATCCAAAGAAACAAATCAATAAGCCAAATCAAGATGTGCATGTGTGGCGAATGAATGGTGTATGGTGATGATGGTGATAACAATGGTGAAAACAATGGTGGTGGAAGTCTAATTCTACTTTGCTCTTTGAGGGGATACATACCTTCCTTGCTGTTTGAATTTATGAGGAGAATGAGATACTCTTCTTTTTTTTTCTTTTCTCTCAGGTGGGTATCTTGCACCCCTAATTCTACTGTCGGACACTTGTCCATTTTTACCTCTCGTCCACTTTTTCTTTTCTTTCGAGGTTCCGAGCACTTGCTCCTTTTTATTTCCTTGTATCTTTTTTTTCTTTTTCTTTTTTTTCAGAGCATTCATCTCTTGAGATAATATAGCAAGTGGTAGTAACAAGATAACTTGAGCATTTATTTCACAAGGGGAAAACAGAAATATTTTTGGTTATTCTCTCCCGGATTAGGAGTAGAATATTTTTAGGTGATTCTGGAGATGGAATGGGTGAATATATGTGGATGGTACTTCCGGAGTAGAAGTAGCATATATGACTGAACGTGCAAGTGAAATCTTGATTTAACCACATGACAAGCTCCTAAGGGTCTACACAGCTTGACCACACTCAATGCTCATAAGAAGTAAATAATAAATGTGTGGCTCAAAGTCTAGCAAGCATGCATATATGGCTGTGGTAGGAATTTAAACTCTCATCATACAGGAACTCATCATGCAATATTTTAAAGATTTTCAAAGATAAAATTCTCCAGAATTCTAGCATCTCTAGGAACAGATAAACAGCAGCTCAACCTTCCCATATTATATCCGTTAACAACTTAGATTTCAGATCAAGTTTTCATCCCACAAGTTTAGGTCTAGAGCAAGCCTTAAATTATAACAGTTATATCTAAACTTGAGAGAGAACTTAAAATGTGCAAATTAGGCAGAGCAACTATTCATCACATCCATGCTTAAGTTTTATTTAGATACATATTAGCATAGCCACTTTATTTATTTATTAAACACACTAAGCAAAAGATAAATAAGCACGAAATCTTTATTTGGTTTTTCCTAGTTTATGTATTTTAATATTCTAATATAATATAAGTATGAAGATAGATAGAAATACTTATCGAGATAAATGGGGGTGCTCTCCCCCAAACTGAATTTTGACGTAATTTCTCTTGATGTAGCTAGCAGGTGGCAGAGGTGTATTTGAAAGTCAGCAGCATTCTGACAGCGATTAGAATGTCCTCCATCTGCTAGTCTTCTTGATTCTTAAATTCTGTGGAGCTCAAATACACAACAAAGCTTGTGGAACTGATTAAGTGTTAGCATAAATATCTAGCCTTTTGAGACTCCTTAATAAATATTACTCTCTGTTTTTATATTTTTGTTTTTATAAAGCAGAAAAATATTTATTTTATTTTTATGCCACCACAGTGAATGTACTTATGGGTTTTATGCCACTCGTCTACTCACATGGGGCTTACAGTTTTTCACATTTTTATTTTCTTTTTAGGATAATACGAACATGATTAACTAAGTAAACTATTTGAAATAATTGAAAGGGAAAGGATAACTACCAAGTTTACCTCTTGGCAAGGCGTTCGGTGTTTTTAAGTCCTCCGAACGGGACTCTCCATTTTCTTAATCGTCCTGAGGTTCGTTGGGTGGCGTAGTCGGTACTTCCGGCAGCGCCTCCTCTTCTTGTATAGTTATCTTCATTTTCCATACCTGACTCGGTGCTTCAATCTCCTCTGGATAATTCTGTTTAAACTCAACGTCTTCTGATCTTACAACTTCTCCTTCATAGTCTGCCCATCCGTCCTTGATGATCTGCCTCCTCTGGTTGTGGTTGCGTCGTCTTCTTACCTGCTTAGATTCTTCAACGATATAGTTAGGGTCAGTAAAATAACGGCGTACCTTCTCTGAGGGGAAGTGCATATGGACTTCTCCGGTTCCAATGTAGATAATTGCTTTAACGGTGCTGAGGAACGGTCTTCCAAGGATGATGGGTGGATCATACTCGTCTTCTCCCATGTCAACAACTTGAAAGTCTGTGTAGACAAAGTGATCGTCTATTTTGACTGGGACATCAGTTACTGTTCCTTTGACTTCTCGAAATGTCTGATCCGCCATCTGGAGCTGAATGTATGTTGGTCTTAGTGGCATGGTCCCGAACAAGAGCCGATAGGTGACTGCGGCCATTATGTTGACGCCCGATCCGGTGTCGCAAATTGTCTTGTAGAAGCTATATCCATGTATGGAGCAGTAAATGCTTGGCATTCCTGGGTCGTCCTTCTTGGTCAAAAACGGTGACTTAAGTTGATGATCTTGGCCTCCATGAACTACAGTGACCATCTTAGCTGACACGGTCTACACTTTCTTGTTCCTGTTTCTCCTGTTGGTCCTCTTCCTTGATTTACGTCTGGATTGATCTTGAATTTGTGTAGTGTTGGATATTTTAAACGCAAACAGAAAAATCCACAAGCGCACGGATACCGATGTAGCCTTCACCCGGGAGTATTCCAGAGTATCAATTTTCCACAGAGAACGTGAGTGTACTAATTAAGATCCAAGATCGCCCAAGGATAACTATATAATTATTTTTGGTGGGAAGAGAGGAAGTTTCCTAAGAGTTCTCTAGTTGATCTAAGAATCCAAAATTACTTCAAGATTATCTATATCGAGACATCAGAGCACTAACCACAAAAAGAGATGAGAAGGGGGCTAGGAAGGTCTGACTACGGTCCTACAAACACCAATCCGAACGTGGTGGAATACGTCGAACGTTAGGGCTGTCACTACCCTAAGGCTACCACAACAATCCGTAGGATTGGGTGCAATTCCAGGTAATTGCAAGACTAAACACCACGTCTAATCTACCGGCTCCTCCTCCGCTCTCCTCTTCTCTCTCCCTATTTTCTAGATTACAACTAGAACTAACTAGAACTAGAACTAGAGGAACTAGAACTAGAACTAGATGAACTAGAACTAGATCTAGATGAACTAGAGGTAGAACTAGAAGAACTAGAGGGATCCTCTCTACTTGGATGAAGAATTGAAACCCTAGCTTTGATTCGGTAGAAGAGGTATGCTCTCTAGGGGCCAGGGGGCCTTGCCTATATAGTCTTTTCAGATGAATCTGGGCCGTCGGATCAAACCGACATTAATCACATGGTTTTCCTTGGTCCCTTAGGTCGGTGGAGCACAATCCGCGAAGTTGAAGCTGATTGGTTACTGTAGCTGGGCGGGCACCCAAGGGACTTGGGCGGGCGCCCTGCCCCCGGGCCCGATCGGCCTCCCGTTCGTTCCCATGGCTTCTGGAGTCTTCTAGATGGTAGAAAATTGTCCGGCATGTTAATATCTCTATGTAAACCCGACGTGTGGGCCTTTCTTTCATATTTCCTGATAACCCCCTGCAGAAATAGACAAACACCAAAACTCGTGGAATTCTGTCAGATAAAACCCTAAGTCTAGGTGTTGGCTGCATATAAGTATTTTTCCATGATTAGTTGATGGTCAAATGTGAGCATTAAGGACCGTCAACAAGCTCCCCCAAGCTTAACCTTTGCTCGTCCCTGAGCAAAGATGAACTCAAGAATTTCTGCAGTGGTTTCAATACATGCGTTCAAACAAGATCTCATCTCTAGGTTAGGGTAAACTATTAAGATTTAAATTTACTCATTTTTCCTTCCACCATGGGGCTTGCAACCATCACTTGTGTCTTGAGTACTTAGAAGATAGAACGGTCTAGTCAAGCGCCATGTCTCTTGTTCTTCGATTAACTATAGCTCTGGAGTTTTTGCAGATTTTCAAATAGAACTCAGAGATTCCTTGTATGACTCTCTCTAGTCTCTCTTTTGTGGTATTTCTGGATCCTTACCAAGGCAGTGATGGTATATGCCTTCTCTCAAAGTATGTGGTATTTGTGGTATAAGGCATAGTGACATTGCCTTCTCTGGAGCTCATAAGTGGGAGACAGCTAATACATACTTACAAGACATTTATTGCATAGTCAAACCATGGATCCAGAAGAACAAGTCAATAAGTCAAATCAAGATGTGCATGTGTGGCGAATGAATGGTGTCTGGTGATGATGGTGATAATGGTGAAAACAATGGTGAAAGACTAATTCTACTTTTGCTCTTTTGAGGGGATACATACCTTCCTTGCTCTTTTGAAACTTTTGGGGAGAATGAGATGCTCTGTATTTTCTTATTTTCTTATTTTTTGTTTCTCTCAGGTGGGTATCTTGTACCCCTAATTCTACTGTCGGACACTTGTCCATTTTTACCTCTCGTCTCACTTTTTCTTTTCTTTCGAGGTTCCGGGCACTTGCCCCTTTTTATTTCCTCGTATCTTTTTTTCTTTTTTTAGAGCACTCATCTCTTGTAGCAAGTGGTAGTAACCAAGATAACTTGAGCATTTATTTCACAGGGGAAGAACATAAATGTTTTTGGCTATTCTCTCCCGGATTAGGAGTAGAATATTTTTTAGGTGATTCTGGAGATGGAAATGAGTGGATACATGTGGATGCGTACTTCTAGAGTAGAAGCAGCATGTGTGAGTGAACGTGCAAGTGAATCTTAATTTAACCACATGATAAGCTCCTAAGGGTCTACACAGCTTGACTACACTCAATGCTCATAAGCAGTAAAGTAAATATGTGGCTCAAAGTCTAGCAAGCATGTATATATGGCTGTGGTAGGAATTTAAACTCTCATCATACAGGAACTCATCATGCAACATTTTAAAGATTTTTTTAAAGATAAAATTCTCTAGAATTCTAGCATCTCTAGGAACAGATAAACAGCAGCTCAACCTTCCTATATCATATCCGTTAACAACTTAGACTTTAGATCAAGTACTCTTCCCACAAGTTCAGGTTTAGAGCAAATCTTAATTAATAACAGTCATGCCTAAACTTGAGAGAGATTTCAATTTTGAGAACTAGTCATGGCAGAGCAACTATTCATCATTTCCATGTGAGAGCTTATCATGAGGGTTCATAGCAAACTTTATTTATTTATTTAGCAAACTAAGCAAAGATATAAGCACAAAATTTTTATTTGGGTTTTTATGATTATGCATCTTTTTATTATTAGAGTAAAGTATAAACGTGAGTAGAACACTTAGCTGGATAAATGGGGGTGCTCTCCCCCAAGCTGGATTTTGACGTAATTTCATCTGATGTAGCTAGCAGGTGACGGAGGTGTATTTGAATGTCGGCAGCATCCTGACAGCGGTTAGGATGTCCTCCGTCTGCTAGTCTTCTTTGATCCTTGAATTCTATGGAGCTCAAATAGACAACAAAGCTTTGTGGAACTAGTTAAGTGTTAGCATAAATATTTAGCCTTTATCATGTTGAGCCTCCTCAATAAATGTTACACTCTTTAGTAGGATCACAACCTTATTTTTACAATTTTATTTTTATAGGACAGGAATATATTTATTTCATTTTTATGCCACCACAGTGAATGTACTTATGGGTTTTATGCCATGAGCATAATCACATGGGGCTTACTATTTTTATTTTCTTTTCAAGATGATATGAACCTGATTAACTAAGCAAACCATTTTAAAATAATTGAAAGGGAAAGGATAAGTACCAAGTTTACCTCTTGGCAAGGCGTTCGGTGTTTTTAAGTCCTCCGAACGGGACCCTCCGTTTTCTCAGTCGTCCTGGGATTCACTGGATGGCGTAGTCGGTGGTTCCGGCGGCGCCTGCTCTTCATGTATAACTATCTTCTCTCTACACACCTGACTCGGTGCTACGGTCTCCTCAGGACAGTTCTGATCAAGCTATATGTCTTCAGACCTTACTACTTCTCCTTCGTAGTCTGCTCATCCGTCCTTGATGATTTGCCTACTCTGGTTGCGGTTGCGTCGTCTTCTTCTTGTCTTGACCTGCTTAGAGTCTTCAACTATATAGTTAGGGTCAGTAAAATAGCGGCGTACCTTCTCAGAGGGGAAGTTCATGTGGACTTCTCCGGTTCCAATGTAGATGATTGCTTTAACGGTGCTGAGGAACGGTCTTCCAAGGATGACGGGTGGATTGTACTCGTCTTCTCCCATGACAATAACCTTACGGAATGTCTGATCTGCCATCTGGAGCTGAATGTATGTCGGTTGTAGGGGCATGGTTCCATGCAGGAGCTGATAAGTGACTGCGGCCATTATGTTGACGTCAGATCCGGTGTCATAGAGTTTCTTCTGAAAAAATATCCATTGATTGTGCACTCGATGCTTGGAACACCAGGGTCATCCTTCTTGATCAAGAAAGGCGACTTGAGTTGACGATCTTGACCGCCTTGAGCAGCAGTGACCATCTTAGCTGACTCAGTCCACAATTGCTTGTTCCTGTTCCTCCTGTTGGTCCTTTCCTTGGTTCATGTCGGGATTGCTCTGAGATTTGTGTAGTCTTGTTCTTGAAAGAAAACGTCTCCTTCCTCCCCTTGATGTAGAAACTGATCTTGACAGCACTAGCGTAGATGACAACTCCCGAGGTGTTCTGGAATGGCCTCCCTAAGATGATAGGTGCCATCTCATTAGTACCAGTCTCTACCACGAAGTCCGCTGGGGCATGCAAGGTACCAATTCGGACGCAGAGGTTCTTCAATATTCTCTTTGGGAAACTTAGTGTACGATCTGCAAGCTGCAAACACATGGTTGTTTCTAATAAAGGATGTGTAAAGAATTTTTCATAGAGTACCCTGAGCATAATGTTGACGCTAGAGCCAAAGTCGCAGAGTGCTTCTAGGAAGTCCACCATGCCGATGGAGATCAGGATGACGGGGCGTCCTGGATTGTCTCTCTTGACCGGTAGAAGGACATTAATTACTTCCACAATGGGGTTACTCCAATAGTTACGTCCTCAAGCATCTCAGGGCAGTGATTGCCTGAGTGTCCAGTATCTCCAGTGTGTTTGTGGTCGTAGATCTAGGTTCTTCACTTAGTGGAGTCTGGGAGTTGTAAAAGTCCTTCATATTTTGCTCGAAGTATACCTACTCATAGAGACAAGGCAGAGATCAAGTGCATGGGCCCTGTTGGTGGAAAACACCAACAGAACCAAAAGTGTATTTGTTCTTCTCTAACCTTAAGCATAGTGAGCAAGACAAAGTTGATGGATAAAAAGATCATGAGTGTAGCATTTAAAACATTTGTCAGATCAGATTGCTCAACCTAATGGAAAGATAATCTATCTATATTTATGTTGTTTTTTTTATAAAATATATCTTCCAAAGTTTGAGTGTGCAACATTTTAGTTCATAAGATTAGGAGCGTGGGATCACAAAGGTGGAAGGACTAAACATGTTGAATCTATTGGGTTGGTTAATCTAGAGTTGTAAATCATACATGTTTGTCTCTTTATTCATGTGAATGCTAGAACTAAGAAGAAACTTATAAAAGTGATAGTCAAGTACCTTAAGATATTACCTTACTTGAAGAGTGATGGTATAGTATCACCTTGTGGAAGCTTTCCTCTCTTAGCGGTTGTGCATCGTGTTTGTGGCACCCTCCATGGATCATCTCTTGTGAGCTATGCCTTCCTCTTGCAAATTGTTAAACTTCTTGTGTCTCTCTCTTTGTGTCCAATGTGGGTTTATCTCAGGACTTCCCAGGTTGATATTGAAAGTTTTCCTACAGGGGTTAGTCCAACAAAATATCCCATATCTGCAATAGCATACTATCGGCTCAAAAATCAACCTAGACACCATGTCTAATTTGATTTAGGAGGGAATTTTAACCTAAGCATCATGCTTAATTTAAAATCCTTTGGAAGTAAGATCATCATTCCTAAACTAAGCACCATGCTTAATTAAGAGATAAATGAGACTACTCCAACCTAGACATATACTAAAGCAAATAAAGGTACCATGAGAGCATTTATAGAGATCTACTCAAGTGGAGATGAAGTAGTGTGATTAGTATTTAACAAATTGAGCATGTCTCAAAGGTAGGGACAACCAACATAGCAACATGGCAAAGGATGTTTTTATGTAAAGTACTCCCCCAAGCTTGAATTTTGCAAAATTCAAGTTTGGATGAATTTAATTCAATGTTGTATGATGATTGGTTGTACATACCTTGTGCTTGTCATTCATCCGATCTTCTTGCTCCAATCCTGGAAAGGTTAGTGACAAGAATACCCGAAGGAATATTTTTACAATTATCCTGATATGCTCAACACACAAGGTAATGTTGCAAATAATTAAATGTTTATGTTATGGTCTGATCAGTGCTTATTTTAGGACGCTAAGCTTGTCCTTGGGAAACCATCAATTTATGTCAGTGAAGTGGTTTCCCCTCCAACTCTGACCTATATCAAGATCAACTCAACGAGATCTGCAATATTTGTTATAGACATATGTATCGATAACCGCCCTTTTAAAGTTTTTATAAATAAGAAGGATGAGGGGGTTGGAGATCTCGAATGTAGTGATGTTGGAAAAACCAATGGATTGGGAAGATGTTGCATATGAGCATGGAGTAAATGAAGTGGCTATGAAATAAATTCCATGCTCATTAATGCTTAGAGTGAAATCCATGTGGTATGGTGAAAATGATAAGGTGAGTGTGGTAAAAAAAAGGAAAAGAAAAAAGGATACACGGACGACTTGGTTCGAAACTAGCACAGGTACCGTGTCCCGGCAACGGAACCAGAAAGCTTGTTGGGTATTTTAAACGCAAACAGAAAAATCCTCAAGCGCACGGATACCGATGTGGCCTTCACCCGGGAGTATTCCAAAGTATCGATTTTCCACAGAGAACGTGAGTGTACTAATTAAGATCCAAGATCGCCCAAGGATAACTATATAATTATTTTTGGTGGGAAGAGAGGAAGTTTCCTGAGAGTTCTCTAGTTGATCTAAGAATCAAGAATTACTTCAAGATTATCTATATCGGGACATCAGAGCACTAACCACAGAAAGAGATGATAAGGGGGCTTGGAAGGTCTGACTACGGTCCTACAAACACCGATCCGAACGTGGTAGAATACGTCGACCGTTAGGGCTGTCACTACCCTAAGGCTACCACAACAATCCGTAGGATTGGGTGCCATTCCAGGTAATTGCAAGACTAAACACAACGTCTAATCTATTAATTACTACTCTAGCGTTATAAAGACTAGAGCACTTGATGCAAGCGGGAATCCAATAAATAACTTGAATGTAAATAAAAGTAATTAAAGAACTCAGAAATTATGAATTGAAGAACCCGGAGAACGATGAAGAACGAACCAGTTGGTGCAAAAGTACAATGTTGAGGAAGATCCGACAGATCCGGCTCCTCCTCCGCTCTCCTCTTCTCTCTCCCTATTTTCTAGATTACAACTAGAACTAACTAGAACTAGAACTAGAACTAGATGAACTAGAACTAGATCTAGATGAACTAGAGGTAGAACTAGAAGGACTAGAGGGATCCTCTCTACTTGGATGAAGAATTGAAACCCTAGCTTTGATTCGGTAGAAGAGGTATGCTCTCCAGGGGCCAGGGGGCCTTGCCTATATAGTCTTTTCAGATGAATCTGGGCCGGCGGATCAAACCGACATTAATCACACGGTTTTCCTTGGTCCCTTAGGTCGGTGGAGCACGATCCGCGAAGTTGAAGCTGATTGGTTACTGTAGCTGGGCGGGCACCCAAGGGACTTGGGCGGGCGCCCTGCCCCCGGGCCCGATCGGCCTCCCGTTCATTCCCGTGGCTTCTGGAGTCTTCTGGATGGTAGAAAATTGCGCGGCACGTTAATATCTCTATGTAAACCCGACGTGTGGGCCTTTCTTTCATATTTCCTGATAACCCCCTGCAGAAATAGACAAACACCAAAACTCGTGGAATTCTGTCAGATAAAACCCTAAGTCTAGGTGTTGGCTGCATATAAGTCTTTTTCCATGATTAGTTGATGGTTAAATGTGAGCATTAAGGACCGTCAACATGTAGTCTTGTTCTTGAAGAAAAATGTCTCCTTCTTCCCTTTGACGTAGAAACTGATCTTGGCAGCACTAGCGTAGATGATAGCTCCCGTGGTGTTCAAGAATGGCCTCCCTAGGATGATAGGTGCTCTCTCATTATTTCCGGTCTCTACCACTACAAAGTCTGCTGGGGCATATAAGGTACCAACTCGGACACAAAGGTTCTTCACTATTCCTTTTGGAAAAGTTATCGTCTGATCTGCAAACTGCAAACACATGGTTGTCTCTAATAAAGGATATGTAAAGAATTTTTCATAGAGTACCCTGGGTATAATGTTGACACTGGAGCCAAAGTCACAGAGTGCTTCTAGAACGTCCACCATGCCGATGGAGATCGGGATGACGGGGCATCCTGGATCGCCTCTCTTGACCGGCAGACGGTCAGTAGAAAATTCAGTGACTGGGTTACTCCAATTACCTGCATCAAACATGTCTACAAGATTTGCAGATTCTAATCCTTCCGGTTGTGATGGTATACCGGGGTTAGTAGTAGGAACAGCAGCAGCTATTTGATTTAACTGAGATTCAATCATTTTATTAAAGCTAATTTGATTCTTGATGGCAGTAGAGAAATTATCCATTCTATTATTTATATTTTCTAGCAATTTATCATTAGATGCCAACTTCTTAGATAGATTACCCATTATCTTTCCTTGATTAGACACTAACTCTCTCAAAGGTGGAAAATTATTATTATTGTAAGAATTGTTACCTTGATAATTACCTGAGTAGTTAGGCCTCTGTTGATTCCAACCTTGATTTTGTTGAGGACGGTTGTAGTAGTTGTTGTTGTTGATGTAGTTCACATCCTCAAGCATCTCAGGGCAGTGGTTGCCTGAGTGTCCAGTGTCTCCACACTCCTCACAAGTCATGTGAGAATCGTAGATGTGCATAACTTCCTTCTTATGTCCAGCTCTATCGTCGAGCTTCTTCATGAGCAGGTCTATCTTTGCAGACAACATGTCTACCTCCTTCAGCTGATGCATACCTCCACCTCTCTTGCGTGTCTGGGTCCTCTCTTCATTCCAGCTTTGATTGGACGCCATCTTCTCCACAAGAGCTGTGGCTTGTGGTATAGTAAGTGATAAGAATGCTCCTGCAGCTGCAGCATCCATGGTCTCTCGGGCACTGTTGCCGAGCCCATGATAGAACGTCTGCATCAATAGCCAACTCTCCATTCCATGATGGGGACATTCTAGGATGTAGTCTTGAAAGCGCTCCCATGCTTCTGGAACAGATTCATCATTTTGTTGCTGAAAACTTGTAATCTTCCCACGGAGAGCATTGGTCTTGCCCATGGGAAAGAACTTAGCCAGGAAGTTTATTGAGCAGAGTGCCCACGTAGTATTCTTCTCCTTTGTAGCGTAGAACCACTGCTTCGCTCTTCCTAACAGTGAGAATGGGAAGAGGCGAAGTAGTATAGCATCTTTGGAAACTCCTGATATGGTGAATGTGTTGCAAATCTCCAGAAAGTGTTGTAAATGAGCACTAGCATCTTCGTGTGCCTTCCCACAGAACAGGTTGGATTGCACCATGTTGATAAGTCCAGGCTTGAGCTCAAAGTTACCATCGATCTCTGCAGTAGGTCCAGTGCGGATGTTGTCCATAGTGGGAGCTGAGAACTCGCGGATTCATTTGTTCGCCATGGCTTCAAACTCTGAAGACAAGTTCCGGTGATCTTCTTGATTGGATGAAGCTTCTTGCTGAAGTGTTGATGATCTCTTCTTGGCTCTCGTCTTCTTGAATAATGCTTCGGGATTGTCAACAAAATTTCCTGGAACATGTCTTCAATTCATACATTCCCCTGCATAAGATAAAATAGAAAAATATCGAGGTAAAACTGTATGAGAGAATAGATAAGCTCAATCATATTAGTGATGCGAATGATAGCTCAAAATCTTTTATTCCATTCCTGATTAGTAATCAACCTTCCCCGGCAACGGCGCCAAAAATGCTTGTTGGGTATTCTTAACATCATTACTAAAAGTAGACTAAGTTCTCTAAATCTAGTAACGGTGCCAAAAATGCCAAACCTATCCCTCACACCACTTAAGCCAAGTTGTCATCCCCAGCATGACATGAGAGACGCGGTATTGAAATATGCAATTGCTCTTCTAAATAAATAATGAATGGGATCTGCAAGCGCACAGATTAATACCGATGTAGCATTTTAACCAGGAAGTATTTCAGGTATCGTTATTTATATTTTTACCACTGGGAAGGGATTAGCAATCATCACTATTGATTATAGAATAGAATATGAGATTGAGCATCTATCATTGCATGTATAATTGAGAACATTATATCTAACTCTTCATACAGGGATAAGTGTCACATAAAAGATATATGAAATAATAATAGTGACAAAGATAACTAATCTGATCTAGCCACATAATAAATATGATAAGCACCTCAATTAGATACTCTAGAAAGTCATTAGCATGGTATTAGAACGAACTACAAGAATATTCCCTAAGTTATTATTAACTATATAGTCTAGCATATTATAGTTAGGGCAAGCATACTTAGCAATCATTGCGAGACAAGACTACGCCCATACATAGTGATATTAGCAAGGAATATGAGAAACATAGCAATCACTCCCCTGTAATAATGTTGCTCTGCCAGCCCAAAACATGAGAGGGGGACTATATAAGAATCAATGAAGCTGTCACTATCACGAACCACCCCACGATATGGCATATTGGGTACAATCGCAGATAAATACGGTATAAGCACCACGCCTACACAATATCTATCATTTACCCATGGATCCGATGGATAAACGCTATACGATCCTAAGCATGTATATAGATCCAATCTAACTAAGCCAAGTACATAACTATGATAAACTAAGAACAATATAATCTTGAATATAAGCAAGTAGAGCAAAGTCATAAGCAATATATTGAAGTAGAACAAAGTCATATTCATAATATTGAAGAACAAAGATAATTAGAAAGCAATTAGAAGCACAATTAGAGAATTACCAAGAATCCTCTTGACAGATCCGGAAACCAATCGAAGATTGACTCCTTCTAGTTCTAATCCTATGTAGCTATGCTAATCTAGATATCTAATTGATGTGGTGGCTCTAATCTTGATCAGAGGCTTCTTCTCCCTTGATGGAACAATGAATTAGGGTTGAGAGGCTCTCTCCTCCAGGGGCCAGGGGGTCTGGTTTTAAAGTCCCTTCAAGTGAATATGGGCCATTGGATCAAACCGACATAGATTGTATGGTTTAGATTCATCCTTTAGGTCGGTGGAGATCTCCCACGAAGCAGAGTCCTGATTGGACTCAGGGAGGGGGCGGGCGCCCAGGGCAGGAGGGCGGGCGCCCTGCCTCTGGCCCCGTTTCGCCTCCGCTTCGGTCTCGTGGCTTCTGGAGTCTTCTAGATGTAAGATAATTGCGCAGCACGTTAATATCTTTACGTAATCCTGACATGTGGGCCTTTCTTCCATATTTCCTGATAACCCCCTGCAGAAATAGACAAACACCAAAACTCGTGGAATTCTGTCAGATAAAACCCTAAGTCTAGATGTTGATTTCATTTGGATCCTTTTCTTTATTTATTTGATAATTAAATTTGATACTTCAGGACCGTCAACAGGCTCGATTGCCTTGAGGGTAAGGGAGCGAGTAGATTTACTGTAGCACAGAGGCGTAGGAATCCTCAGGCTCGACATTCCTTGACCCTTAAGTTGCTCGGGTGTTTGCTACTTAGCCATGCAGAACTTTTTAGGGCGTACGAAGAAAGGAATAACATCAATCTTTTGAAAAAACATTCAAGTTTTTTGAGAGCTTATGGGGTTCCCCCCTGCTAGCCCCGAGGGAGTTTCGACTATGATGAGTCATAGTCACGACTTCCTCTATTGTCAAGATCTATCAGTACAGTATGTATATTGTCAAAGATATTTTCATTCATTCGAGGTGTCTTAAGTACAAAATGCATGGAATGTACAAAGCTTTGAAGCTCTAGGGGTAGAAACGATGTATTTGTTCGATGTTCCATGCATTGGTGAAGACTGCACCCTTCTCATCTACGAGCTTGTACGTTCCTAGCTTCAGGACCTCAGCCACCACGTATGGACCTTCCCAAGGCGGGGTCAACTTGTGGCATCCTTGATTGCTTTGTCATCAGCGTAAGACGAGGTCGCCAACGTGTAGGTCTCTTTTGTGTATGTGCTTATCGTGGTAGCATCGAAGCTTCTGCTGGTATCTTGCCGAGTTGAGGAGGGCCATGTCTCGAGCTTCCTCAAGCTGGTCGACCGCATTCTTCTGGGTCTCCTTGTTGGTTTGCTTGTGGTAAGCCTTGAGTCAAGGTGACCCATACTCGAGGTCTGTGGGAAGCATGGCCTCAAAGCCATAGACGATGAAGAATGGAGTGAATTTCATGGCTCGACTGGGCATCGTCCTCAGGCTCCACAGAACCGAGGAAAGCTCCTCGATCCACTTTTTGCCAAACTTCTTCAGCCAAATGTAGATTCTAGGCTAGAGCCCTTGCAAGATCATGCCGTTGGCACGCTTGACCTGGCCATTAGTTCGAGGGTGGGGCGACCGTGGACTAGTTCACATGGATGTGATGCCGATCGCAGATGTCCAGGAACTTCTTGCCTGTGAATCGTGTGCCGTTGTCGGTGATGATGACATTGGGCACCCTGAATCGATGGATTATGTCGATGAAGAATAGAACAGCCTACTTGGAGCAGATGTTGGTGATATGTCATGCCTCGATCCACTTGGAGAACTTGTCAATGGCCACCAGTAGGTGCGTGTACCCACCCGTCGTCCTTTAGAGTGGTCCCACGAGGTCAAGGCCCCAGACTACAAATGGCCAAGTGATGGGAATCATCTACAGGGTGTGGGCTGGGAGGTGGTTCTGCATGGCATAGAATTGGCACCCATGGCACGAGCGAACAAGTTCAATGGCGTCGGTGACGGCCGTTGGCCAGTAGAAGACTTATCGAAAGGCGTTACCAACAAGGGTTCTAGGAGCCGCATGGTGACCGCAAGCCCTGAGTGCAGATCCTCAAGGAGCTTTCGTCCATCTTCTATGGTGATATAGCGTTGGGTTCCGCAGGTATAGCTCCTTGGCATCCCCATAGATTATGTAGGACTTGGCCCGTTGAGCGATGCGGTGGGCTTCCATTCGGTCTTCTAGGAGTTCGCCTTGAATCAAGCAGTCTAGGAAAGGGGTGTGCCAATCAAATGGCTAGCCTGGTCGTTGAGATGGTTGTTCAACCTTCATCACTTCTGTGGCCGGTAGAAGGGCCTCGATCGCATCAACTGGCTCGGGTGTTGGTGCTTCGACGACAGCCCCAGCGCCAAGGTCGACGGAAGAGTGCCTTGAGTAGATGTGATCTTGGTGAGCTCGTAAGCAGCCTCGTTGAACCGTCTGGCGATGTGGTTGATCTCAAGGCCGTGGAACTTGTCTTTAAGCTTGCGTACCTCCTTGCAGTAGGCCTCCATCTTAAGGTCATGGCAGCTCGAAGCCTTCAAGACTTGGTTGATGACAAGCTATGAATCGCCTCGGACATTGAGGCACCAGACCCCGAGTTCAATGGCAATCCTTAGCCCGTTGACAAGAGCTTCGTACTCTACGACATTGTTAGAGGCCACAAAATGAATACAAACCACGTACCATATGTGAATGCCGAGGGGTGAGATGAAGAGCAAGCCCACGCCTGCTCCTATCTTCATGAGTGACCCATCGAAGTACATTGTCTAAAGTTTTGCTCGTACTTGGTCTGGGGGGAGCTGGGTGTCGTTCCACTCCACGATGAAGTCCGCCAGCACTTGAGACTTGATAGCCTTATGGGGCGCGTAGGTGAGGGCCTCCCCCATGAGCTCAACCGACCACTTTGCGATCCTCCTAGTGGCTTCCCGGTTTTGGACGATCTCACCCAAGGGAAAGGACGAGACTACCATGATTGGGTGGCCGAGGAAGTAGTGTTGCAGCTTATGTCAAGCGAGGATTATTGCATAGATGAGTTTCTATATCTGTAGGTATCGTACATTTGTATTCGAGAGCACCTCGCTAATGAAGTAGACCGATCGCTGTACCGGAAGCATGTGCCCTTCTTCTGGCCTCTCAACCACCACGGCTGCGCTGACGACCTAAGTTGTTGCCTCTATGTAGAGGAGGAGAGGCTCGGCGGGCTGAGGCGGCACCAAGATCGGAGCAGAAGTCAGCATCCTTTTGAGCTTGTCGAGGGCCTCCTCAGCCTCGACGGTCCACGTGAAGTGCTCGGCCTTTTTCAGCAGGCGGTATAATGGTAAGGCTTTTTCTCCTAGTCGAGAGATGAAACGACTAAGTGCTGCTAGGAAACCCATCATCTTTTGCACGCCCTTGACGTCTCGGATCGGCCCCATTTTGGTGATGGCTGAGACTTTCTCAGGATTGGCTTCGATTCCATGCTGGGAAACAAAGTATCCTAAGAGCATACCTTGAGGCACGCCAAAGACACATTTCTCAGGATTGAGCTTGATATTGTTGGTGCGTAGACAGCTAAACATGGTCTCGAGGTCTTGTATTAGATTTTCTACTCTTTTCGACTTGACCACGATGTCGTCGACGTAGGCCTCGACCGTTGACCCTATGTGTTCCCTAAAGATGTGCAACATGCATCATTGGTATGTTGCCCCAGCGTTTCGAAGGCCAAACGGCATGGTTACATAGTAGTACATAGCAAAAGGGGTGATAAAGGAATTTGCGAGCTGATCAGACTCCTTCATCTTTATTTGGTGGTATCCGGAATAAGCATCAAGGAAGGAAAGGGTTTCACATCCTGCAGTAGAATTGATAATTTGATCAATGTGTGGTAAAGGAAATGGAACTTTCGGACATGCTTTATTTAAACTAGTGTAATCGACACACATCCTCATCTTTCCATTCTTTTTCTTAACTAGTACAGGATTAGCTAACCACTCAGGATGATGAACCTCCCTGATAAATCCGGCCGCCAAAAGCTTGTGGACCTCCTCCCTAATGATCCTGCGCTTCTCCTCGTCGAAGCGGTGCAGGCATTGCTTCACTGGTTTGGACCTGTTGATATTTGGGAACGCAATAAGGAATTGATCCGCAAGCGCACGGATATCGGTGAGCACTTCACCCGGGAGGTTATCTAGAGTATCGTATTTATTTTTTTACCACTAGGAGAAAGAGTGCATCTGACTAACCGGTCTATTACTACTAACCTTTAGGCACAAAGAATGTCTTTCGATGTGAGTGATAAATAGAGAAGACTGTAACCGTAGTCTCCTTCTAACCTTGGTAAGGATGATCTACTGTTCTAATGGGGAGGCTAACGGAATCTAGACACCACAAAGGATGTTCAACCCGCACCTATAAACCCTATCCTTCCTGCTAACGAGATGTGATCTACAAAGGTAGCTCGGAATTGTCACGTTCCTCACTACTACCACGGTCCAGCTAGTCAGGGAATATCTATGAGTACCCCAGCCTAAACACCACGTTTACGCCAGCAATGATTACGCTAAACTCTACGCGAAGAGATTAAAGTAAACTCATAAACCATAAGAACAATAAAACAAGAACTTACTAGAATTTAGAAGTCGAATTACTGAAGAATCCTAGGAGCAAGCTTCGGGTTAGGAGAACTTGATCCCGCAGGTACAAGCTTGGAGTAGACACCGACAGGCCGGGCTTCCTCCACTCTTCACCTCCACTCTATCTCTCTCAATCTAGTAGAAACTAGAAGATCTATTTCTACCTTACATTGGTTGCTAAGCCTAAAAAGAAATATTAATTAGAGAAGAGGTTTTCCTTCGAGGGCACCCCTCAGTCTCTATGATAATTTCTTCATGTCTTCTCCAGGGGCCAGGGGGGCCTTACTTATATAGTCCTCCCCTTCTATGCGTTTTTGGGTCGATAGGCGAGGTGGTACTATGTTTTTCTTGATCCAATAGGTCGGTGGAATATCCCGAACGAAGAGACTCCCGAAAGCAATCCAGAGGGGGGCGGGCGCCCAGGCTACCAGGGCGGGCGCCCTGGGCCTGGCCCAATTTCGCCTCCGCTTCGGTCTCGTGGCTTCTGGAGTCTTCTAGATGATGTAAAATCGTGCGGTGCGTTGATATCTCTATGTAATCCCGACATGTGGGCCTTTCTTCCTTATTTCCTGATAACCCCCTGCAGAAACAGATAAACAACAAAACTCGTGGAATTCTGTAAGATCAAACCCTAATTCTAGGTGATGGTTGCATATTGGTCCATTCTCTTGTTTATTTGATAATTAAAATTGATACTTAAGAACCGTCAACAAATACCCCCATACTTAGGCTTTTACTCGTCCTCGAGAAAAGGATGGTTAAGAACAATATCTGGGGTAAACATTTAAAACATTCTCATTATAATTGTAGGGTGTTAAAAATTCCACTGTGTACAATTGTCAGGGAAGTTTATGATTAAGAGTAAAGATCCTTTCTTCTCAATCCTGTCACTTGGAGTTTTTGTATATTTTTGAAAGAAAGTTAGCATACCTTTTTATCCTCATAGGTTCTTCTCAGATTACTCGTTATCTTTTATATATCTCACTGAGGTTGTTTTATTTTTGCAAAAATTCTCAAACATTCTTACTTTGCATTTATTGCCTGATCAAAACAGGATCCGAGGAGGGGAATACTCTTAGATCAAAGACTTTGGAAATTAAAAACTTTGTCAACTCTTGTTGGCATATTGCTTATTAGAGGGACCATGGGCTATCATTTTTTTTCTCTTTTCTCTTTTTTTTAAGTGGATACCGAGGTACCCTTAATTCTACTGCCGGACACTTGTCCATTTTTTCTGCGAGGTTGTCGAGCACTTGCTCCTTTTTATTTCCTCGAAATATCTCTATTTTTTCATAGCCCATGCCTCTAATGCAATAATACTTCGGAAGAGTGAATCTTACTGAAATAATGTCTTGATCTTAGGAGCATGATAAATCTCTCAACAAGGGTCCAACTCATTTTGAACAAACTCAATACAGAGCAGATAGCTTTTATAATCATAATTAATATTTTCAGTTTTATCAGGCATATAAAACACTGAGGATGGTAGCTAGAATTTTGAATATTTTGAAATAAATTCTCCAAGCAACAATGATATCAAGAATAAGAAACTCATACTCTACCATCACATATTCCATATTGACTTAAGTAACACAGGGTTTTAAAATGATTTTATAATAATTGCAAGTTTTCAGGAAATATCACAGATTGAGATTAATCATGATTAGAAATATTTTAATTTTTTTTAATTTATCATGTCAGAAACAGTAATCTGCATAATCCAGAATAAATGTATGCATGAAGTAAAGTGTGCAGAGTGTGTACCTGAGTGATGGAGTGGTGTAGTTGGAGTGTGTTTGGCATGTCGAGGGATCTCCCCCATACTTGTTTTCTGCTTTCTTGCACAAAAATAAAGTGGAGACACACAAGACATAATAATAATAATAATAATAATAATAATAATAATAATAATAATAATAATAATAATAATAATAATAATAATAATAATAATAATAATAATAATAATAATAATAATAATAATACTCTTTATTAATCTTGAGGCATTTATTACAAAAGACTAGTAGCAAACTGATGATAATAGTAAACTGATGATAATAGCAAACCTAAACCGAATTTAAAGATAAATGACTAAGATGTATTGCCTCAAGGTCTAATCTAGATAACTTAGCGGCGCTCTAATTCCTTGATCTTCTTGTTGGCACTGGCGAGATCCTGCCTAAGGCCTAGTATAATGGTGTTGTGGTTAGAGAGCTGCCTAGTGAGGGAATTAAACGAGGACTGGAGGTCTACGATAACTCTATCTAGCCTGCGAACTTCCTCATCAATATCCATTATAGTCTTGCGACGCTTGGGAGGTATCTCAAAAGCATTGAGAGCGTGCTTCGGGGCTGCCTTTGGAGGGATGAAACGGACTTTGGATGCTCTAATCCCTTCAAAGTAAGGCCTTTCCTCCTCTGTAGTGTAGCGAACGCTGCTGATCTCGCCGCTTCGGTTGGTCTTGACTCCAACGACCCTCTCATTGGGTCCAGGTGGAAGGATCCTTGTGCCGGTTGGCACCTTGATAGTGGTCTTCGTCTTGGATGATGATCCTGTGAGGAGTAGGGGTTGTGGCGGTGCGGTGAGAACTGGTTGAGCATGGTAAGATTGGGCGGAGCTGCGTTGGCGTAATGGCATGGGTTCTAGCTGACGCTCTGTGTTGGCCGGGATGAGAGCACGGGCATCGGGGTCCTCCACAGGCTCCATGTTGAGGTTGAAGGGGACGACTTCCCAATCGTCGTGGTACTTCTCGGCCATTGGAGTAGCAAGGAACTAATAAAATTTTAATTGAAGGAGAGCTAATCAAGCTCTAATTGAAGGAGAGAAAGCTTGGTGGCTTGGTGTTTGAAAACTGAGGTCAAGGGTCTGTTTATATAGGGGTCAAAAGGGTGCCTCTATGGGTTGTTCGGGTTGCTCCCGTCGACGTGCGTGCGAAACTTTCCATCCGAGGGATTATTCGGATCACCCTAAGTGCATTTTCCATAACAGAGAAAGTCGGGACCGAGGGGGAACAGGGGCTAGGCGCCCGCCCACTTGCCCTGGGTGCCCGCCCTCTCTCTGGCCCCTCTGTGGAAACACTTCTCCGAGCGCGTTTCTAGATGC
Organism: Sorghum bicolor; assembly: GCF_000003195.3. NCBI lineage: Eukaryota > Viridiplantae > Streptophyta > Magnoliopsida > Poales > Poaceae > Sorghum > Sorghum bicolor. The sequence goes on along the minus strand of NC_012870.2, from coordinate 27,803,625 downwards.
GGAATTATTTAGAAAAATATATATATGACCCAAAACCATCAGACCAAAAGTATCGGGCTCTAATTCTTCATGGGAAGGTAAAAATGGACTACGTCTATTTCTTTAAATTCCTCATTGGGCTCTAAAAATAATTTAAGATGTTGACCATTTACCTTGAATAACGTACCTTCGCTATTTTGAAGTGTGATAGCTCCGTGGGATGATGAATTGATTACCTTGAATGGCCCTTCCCATTTGCTCCGGAGTTTTCCATGCCCGAAAAGCTTTACCCTGGAATTAAAAAGTAATACCTTATCTCCGGGTGTGAACTCCTTCTTCTTGATTCTCTTGTCATGCCACCTCTTGACTCTTTCTTTGTAGATCTTTGAATTGTGATATGCCTTCTCTCACCATTCTTCTAATTCTGATAGTTGCATTCTTCTATAATCTCCAGCAACATCTAGGTCCATATTCCATCTCTTTATGGCCCAGTGTGCTTTGAATTCTAGTTCAACAGGTAGATGGCAAGTCTTCCCGTACACCAATTGGTATGGAGACATTCCGATTGGGGTCTTGTATGCTGTCCGGTATGCCCAGAGTGCATCGGGTAGCTTGTCTTTCCACGCCGTTCCCATTTCATTTACTGTCTTCTGAAGAATATTCTTGATTTGTTTATTGGAAGTCTCTGCTTGGCCACTTGTCGGAGGATGATAGGGGGTAGCGACGTTGTGATGGATTCCATGTCTTGATAGATATTGCTTGAAGCGTTTGTCGATGAAGTGTGCTCCTCCATCACTTATCACTACTCTGGGGACTCCAAATCTTGGAAATATAATTTCTTCAAACATCCTCTTTGAACTGACGTTGTCGGCATGCTTGCAAGGTAATGCTTCTACCCACTTGGAGACATAGTCAACTGCCACCAAGATGTACTCACACTTCTTTGATGGAGGAAATGGACCCATGTAGTCTATTCCCCAGACATCAAAGAGCTCAATCTGAAGGTTGTTGTTGAGTGGCATTGCATCCCTTGTATTTATGTTTCCGTGCCTTTGACATGGCCCACATCTTCTGATATATTGCTTCGTGTCTTCATACATTGTAGGCCAATAGAATCCACACTGCCAGATCTTTGAATGTGTACGGAATGCTCCATAGTGACCTCCATATGGTGATGAATGACATCTGTCGATGATCTTCCATCCTTCCTCAGTGGTCACACATCTCCTGAGTAAGCCGTCAGAGCATACTCGGAAGAGGTATGGCTCATCCCATATATGTGAACGACTTTCTTGAATAAGCTTCTTCTTGTTTGCTCCTGGTGGTACATACCCTAAAACCATAAAATTAACAATATCTGCATACCAGGGGTCAGACCTGTTAATCCCGTAGAGCATGTCGTCCCGGAGTGAATCATTGATGGGGGTTTCCTGTGGATTCTTAAAATACATTCTAGACAAGTGATCAGCAATAGAATTTTCTACTCCCTTTTTATATTTTATTTCTAAGTCAAATTCTTGGAGTAATAAAATCCATCTAATCAGGCGAGGTTTAGCATCTTTTTTAGTGAGCAAATATTTTAATGCAGCATGATCAGTGTAAACAATTATTTTCGCTCCAACTAAATAAGATCTAAATTTATCAATGGCAAAGACAACAGCCAGAAGCTCTTTTTCAGTGGTTGCATAGTTAAGTTGAGCTCCTGTCAAAGTTTTACTGGCATAAGCAATTGCATGATGCTTCTTGTCTTTAGTTTGTCCCAATACTGCCCCCACAGCATAATCACTAGCATCACACATAATTTCAAAAGGTAACGACCAATCAGGGGGTTGAATGATTGGTGCAGAGATGAGTGCTTTCTTTAATAAATTGAACGATGTTAGACATGCATCATCAAATTCGAAAGGAGCATCCTTGGCTAGCAAAAGAGTAAGTGGTGTAGCAATAAATGAAAAATCTTTTATGAATCTACGATAAAAACCAGCATGGCCAAGAAAGCTTCGAATTCCTTTTATGTTCACAGGTGGAGGTAGTTGTTCAATTACTTCAATTTTAGCTTTGTCTACCTCAATCCCTCTTTCAGACACTAAGTGTCCTAGCACTATTCCTTCTCTAACCATAAAATGACATTTTTCCCAATTAAGGATTAAGTGCTTTTCTTCACATCTTTGTAAAACCTTGTCTAAGTTTTCAAGACAACTATCAAAAGTTTTTCCATAAACAGAGAAATCATCCATGAAAACTTCCATAATCTCTTCAATCATTGTTGGGTATTTTAAACGCAAACAGAAAAATCCGCAAGCGCACGGATACCGATGTAGCTTTCACCCGGGAGTATTCCAGAGTATCGATTTTCCACAGGGAACGTGAGTGTACTAATGAAGATCCAAGATCGCCCAAGGATAACTATATAACTATTTTTGGTGGGAAGAGAGGAAGTTTCCTGAGAGTTCTCTAGTTGATCTAAGAATCAAGAATTACTTCAAGATTATCTATATCGGGACATCAGAGCACTAACCACAGAAAGAGATGAGAAGGGGGCTAGGAAGGTCTGACTACGGTCCTACAAACACCGATCCGAACGTGGTGGAATACGTCGACCGTTAGGGCTGTCACTACCCTAAGGCTACCACAACAATCCGCAGGATTGGGTGCAATTCCAGGTAATTGCAAGACTAAACACCACGTCTAATCTATTAATTACTACTCTAATGTTTCAAAGATTAGAGCACTTGATGCAAGCGGGAATCCAATAAATAACTTGAATGTAAATAAAAGTAATTAGAGAACTCAGGAGTTATGAATTGAAGAACCTGGAGAACGATGAAGAACGAACCAGATGGTGCAAAAGTACAATGTTGAGGAAGATCCGACAGATCCGGCTCCTCCTCCGCTCTCCTCTTCTCTCTCCCTATTTTCTAGATTACAACTAGAACTAACTAGAACTAGAACTAGAGGAACTAGAACTAGAACTAGATGAACTAGAACTAGATCTAGATGAACTAGAGGTAGAACTAGAAGAACTAGAGGGATCCTCTCTACTTGGATGAAGAATTGAAACCCTAACTTTGATTCTGTATGATCTCCAGGGGCCAGGGGGGTCTGGTTTTATAGTCCCTTCAAGTGAATCTGGGCCGTCGGATCAAACCGACATTGATCGTGTGGTTTTCCTTGAAGTATTAGGTCGGTGGAGCATGATCCCCGAACTTCACCCTGATTGGTGGAAAGAGGTGGGCGGGCGCCCTCAGGACTAGGGCGGGCGGCCTGTCCCTGAGGCCTCTCGGCTTCCACTTCAGTCCCGTGGCTTCTGGAGTCTTCTAGATGATAGAAAATTGTGCGGCACGTTAATATCTCTATGTAAACCCGACGTGTGGGCCTTTCTTCCGTATTTCCTGATAACCCCCTACAGAAATAGACAAACACCAAAACTTGTGGAATTCTGTCACATAAAACCCTAAGTCTAGGTGTTGGTTGCATTTGGATCCTTTTCTATGATTAGTTGATGGTTAAATGTGAGCATTAAGGACCGTCAACAAGCTCCCCCAAGCTTAACCTTTGCTCGTCCCTGAGCAAAGATGAACTCAAGAGTATCTACAGTGGTTTCATAACTTAAAGATACACATGCGTTTAAACAAGATCTCATCTCTGGTTAGAGTAAACTGTTAAGACTTAAAACTTACTCATTTACCTTTCACCATGAGACTTGTAACCGTCACTTCTGTCTTGAGTAGTTAAAAGATAGAACAGTCTAGTCAAGCACCATGTCTCTTGTTCTTCGATTACTTATAGCTCTGGAGTTTTTGCAGATTTTCAAATAAAACTCAGAGATTCCTTGTATGACTCTCTCTAGTCTCTCTTTTGTGGTATTTCTGGATCCTTACCAAGGCAGTATTGGTATATGCCTTCTCTCAAAGTATGTGGTATTTGTGGTATAAGGCATAGTGGCATTGCCTTCTCTCTCACCCTACTCTAATAAGGCTTTTGATATCTGGAGCTCATAGGTGGGAGACAGCTAATACATACTTACAAGACATTTATTGCATAGTCAAACCATGGATCCAGAAGAACAAGTCAATAAATCAAATCAAGATGTGCATGTGTGGCGAATGAATGGTGTATGATGGTGATAACAATGGTGAAAGTCTAATTCTACTTGTGCTCTTTTGAGGGGATACATACCTTTCTTGCTCTTTTGAAACTTTTTGAGGAGAATGAGATGCTCTATATTTTCTTTTTCTTTTCTCTCAGGTGGGTATCTTGTACCCCTAATTCTACTGTCGGACACTTGTCCATTTTTACCTCTCGTCTCATTTTTTTCTTTTCTTTCCAGGTTCCGGGCACTTGCCCCTTTTTATTTCCTCGTATTCTTTCTTTTTTTCTTTTTTTTTCTTCTTTTTTTAGAGCACTCATCTCCTGAAATAATATAGCAAGTGGTAGTAACAAGATAACTTGAGCATTTATTTCACAGAGAAAAAACATAAATGTTTTTGGCTATTCTCTCCCGGATTAGGAGTAGAATATTTTTGGGTGATTCTGGAGATCGAAATAGGTGGATATATGTGGATGCGTACTTCCGGAGTAGAAGCAGCATGTATGAGTGAACGTGCAAGTGAATCTTGACTTAACCACATGACAAGCTCCTAAGGGTCTACATAGCTTGACCACACTCAATGCTCATAAGCAGTAAAAAGTAAATGTGTGGTTCATAGTCTAATAAGCATGTATATATGGCTGTGGTAGGAATTTAAACTCTCATCGTACAGGAACTCATCATGTGATATTTTAAAGATTTTCAAAGATAAAATTCTCCAGAATTCTAGCATCTCTAGGAACAGATAAACAACAGCTCAACCTTCCCATATCATATCCGTTAACAACTTAGACTTTAGATCAAGTACTCTTCCCACAAGTTCTGGTTTAGAGCAAATCTTAATTAATAACAGTCATTCCTAAACTTGAGAGAGATTTCAATTTTTAGAACTAGTCATGGCAGAGCAACTATTCATCATTTCCATGTGAGAGCTTATCATGAGGGTTCATAGCATACTTTATTTATTTATTTATTTAGCAAACTAAGCAAAGATATATATAAGCACAAAAATCTTTATTTGGGTTTCTATGATTATGCATCTTTTTATTATTACAGTAAAGTATAAACGTGAGTAGAATACTTAGCTGGATAAATGGGGGTTGCTCTCCCCCAAGCTGGATTTTGACGTAATTCTTTTTGATGTAGCAGGTGGCAGAGGTGTACTTGAATGTCGGCAGCACCCTGATAGCGATTAGAATGTCCTCTGTCTGCTAGTCTTCTTTGATCCTTGAATTCTGTGGAGCTCAAATAGACAACAAAACTTTGTGGAACTAGTTAAGTGTTAGCATAAATATCTAGCCTTTATCATGTTGAGCCTCCTCAATAAATGTTACTCTCTTTAGTAGGATCATAAATTTATTTTTTTATAATTTTATTTTTATAGAATAGGAATATATTTATTTTATTTTTTTTATGCCACCACAGTGAATGTACTTATGGGTTTTATGCCATGAGCATACTCACATGGGACTTACTATTTTTAACATTTTTATTTTCTTTTTAAGATGATGTGAACCTGATTAACTAAGCAAACTATTTTAAAATAATTGAAAGGAAAAAGATAACTACCAAGTTTACCTCTTGGCAAGGCGTTCGGTGTTTTTAAGTCCTCTGAACGGGACTCTCCGTTTTCTCATTCGTCCTGGGATTCGCTGGATGGCGTAGTCGGTGGTTCCGGCGGTGCTTCCTCTTCGTGTATAACTATCTTCTCTTTCCATACCTGACTCAATGCTACGGTCTCCTCAGGACAGTTCTGTTCAAGTTGTATGTCTTCAGACCTTACCACTTCTCCTTCATAGTCCGCCCATCCGTCCTTGATGATTTGCCTCCTCTGGTTGCGGTTGTGTCGTCTTCTTCTGTTGATGCAAAACTGATCTGCAAACACAAAGGGCTAATACCCGATTCAAACGTTAAGGCGTGCCAGCCGATTTGACCTTGCTATCGGCAAAGGTGATAACTCGAATACTTTAGTCTTGACAACAGCGATGCGCCCGGATGTCACGGCTAAGTGGTACTCACGCGGAACTTGAGAACACGCCAAGCTTAAGTCGACGAATTCCTAAGAACTCGTAACAAAAAGGAAAAAGTATGACGAAGTCGTCGAAAAGTAAATGCTGGAATATGAGTAAAAACGTGTGTTTGATTCCTTGATTGATCTTCTATTACAAGGCCCTAGGGTCTATATTTATACCCTGCTCAAAGAGCTACAACCAGACACGATTAGAATTCGAATTCCAAATTACACGGAATCCGTATACAAAACGATGCAAATAATTAAGGAAATAACAAAACTATCCCTCGTGACAAACCGAAACTCCTCCACATAACGACCGGCAGCTTCCGGACTCCCTCTTTGCATCATCGGCAGACCCTTTGCCATAGTCATCGGCAGACTTTCTTATCTAGCCATCGGCACCATATTACTGCCTGTGGACTTAGTCACGTTCAACTTCTCCCTCATCGGCAACCATCCTCATCGGCAACCTACTTTGTAAACATCGTACTGCCACCTTATCCTGCCATCCTAGACACGTGCCCAAAAACGGTGTCAACACATGCCCCCCAGTTTCGGAGTATAAAACTATTAATGCTCCGAAATTCTCTGCAGTAATGATGCCTTTTCCCGCAATTAATGCTCCTAATCTGGTAACCGACAACCTCAATCTGAACAACTCTGATCCTATTCCTCCACAGATTTCTCGAAATCCCCAACTTCCTAAACGGGCATTCTTCTCAGTCGTACATCGGCAACAATACCGTTACAAAAATCTGCCGATGTTCTGACCAGGATATTCGCACAAACGGTTACTTCCCCTCTATCCGCCCATCGGCAATATGACCGTTATAGAATATTGCCGATGGACCGACCAGGAGATCTCGCACAGTAAAATATCTTCACATAATGACCGCTTCCCGTCAAATCACGTGCACAATCCCTGGATACCGTGCGAACAGTTACCATATCCACCTGAGTACCCTCGGATTTCTCGGATGCGGCAAAGAGATAAGTCGGATTTGCCCTTGCCCATTTTGTCCTATAAATAGTTCCTTCTTGGGTACTCCTTCCCCATCACACCATTCTACTACCCAACTTTACTTTTCCAGCGGCGGCGCCACCAAAAACTCCCAAGGTCTCCGACAAGTACCCCTCTTCACCAACTCCGGCGCCTTCAAACGCTTCCTTCGCAGCAAGATGGCCGTCGGGTTCGTCGTCCCTGAGGTCAAATCTCCACCCCGTCTTCTGTATTTTTTCTTCATATCCCTGTTCACTCGCAATTCATTTTACTGAACATCTTCCTTTTCTTTCCTCTTTGTATTTCCTTTTACGCCCAAAATCACTAGGAATTGTCCAACAAAATTGTCATCTCCACCGATCAACCACACCTTCAATGCCTCGGCCCTCTAGGGGACCCAGATCCAACTGACCTTATCAACGCAGAAACCAACAGGATCCCCTTCAGAGCCGAAAATTTTTCCTTAGATCTGTGGAAGGACACCTTCCGCTCTTGGCCCAGCCCAACTGTAGGGTGGAAAGACTGGTTCTTGAGGGTCAGCAACTCTAATGAAGTTCAGTGGGGTGAAAGGAATCTAGCCCAATGCATTAGATTGTCCATTGCCGATATGCATAGGAATGAGTCACTCCTGATAGCTGCATCCTACTTTTGGTCAGACACCCTCAATGCTTTTGCCTTTGGCCACGGCCCTGCTTCTCCTACTCTTGCCGATGTAGCCATGCTTACTGGTCTAGATATATCTTCTGCCGATAGCACCCACTTTTTTGATACTGCCCCTAGTGCCAAAGTGGAGACTCGCGCTATCGGCGGTTGGTCGGGGTACATCCAGAAGTACCGTGGGAAAGGATCTGTCACCATAAAGGAACAAACCACCTTTCTGAACATGTGGCTGGACAAGTTTGTATTCTGTGGTCGATCGGCAGGACCGACTTCTGTCTACCTATCGGCAGCAGAAAGACTGGCTAACGGTGGCCGATTCCCTCTCGGCCGATACTTGCTTGGCGCTGCTTACCACCTTCTCCATCAAGTAGCCCAGAAACTTCTGCTCGGCCAATCTACTGGTAACTTGGGAGGCCCCTGGTGGTTTGTCAACATGTGGCTCAATCTGCATCTGCACAAACGTCTCAACTTCAACCTGTTCACACAGCGTTTCCCAAGAGATATAGCTGAAAACCATGTATTGGGTGAAGAGGAATCGGCAACACGCGCCCCCTTGAACTTTGGCGAAGCTGTCATAGTTCTGCCTGGTTCAGGGGGTAATCCAGATCAGATCGGCCGATTCTTCCAGACTCTATATGAGGGTTTGACCAGAGACGAACGACCATGGTTGGCTTATGATGACCCAGATAGCATGCTCCCTCTGACCTTCAATCCATTTGATGAAGCTCTTGACAGGGACAATGAGGCGATGATGGCAATTGTGACTCCCAGAATCATTCCAGTGAATTTCTTTGGTAGCACAAAAACCTCCCCTCAAACTTACGAATTTTACAATCCATCGGCATTAGCTCGCCAGTTAGCTTTCGGCCAGTTGCCGATTGCACTTCCTTATGCCGATGTGATAAAACCCAGAGAAACAATCAACAACCTTCTTGAGTGGACTCGAGCAGCCCAACTACCACCAAACGCCGATATAGACGTAGATCTGTCAGAATGGGCTCCGGCTGCTTTTATCACTCAGGCATACAAGTTATGGTGGGCAGAATGGAAAGAGCATCTATTCTGCAGATCGGCACTTTCATACCGTGGCATGATTGACTCCGAATACGAAGTTCCCGATGACACTGTAAGTAACTCAAACCAACGTTTCATTTTCTCAATATTACCTGCATCGGCAGCTTACCCTTGTATCCTTTTTGCAGGTTGACAATATTCCTCCATTGGTTAGCAGGACTGGCAGGCCGATTGACTTGTTTCCATCAGGCCCGATTTCCTCAATCGGCCACAATGCTCCCACTCTAGCTTCCATCGTGCATCGGGGTGTACGCCTCAGGAAAGTCACCACCAGAAGAACCCAGACATCACCAACGGTAGCTGCTCCCACTCTTGTGCGGGCTTTCAAGGCAATTTGTCAAATCTTTTCCTTTATGCTGACTATCTTTATATCGGCTATATTTATGCTTATAAACTCTTGTTCATTATTGCAGCAAACCGGCGCATCGGCGAAAGCCAGGTGTGAGAGTACCGATGCCCCCCAGTCCAGCCAACACAAGAGAAAGGGCACCACGGGTGCTAAGACTGGAACAAAGCGCCAGAAGGTAGCAACTCCCCCTCCTCCTCCGGTATCTCCAATTCCGGTGGAGTCTTCTCCTTCTTCTCCAGAAGCCCAGCCACAGCAAGCACCATCTCCCCCACCTATGCAGGAAGCACCACAGATAGAAGAACCCCAACAGGAAGGATCTCAAACAGAAGATACATCAGCTGACATGGGTGAACAAACAACTGGCCCGGTGGGTCCAGTTATACCATCGGCAGTTCTCCCGATTCAGACAACCGTTGTCCCTCCTCCAGGTAACATACTTTAACAATATCGCTACCGATGAACTTATTCTTATTTAGTCTCATAACTCCTTTTGTCTTCTTTCAGTTGATATCGTTCCATCGGCAATCTCAGCCGATCAACCTGTAGCTCCATCGGCATCTTTGGCCGATCAGCCTGCAGCTCCGTCAGCACTTCTCAGTCAAAGACAAGAGATCGCCTTGAAGCAAGTAAGTCACCGTTTACCGTTAGCACTATTTGCCGATTCTCTGAGTATGAGCTAATTTTGCTTTCCCTCCCAGGAACAAGATTCTCCCGATAGCCTGTTCTCCTTCGCCATCGATCTCTCTGAAGAAGAAGGTGAAGAAGCAAGCTCTTCTCAGACGGTCGGCATCACATCGGCAGAGATCAGGGTCAGGCTGGAAGAATTGTCAGCTCTCCTTCACTAGGACACAGCGCAATTGGTTGATGATTCTGACCCTACCAAGACCCTGTTCAGAACTCTCAGAGGCCAAATCCCAGCCGATGTTGAAGAAATCCTGTTCCAAGCCGCTCATCTGGAGAGTCGCCAGCTGCAGTACAAGAGAGCTTCTCGGCGTCTTGCCGATAGAGCCGCTCAGACTCAACTCTCCGATGAAATGAGGAAAGAGAAGCTTTTGACCGATGAGAAGCACAAGAACATCGGTATCCTGAGATCTTCTGGAGACGCGCTGAAGCAGAAGATATCCGATCTATCGGCAAGAAAAGAATCCCTGTTGGCGGAACTCAAGGAAGTAGAGAACGCTCTGTCCCAAGCCCAACAGGAAGAGAGCCAATTGCCAGAGACCATCAGGCTTCTTGAGCACGAGCGAAATGCTCATGGTCGCAAGGCACTTCAACTGAAGAAGAAGCTGAAGCCGATAGAAGGTTCTGCCGATGATGATATCAAGGAGATAGAAGCAGCCAACCAAATTCGGCTACGCGCTATATCGGCAATCCAGACGCTGCTTAACACATAGAGTTTCCATCGGCATTATATCTGCGCTTTCCTGCTTCCTCAGCTTTTAGTCTAGCCGATAGGACTGTTATCGGCACCTAAACTTTTGAAACACCAAGTCTTGTCCCCAAGCATTTGGATCCAGCCGATAGGAGTGTTATCGGCACCTAAACTTCTATGCATCGACCCATATACTGGGGTAGTACTTCTTTAAATATTTGCCGTTTAATGCTCTGGGAAATTCAATTCCTTCGAGGGTTTCTAGAATGTAGGCATTACCAGGAGCCGATCGACTTATCCGATAAGGACCCTCCCAATTAGGAGACCACTTTCCAAACTTCGAACTTTTGGTCCCAATCGGTAAAATTAATTTCCATACCAAATCCCCATCGGCAAACTCTTTAGCCTTCACTTTCTTATCATACCATCTAGCAACTCTCTTCTTATTTTCTTCTATACTCATTAAAGCTTTTAACCGATGCCCTGCTAGATCGTCCAATTCATCGGTCATCAAAGTGGCATAACCATCGGAAGTTAATTGATCTTGAAAAGATAATCGCCTAGATCCAGCCTTAATTTCCCAAGGCAACACTGCATCATGTCCATACACCAATTGATAGGGTGATACTTTGGTCGATCCATGACAAGCCATCCGATAAGACCACAATGCTTCATTTAATAATGTATGCCACCGCTTAGGATTTTCTTCAATCTTTCGTTTAATAAGCTTGATAATTCCTTTGTTAGACGCTTCGGCCTGCCCATTGGCTTGAGCATAATAAGGAGAAGAATTCAACACTTTAATTCCCATACCGATTGCGAATTCATCGAACTCCCCCGATGTGAACATGGTGCCCTGATCGGTAGTAATCGTTTGGGGAATCCCAAATCGGTAAATAATATGCTCCTTCACAAAATCAATCATATTGGCCGATGTGACTTTCTTCAAAGGAATAGCTTCAACCCACTTAGTGAAATAGTCAGTGGCAACTAGAATGAACTTATGCCCTTTGCTAGATGGTGGATAAATCTGGCCGATCAGATCGATGGCCCATCCCCGGAACGGTCAAGGCTTTATTATAGGATTCATAGCCGATGCGGGTGCTCTCTGGATATTACCAAACTTTTGACAACCTTGACATCCCTTGAAATATTTAAAACAATCTTCAAGTATGGTTGGCCAAAAATATCCATTCCTTCGAATCATCCACTTCATCTTAAAAGCTGACTGATGCGCTCCACACACTCCTTCATGGATTTCCCCCATCAAACTTCTAGCTTCATCATCACCCAAGCATCGGAGAAGAATTCCGTCGATAGTTCGATAATACAATTCATTTTCAAGGAGCACATACTTGGTTGCTTGAAATCGAACCCGTCTTTCAACTTTTTTGGATGGATCTTTTAGATAATCAATAATTTCTTTCCTCCAATCACCGGCACCGACTGCCGATGTCGCATTAATCATGGGCTGATATCCCGAGGCATGTTGAGCTAACCGATTAGCGTCTTCATTATGCAATCGGGGAACATGCTCCAATCGGAAATCCTTGAATTCCTTTAACAGTTGCATACTTCTCTCGAAATAAGTTATGAGAACTTTACTTCGGCATTCATAGCTTCCGGCCAATTGATTTATAACCAACATAGAATCCCCGAATATTTCAACAGCATCAGCACGAACCTCTCTTAACAACTCCAATCCCTTGATCAGAGCCTGATACTCAGCCTGATTATTTGTTGATGTGACAACAATCGGCAAGGAAAACTCATACTTCCTCCCCTTAGGGGAAACTAATACAATGCCGATTCCTGCCCCCGGTCACAGGTAGATCCATCAAAGAAGAGCGTCCAGGGTACAATTTCCAAGGTTTCCACTAGACCGCAATGCTGAGTCACAAAATCGGCCATAATCTGCCCTTTGACTGCCTTAGCCGATTCGTAACGCAAATCGAACTCCGACAGCGCTAAAATCCATTTACCGATCCTACCACTCATAATCGGCATAGATAGCATGTATCAGACCACGTCATCTTTGCAAACAACAGTGCATTCGGCCGATAACAGGTAATGTCTCAGCTTGATACATGAAAAATATAAGCATAAGCATAGTTTCTCAATGGCCGAATACCTGGTTTCAGCATCAATCAACCTCCTACTCAAATAATAAATTACCCTTTCTTTCCCTTCAAATTCTTGAACTAAAGCTGAACCGATAACCGATCCATCGGTAGATAAATACAATCTGAAGGGCTTCCCTTGTTGAGGTGGAACTAGAACTGGAGGATTTACTAGATACTTCTTGATTTCATCCAGAGCCAACTGCTGTTCTTCTCCCCAAATAAACTCTTGATCGGCTTTCAATTTAAGAAGAGGACTGAAAGCACGAATCCTACCAGACAAATTCGATATAAATCTCCTGATAAAATTTACCTTGCCGATCAAGGATTGGAGCTCGGTTTTGTTGGTAGGGGCCACTATTTTATTGATGGCATCAATAGATCTTCGACTAATTTCAATACCTCTCTGATGTACCATGAAACCAAGAAACTGCCCTGCCGATACACCAAATGCACACTTGTTGGGATTCATCTTCAATCCATGCTTCCTTGTGCACTCTAACACTTTTTGTAAATCGGCAAGATGCTTTGAGAAATCTCCAGACTTAACCACCACATCATCAATATAAATCTCCACGAGCTTGCTGATGAACTCATGAAATATAAAATTCATAGCCCTTTGATAAGTAGCACCAGCATTCTTCAACCCAAAAGTCATGACTATCCACTCAAATAGCCCAACATGACCAGGACACCTGAATGCGGTTTTTGGAATATCCTCCTCCGCCATGAATATTTGATTGTAACCTGCATTACCATCCATGAAGCTGATGACCCGATGACCAGCCGCAGCATCAACCAGTAGATCGGCGACAGGCATTGGGTATCCATCCATCGGCGTAGCTTTATTGAGATTCCTGAAATCAATGCACACCCGAAGCTTCCCGTTCTTCTTGTAAACCGGAACAACATTGGAAATCCACTCGGCATACTGACACTGCCGAATAAACTTAGCTTCAATAAGTTTGGTGATTTCGGCCTTAATATCAGGTAGAATGTTAGGATTACATCGGCGGGCTGGTTGCTGATGTGGCCGAAATCCAGACTTGATGGGTAACCGATGTTCAACAATTGATCGGTCTAAACCAGGCATCTCGGTATAATCCCAAGCAAAGCAATCTTTATATTCCTTTAACAAACTAGTCAATTGTTGCTTACTCTCAGGATCTAATTTAGCACTAATAAAAGTAGGCCTAGGCTTATCACCACTACCTATATCTATTTCTACCAAATCATCGGCCGATGTGAATCCCTGGCCTAATTTTCCATCATCGGCGAATCTATCCATTAAAAACCGTCGTCAGAACCGACTGCTTGGATCGATGGAATCTCATAATCGGCAACTTTGAGAAAATCTTTCTCCCAAACTTCTCCTGAAATGCACCTGGTCCTTTCGTAAGTATCCGCTTCTGCCGATGCGATAACATAAGAAGAATCTCCTAGGACAATCTCAATCTTGTCACCTACCCACTGAACCAAGCATTGATGCATTGTAGATGGGATACAACAATTGGCATGAATCCAATCTCTTCCCAATAATAAGTTGTAAGCACCTTTTCCGCTGATCACGAAAAAAGGTTGTCGGCAAGGTTTTGCTGCCGATGGTCAACTCTGCACATATCGCCCCCTTGACTGGAGACACGTTTCCTTCAAAGTCTTTGAGCATCATATCGGTCTTGGTCAAATCTTGATCCCCTTTCCCAAGCTTCCGATATACTGCATACGGCATAATATTAATAGCAGCTCCACCATCAACTAGGATCTTGGTCATTGGCTGCCCATCAACCCTTCCTTTGAGGAACAGAGCTTTAAGATGCTGCCTCTCGTCATCGGCAGGTTTCTCAAAGATAGCCGTCATCGGATCCAGAGCCAACTGAGCTATCTGATCAGAAAATTCCAACTCATCATCACTGGCTGGTGCAAGAAACTCCATCGGCAACATGAAGACCATGTTGACGCCTGCCGACGGACCTTCCCTCTTAGTGTCTGACGGCTGCCGACTTCCAGAGTTCTCTCCCTTGTTTAGCTCTTCTTGCCTTTCACGTTGCAACCTCCTTTTTTGTGTCTTGGTTAATCCTCCAGGGCACCATGGAGGAAGTGGCCTTTGCCTTGCCGTCGGGCGTCGGTTCTCCCTTGACTCCATACGATGCGTGTTAGCATCCCTGCAAAATATGAATTCATCGGGAACCCGCGCATCAGCCATTTCCTCGAGCTCTTCTTGGTTCTTGGGAAAATACTGGACACGGTCACTAAGTCTGTCGTGCCCACTAAATCTGCCACCCAGCCGGTCATGAACTGACACCCTTCCTCTGATCGGCCCATTAAATCGCCGTTCATCATCATGATAATGCCGATCGATCCTATCGTACCGATCATAACCGTTGCACTCAGGGCAGTCTCTGACAGTAGGAAGCTTGATATTTTCCTCCCAACAATGGATGAAGAATGGACAATTCCAATGATTCCTGTGCCGATTCCACTCCTGTCGGCGTCTTTCTTCTTCCCGTCGATAATCCTCCTGCTGGCGCCGATACCGATCTTCCCGTTGTTGCCAATTTCCTCGAGGCCTTCTATGAGTTATGACGATACCAGATCGAGGAGGCCTTCCTGAGCTAGTTCCTTCCTGGACCAAGCTCTTACTTCTTGCATCGGCAGTAGTAACTTGATGCTGAGGATCTACCGATGCACTCTTCTCAGCTGTCTCCGATGTTAAGACCTTAGCCTTCCCCTTAGCATCCAACATGTTTGTCGGGAAAGGATGTTGGTCTATCTTCATCGGCTTCTGGGCTTTGGAACTGTCAAACTTGATTCTCCCTGACTCTATAGCCGATTGCAGCTGCTGTCTGAATACTTTGCACTCGTTGGTGTCATGGGAAGTTGCATTATGCCACTTGCAATATCTCATCCTCTTCAACTCTTCTGCCGATGGGATCACATGGTTAGGTGACAGTTTGATCTGACCTTCCTGAAGTAGAAAGTCAAATATCCTATCAGCCTTAGCGGTGTCAAAAGCAAACTTCTCTGGTTCCTTCTGCCCAAAAGGACAAGACATCGGCTTCTTGTTTTTTACCCACTCTGCCAAGCCGATTACTGGTTCTTCATCAGAATCTGAGCTTGTTGCTTCATCGACAAATGACACTTTCCTATTCCATGCTCTTTTAGGCTCGAAAGGCTTGATGTCTTGATCAGAAATCCTCTGCACCAAATGACTTAAACTTTCGAACTCCTGAGAGGCATACTTATCCCTGATATGTGGCAACAAGCCCTGGAAAGCCAAATCGGCTAGCTACCGATCATCCAGAACCAAGCTGTAGCATTTATTCTTGACCTCTCGTATCCTCTGCACAAAACCCTCAACCGACTCATCATTACGTTGCCTCAACTTGACCAAGTCGGTGATCTTCTTCTCATGAACCCCCGAGAAGAAGTATTTGTGGAATTGCTTCTCTAGATCGGCCCAAGTAATTACTGAGTTGGGAGGTAATGATATGAACCAAGTAAAGGCCGATCCAGACAATGATGATGAAAATAGACGAACCCTCAATTCGTCCCTGTTACCAGCCTCTCCACATTGAATGATGAACCTGTTGACATGCTCCATGGTTGACGTGTCGTCTTGCCCGGAAAACTTTGTAAAATCCGGTACCTTGTACCGATGTGGAAGCGGGATCAAATCATACGCGGGAGGATATGGTGTCCGATAAGAATAAGTGTTGACTTTGGGTTTTATCCCAAATTGTTCCCTCATTACTTCAGCAATCTTATCGGCCCAATATGCATCGGCATCTTGCCGATGTGGCGGCTGCGGATCTGGCACTTGGTGGCGAACCTCCACGTGTCTGTTCGGGACGTGATCTGCACGGAACATTGTATTGATCACCTGTCCTCCAATCTGCGGACCACCAAACTGCTGTCCACCGATTGGCTGTCCTCCGAGTTGCTGTCCAAAATTCATTGGCTGGTTGGGAATCCCCTGACCTTGGAACCCGGGATAGACCTGCCCTTGCTGGAACCCTGTAGTCTGGTAACTCTGCTGGGGTGATTGTGGAAAGGCTTGCTGTCCAAGCCATCCATTATTAGCGTTCATCGGCATAGGTGCTGCCGATGATTGGTAATTGGGTACCGTCATTGAATTAACATACCCCGACTGAGCCATAGACCTCTGTTGCATCAGCATTGACTCTGCCGATGCGTTGGGCATCTGGAACATTGAATCTTGAGGATTTCCAGTGTGAGGCCTTGTAGTAGTAGTTGTGGTATACCGAGGACTCTGGTTCACCGGCGCATTGGGAGGTGCCGATGTCATAGGAGTTTTGCCCCTCATGTCAGTTATTTGTGATGTTCCCGGTGTCAACTCTGGAGGCATACCGTAACCCCACCAGTTGGGAGGAAGAGTCAACCCTGACATTGCCGATGCCAACATATCTGTTGTCAGTTTATGCTGCCCAACTGAAATTTGTGGGTTGGTTGTCATCGGCATAGATAGTGCACCAGTAGTCCCCGATGTACTTGGAGGGACGGCAGATTGTGCACTTGCAGTCGTCAAGGCAGCCGATGGAGCCGTGACCTCTAGTGTCGTTGGCTGATGATGGGAGGGGCCCACATAATCTGGTGGGATTTGTCCTTCCTTGAAAGTTCTTGCCACGGCATTGAAAACCGTATTAGACAGTACACCAGCTTGGTTAATCAACGTTCGATTGATGGCATTGTCAACCATATCTTGAAGCTTGCCAGGATTGGCGTCAAAGGTAACCTGCCGTGGTGCCGGCAGTGCATCTTTCTGGACCACTTCGCCGCTCCTGTTTATGCTGAAAGACCTCAGGCATTGCTGCTTGAACTCTTCCATGGCTTGGGCAATAGCTTGCTTCTGCTCATCCTTGAGGTTGGCCTCCGTCACGGGGATGACGTTCTCTTGATCGAGGTCAGAGATCGACATGTTGATCTTGATCTTGAATACCGTCCCACTGGGCGTGCCAAAAGATGTGTTGATGCAAAACTGATCTGCAAACACAAAGGGCTAATACCCGATTCAAACGTTAAGGCGTGCCAGCCGATTTGACCTTGCTATCGGCAAAGGTGATAACTCGAATACTTTAGTCCTGACAACAGCGATGCGCCCGGATGTCACGGCTAAGAGGTACTCACGCGGAACTTGAGAACACGCCGAGCTTAAGTCGACGAATTCCTAAGAACTCGTAACAAAAAGGAAAAAGTATGACGAAGTCGTCGAAAAGTAAATGCTGGAATATGAGTAAAAACGTGTGTTTGATTCCTTGATTGATCTTCTATTACAAGGCCCTAGGGTCTATATTTATACCCTGCTCAAAGAGCTACAACCAGACACGATTAGAATTCGAATTCCAAATTACACGGAATCCGTATACAAAACGATGCAAATAATTAAGGAAATAACAAAACTATCCCTCGTGACAAACCGAAACTCCTCCACATAACGACCGGCAGCTTCCGGACTCCCTCTTTGCATCATCGGCAGACCCTTTGCCATAGTCATCGGCAGACTTTCTTATCTAGCCATCGGCACCATATTACTGCCTGTGGACTTAGTCACGTTCAACTTCTCCCTCATCGGCAACCATCCTCATCGGCAACCTACTTTGTAAACATCGTACTGCCACCTTATCCTGCCATCCTAGACACGTGCCCAAAAACGGTGTCAACATCTTCTTGTCCTGACCTGCTTAGAGTCTTCAACTATATAGTTAGGGTCAGTAAAATAGCGGCGTACCTTCTCAGAGGGGAAATGCATGTGGACTTCTCCGGTTCTAATGTAGATGATTGCTTTAACGGTGTTGAGGAACGGTCTTCCAAGGATGACGGGTGGATTGTACTCATCTTCTCGCATGACAATAACCTTCAAATCATCTGGAGCTGAATGTATTTTGGTTGTAGGGGCATGGTTCTAAACAGGAGCTGATAGGTGATTGCGGCCATTAACATCAGATCCGGTGTCCTAGAGTGTCTTCTGAAAAGAATATCCGTTGATTGTGCACTCGATGCTTGGAACACCAGGGTCGTCCTTCTTGATCGAGAAAGGCGACTTGAGTTGACGATCTTGACCTCCTTGAGCTGCAGTGACCATCTTAGCTGACTCAGTCCACATTTACTTGTTCCTGTCCCTCCTGTTGATCCTCATCCTTGGTTCATGTCGGGATTGCTTTGAGATTTGTGTAATCTTGTTCTTGAAGGAAAATGTCTCCTTCTTTCCCTTGATGTAGAAACTGATCTTGACAGCACTAGCGTAGATGACAGCTCCCGAGGTGTTCACGAATGGCCTCCCTAGGATGATGGGTGCCCTCTCATCAGTACCAGTCTCTATCACCACGAAGTCTGCTGGGGCGTATAAGGTACCAACTCAGACGCAGAGGTTCTTCAATATTCCCTTTGGGAAACTTAGTGTCTGATCTGCAGGCTGCAAGCACACAGTTGTTTCTAGTAAAGGATGTGTAAAGAATTTTTCATAGAGTACCCGGAGCATAAGGTTGACGCTGGAGCCAAAGTTGCAGAGTGCTTCTGGGAAGTTCACCATGCCGATGGAGATCGGGATGACGAGGCGTCCTTGATTGTCTCTCTTGACCGGCAGAAGGTTAGTAACTACTTCCACAACGGGGTTACTCCATTAGTTACGTCCTCAAGCATCCTAGGGCAGTGATTGCTTGAGTGTCCAGTATCTCCAGTGTGTTTGTACTCGTAGATCTAGGTTCTTCACTTGGTGGAGTCTGGGAGTTGTAAAACTCCTTCATATTTTGCTCGAAGTGTACCGGCTCATAAAGACAAGGCAGAGATCAAGTGCATGGGCCCTGTTGGTGGAAAACACCAACAGAACCAAAAGTGTATTTGTTCTTCTCTAACCTTAAGCATAGTGAGCAAGACAAAGTTGATGGATAATAAGATCATGAGTATAACATTTAAAACATTTGTCAGATCCAATTTCTCAACCTAATTGAAAGATAATCTATCTATACTTATTATTTTTTTTATATATATCTTCCAAAGATTGAGTGTGCAACATTTTAGCTTATATGATTAGGAGTGTGGGATCACAAAGGTGGAAGGACTAAACATATTGAATCGACTGAGTTGGTTAATCTAGAGTTGTAAATCATACATGTTTGTCTCTTTTATTCATGTGAATGCCAGAAATAAGGAGAAGCTTATAGAAGTGATAGTCAAGTACCTTAAGATGTTACCTTACTTGAAGAGTGATGGTACAGTATCACCTTGTGGAAGCTTTCCTCTCTTAGCGGTTGTGCATCGTGTTTTTGGCACCCTCCATGGATCATGCCTTCCTTGTGTAAATTGTTAAACTTCGTGTGTCTCTCTCTTTGTCTCCAATGTGAATTTATCTCAGGACTTCCCAGGTCGATATTGAAAGTTTTCCTGCAGGGGTTAGTCCAACAAAATATCCAATATCTACTATAGCATACTATCGGCTCAAAGATCAACCTAGACACCATGTCTAATTTGATTTAGGAGGGAATTTTAACCTAAGCATCATGCTTAATTTAAAATCCTTTGGAAGTAAGATCATCATTCCTAAACTAAGCACCATGCATAATTAAGAGATAAATGAAACTACTCCAAACCTAGACATATACTAAAGCAAATAAAGGTAGCATGAGAGCATTTATAGAGATCTACTCAAGTGGAGATAAAGTAGTGTGATTAGTATTTAACAAATTGAGCATGTGTCAAAGGTAGGGACAACCAACATAGCAACATGGCAAAGGATGTTTTTATGTAAAGTATTCCCCCAAGCTTGAATTTTGCAAAATTCAAGTTTGGATGAATTTAATTCAATGTTGTATGATGATTGGTTGGACATACCTTGTGCTTGTCATTCATCCGATCTTCTTGCTCCAATCCTGGAAAGGTTAGTGACAAGAATACCCGAAGGAATATTTTTACAATTATCCTTATATGCTCAATACACAAGGTAATGTTGCAAATAATTAAAAGCTCATGTTACGATCTGATCAGTGCTTGTTTTAGGACACTAAGCTTGTCCTTGGGAAACCATCAATTTATGTCGGCGAAGTGGTTCCCCCTCCAACGCTGACCTATATCAAGATCAACTCAACGAGATCTGCAAAATTTATTATAGACATATGCATCGACAACCGCCCTTTTAAAGTTTTTATAAATAGAAAGGAAGAGGGGGTTGGAGATCTCGAATGTGGTGATGTTGGAGAGACCAATGGATTGTGAAGATGTTGCATATGAGCATGGAGTAAATGAAGTGGCTATGAAATAAATTCCATGCTCATTAATGCTTAGAGTGAAATCCATGTGGTATGATAAAAATGATAAGGTGAGTGTGGTAAAAAGGAAAAGAAAAAGGATACACAGACGACTTGGTTCGAAACTAGCACAGCTACCGTTCCCCGGCAACGGCGCCAGAAAGCTTGTTGGGTATTTTAAATGCAAACAGAAAAATCCGCAAGCGCACGGATACCGATGTAGCTTTCACCCGGGAGTATTCCAGAGTATCGATTTTCCACAGGGAACGTGAGTGTACTAATGAAGATCCAAGATCGCCCAAGGATAACTATATAACTATTTTTGGTGGGAAGAGAGGAAGTTTCCTGAGAGTTCTCTAGTTGATCTAAGAATCAAGAATTACTTCAAGATTATCTATATCGGGACATCAGAGCACTAACCACAGAAAGAGATGAGAAGGGGGCTAGGAAGGTCTGACTACGGTCCTACAAACACCGATCCGAACGTGGTGGAATACGTCGACCGTTAGGGCTGTCACTACCCTAAGGCTACCACAACAATCCGCAGGATTGGGTGCAATTCCAGGTAATTGCAAGACTAAACACCACGTCTAATCTATTAATTACTACTCTAATGTTTCAAAGATTAGAGCACTTGATGCAAGCGGGAATCCAATAAATAACTTGAATGTAAATAAAAGTAATTAGAGAACTCAGGAGTTATGAATTGAAGAACCTGGAGAACGATGAAGAACGAACCAGATGCTGCAAAAGTACAATGTTGAGGAAGATCCGACAGATCCGGCTCCTCCTCCGCTCTCCTCTTCTCTCTCCCTATTTTCTAGATTACAACTAGAACTAACTAGAACTAGAACTAGAGGAACTAGAACTAGAACTAGATGAACTAGAACTAGATCTAGATGAACTAGAGGTAGAACTAGAAGAACTAGAGGGATCCTCTCTACTTGGATGAAGAATTGAAACCCTAACTTTGATTCTGTAGAAGAGGTATGATCTCCAGGGGCCAGGGGGTCTGGTTTTATAGTCCCTTCAAGTGAATCTGGGCCGTCGGATCAAACCGACATTGATCGTGTGGTTATCCTTGAAGTATTAGGTCGGTGGAGCATGATCCCCGAACTTCACCCTGATTGGTGGAAAGAGGTGGCGGGCGCCCTCAGGACTAGGGCGGGCGGCCTGTCCCTGAGGCCTCTCGACTTCCACTTCAGTCCCGTGGCTTCTGGAGTCTTCTAGATGATAGAAAATTGCGCGGCACGTTAATATCTCTATGTAAACCCGACGTGTGGGCCTTTCTTCTGTATTTCCTGATAACCCCCTGCAGAAATAGACAGACACCAAAACTTGTGGAATTCTGTCAGATAAAACCCTAAGTCTAGGTGTTGGTTGCATTTGGATCCTTTTCTATGATTAGTTGATGGTTAAATGTGAGCATTAAGGACCGTCAACAATCATATCAGAAAATATAGACATCATGCATCTTTGAAAAGAAGCTGGTGCATTACATAACCCAAAAGACATTCTACGGTAAGCATAAGTTCCATAAGGGCATGTAAAAGTGGTTTTGCTTTGATCATCGGGATGGATCGGGATTTGGTGATATCCTGAGTATCCATCTAAGAAACAGAAGAACGAATGGTTTGCTAACCGCTCTAGCATCTCATCTATAATAACAGTCATGCCTCCCTTTTTAGGCACAACTTGTACTGGGCTAACCCACTCACTGTGCGGCACAGGATATATAATCCCTGCATGCAGCAACTTTATAACTTCCTTTTTAACTACCTCTTTCATAGTGTTGTTAAGTCTACGTTGGGGTTCTCGAGAGGGTGTAACAGAAGGATTTGTTGGAATACGATGGGTACAAATCATAGGACTGATTCCTGTAAGATCTTGGAGTGAGTAGCCGAACACTGAGTGATGTTTCTCAAGAATGGTCATTAATCGCAGAGTTTGATCCTGAGTGAGTTTATCGCTAATGATCACAGGGAACTCTGGATTATTGTTTAGGAAAGCATAGGTAAGACCGGGTGGTAAAGTTTTAAGCTCTATGGGGGGTCTAGGTGTTTCTGCAAACTCATCTAAGGGTTCAGGCTCGGAAGGTTCGTCTTCTTCTTCTGTGAAGAAAGGAGTTTCATCTTCTAAGTCTGGTTCATCTAAAAGCTCTAGAGATGCAGCCTTTACTTCCTCCATAGGATCAGGCAAAAGATATGACTCGGCCTTATTATTTAAGGAGTGTGAAATTATTATTGGGAATTGAAAAGTTTTTCCAAAAGAAATGTGTAGCTTTCCAGTATGACCTTCATAAAGGAGTCTTCTAAAAGGTTGTCCTATCAATAGGTCGAAGTCCCATGTATCAAAGATATAGAAGTTCAAATGAACCATGGAGCCTTCTACTGTAAGAGGTAGGACATTAATAATTACAAGACTGGGGACTAATCGTCCCGAAGATTCCTTTATGACCTTTGTTGTGGGGGTTAAGACAAGATTTTTAAATAGTTTAAGTGCAAAAGATTCAGACATGATGTTGATCCCCACAACAGGATTATAAAGAGCATTAAATCGATCAGAATTATAAGCACAGCGTATAGTTATAGAGGGTGTGTCCAAACGGATCACATCAGAGGAAAGCTCTGATTCCTCCAACCATTCGCTACTCATGACTGAGATAAGCTCTCTCAATTGATATTCACTTGGCAAATAAATGCTAAACTGGCCGTTTTGGGGTTTGTCAATAGAATGGTAGTTTGAAATATTTCCAAAATCGGCAAAAAGATCGGATTCTATATCCAGCATGAAGTCCGGTAGTGGAATTTCTTCCTCTTGTGGCTCAAAACTTGGAATAGCTAAAGTAGATGAAGAATTTGGCAGAGTGTCTACTTCGGCTTCGTAGGTTTCATCATGAAGGGTATTATCCATCTCAGCTTCTAGGATTCTATCTAGGATCACTCTTGCTTCATCAACAGGGATGCGAAAGAAAGAACCTCTAGACATTGTTTGAAGCATTTGTTTGTGATTTTTATGAAGACCTCGAAAAAAGTGAAATAAAAGAACAGGGTCTTCAAGATTAAGGTTTGGACCAGATTCTAAAAGATCAGAAAAACGTTTCCAGGATTTTCCCAAAGTTTCATTATCTTTTTTTTAAAAGATAGGACTTCGAGTCTAAGGTCGGCTATACGGTCAAGGGAATAGAAATCTAGACAAAAGTTGGCTCGTAAAACTCCCCATTCACCTTGTTGTTGACTTACCTTCTGACTGTACCATTGTCTAGCTTCTCCCCTTAAAGAAAAAGGAAAAAGCTTCCAACGTAAAGTCTTATCAGAAATGCCTTCAATGCGAAGACAATCACATGTTTGCTCAAAATCTCTAATATGAAGGTAAGGGTTTTCGTCTTCCTTTCCCGAAAAAGATAGGTTTTGAATCATGGCAATCAACCTAGAACTTAACTTATACTGGGATGTTTGGATAGGCTGTGATGATTCCCATGGTAAAAGGTCAGTTGCTAAAGGGATTGCAGACTCATGGATCGATTTAGAATTTTGGTTTTCCATAAGGTAAGAGTAAATAAATAAAGGATATAAAAGATAAGAAAAGATAAAAGCAATCCAGAGGGGGGCGGGCGCCCAGGCTACCAGGGCGGGCGCCCTGGGCCTGGCCCAATTTCGCCTCCGCTTCGGTCTCGTGGCTTCTGGAGTCTTCTAGATGATGTAAAATCGTGCGGTGCGTTGATATCTCTATGTAATCCCGACATGTGGGCCTTTCTTCCTTATTTCCTGATAACCCCCTGCAGAAACAGATAAACAACAAAACTCATGAAATTCTGTCAGATCAAACCCTAATTCTAGGTGAGGGTTGCATATTGGTCCATTCTCTTGTTTATTTGATAATTAAAATTGATACTTAAGAACCGTCAACAGGAGCCGCCCCAGATCTCCAAGGAGTGCTCGGCGACTTCCCTCAGTATGCCAGGCGTATCACAGGGACTCCACACAAACATATTGGCATTTGCACGGAGAAAGTCGACAAGCACGGCTTCCTATTTGGGGTCGAGGTTAGCACTGATCGTCAGCGCCTTGCCGTCGGAGTTGTCGGGGTCGAGTGGGATCTTCTTGGTGCCTTCCGTAGGCTTGAAGTTGCCCACATGGTGCTTCAGCTCTGGTGCCTCAGCGGCAAGGGCCTCGAGTCTCGAGGCAAGCTCGGTGGTGCTCTCGACCGCCTCCCCGTACTCAACGCATTCAGCGTCGCATTCGTAGGTGTGCTCGTAGGAGGAACTGATGGTGATGACCCCCTTAGGTCCAGCCATCTTCAGTTTGAGGTACGTGTAGTTGGGGATTGCCATGAACTTGGTGTACCCTGGGTGACCGATGATGGTGTGGTAGGTGCCTTGGAAACCCACCATCTCGAAAGTCAGAGTCTCCTTCCTGAAGTTGGCCGCCGTGCCAAAGCAGACCGGTAGGTCGATTCGACCCACCAGCAGGGCCTTCTTCCCTGGTACGACTCCATGGAAGCCTCCCGCGCTCGGCTAGAGCTATGCTCTCCCGATCCCCAGGAGGTCAAGGGTCTCGAGGTAGATGATGTTGAGGCTGCTACCACCGTCCATCAACACCTTGGAAAGTCGAGCGTTGATGACGATGGGATCGATGACGAGTGGGTAGACACTGGGGCTGACGACGGGGTTTGGATGGTCATCACAGTCGAATGTGATGGGGGTGCTCGACCAGCTGAGGTACTGTGGCACTGCCATCGTTGCCGCGAAGACCTCCCGATGTTCCCTCTTGCGTTGTCGAGACGTGAGCTGTGTTGCGGGTCCGCCATAGATCATGTAGCAGTCATGGACTATAAGGAACCCGTCGTCGTCCTTGCTTCCACCCTTGTTGTCGCCCTTGTCTTTCTTTTGATCGTCCTTCTTCAGCCCCAGGCTGTCGAAATACTTCTTCAGCATGTGGCAGTCCTAGAGCATGTGGTTGGCCCCTCCCTTGTGATAAGGGCAAGGCTCTTTGAGCATTTTGTTAAAAACGGCCCCCTCCAGGGGGCCTCGAGGCTTCTTTCACTCGACCACGGCAACAAAATCGTCATTGATGGCCTCGCGCTTGTTTTGTCGCGCCTTCTTCTTCTTGTTGTTGTTCTTCTTGGGTCCTCTACTGGGGCCCTCATCATCGTTCGTCGGCATCTTTGCCTTACTGCTCTCGTGGCTAAAGAATGCGCCAACTGCCTCTTCGCCACCCACATAGTTAGCCACTACATTCATCAGCTCATCAACGGTTTGTGGGCGATTGCGCCCCAACTCTCGCACCAAGTCCTTACAAGTGGTGCGTGACACAAATGCCACGATGACGTCATGGTAGGGGATATGTGGGAGCTCGGTGCATTGCTTGGAGAAGCGTTGAGCGTACTCTCGGAGAGATTCTCCCCCTTTCTGCTTACACTTGCTGAGATCCCGGGGCAGATGTAAGTCCCTTTGAAATTTCCCTCAAATACTCTAACCAAGTCGGTCTAGTCATAGATTTGGTTGGCGGGGAGTTCCTCGAGCCATCTACGAGCAGTGTCGGAGAGGAAAAGCGGGAGCTGTCGGATGATGGCTCGATCGTCTCCTCGAGCTCCGCCCAATTGGCATGCCAACCAGAAGTCCACCAGCCATAGTTCTGGCTTGGCTTCACCGTTGTATTTGGTGATGCTGGTCGGAGGTCGAAACGGGTTAGGCAGTGGCATGCTGCGGATCGCCCAGCTAAAGACTCGAGGCCTTGGCGGCTCGGGGGCCATCCAGTGCTCATCGCTGTTGTAGCGTCCACCGCGGTGAGCGTTATAGCCTCGTTCCTCGGCAACCCCATGCTTGCGCCTCCAGTGTTCGTTGATGTCGTGGCGTGTGTCGCGTGCCTCCCGATGGTTGACGAGGCACTCCCGGATCAGTACCACCCTCTTGCCTCGAGGAGGAGTTTCCTAGTGAACTGAAACCTCCCTCTCGTGTCACACTGGTTCGAGGCACTTTTCTGTGGCCGCCCCTCGACGTCGGGAGGCCGAACTTTCGGCCTACTGGGCTGCCACGACGTGGAGTAGGCCTTGCACCTCATCCCATATGCGACGCGCTTGGGAGTTTGAGGGCTCAAGCATATTGTGCAATAACATAGTTGGCGCCACTATGTTCTGGCCCGCTCAAGGGAAACAGTTGATAAGGTGTTTTGGTTCTCCGTCCTCAATGATCTGTCGGTAGACGTCTCGATCGCGACCCCGAGCACCTCCACCATGCGGGTGCACTTGATCCTGCTCGAGAGTTCGCTCTAGATGGTCGAGCCACTCCCGATCCTCGTCGAGTTTGGCCCTTGACTCACGTAGTTGCACGAGCAGTGCGGCCTTGTCGTCCTGAGGAGGGGGAGGGTTTGGCCATCCTTCCTGCCTAGAAATCCTGGGGCAGCGGCGGCAATGGCTTTGCTGTCGTCCTCGGTGTCATCGTCAATGGCGACGACACCGTCTATGACATTGAAGCATTACCTTGTAGGGTCATAGCTATCAGACTCGGAGTCAGGGTTGAGCTCAGCAGCGATGTAGAAGCACTCGTGCCGTTCCTCTGCCAGCTATTGTCTCAGCGTGGTTAGCGTATAGCGCCCCAGTCCAAGGGGTCGAGGCCTGCGTATTTGCAGAAAGCTAGGGCTTTCAGCTGATGAGGGGACCTCCCTTTGCGTCGTTACGCTACGTGCGAGGGCCAATGGCCGCTCTATGTGCGCATTGGCACTAGGACGGACTGTCTTGGTGAGGGATGTCTCAGCATTGTCGAGGCCGAACAGAAGTAGTTGCCTGGTGGCAAACAACACGTGCGGTAGCAGGGCAGATGGCGGTGAAGGCACGCGGGGGATAGCCTCCCTTGGCGCTGCAGAGCGGTGATTGCTCCCTTGACTGGTTGGCTTGGCCGCTGCTCTAGGACGTAGAGCAGATGGACTCTCAACCAGAGGGCTAAGCCGCCCTGCGTGGGGTGGTGATCGCGCGGCCGCCATGGGGTGTTGGTGGTGGCGCTGATCGTGCCTCCTCTTGGGTGGGGAGGCGCGGTGGTGAGGTCGACGCGTGGCCTTTGATCGTGTCAGCGCAACGCGGGCTCCCTCCAGTCCTCTAACAGAGAGCAAAATCATGTCGTAGCTGAAGCCGATGGATATGAACTCGAGGCTCCCAAACCAGATCACCATGGAGCATGGAATTGGTGAAACAAAAGAAGCCATCCAGAAAATAGGCAGAAAATCATCAGCAAACACGTAGGACCCCTACCTGGCGCGCCAACTGTTTTAACCCTAGGGGGTAACACCAATGAGTGAATTTGTGTGTGTGTCTTCCTTTTCGGAAGGTGATGCAAGATGAACACAAGGGTTTATCCTGGTTTGGGCAAGAGAAGGCCCTACGTCCAGCAGGGGGGGTGAGGTTGTATTATCTTGCACCTAAGTGCTTGTATAGGGGTGAATACAAGAAAATCCAGATGTGGAGTCTAAGTCCTGAATGTGTGGAGTAGTGTATGCGAGCAGTGTTCTATGTGTGATCCTCTATCTGTCCAGCCTTGGTGTCCCCTTTTATAGCCAAGGCGAGGCCCAAGGTTACAAGACATAGATGCTAGGATAGGCCTCGATAGGGGTATGGCCCCGATCAACTTGAGGCTTTCGTACCGGCGTGGTCTCAACTAGTCTTGTTGTAGCATACTTGGCGATGATGGCACGTGCACCTGCTGGGCTGACCCTCTGTGTATCGCTTGGTATTGGTCCGCAAATACACACACCTTTACGTCCTTACTATCTTTGTGTTGGGAGTCATTGGAGCGCTGACTTCCGTCACTCAACTCTTCCCTAGGAAGGAGCACGCGGGCTCGAGGGTCTGGCGGTTTAGGCGGTGCCCATGCACCAGAGCGCTGACCATCATGTCTCGAGGGGCCTCTTGATGGGACATCATGCCTGTTGCAATAGTGCCTATACGTACCTTTATTCGAGTTTGAGGATAAAGCTAGGAAAAAGCAGGATTTGACGGGTGCACAACCCATCATCACGCTGGCCGTGCTCGCAGGGTTAGGTGGGAACCTGTCAATCGCATTAAATGCTTTGAACCCCGTACTGGTAGTAGGAGGCGGGGGCGTGCCTTTGCGCTTGAGGCCAGTTGGTTCAGTCGACGATACTTCCGTAATCAAGGACCGTCTGGCTTCGTGCCTTTAGCCATTTGCTCGACCCTATTTTCATAACCGAGGCCAGGGTCGATCAACGCACGTGTTTTGGGTCAAGTTAGGGCGTCGATCAGCGCACGCTTGTGGAGGGGGCATCGAGACTGGCTCTCGGGTTAGCCCGTCATCCTTTGTTAGGGATATCCGTTTGGGAACCCCTTATTGATATCCTTGACATTAGGATGCATTTGCAGATAGACATTGTCTAAGCACCACACTTACACAACTTCTACCACCCACCCCTGAATTCAAAGGGTAAGCGCTATACGAACAAGGGCATAAACACAAAGCTAATCCAACTATACAAAAAAATATAATCAAAGTAGGCAATGAACATTATATTATGAATATATAATTATGCCAAGTCATATCAAGTAATCGACTCATACATGAACTAGAATAAGAACTAGAGGGGAATATGAATTAGACAAGAACACGATGAACTAGATGAACTAGAACAAGAACAAGATGAACTAGATGATCTAATTGATGAACTAGAAGAACACAAGATGAAATAGAAGATAAACACAATCAACTAGAAGACAAATAACTCAAATAGATTAAAAATGTTGAATACAAGAGAGAAGTACAAGGCTTTACCTGTCCTCCTCATGACTAGATCTAGAATCTAAGCGTTGCTTGACTTCTCTAATTCCTATTCTTATGTTTCTAGCTATGCCCTGGTTAGTGGTGCTCTAAACTAAACTATGGGATATGATTGACTGATTGATCTATGATGAATTATGATGGATTAATGCCTCTAGGGAGGGGTCTGCCCCTGCTTATATAGTCTGGTGGGATAAACCATAACCCTTGGATCAAACCGACATAGAACAAGGGTCAAGATGCGTCGTAGAGGTTGGTTGGAGGTCATCACATGAAGGAGAGGTGGCTTCCAAGTGGGCCCAAGCTGGCCGGCCTAGCATGTGGGGCCGGCTGGCCCCACTTGGCCACCGCCAGTCTCTTGCTTGATTCCTGTGTCTTCTGGTGTCTTCTACATCCTTCTAGTGCCTCTTTTTGATCTGTTTACGTAATGAGTACGTAGTGTTGTGGATGGATTCTTTCCTTTCTTAGCTTCTAGATGAATCTCTGGAAAAGATTACTTCATAGAGCTATGGAATCTTGTCGGTTTAGTCCTTGTTCTTGTAATTGATGATGGTCGTTCTAGGGTCTTCTAGAGTCTTCCGGGTCGTATCCATCGAGGACTTTTTCTCTGGTGCTCTAAATATGTCAAATAATTTGTCCGTCTCGTTCGTCTTAATGAGTTCTCTGCAATGGTGTGTTTAGATTCTTCACTTGAGATACTTTTATATGGTAAGATATTGAATATCCTGTAAGACAAGTGAGAACAACACAACTCATGGAACTCGTTAGAATAAACCCCTATAACCTTACTTTATATAAGTCATTTTAGGTCTCTCCTATGGTTAGTTGATGGTTAAAAATTGGAGTTAATTATCGTTAATACACCGCTAGCTTCGTTGTGCCCTCTTTTGACCATCGTAGCTCGAAATAGGGAGCGCCAAAGCCTGTGCATGTCCTTGCCTTGCCTAAACCATAAGCCTAAACTCCTGACCACCCTACATGTGTCCCTCGAGTTTTCCCCTCCATATGCCACTCACCATGGCTACCAAGTGATTATAAAGCCAAGCCTCCACTTACCCGCAAATCCTATACCACCCCTGCCACAATAGATGGCACTTCGAGCACACACCGAGCCTGGGAGGAGGATCGAGAAGGGAGGAAGAAGGAGGACCACCTGCCGAATTGCTTGCCATTTAACGGAGCCGAGGACGATGCCCTGATCGGCTATGGTTCCCCCTACATTGCACTGACATGCCACGGCTCAACCTTGGCACTACGTCGCTAGCCTAGCTTCCCTGCCACCATGGTGAGCCTTGCCGTCTCTGCCCTGCTCATTGACATGTACCCACCATGAATGTCATCACAATCTCTCCCTTTGAGAGGCCCAAGGTCAAGCACCACACGTGCACACACACCTGCATGAGCCATAGCAGACGATGCAGAGCCACTCCTAGTATTTATGCACTTGAGAAATTGACCCAATCACAAAAAATATACATGTGTATTGATCAATCAATCTAGAGGTGGAAGGACCTAAGAAAGAATAGGGAGTAGGATATGATTCCCAATGCAAATATATAAAAGAGAATAAGTATAAAGTGCTTAGGGTGATTTAGAAATAGTTGGGGACTCCTAGTGCAGAATTGCCTTCTATATTTTAGAAGAAGCGACATTTGAAAGGAAGCAACTGTTGACACCATTTTTGGGCACGTGTCTAGGATGGCAAGATAGGGTGGCAGTACGATGCGGGTTGCTGATGAGGATGGTTGCCGATGAGGGAGAGGTTGAATGTGACTAAGTCCACAGGCAGTAATATGGTGCCGATGGCTGGATAAAAAGGTCTGCCGATGACTATGGCAAGGGGATTGCCGATGATGCGAAAGAGGAGTCCGGAAGCTGCCAGTTGTCATGTGGAGGAGTTTCGGTTTGTCACGAAGGATAGTTGTCATGAGCAGGGTATAAATATAAACCCTAGGACCTTGTAATAATCAATCAAGAAATCAATCAAACACACGTTTTTACTCATATTCCAGCATCTACTTTTCGACGACTTCGTCATACTTTTTCCTTTTTATTACGAGTTCTTAGGAATTCGTCGACTTAAGCTCGGCGTGTTCTCGAGTTCCGCGTGAGTACCTCTTAGCCGTGACATCCGGGCGCATCGCTGTTGTCAGGACTAAAGTATTCGAGTTATCACCTTTGCCGATAGTAAGGTCAAATCGGCTGGCACGCCTTAACGTTTGAATTGGGTATTAGCCCTTTGTGTTTGCAGATCAGTTTTGCATCAACACATCTTTTGGCACGCCCAGTGGGACAG
Source organism: Sorghum bicolor (assembly GCF_000003195.3). Taxonomy (NCBI): domain Eukaryota; kingdom Viridiplantae; phylum Streptophyta; class Magnoliopsida; order Poales; family Poaceae; genus Sorghum; species Sorghum bicolor. The sequence goes on along the minus strand of NC_012870.2, from coordinate 27,771,631 downwards.
ATTCAAGATCAAGATCAACATGTCGATCTCTGACCTCGATCAAGAGAACGTCATCCCCGTGACGGAGGCCAACCTCAAGGATGAGCAAAAGCAAGCTATTGCCCAAGCCATGGAAGAGTTCAAGCAGCAATGCCTGAAGTCTTTCAGCATAAACAGGAGCGGCGAAGTGGTCCAGAAAGATGCACTGCCGGCACCACGGCAGGTCACCTTTGACGCCAATCCTGGCAAGCTTCAAGATATGGTTGACAATGCCATCAATCGAGCGTTGATTAACCAAGCTGGTGTACTGTCTAATACGGTTTTCAACGTCGTGGCAAGAACTTTCAAGGAAGGACAAATCCCGCCAGATTATGTGGGGCCCTCCCATCATCAGCCAACGGCACCAGAGGTCACGGCTCCATCGGCTGCCTTGACGAATGCAAGTGCACAGTCTGCCGTCCCTCCAAGTACATTGGGGACTACTGGTGCACTATCTATGCCGATGGCAACCAACCCACAAATTTCAGTTGGGCAGCATAAACTGACAACAGATATGTTGGCATCGGCAATGTCAGGGTTGACTCTTCCTCCCAACTGGTGGGGTTATGGTATGCCTCCAGAGTTGACGCCGGGAACATCACAAATAACTGACATGAGGGGCAAAACTCCTATGACATCGGCACCTCCCAATGCGCCGGTGAACCAGAGTCCTCGGTATACCACAACTACTACTGCAAGGCCTCACACTGGGAATCCTCAAGATTCAATGTTTCAGATGCCCAACGCATCGGCAGAGTCAATGCTGATGCAACAGAGGCCTATGGCCCAGTCGGGGTATGTCAATTCAACGACGGTACCCAATTACCAATCATCGGCAGCACCTTTGCCGATGAACGCTAATAATGGATGGCTTGGACAGCAAGCCTTTCCGCAATCGCCCCAGCAGGGTTATCAGACTACAGGGTTCCAGCAAGGGCAGGTCTATCCCGGGTTCCAAGGTCAGGGGATTCCCAACCAGCCAATAAATTTTGGACAGCAACTCGGAGGACAGCCAATTGGTGGACAGCAGTTTGGTGGTCCGCAGATTGGAGGACAGGTGACCAATACAATGTTCCATGCAGGTCACGTCCCGAACAGACACGTGGAGGTTCGCCACCAAGTGCCAGATCCGCAGCCGCCTCATCGGCAAGATGCCGATGCGTATTGGGCCGATAAGATTGCTGAAGTAATGAGGGAACAATTTGGGATAAAACCCAAAGTCAACACTTATTCTTATCGGACACCGTATCCTCCGGCGTATGATTTGATCCCGCTTCCACATCAGTACAAGGTACCGGATTTTACAAAGTTTTCCGGACAGGACGACACGTCAACCATGGAGCATGTCAATAGGTTCATTATTCAATGTGGAGAGGCTGGTAACAGGGACGAATTGAGGGTTCGTCTATTTTCATCATCATTGTCTGGATCGGCCTTTACTTGGTTCATATCATTACCTCCCAACTCAGTAGTTACTTGGGCTGATCTAGAGAAGCAATTCCACAAATACTTCTTCTCGGGGGTTCATGAGAAGAAGATCACCGACTTGGTCAAGTTGAGGCAACGTAATGATGAGTCGGTTGAGGGATTTATGCAGAGGATACGAGAGGTCAAGAATAAATGCTATAGCCTGGTTCTGGATGATCGGCAGCTAGCCGATTTGGCTTTCCAGGGTTTGTTGCCACATATCAGGGATAAGTATGCCTCTCAGGAGTTCGAAAGTTTAAGTCATTTGGTGCAGAGGATATCTGATCAAGACATCAAGCCTTTCGAGCCTAAGAGGGCATGGAATAAGAAAGTGTCATTTGTTGATGAAGCAACAAGCTCAGATTCCGATGAGGAACCAGTAATCGGTTTGGCAGAGTGGGTAAAAAACAAGAAGCCGATGTCTTGTCCTTTTGGGCAGAAGGAACCAGAGAAGTTTGCCTTTGACACCGCCAAGGCCGATAGGATATTTGACTTTCTACTTCAGGAAGGTCAAATCAAACTGTCACCTAACCATGTGATCCCATCGGCAGAGGAGTTGAAGAGGATGAGATATTGCAAGTGGCATAATGCAACTTCACATGACACCAACGAGTGCAAAGTATTCAGACAGCAGCTGCAATCGGCTATAGAGTTAGGGAGAATCAAGTTTGACAGTTCCAAAGCCCAGAAGCCGATGAAGATAGACCAACATCCTTTCCCGACAAACATGTTGGATGCTAAGGGGAAGGCTAAGGTCTTAACGTCGGAGACAGCTGAGAAGAGTGCATCGGTAGATCCTCAGCATCAAGTTACTACTGCCGATGCAAGAAGTAAGGGCTTGGTCCAGGAAGGAACTAGCTCAGGAAGGCTTCCTCGAACTGGTATCGTCATAACTCATAGGAGGCCTCGAGAAAAATGGCAACAATGGGAAGATCGGTATCGGCACCAGCAGGAAAATTATCAACGGGAAGAAGAAAGACGCCGACAGGAGTGGAATCGGCACAGGGATCATTGGAATTGCCCATTCTTCATCCATTGTTGGGAGGAAAATATCAAGCTTCCTACTGTCAGAGACTGCCCTGAATGCAACGGTTATGATCGGTACGATAGGAACGATCGGCGTTATCATGATGATGAACGACGAGCTAATGGGCCGATCAGAGGAAGGGTGTCAGTTCATGACCGGCTGGGGGGCAGATTCAGTGGGCACAACAAACTTAGTGACCGTGTCCAGTATTTTCCCAGGAACCAAGAGGAGCTCGAAGGAATGGCTGATGCGCGGGTTCCCGATGAATTCATATTTTGCAGGGATGCTAACACGCATCGCATGGAGTCAAGGGAGAACCGACACCCGACGGCAAGGCAAAGGCCACTTCCTCCATGGTGCCCTCGAGGATTAACCAAGACACAGAAAAGGAGATTGCAACGAGAAAGGCAAGAGGAGCTAAACAAGGGAGAGAACTCTGGAAGTCGGCACCGTCAGACACTAAGAGGGAAGGTCCATCGGCAGGCGTCAACATGGTCTTCATGTTGCCGATGGAGTTTCTTGCACCAGCCAGTGACGATGAGTTGGAATTTTCTGATCAGATAGCTCAGTTGGCTCTGGATCCGATGACGGCTATCTTTGAGAAACCTGCCGATGACGAGAGGCAGCATCTTAAAGCTTTGTTCCTCAAAGGAAGGGTTGATGGGCAGCCAATGACCAAGATCCTAGTTGATGGTGGAGCTGCTATTAATATTATGCCGTATGCAGTATATCGGAAGCTTGGGAAAGGGGATCAAGATTTGACCAAGAACGATATGATGCTCAAAGACTTTGAAGGAAACGTGTCTCCAGTCAAGGGGGCGATATGTGCAGAGTTGACCATCGGCAGCAAAACCTTGCCAACAACTTTTTTCGTGATCAGCGGAAAAGGTGCCTACAATTTATTATTGGGGAGAGATTGGATTCATGCCAATTGTTGTGTCCCATCTACAATGCATCAGTGCTTGGTTCAGTGGGTAGGTGACAAGATTGAGATCGTCCCAGGAAATTCTTCTTATGTTATCGCATCGGCAGAAGCGGATACTTACGAAAGGACCAGGTGCATTTCAGGAGAAGCTTGGGAGAAAGATTTTCTCAAAGTTGCCGATTATGAGATTCCACCGATCCAAGCAGTCGGTTCTGACGACGGTTTTTAATGGATAGATTCGCCGATGATGGAAAATTAGGCCAGGGATTCACATCGGCCGATGATTTGGTAGAAGTAGATATAGGTAGTGGTGATAAGCCTAAGCCTACTTTTATTAGTGCTAAATTAGATCCTGAGTGTAAGCGACAATTGATTAGTTTGTTAAAGGAATATAAAGATTGCTTTGCTTGGGATTATACAGAGATGCCTGGTTTAGACCGATCAATTGTCGAACATCGGTTACCCATCAAGTCTGGATTTCGGCCACATCAGCAACCAGCCCGCCGATGTAATCCTAACATTCTACCTGATATTAAGGCCGAAATCACTAAACTTATTGAAGCTAAGTTTATTCGGCAGTGTCGGTATGCCGAATGGATTTCCAATGTTGTTCCGGTTTACAAGAAGAACGGGAAGCTTCGAGTGTGCATTGATTTCAGGAATCTCAATAAAGCTACACCGATGGATGGATACCCAATGCCTGTCGCCGATCTACTGGTTGATGCTGCGGCTGGCCATCGGGTCATCAGCTTCATGGATGGTAATGCAGGTTACAATCAAATATTCATGGCAGAGGAGGATATTCCAAAAACCGCATTCAGGTGTCCTGGTCATGTTGGACTATTTGAATGGATAGTCATGACTTTTGGGTTAAAGAATGCTGGTGCTACTTATCAAAGGGCTATGAATTTTATATTTCATGAGTTCATCGGCAAGCTCGTAGAGATTTATATTGATGATGTGGTGGTTAAGTCTGGAGATTTCTCAAAGCATCTTGCCGATTTACGAAAAGTGTTGGAGTGCACAAGGAAGCATGGATTGAAGATGAATCCCAACAAGTGTGCATTTGGCGTATCGGCAGGGCAGTTTCTTGGTTTCATGGTACATCAGAGGGGTATTGAAATTAGTCGAAGATCTATTGATGCCATCAATAAAATAGTGGCCCCTACCAATAAAACCGAGCTCCAATCCTTGATCGGCAAGGTGAATTTTATCAGAAGATTTATATCGAATTTATCTGGGAGGATTCGTGCTTTCAGTCCTCTTCTTAAATTGAAAGCCGATCAAGAGTTTGTTTGGGGAGAAGAACAGTAGTTGGCTCTGGATGAAATCAAGAAGTATCTAGTAAATCCTCCAGTTTTAGTTCCACCTCAACAAGGGAAGCCCTTCAAATTGTATTTATCTACCGATGGATCGGTTATCGGTTCAGCTTTAGTTCAAGAATTTGAAGGGAAAGAGAGGGTAATTTATTATTTGAGTAGGAGGTTGATTGACGCTGAAACCAGGTATTCGGCCATTGAGAAACTGTGCTTATGCTTATATTTTTCATGTATCAAGCTGAGACATTACCTGTTATCGGCCGAATGTGCTGTTGTTTGCAAAGATGACGTGGTCCGATACATGCTATCTATGCCGATTATGAGTGGTAGGATCGGTAAATGGATTTTAGCGCTGTCGGAGTTCGATTTGCGTTACGAATCGGCTAAGGCAGTCAAAGGGCAGATTATGGCCGATTTTGTAACTCAGCATTGCGGTCTAGTGGAAACCTTGGAAATTGCACCCTGGACGCTCTTCTTTGGTGGATCTACCTGTGACCGGGGAGCAGGAATCGGCATTGTATTAGTTTCTCCTAAGGGGAGGAAGTATGAGTTTTCCTTGCCGATTGTTGCTACATCGACAAATAATCAGGCTGAGTATCAAGCTCTGATCAAGGGATTGGAGTTGTTAAGAGAAGTTCGTGCTGATGCTGTTGAAATATTCGGGGATTCTATGTTGGTTATAAATCAATTGGCCGGAAGCTATGAATGCCGAAGTGAAGTTCTCATAACCTATTTCGAGAGAAGTATGCAACTGTTAAAGGAATTCAAGGACTTCCGATTGGAGCATGTTCCCCGATTGCATAATGAAGACGCTAATCGGTTAGCTCAGCATGCCTCGGGATATCAGCCAATGATTAATGCGACATCGGCAGTCGGTGCCGGTGATTGGAGGAAAGAAATTATTGATTATCTAAAAGATCCATCCAAAAAAGTTGAAAGACGGGTTCGATTTCAGGCAACCAAGTATGTGCTCCTTGAAAATGAATTGTATTATCGAACTATCGACGGAATTCTTCTCCGATGCTTGGGTGATGATGAAGCCAGAAGTTTGATGGGGGAAATCCATGAAGGAGTGTGTGGAGCGCATCAGTCAGCTTTTAAGATGAAGTGGATGATTCGAAGGAATGGATATTTTTGGCCAACCATACTTGAAGATTGTTTTAAATATTTCAAGGGATGTCAAGGTTGTCAAAAGTTCGGTAATATCCAGAGAGCACCCGCATCGGCTATGAATCCTATAATAAAACCTTGGCCGTTCCGGGGATGGGCCATCGATCTGATCGGCCAGATTTATCCACCATCTAGCAAAGGGCATAAGTTCATTCTAGTTGCCACTGACTATTTCACTAAGTGGGTCGAAGCTATTCCTTTGAAGAAAGTCACATCGGCCAATATGATTGATTTTGTGAAGGAGCATATTATTTACCGATTTGGGATTCCCCAAACGATTACTACCGATCAGGGCACCATGTTCACGTCGGGGGAGTTCGATGAATTCGCAATCGGTATGGGAATTAAAGTGTTGAATTCTTCTCCTTATTATGCTCAAGCCACTAAAAAAGGAATTATCAAGCTTATTAAACGAAAGATTGAAGAAAATCCTAGGCGGTGGCATACATCATTAAATGAAGCATTGTGGTCTTATCGGATGGCTTGTCATGGATCGACCAAGGTATCACCCTATCAATTGGTGTATGGACATGATGCCGTGTTGCCTTGGGAAATTAAGGCTGGATCTAGGCGATTATCTTTTCAAGATCAATTAACTTCCGACAATTATGCCACTTTGATGACCGATGAATTGGATGATCTAGCAGGGCATCGGTTAAAAGCTTTAATGAGTATAGAAGAAAATAAGAAAAGAGTTGCTAGATGGTATGATAAGAAAGTGAAGGCTAAAGAGTTTGCCGATGGGGATTTGGTATGGAAATTAATTTTACCAGTTGGGACCAAAAGCTCGAAGTTTGGAAAGTGGTCTCCTAATTGGGAGGGTCCTTATCGGATAAGTCGATCGGCTCCTGGTAATGCCTACATTCTAGAAACCCTCGAAGGAATTGAATTTCCCAGAGCATTAAACGGCAAATATTTAAAGAAGTACTACCCCAGTATATGGGTCGATGCATAAAAGTTTAGGTGCCGATAACACTCCTATCGGCTGGAGCCAAATGCTTGGGGACAGAACTTGGTGTTTCAAAAGTTTAGGCGCCGATAACAGTCCTATCGGCTAGACTAAAAGTTGAGGAAGTAGGAAAGCGTAGATACAATGCCGATGGAAATTCTATGTGTTAAGCAGCGACTGGATAGCCGATATAGCACGTAGCCAAATTTGGTTGGCTGCTTCTATCTCCTTGATGTCATCATCGGCAGAACCTTCTATCGGCTTTAGCTTCTTCTTCAGTTGGAGTGCCTTGCGACCATGAACATTTCGCTCGTGCTCAAGAAGCCTGATGGTCTCTGGCAATTGGTTCTCTTCCTGTTGGGCTTGGGATAAGGCGTTCTCCACTTCCTTGAGTTCCGCCAACAGGGATTCTCTTCTTGCCGATAGATCGGATATCTTCTGCTTCAGCGCATCTCCGGAAGATTTCAGGATACCGATGTTCTTATGCTTCTCATTGGTCAGGAGTTTCTCTTTCCTCATTTCATCGGAGAGTTGAGTTTGAGCGGCTCTATCGGCAAGACGCCGAGAAGCTCTCTGGTACTGCAGCTGGCGACTCTCCAGATGAGCGGCTTGGAACAGGATTTCTTCGACGTCGGCTGGGATTTGGCCTCTGAGAGTTCTGAACAGGGTCTTGGTAGGGTCGGAGTCATCGACCAAATGCGCTATATCCTGGTGAAGGAGAACTGACAATTCTTCCAGCCTGGCCCTGGTCTCTGCCGATGTAATGCCAACTGTCTGGGAAGAACTTGCTTCTTCGCCTTCTTCTTCAGAGAGATCGATGGCGAAGGAAAACAGGCTATCAGGAGAATCTTGTTCCTGGGAGGGAAAGCAAGGTTAGCTCATATTCGGAGAATCGGCAAATGGTGTTGGCGGTAAACAGTGACTTACTTGCTTCAAGGCGATCTCTTGCCTTGTACTGGGAGGTGCTGACGGAGCTGCGGACTGACCGGCCAAAGATGCCGATGGAACTGCAGGTTGATCGGCTAAGGTTGCCGATGGGACGATATCGATTGAAAGAAGACAAGAAAGGTTATGAGACTAAATGAGAATGAGTTCATCGGCAACGGTATCGTTAAAGTATGTTACCTGGAGGGGGAACAACGGTTGTCTGAATCGGGAGAGCCGCCGGTGATATAATTGGACCCACCGGACCAGTTGCTTGTTCACCCACATCAACTGATGTACTTTCTGTTTGAGGCTCTTCCTGCTGGGATTCTTCCATCTGTGGTGCATCCTGCATTGGTTGGGGAGATAGCACTTGCTGTGTCTGGACTTCTGGAGAAGAAGGAGAAGACTCTACTGGGATTGGAGATACCGGAGGAGGAGGGGGAGCTGCCACTTTTTGGCGTTTCGTTTCGGCCCTGGTGCTCTTGACACCCTTCCTCTTTGGGTGGCTGGACTGGGTGGCATCGGCACCTTGAAGTGTGACCTTTGCCAATGCACTGGTTTGCTGCAATAACGAACAAGGGATTGTAAGTATAAATAAAGCCGATATAAAGATAGTCAGCGTAAAAGATAAAGATTTGACAAATTGCCTTGAAAGCTCGCGCCAGAGTAGGAGCAGCTACCGTTGGTGATGTCTGGGTTCTCCTGGTAGTAACTTTCTTGAGGCGCGCACCCCGATGCACGATGGAAGCCAGAGTGGGAGCATTGTGGCCGATTGAGGAAATCGGGCCTGATGGAAACAAGTCAATCGGCTTGCCACTCCTGCTAACCAATGGAGGAATATTGTCAACCTGCAAAAGGAGTACAAGGGTAAGCTGCCGATAGAAGTAATAGTGAGAAAATGAAACGTTAGTTTGAGTTACTTACAGTGTCATCGGGAAGTAATAGTGAGAAAATGAAACGCTATCTGGGTCATCATAAGCCAGCCATGGTCGTTCATCTCTGGCCAGACCCTCATACAGAGTTTCGAAGAATCGGCCGATCTGATCCGGATTGTTCCCTGAACCGGGTAAGACTATAACGGCTTCGCCAAAGTTCAAGGGGGCACGCGTTGCCGATTCCTCTTCACCCAACACATGATTTTCGGCTATATCTCTTGGGAAGTGTTGTGAGAACAAGTTGAAATCAAGGCGCTTATGCAGGTGCAGATTGAGCCACATATTAATAAACCACCAAGGGCCTCCCAAGTTGCCGATGGATTGGCCAAGCAGGAGTTTCTGGGCTACCTGATGAAGAAGGTGGTAAACAGCGCTGAGCAAATATCGGCCGAGAGGAAATTGGCCACCGTTAGCCAGTCTTTCTGCTGCCGATAGATAGACAGAAGTCGGTCCTGCCGATCGACCACAGAATACAAACTTGTCCAGCCACATGTTCAGAAAGGTGGTTTGCTCCTTTATGGTGACAGGCCCTCTCCCGCGGTACTTCTAGATGTACCCTGACCAACCGCCGATAGCACGAGTCTCCACTTTGGCACTGGGGGCAGTATCAAAAAAGTGGGTGCTATCGGCAGAAGATATATCTAGCCCAGTGAGCATGGCTACGTCGGCAAGGGTAGGAGAAGCAGGGCCGTGGCCAAAAACAAAAGCATTGAGAGTGTCTGACCAAAAGTAGGATGCAGCTATCAGCAGTGACTCGTTCCTGTGCATATCGGCAATGGATAGCCTAATGCATTGGGCTAGCTTCCTCTCACCCCACTGGACTTCATAAGAATTGCTGACCCTCAAGAACCAGTCTTTCCACCCTACGGTAGGGCTGGGCCAAGAGCGAAAAGTGTCTTTCCATAGATCTACAGAAAAGTTTTCGGCCCTAAAGGGGATTCTATTGGTTTCTGCGTTGATAAGATTGGTTGGATCTGAATCCCCTAGAGGACCGAGACATTGAAGGTGTGGTTGATCGGTGGGGATGACAATTTTATTGGACAACTCCTAGTGATTTTGGGGGAATAAAAATACAAAGAAAAAGGAAAAGGGGAATATTCAGTAAGATGAATCGCGGATGAATAGGAATATACACAGAAGATGAGATGGAAGTCTGACCTCAGGGACGACGAAGCCAATGGCCATCTTGTCGTGAAGAGGACGTTGGAGGGCACCGGAGTTGATGAAGAGGAGTGCTTGTCGGAGATCTTGAAGGTTGTAAATGGCGCCGCCGCTGGAAAAGCAAAGTTGGATAGTAGAATGGTGTAATGGGGGAGGAGTACCCAAGAAGGAACTATTTATAGGACAAGATGGGCAAGGGCAAATCCGACTTATCTCTTTGCCGCATCCGAGAAGCCCGAGGGTACTCAGGTGGATATGGTAACTGTTCGCACGGTAATCCAGGGATTGTGCAGGTGATTTGACGGGAAGCGGTCATTATCTGAAGATATTTTACTGTGCGAGATCTCCTGGTCAGTCCATCGGCGATATTCTATAACGGTCATCTTGCCGATGGGCGGATAGAGGGGAGGTAACCGTTTTTGCGAATATCCTGGTCAGAGCTTCGGCAGATCTTTGTAACGGTATTGTTGCCGATGTACGACCAAGAAAGATGCCCGTTTAGGAAGTTGGGGATTTCGAGGAATCTGCGGAGGATTAGGATCAGAGTTGTCCAGATTGAGGTTGTCGGTTACCAGATTAGGAGCATTAATTGCGGAGAAGGCATCATTACTGCAGAGAATTTCGGAGCATTAATAGTTTTATACTCCGAAACTGGGGGGCATGTGTTGACACCATTTTTGGGCACGTGTCTAGGATGGCAAGATAGGGTGGCAGTACGATGCGGGTTGCTGATGAGGATGGTTGCCGATGAGGGAGAGGTTGAATGTGACTAAGTCCACAGGCAGTAATATGGTGCCGATGGCTGGATAAAAAGGTCTGCCGATGACTATGGCAAGGGGATTGCCGATGATGCGAAAGAGGAGTCCAGAAGCTGCCAGTTGTCATGTGGAGGAGTTTCGGTTTGTCACGAAGGATAGTTTTATTATTTCCTTAATTATTTGCATCGTTTTGTATACGGATTCCGTGTAATTTGGAATTCGAATTCTAATCGTGTCTGGTTGTAGCTCTTTGAGCAGGGTATAAATATAAACCCTAGGACCTTGTAATAATCAATCAAGAAATCAATCAAACACACGTTTTTACTCATATTCCAGCATCTACTTTTCGACGACTTCGTCATACTTTTTCCTTTTTATTACGAGTTCTTAGGAATTCGTCGACTTAAGCTCGGCGTGTTCTCGAGTTCCGCGTGAGTACCTCTTAGCCGTGACATCCGGGCGCATCGCTGTTGTCAGGACTAAAGTATTCGAGTTATCACCTTTGCCGATAGTAAGGTCAAATCGGCTGGCACGCCTTAACGTTTGAATTGGGTATTAGCCCTTTGTGTTTGCAGATCAGTTTTGCATCAACAGCAACAAATTTGCTCTTAACCGTTTTTAGTAACTTGGAAAACTTATTAATTTTCCCATTGTTATTTTGGAAACTATCGAAGATGCTCTGATGCTCTTAGCCCTTATATAAAAAAATGCCCGATGTCATGTCAGCCTATTTAATACCTATGAAACTCTCCAATAAAACAAACTCCTATAAAATCTTGCTGAGGCTAACCTTAGAGCAACTTCCTGAGGCTCTTTACATCCTTTTCTAATTTATAAGAATATAGATTTTGGTAAAAAGAAAATAACCTTCAAAAGCATATTTAACTGAATATCTAAATATAGACATCCTCTGTGAAAGGGCTTGTAGCCTAATAGTTATAAGAGGCTGAGTAGCACCTCAGGTCTTGGGTTCGACTCCCTTGGGAGCAAATATTATAGAATTTAATGACGTTTGATGTTCCGGTCGATAATAAGGCGCTTGTGTTGACTTCGTCAATCTTGAGGATTTGCTGGCTCGATCTTTGAAGATGCTCATATGGATAGATTTTGCGTGCTTATTCTAGGACAGAGAAAGCCTGTATAGATTCTATTACTCAAAATTAGTCTAGCATGTAAAAAATGGATTAAACATGAGCTAATAATGGGCTAGAAAGGGCTAATGAATTCTAACCACCAGTTAGCCCTCATTACCTTTTATTAATCCATAATTAGCTCATATTTAGTCAGCTCATAGTAATGATAGAATATAGGCTTTGTGTCGACGTCTAGACTCGTGGTCTAGACACAAACGAGTATAAGTTTGTGTGACTACCCAAGCCTGGATGGTGATGCAACTGAGACACAGTGGATTTATACTGGTTCGGGCCTGGAATGCCCTACGTCCAGTGTGATCGGGGGGTCTGTATATCCTTGCACCCAAGGGTGCTTGTAGTAGGGGGGTACAAGCAGGTTGCGAGAGAGGGTTAAGTCCCAGGTCTCGACTTTGTGGTGGACAGAGTGTTGGTCGCTGCTCTGTGAAAGAGTGTGATGGTCGTCTGTGTGAACCTTATGAACTTAGTTGTGAGCCCTGGCTCCCCTTTTATAGCCTCAAGGGGAGACAGGTATTTACATGAGTAGATTTCCTTCTGTTGAACGGTGAAGCCACAGTCCCGACCCTGTTGAAGCTAGTCCATCTCGTCCTTGAGGGATGGCTGACAACATGGCTGCTCCTGTAGAGGGTTACCGAGCCCTGTAGGGGTCATGGGGTTCGGATTGGTGATACTGCCGATCGTCCTGTTAATAGTGGGAGAAGACAGCAGACAGTGACGCTAGTTAACCTTCCCCATCCCCTTTTCTACTGTGAGGCAGTACACCACAGTGAAAGAGGTAAGGTTGCATAGTGAAAGAGGTAAGGCTACAGTGACCAGGGTGGTTGGAAAAGTCGTGACCCTGCCCTGCTGCGGTATGGGAGTCATCGTGCCTGTCATGTCATGGGTACGGGCGCCGTGTGGTGGAAGTCTTGTTGACCTAGTGGAGCGGGGTCCAGCACCCGAGCCCAGAAGGGATCGGGCGAGACGGAACTTGTGTCCGAGGCCCGGAGGAGCCGGGCGAGTCGAAACTTGCGTCCGAGGCCCTGAGGGGTCGGGCGAGTCGGAACTTGCGTCCGAGGCCCTGAGAGGTCGGGCGAGTCGGAACTTGCGTCCGAGGCCCTGAGAGGTTGGGCGAGTCAGAACTTGCGTCCGAGGCCCTGAGAGGTCGGGCGAGTCGGAACTTGCGTCCGAGGCCCTGAGGATCAGATGAGTTGGGGACCGTGCCCCGTCGATTATGGTTAATATGCTCTGTTTTTTGCGTTTTTTATTACTCTGATTTGGGTATCCCTTTTTATGGTACCCAACAGTAGCCCCCGAGCCTCTGAAGGGGTGAGGTCACCTCTTCAGAGGTTCTTTTCCAAGGGACTATTGTTGACTGGGAGCTTTTTTACTTTTCTCCGGAGGGTGCGCGCGAGCGCAGCCGCCGGGTGTAGCCCCCGAGTCTTTTGGAGGAATGGTTTTATTCCTTCAAAGGCTTTTACCCCTTACAGCTATAGTCTGGAGTATTTTGAGGGATAGGTTGCGTGTTCTTTACACGTAGTGCCTGTTCCCATGGTGCGAGGAAGCCCCCGAGCCCTTTCCCCACAAGGGTCGATCAGGTTCTTTCTCGTCTTGTGATTACGTCCCTCATTCTTCCTTTCGCTCGGAGGAGGGGTGGGTTGTGCCGTACTACCCTCGATGGGCGAGTAACGACGCTTCTCGGGAGCTGCAAGTGGGTAGATCCAAGTGGATGTCTGAGTCCCATTCGATAGGGGTCGGCTAGTGGCCCTATGGGCACATCTCAAAAAATACCCGAGGGCAGTCACGGTGGATGTCGGAACCGTTCATTAGGTTCCGAGGGCTCGATGCCTCCCTCGATGGGATCCCACTCGCGTGACACCTGCATGGGTCTCGGATATGACTTGTAAAGATGCGCCATCTCCCTATGGGGCTCGGACCTCGGCCTCTATTGTGCTCATCTTCAGTCATCACTCGCTCAGTCATCCTGAGGCGACTGTTCGAACCTGTCTTGCAGGTCAGTCTCGCAACCTCTGGAACGTAGGTGGCCATGGCCTGGGGATTTTTGGCCTCGAATGGCTTTTTTCAGATTTGTCTGTAATGTTGGGGTCGGGCGAGACGGAATCTGCGCCCGACGTGAACCGTCTTGCGATTTTTGCTTGGGGTTAGCAGGGGTCGGGCGAGACATGGACCGCGCCCGACGGAGACCGCCCTGCGACCTTATTCAGCGGGGGGTCGAGCGCCGCTTGCCCTGAAAGGAACCGCCCTGACAGGACTTTTCAAGGCGCACCTTTTGAGGCGTGGCGTGTGGGGACTCGAAACGGCCGTGCCATTTCGCCCTGGCTGGATGGGATGTTTCGCCTGCGAAATAAATGCGCGCGTGCGGCAGGCGCGGGAATCGGAGGAAGTTGGCACTTCGAGTTTTTCACCTGGTGGGGAGTGGGCGACGGTTGCTCTCCTTTCCGCTTGGCCTTCTGCGCGGGTGGCGTGGTCGCGGCGCGCCCCTTCTATAAAAGCAGCCGCAGGGGGCTTGGTTTCTTTCCTCTCGCTCCTGCGCCAAAAAGCTCTTGCCTCCTGCCTTTTCTTCTGCCGCCATCTTCTCCACTTCCGCCGCGTATACGTCCTTCTCCACCCACAGCCATGGCCGGTGTTGAGGCGTGGCCTCCCTGCAATGTGACCAAGTCTGCGCTCGAGGCGCGTGTGAAGGCCGGGATTCTCCGTCCTCTCAAGGATGTCGAGTTCCCAGAGTGGATCGTTCCTTCGGCGAACGACAGGGAGCCAAACCCGCCACCGGGCTATGTGATTTCCTTCCTGTTGTTATTAGACCGGGGGTTCGGGATTTCGGCCGGTCGTCTGATCAGAGCGATCCTCCACTACTACGAGGTGGAGCTGCACAACCTGAACCCCAACTCGATGATGCAGGCTGCCGTCTTCGCCACGGTCTGTGAGGGGTTCCTGGGGGTTCCTGTCCATTGGAACCTCTGGCTGCACCTTTTCAAGGCAAAGATGTCGGCCCGCTACGTGGGGAAGGAAAAGTTCCCCCTGCGAGTTGGCGGTTGCACGCTGCAACTCCGCCAGCAACGGGCCGGACTGTACATCTGGAGCTCGATGCCTTCGTCGAACCGGGGGTGGCAGAACGGGTGGTTCTACCTCCAGAATGACGGCGGTCTGCTGCCGAAGTACACTGGGAAGATGGTGACGGAGGCCCCCCAGAAGTGGGCGTGGGGTGCTCCGTCCGAGGAGCAGAAGAAGCTCGCCCCGCTTCTTGCGGGGCTTCAGAAGCTGCGGGATGCCCGAGTCACTGCGGCCACGGTGGCAGTAGTGTTCCACAAGAGGAGCCTGCTCCCGCTGGCGCAGTGTCGGGTGCTCATGTTCGAAATGACTCAGGACGTCCCCTGGGCTGGGACGAGGATGTTAGCCGAGCCGGTGTCAGCGTCGGATATCACCGCCCGGGTCGAGAAGACCACGCACTCGGAGTTGAAGAACTCCCGGGTGGTGCCGATGCGCCCAGAAAAGGGCTACATTTCCCTGATAAGAAAGTGTCTTTTGTTTCGATTTCTTGTATCTGTTTTTTCTTTTGCCTGACTCCCATTTTATCTGTTTGCTTCTCAGGGGATGGGGCTCGTCAGGGATTCCCTACCCCCAGTCCCTGAGGACAAGGAGATTCGAGCCAAGAATAGGGCCTGGAACGAGGAACAGAAAAAAGCTAAGGAGGACAAGAAGGCCAAGGCGGTGCGAAGGGCGGAGAGGTGGGAGATCTCCTCCAAGAATCGCCGTGAAGCCGAGATGGCGGGGGTCGCCCTGCCTCCTTCTCCTGAGACTTCGGTCTCGGAGATAGAGGGCGGAGGAGATAACGCCGACTGGCTCGACGAACTGGTGGAGGAGGATGATGTGATCCCTCCTGTCGGTGGGGGGATCGAGGTCCCGGAGGGGTCCAAGGCCCGAGGGGGGGTCGGAGGCCCCTGAGGGGAACCAGGTGCCGGGGGGTGGGCAGGTCGTCCCCCACATCATCATGGACGACGAGGGTTCAGCCCCCGTGGTCCCCCAGGAGGGGGAGAAAGCGTCGGGGGGTGAATCCGAGGCGCCCCCTCAACCGGTAGTGCCAGAGGGTCTGGCCGAGCCCACCCCAGCGTCCGGGGCGGGAACCGGTGCCTCGGAGGAGGCGACGCAGGCTGAGGCCACCGTCGTGGCCCCTGCGCCGTCGGCGGGCGAGGCAGGGGTCCGACCCACGGCCCCTGGCGCTTCGGGAGGCCCCCAAGGAGCTCCGGGCTCCAAGAAGAAGTCTGCTCCCCGAGCGAGGTATGTATAGGATTTCTGATCCTTCTGTTGCTTTTTTGTTTTTCTCTTTCTTCTGACTTGGTGTTGCTCCTTTAGTCGCAAGCAAAAGGCGGCATCGGTGGCGCTGGCCCCCCTGAAGGCTGTTAAGAGGGGGGCACAGTCGACTCCTGGGTCAGCTAGGCCCGTGTCGCCACCTCCCCTGAGCCGCGAGGCGGAGAGGGGCCGTCGGGAAGGAGAGGGGCAGAAGACAGGGGCGCCGAGGCCCCAAAGGCCGGAGGAGACGACCCTTGCCCCCGGGGCTACGCCTCCTCAGGAGGACGCCGATTTGGGAGGCGCAGTTTGATCCGCGTGTTGACACTAGCTAACACCACTTAGATATTAGGTTGTCATCCCTAGCATGGCACCAGAGTGTACAAAGGTATTTATAAATGTAAAGGCTCTCTAGAAAATAATCTATTCTATCCGCAAGCGCACAGATAAAACACCTCATTGTAACATTTCACCAGGATAAGTATTCCAGGTATCGTTATTTATAATTTTGCTCAAGGGATCTCAAGAAGATGGAATTAAATCAAGGGACAAAATCTATCAAGGCATAGACTAGAGATAAACTTGCAATAACATGATTACTAATGAGAAACTCGTCACACAGTCACATACTTTAGCAGGGGGTAAACCATAAAGATAATGATAATGAATTATAAGTTTATGGGTAGATAACACAGCGATTAGGAAATAGACTACTCCTCATATATGTAGGTGATGTCGGATTAGCTAGAAAATGGATTCTAAGTTATCTACTAACTACTAAGTCATAATCTACTCTAGTTCTCTACAAGATCATATATAGCATAAAAGACTCTTCATTCATGTATAAGGAACATTGATAAAGTAAATCAGAACATCGCATGACTTACTCCACAATACCGGTTCTGCCTGTCCTATCAACGGAGGGTGGACTATATAAGAATCAACGAAGCTGTCACTATCACGAACTACCACACGACTCGGCCAATAGGATACATTTGCAGATAAATAACATCTAAGCACCACGCTCACATGTGATCTATCACCTAACTCCCTCGCGTCAAGAGCTAAGCGCTTTGCAAACTTATACATAAACTCATTATCAATGAGAACTATATCAAATATAGAACTAGAGCAAACTAAGAACATAATAATTAGAGACATAATGCAATTAGAACAATAGAATTAGAGAAAGATATGAATAATACCAATCTTTATTACCGAAGATCCGAATCCAGAGCGTCGTGCTCTACTTCTCTAATTGCTATCTAATCAACCTCTAAACTTGAAGGATTAGGGAGTAGCTAATTCTAATTCTCTGTGGGAGAGAAGCTCTAAACCCTAACTTTGATGGCTACCTCTGAATAATGATTTCTCCTCTCTCCTCCAGGGGCCAGGGGGTCTGGTTTTATAGTCCCCTCAAGTGAACGTGAGCCATTAGATCAAACCGACATAGATTGTATGGTTTAGATTGATCCTTTAGGTCGGTGGAGCGTTGTCCCGAAGCAGAGTCCTGATTGGCCTCCTGACCTGGGCGGGCGCCCAGCCCCCGAGCCCGAATCGCGTCCCGTTCGTTCCCGTGGCTTCTGGACCCTTCTAGATTGAGAAAAATTGTGCGGCACGTAATTATCTCGTTGTAAACATGACATGTGGGCCTTCTCTCCATATTTTCTGATAAACCCCTGCAGAAATAGATAAACACCAAAACTCGTGGAATTCTGTCAGATAAAACCCTAATTCTAGATGTTTGTTTCATATTGATCCTTTTTCATGTTTATTTGATTATTAATTTTAGTACTTAAGGACCGTCAACAAACTCCCCCAAGCTTACCCTTTGCTTGTCCCTGAGCAAATAGCTAAACTTAGACGGATCAGGAGTTGCTTCGATGTTTCCTTTCCTGACAGGCACACATGCTTTTACATAAAAATTCTTCCGGATTAGAGTGAAGTGTTATGGAGTTTAGAACCTGCACTTAAGTCTTAAGTAATCGAAAGACAAAATAGTTAAGTCAAGTACTATCCCTCCTGTTTATACATCACCTTTGTTCCAGAGTTTTTCATAAGTTTTCAAAAATAAAACTCAGAGTTCCCAGCAATGATTCTCTCAAGTCTCTCTATATGTGGTATTTGTGGATCCTTACCATGATATCACTTACCTATAGCTAATGGAATATTTAAGTGGAGCTCATAGGAGTGGAAAACAGCTCATACATATGTTGTCTAATCGAGCCATGGATCCAAAGGAACTCAGCATATAATTAAATCAAGACGTGCATGTGTGATGGAGTAATGATAGTGATGGTGAAAATGCATAAGTGATAATAAAACTTAGTTCTCATTGCTCCTCATATTGCTATCTCTCCTCTTCTTTGATCTTTGCTTTGGGAGAACATGGGCTATCTTTTTCTCTTTTTTCTCTTTTTTTCACGTGGGTAGTAGATACCCCTAATTCTACTGTCGGACACTTGTCTATTTTTTTTCCGCTCAAGTGGGCATCTTTGTACCCCTAATTCTACTTCGGACACTTGTCCATTTTTACCTCTCGTCTCACTCTTTTTCTTTCTTTTTCCGAGGTTCCGGGCACTTGCCCCTTTTTATTTCCTCGCATATTTTTGCATAACCCATGCCTCTTCTGCATTGAATCTTTTTAGAGAGAGAGAATAACAATACTTGGGACAGTGAGTGATAATATTTTTTAGCAATTTTAATGATTGATAATGAATGCTGTGGTAGATGTGTGCAAGTGAATATTTTAATTTAACCACATGAAAAGCTCCTAAGGGTCAACACAGCTCGATCAAACTCAATGTAAATATAGTAAAAGATGTTATAGCAAGTATGGCTGTGGTAGGTAGTTTTGTTATGCTAGGAACTCATCATGTGATTTGTAAGTTTTCAAAATAAATCTCCAGAACTTAGTCTAGTAGGAACAAGATAAACAGCAGCTCAACTTTATATCATGCATTTCTCTTACCTAGACTTTAGTTTTATGCTTCCCAAAGATAGTAATTTCAGTTTTAGTAATTCCTGGAAGAACTCTAATATAAAAGCTAGGTACTTGTAAGTAAGCAAATAGAGCAACTGTTCATCATTTCCATCATGCATATTTTTGGTTTTTTTTATTTTTTTCTAGAGATTAAACTTAGCAGAAAAATAAAGCACACTTATCTACACACTCTTTTTATTTTGTTTTCATGTTTATAAAGTGTAGTAAATTAAAGCAAGAAAATATTTATTTGGTTTTCTAAGTTTTTTCCCTTTTAAGATAAATTAAATACTAAGACAGAATAGAATAAATAAGAAGAGTAAATAAAAACTTACTTGATAAATTGGGAGGAACTCCCCCAAGCTGGATGTTGACGTCGGTCTTACCCGATGTTCCAGGACCGCATTATGGTTGTAATGTTGTCGTTCATTGTTGTTGTATCTTGTCTCAGCTCTTCTACTGCAGCGGCATGGTCCTGGTTCCATTTTTGTTGCTCTTCCAGGAGTCTTCCATGTTCTGCTTGCGTGTTCTGGATGTCGAGGAGGGTGTTGTCGGTACGAGTGAAGAAAGCACCGGCCTCTTGATAGTAGTCATTCGTGAAGGCGTAGGAGGCGTCGGAGTATCGTCCTGCATCAAATTGGAGAGGAGGTCTGGATCCTGAAGCTCCATATGGATCAGTGGAGTACCTGCCCGTATGAAAAGGCGGGTTTGTCCACTGGTGATCTTGGCTCTCCGGCCATGTCTCTTCTGTTGGCTCTTGTGGTTGCGCATGTCGAGCCCATGGGTCTCGAAGGACTCGTGGATTGTAATCGCAATAATGCAGGTGCGCTGCTTCTTCTGGTCCAGGGTCAGCTCCATACCAAGTGCGTTCTCGGTGAGTGGTTATCCTTTCAGATGCCACTCGCGTGGAGTTCTCTGGTTCACTGGTGTTGCTGCAATCTCAATCAAAAAGTTTTGCACAGCGTAGAGGCCAAGGTTCGGGTTAGGTAACCGAATCTTGCCTTTATCATCATACAGCATATACATTATATTCCTCTCTTTCTTTAACATCCGAGCTTGTCTAAATGTGTCATAGCCATGATAAATTCTTAATTCTTCTATGAAGTCCAACGATGAGTTTTCTAGTAAGTGAAGATTAGTGGCTAGACGAGTGATAAGTGAAGTACATCCTACTGGTCCCTGCAGACTAGGTATACTAAGCCAATGTGAAACTAATAGTGTAACAGGTGAAGTAGGTACTTTACTAATAGCAGCATATAAAAGTTGTAAATCTCCTACTCTTACTTTCCTAATATCATCATGATAGAAAAGATTGTACCCAAGCCATTTGTGGAACATCCTAAGAGTGGGGTGTTCTATGTCACTGGTTCGGGCTTGACTGTAAAAATTATCTCTAGATATTTCTCTCCAAAACTGGTGTCTCTCAAAATTGGGTAAATCGGAGTCAATGTTCAGGATGCATCTTGAAGAGAAACCAAGATGGTCGCTCAGCTCTCTCCAAGATAACATAATTTCCTATTTGAACATCTGAAAAACAATTCCCCCCTCATAGTATTGTAAAGTGCAAAGAAATTCGAGGGTGAGAAGACGAGAACCCAGCTCAGTTATATTCCAAAAATTTGTCCAACCCATCATTTGAAAAATTAAGTCAAATTCAGTGTCCATACCTATTTCTTGTAGTAGGATTGGATCGAGAGTAGGGGTATGAATGAAATCTTTGTTCTTCAATTGCTGATATACTTCCTTCTCTCTTCGGGTCTTCAGTCCAAGGTCTCCTATCTTGAGAAGGACCTTGACTTGCTGACCTGATGAAGATGATGGAGCTTGTGTGGGTGTCGGGTCGACGCTCATCTCTGATGGCTGTGAGGAGTGTCGGGATGAACTCCTTGTACCAATGTTCTTGAGAGCCTTCCCTGCATTCTTCACCTTCTTAAACATCCTATAAACAAAAGTTGGCAAAAGCACAACTAGTGGAAAATGTGAGATAGAATGTTAGTGGTCAGCTGTCCGGAGTGTCAGTGGTCCAGGGGTTAATCGTTCAAGACAAGTTTCTATTTTGGTAGAGCCTCCCCCTAAACAACTTTTACTTCCGTTTAGACAACGGGATCACTACTTCCTAGGTGATAAACACTCTCTCAAAGATCTCCAACCTTCCCTTCCACTCTTCTCTTTCTTTCTACTCTCTTCTCTCTACTCTCTTCCCTTCACTACAAGAACTCCTTCTCGGGAAACTGAGACTTATGTGGTTTTTTGGAGTGTTTGTGTGAAGAGAAGGGGAACTGGAGGTGGCCTTTTATAAGCTGAGCAAGGGACAGGGCGGGCGCCCACTCCTGATGTCCATCCTGGGTGTGCCTCCTCCACTTGCTTCCTTGCTTTGATCTCACGCAGAATAATGTTGTGTTGGTAGTGGTTGGACGGTGGAAAGATGATAGGTGAGTGGAAACATATTGGTGGATGAAATTATGTGATGGGATGTATGTGAGGTGAAGTGTATGACATGTGGGACCCAAGGAGTGTGGGTCATGCTTCTAGAAGATTAATATAATTAAATATAATGCAGGAAAAATCTATGAGAATTGAAACTTAATTGAAATGATAATGGGAAATATTTTTGTGCCTCCACAATAATTAATAAATATGGGTTGTTACACACCACGAATATTATTTATATGGGGCTTTTTGATTATTATAATAATGCTATGAATATTATGACTAATGCAAGAATTTAAATATGAGAAAATTAATAATGCGGGTAAATACCGATTTACCTCCCGGTGAGGGTTTGGGATTTTTAGGTCCCCCAAGCTGGACCTCCAAATCTTTTAATCTTCTGAGTTACCTTCCTCTGGAGATGGTGTCTCCAGTGGTTCTTCATGAACTTCCTTCACTGTAGAGTCTCTCTCTGGTCTGGGTTTGAATGTGAAGTGTTCTTCTTGACCGTTTATGTTGAACTTGATTTCTCCTTTCCCGACATCAATGTGGGCATTGACAGTGCTCAGAAATGGCCTTCCAAGGATGATGGACACTTTCGAGTCAGGACTCATGTCCGGTACTACAAAGTCTACTGGCACAAGGAAATCTCTGATCTTGACTGGAATGTTCTCGGCGATGCCCAACGGGTGTCGAACCGATTGATCCGCTAGTTGTAGGCACATTGATGTTGGTTCTAAGGTTGCATGCTCAAGCTTTTTGTAGACTGATGCTAGCATCACACTAACACTTGCTCCGAGATCACAAAGTGCATTGTTGAAGTGTTGGTTTCCGATCGAGCAATCAATAGTGGGACATCCGGGGTCTTCCTTCTTCTTTGGAGGTTTGTTGAGGATGGCCGCACTACATTCTTCTGTCAGCTTTATAACCTTAGTGGTGGGCAGTGGTCTCTTCTTGTTAAGAATATCTCTGATGTACTTTGCATATGTAGGTACCTGAATGGCATCGAGCAGAGGTATGTTGACATATAATTTCTGAATGACCTCTACAAACTTACCAAACTGCTCATCCGACTACAGTCCTCTGTTTCTTCTGGGAAATGGCAAATAGTTGGTGTCGTAAAAATCTTTCCTCATTTCTCCAGTTCTTGGTGGTTGTAGCAGATCTTCTGCTTCAACTGGGCTTTCTTCTTCTATCACTGCTGGTTGCACTGGTGCTGATGTTCTTTGTTTCTCTTTTGGGTATGGTGGATCTCTGGTGGCTTTACCTCCTCTAGTAGTTATATTCTTTACCTGCTCAATGTTAGTAGCAACAGGCAGTACAGCAGCTATCTTTATTAATTTAAGCTCTACCCTTTTATTAAGAGTGTTTTGCTCATCAAAGGCAGTTAGTAGAAAATCCATTTTGTTGTGTATATCTTTTAGAGATGATTCATTTGTATCTAGCCTTTGTTTAACTTCATCATTAATTTTAGTTTGTTGAGCAATTATCTCTTTTAATGAAAGTTGCTTGTCAGTATTACCTGAATTCATATCTTTGCTATTGGGTTGACTCGAAGTTGGTTGATATTTGTATGCTGTCTCAATGGCCCTTTGATCTTCTTTGAACTTGGCCCTCTGGTCAATCCAATGGAGCAAATTTTCCATCTTAGTTGATAATGCATTTACTTCTTCTGATATTTCTTCAGTTTGATGACATTGTTGAGCTTTATCTTGGAACCAGCTCTGGTTTTCTGCTATCTCATCCAAAAGTATCTCTGCTTTTCCAGTTGTAAGCTCCAAGAATGATCCTTTAGCAGATGCATCTAGGCACTCACGAGCCTTCTGGGTTAATCCATGGTAGAAGGTCTGCATAAGTAACCATGTGGCCATTCCATGGTGAGGACAATCTGATATGTATCCTTGAAAACGCTCCCATGCTTCTGAAATGGCTTCTGTCTTCTGCTATTGGAAACTGACAATATTTCCTCTTAAGGCAGTTGTTTTGCCTATAGGGAAAAACTTTGATAGAAAGGCATCTGACAAGTTCGTCCAGTTGTTGATGTTATCTTGATGAGTGTAGAACCACTTCCTCGCTTTTCCTTCTAGTGAGAATGGAAAAAGGCGAAGCAGTACGACGTCTTTGTCAACTCCATTGATGTGGATTGTGCTTCCAATCTCTAAGAAATTCTGCAAGTGTGCACTGGCATCTTCATGTGCCTTTCCACTGAATTGTGTAGCTTGTACCAAATTGATGAGGCTTGACTTGAGCTCAAACTCAGGTATTCCTTCTTCTACTGCAAATCTTGGACCAGTTGGAATGTTGTCAAGACTTGGAGCAGAGAATTCTTGCAATGTCTTTTGTGCCATAGCTTCAGCAATTGGTAGCTAGCTTCTTCTTCTCTTGATTGCTTTGGTTCTGATGATGGAGAGTTGAATGTACCCAAAGTCAATCCTGTTATACCCTGTATAAAAATATAAACATAGAAAAACAACAGGGTGAACCTGCCAAAGCAGCGGTGCCTTGTTATGATTTCTCACTTAGTAGCTGTTTTTATGCAATTATTTCTCTATAGTCTAGTCTAATATTTTATATGAATAACCTTGACTGATTTTCTGGCTTTCCTTAATATTACCCTTTTGTTCCCTTTTTATGACTTATTCCTGAGACTCATATAATTCCTATAAATCCCCGGCAACGGCGCCAGAAATGCTTGTTGACACTAGCTAACACCACTTAGATACTAGGTTGTCATCCCTAGCATGGCGCCAGAGTGTACAAAGGTATTTATAAATGTAAAGGCTCTCTAGAAAATAATCTATTCTATCCGCAAGCGCACAGATAAAACACCTCATTGTAGCATTTCACCAGGATAAGTATTCCAGGTATCGTTATTTATAATTTTGCTCAAGGGATCTCAAGAAGATGGAATTAAATCAAGGGACAAAATCTATCAAGGCATAGACTAGAGATAAACTTGCAATAACATGATTACTAATGAGAAACTCGTCACACAGTCACATACTTTAGCAGGGGGTAAACCATAAAGATAATGATAATGAATTATAAGTTTATGGGTAGATAACACAGCGATTAGAAAATAGACTACTCCTCATATATGTAGGTGATGTCGGATTAGCTAGAGAATGGATTCTAAGTTATCTACTAACTACTAAGTCATAATCTACTCTAGTTATCTACAAGATCATATATAGCATAAAAGACTCTTCATTCATGTATAAGGAACATTGATAAAGTAAATCAGAACATCGCATGACTTACTCCACAATACCGGTTCTGCCTGTCCTATCAACGGAGGGTGGACTATATAAGAATCAACGAAGCTGTCACTATCGCGAACTACCACATGACTCGGCCAATAGGATACATTTGCAGATAAATAACATCTAAGCACCACGCTCACATGTGATCTATCACCTAACTCCCTCGCGTCAAGAGCTAAGCGCTTTGCAAACTTATACATAAACTCATTATCAATTAGAACTATATCAAATATAGAACTAGAGCAAACTAAGAACATAATAATTAGAGACATAATGCAATTAGAACAATAGAATTAGAGAAAGATATGAATAATACCAATCTTTATTACCGAATATCCGAATCCAGAGCGTCGTGCTCTACTTCTCTAATTACTATCTAATCAACCTCTAAACTTGAAGGATTAGGGAGTAGCTAATTCTAATTCTCTATGGGAGAGAAGCTCT
This sequence comes from Sorghum bicolor, assembly GCF_000003195.3. Lineage (NCBI taxonomy): Eukaryota > Viridiplantae > Streptophyta > Magnoliopsida > Poales > Poaceae > Sorghum > Sorghum bicolor. The sequence continues at coordinate 27,746,420 of NC_012870.2, read as the reverse complement.
AAACCCTAACTTTGATGGCTACCTCTGAATAATGATTTCTCCTCTCTCCTCCAGAGGCCAGGGGGTCTGGTTTTATAGTCCCCTCAAGTGAACGTGAGCCATTGGATCAAACCGACATAGATTGTATGGTTTAGATTGATCCTTTAGGTCGGTGGAGCGTTGTCCCGAAGTAGAGTCCTGATTGGCCTCCTGACCTGGGCGGGCGCCCAAGGGGGGTGGGCGGGCGCCCAGCCCCCGAGCCCGAATCGCGTTCCGTTCGTTCCCGTGGCTTCTGGACCCTTCTAGATTGAGGAAAATTGCGCGGCACGTAATTATCTCGTTGTAAACATGACATGTGGGCCTTCTCTCCATATTTTCTGATAAACCCCTGCAGAAATAGATAAACACCAAAACTCGTGGAATTCAGTCAGATAAAACCCTAATTCTAGATGTTTGTTTCATATTGATCCTTTTTCATGTTTATTTGATTATTAATTTTAGTACTTAAGGACCGTCAACACCGCGCAGGTCGAGGAAGGGCGAGCCATCGTTGCGTCCTGCGCGACGCCCGAGGCCCCCACGGCGGGAGGGGAGGGCGATGCCCGATGGGGCAAGAGCCCTGTATTCTGGCCCAACCTCGACAATACAAAGGGAGGGGCCAGATTCGTTCTGGACGACCCATCGGAGGATTACCTCTGGCAGGGTCTGGACGCATGTGGGCGTGCCAGCGTCGAGGCCATCAACCGAGCTTCTCAGCTCGTGAGCCGAGACATGTATAACTTAGCCCAGGTAAGGCTTCTTCTCGTGTTGTGGGGTATTTTTGCTCTGTTTTGCAGCACTAACTCCCTGTGCGACTTCTGATTCTGCACGCGCTCAAGGCCACATCCCTGGAGAAGTCAGTTTTTCTCCGCCGAGAAAGGGATGCCTGGGCGACCTATGAGAACGAGAGGGCTGCCAGGGAGGCGGCTGAGGGGGAGCTCGCGAAGGAGTGCGAGATCTCTGCCGAGCTTCGGCAGAAGTGCTCGGCACTGGCAGCCGAGGCTCAGGAGACCCGGGACAAGGTCGCCCCCTGGAGGAGAGGGTTGGGGTCCTTACCCAGGAATCCGAGGTGCAGAGGGCGGCGGCTGAGAGGTATAAGGGCAAGGTCGCTCGGCTAGAGGCTTTGCTCGCCGAAAAAGACCTTGCCCTGAACCAGACTCAGGCCGACCTTGCTGCCGCTCAGAGTCAGGTGGCCTGCTAGCACTGGAGCTCGGCGGAGCATGAGAAGCGAGCTGAGGGTAAGACTTGTGCCTTTTACATTGGCCCCCTTTGTACTTCGAGTTAGTCTTCCTGAATTTTTGTTTCTTGTTCTGCTTTTCAACAGAGTTAGAGAGGAAGGTGGTCGAGGCGACCTCTACTGCCGAGGCCCTGCAGAAGTCCCTTGACGCCGAGGCTTCGGACCGCTCGGCTCTTGAAGCCGTGGTCACCTCGGCGTGTGAGGGACTCGAGGTGTCTGCGTCGGGATTGTCGCTGCGGAGTTGGGTCGAAGCCCTTTACTCCCGGGCCGGGGAAATGGTGAGGGAGGCGCTCCACGCCGGGGTGAAGAAAGCCCTGGCGGTGGTGAGCTCTCACTACGCCGGCATTGACTTGCCGGCGGTTTGTGAGGGCTACGTTCTCCTCGATGATGAGACGGAGGCCCAGGAGGAGGTGCAGAGGCTTGAAGACGCCGCGGCTACCCCCGGAGAAGCCTTGGCCGCCTTCTTTGACGTTGATGTGGAGCTTCCCCCCCTCAGGGCTCAAGGACCTGGGCAGCAGGACCCTTAGATTTCTTTTTTCTTTGTGTGGGTATTAAGGCCAGTGGGCCTTGTATTATATATACAGTGTTAATGTCGAACATAGATATTTGTATAACTGCTCTTTTTAGGCTTTTTTTCTAAGTGTCTTATTTTCTTTTTCCTTATGCCGATTCGACCTCGGCAGCGCGAGGTCGGATGAGCTACTTAGAGTTTTGCGCTAGCCAGAGTCCCCGAGCCTAAGTCCTTTTCATTTTTCCTTAGTAGCTTTTAGAAGTCCGAATCCGTCCCTCGAATCTAAGGTGAGTAGAGGCGGTCTTTGCTCGTGAGCGCAGATCTTTCCTCGGGCTCATGCCTTAAGATTTAGGGGATGAGTTTTCGGTTTCTTAAGTCTTCTTAGGAGAGAGGAGGAAGACCTTGGGTCGGGGTTCTTTTAACTTGCGCGAAAAAAGGAAAAAGATTTGGGGTCGACACGGGGGGTTCCCCCCATGTAGCCCCCGAGGGAGGCTCGGACTCTGCTGGGCAGGTCCGAGGCTCTCTGATAAGAAAAAGGCCATACAACTTAAACTTTCATTTATTCCTCCAAGGTGATGAACAAACGAAGAAATTTTTACAAAGTTCTAAGGGTAAAAGCGACGTAGCTGTTCTATGTTCCACGCGTTTTTGAAGACCTCCCCTGCTTCATTGGCGAGCTGGTAGGTGCCGGGTCGGAGGACTTCGGCGATGACGTACGAAGGGTCCTTCCCAGGGGGGTGTGAACTTGTGACGATCCTTGTTGCTCTGTCTGAGCCTTAGCACCAAGTCGCCGACTTGAAAGGCTCGGCCCCGGATTCGTGAGCATGGTATCGGCGGAGGGCCTGCTGGTACTTGGCGGAGTGTAGGAGGGCTACGTCCCTGGCTTCATCCAGCTGGTCCAGCGTGTCTTCTCGGAATGTTTTGCCGCTATTTTCGTCGTAGGCTTGTACCCTTGGGGACCCGTACTCCAGATCAGTGGGGAGGACGGCTTCCGACCCATAGACCATGAAGAACGGGGTGAAGCCTGTGGCTCGGCTTCGGGAGGTTCTCAGACTCCAGACCACGGCCGGTAGCTCCTTGAGCCATCTTTTTCCAAACTTGTTCAGACGGTTGAAGATCCTGGACTTCAGACCCTGGAGGATCATGCCATTAGCACGCTCCACTTGACCGTTGATCTTAGGGTGAGCCACTGCTGCCCAGTCCACACGTATGTGGTGTCTGTCGCAGAATTGCAGGAACTTTCGTCCGGTGAACTGTGTGCCGTTATCGGTGATTATGGAGTTCGGCACTCCAAATCGATGGATGATATCTGTGAAGAACAACACCGCTTGTTCGGCCTTGATCCTTGTGATGGGTCGGACTTCGATCCACTTTGAGAACTTGTCTATTGCGACAAGCAAGTGGGTAAAGCCCCCGGGCGCTTTCTGCAGAGGCCCGACCAGGTCGAGGCCCCAGACAGCAAAAGGCCAGGTGATGGGGATCGTCTGCAGGGCCTGGGCAGGGAGATGAATTTGCCGAGCGTAAAACTGGCACCCTTCACAGGTTCGCACGATCTCTGTGGCGTCGGCCACGGCAGTGGGCCAGTAGAAGCCTTGTCGGAAGGCATTTCCTACTAGCGTCCTAGGCGCGGCGTGGTGGCCACAAGCCCCCGAGTGTATGTCCTGCAGGAGCTTGATTCCCTCCTGTCGTGGGATGCAACGCATAAGGATGCCCGAGGGGCTGCGCTTGTACATCTCTCCGTCAAGGAGGACAAAGGTCTTGGCGTGACGACCCACGCGCCTTGCCTCAGCCTGGTCTGGGGGTAGAGTGCCATTGACGAGGCGTTGAAGCAAGGGGTAGCGCCAATCAGGCGAGTCGTCGGATGCAGGTGGCTCTGGCTCGATGTCCATGGCCTCCTGTTCTTGATTAGTGGAGTCCTTGGGGTCGGGGCCTGGTTCGCTTGCGGATTTTTCCGACCCCACGTCGTCCTTGTAGTCGACGGAAGGCTTATAGAGGTCGCTGACGAAAACGTCAGGGGGACCGTGGCCCGCTCGGACGCCATCTTGGCGAGCGCGTCGGCGGCCTCATTATATTTCCTTAACACGTGGTTAAGTTCGAGGCCGTCAAACTTTTCCTCCAGGCGTCGGACCGCTTTGCAGTACGCGTCCATCTTGGGATTGTGGCTGCTTGACTCTTTCATGACTTGGTCGATAATGAGTCTAGAATCGCCTCAGACATCGAGCCGTTTGATCCCAAGCTCGATCGCGATGTGGAGACCATTGACGAGGGCCTCGTACTCTGCTGCATTATTTGAGGCGAGGAAATGGAGTCGGATTGTGTATCGCATCCTTACCCCGAGGGGTGAGATGAAGACAAGGCCCGCGCCGGCCCCAATTTTCATCAAGGACCCGTCGAAGTACAAGGTCCAGCACTCATGCTGGATTTGTGGTGGGGGGAGCTGAGTCCCGGTCCACTCTGCCACAAAATCCGCCAGGACTTGGGACTTTATGGCTTTTCGAGGCTCATAGGTGATCCCATCACCCATGAGCTCTATATCCCATTTAGCAATTCTACCATTGGCCTCTCGGTTCTGAATCACTTCTTCTAGAGGGAAAGATGAGACCACCGAGACTGGATGAGACTCAAAGTAATGGCAGAGCTTGCGTCGGGCCAAGACTACAGCGTAGAGTAGTTTTTGGATCTGGGGGTATCGGGTCTTTGTGTCGGATAGTACTTCACTGATGAAGTACACCGGTCTTTGGACCGGCAGGGCGTGCCCTTCTTCCTTCCTCTCGACCACGATAGCTGTGCTAGCCACCTGATCAGTGGCTGCGACGTAGAGAAGGAGTGGTTCCCCCTCGGCGGGGGGCTCCAGAATGGGAGGGTTGGTGAGCAGAGCCTTGAGCTTGTCAAGGGCTTCCTGGGCCTCGGGGGTCCAGGAAAAATGCTCGGATTTCCTAAGTAACCTATACAGAGGTAGCCCTTTTTCCCTGAGATGGGAGATAAAACGGCTTAGGGAGGCTAGACATCCCATGACCCTCTGTACTCCCTTTAGGTTACGGATCGGGCCTATGTTCGCGATGGCCGAGACCTTTTCTGGATTGGCCTCGATTCCTCGCTCAGACACAATAAACCCGAGGAGCATGCCTTGGGGGACCCCCAAAAACACATTTTTCGGGGTTGAGTCTGATCCCCTTTGCCCTAAGGCATTGGAATGTTTCTTCCAGGTCGGCAACCAGGTCGCTTGCTTTCCTAGACTTGACGACAATGTCGTCTATGTAAGCCTCTACTGTTTTGCCTATAAGGTTCCCAAAAACCTGGAGCATACATCACTGATATGTAGCTCCCACGTTCTTGAGGCCAAAAGGCATGGTTATGTAGCAATACATTCCAAAAGGGGTGATGAAAGAAGTCGCAAGCTGGTCGGACTCCTTCATCTTGATTTGGTGGTAACCGGAATAAGCATCAAGAAAAGATAAAATTTCACATCCCGCGGTGGAGTCAACTATCTGATCAATACGAGGTAATGGAAAGGGGTTCTTTGGACATTCTTTATTTAAACTAGTGTAGTCTACACACATCCTCCACTTCCCATTTTTCTTTTTAACTAGCACGAGGTTGGCTAACCACTCGGGATGGAATACCTCCTTGATGAATCCGGTCGCCAGCAACTTGTGGATCTCCTCCCCGATGGCCCGACGCTTCTCCTCATCGAATCGGCGTAGGCGTTGCTTCACGGGTTTGGAGCCGGCTCGGATGTCCAAAGAGTGCTCGGCGACTTCCCTCGGTATTCCAGGCATGTCCGAGGGACTCCACGCAAATATGTCAGCGTTTGCGCGGAGAAAGTCGACGAGCACCACTTCCTATTTGGGGTCGAGGCTGGAGCTGATCCTCAACGCCCTACCTTTAGAGGTCCCGGGGTCAAGAAAGACTAGCTTGGTCTCCTCCGCCGGCTCGAAGCTCCCGGCATGACGCTTGGGGTCGGGGACATCCTGGTCGCAGTCGCCGAGGCCGGTGAGGATGGCCAGAGACTCAGCCAAAGCCTCGGCCTGTTCAATGCACTCGACGTCGCACTGGTAGGCGTGCTGACTGGTCGTGCTGACGGTGATGATGCCCTTTGGCCCTGGCATCTTGAGCTTGAGATAGGTATAGTTGGGGACGGCCATGAACTTGGCGTAACAAGGTCGTCCCAGAATCGCGTGGTAGGTTCCTAGGAACCCGACGACGTCAAAGGTGAGGACCTCCCGTCTGAAGTTGTCAGGGGTCCCGAAGCAGACGGGCAGATAGATCTGTCCGAGAGGGTGGGCGCGATGTCCCGGCACCACTCCGTGGAATGGCGCTGTGTCGTTCCTCAGCCGGGACTTGCTGATCTCCATGAGGGCCAGAGTCTCGGCATAGAGGATGTTGAGGCCGCTGCCTCCATCCATCAGTACCTTGGTGAGACGGGTCTCGGCGACGATGGGGTCGACGATCAGAGGGTAGCTCCCGGGATTGGGGTTCCGATCCGGGTGATCCTGTCTGTCGAACGTGATTGCGCTCTCGGACCATTTGAGGTACGAGGGCGTGGCCGTGCTGACCGCGCAAACTTCTCGGAGTTCGCGCTTCCTCTGACTCGCAGTGAGGCGAGCCGCACGCCCCCCAAAGATCAGGAGGCAGTTCTTGATCTTGGGGAAACCTTCCCCTTGGGGGTCGTCGTCCTTGGGAGGCTCTTCAGCGCTCTCCTTGGTGATGAAGTCGGTATAGTACCGACGGAGGACGGTGCACTCCTCAAGGGTGTGCTTGGTTGGTCCCCTGTGATAGGGGCACGGCTTCTTCAACATTTCGTCGAAGAGTCCGAGGCCAGTAGGTGCCCGCTTGGGGTTCTTGCGATCTGCTGTGGCGACCAAGTTGTCGTCCGACTGACCCTGCTTCCCCTTGCGACCCTTCTTCTTCTTCTTGGGGTCGCGTGAGCCCGAGGCCTCGGTGGCCTCGGCCTTCTGTTTCCCCTTGGCTGCGCCGTCGGAGAAAATGGCGCCAACTGCCTCTTCGCCTGAGGCAAAGTTGGTGGCGATGTCGAGCAGCTGGCTAGTGCTTGTGGGGGTCTTGCGTCCGAGCTCGTGTACGAGTTCTTTGCAAGTGGTGCCGGAAATGAAGGCTCCGATGACGTCGGAGTCTGTGATGTTGGGGAGCTCGGTGCACTGTTTGGAGAATCGCCTGATGAAGTCTCGGAGGGACTCATCGGGCTTCTGCCGGCAGCTCCTGAGGTCCCAGGAGTTCCCAGGGCGCACGTATGTGCCCTGGAAGTTCCCAACGAAGATCTTGACCAGGTCAGCCCAGTCGTGGATCATGCGCTCAGGGAGGTGCTTGAGCCATGCCCTGGCCGTATCGACCAGATGTAGTGGGAGGTTGCGGATGATGTGCAGGTCGTCGTCCGCTCCACCCAGCTGGCATGCTAGGCGGTAATCCGCCAGCCAGAGCTCAGGGTTGGTTTCCCCTGAGTACTTGGTGAGGTTGGCGGGCTGTCGGAATCGTGCCGGGAACTTGGCCCTGCGTATGGCCTCGCTGAAGACGCAGGGACCCAGAGGCTTCGGGGACGTGCTGCGGTCGTGATCGGGGTCGTACCTTCCACCTCGGCGCGGTCGATAGCGTCGAGACTCGGCCTCGTCCCTGTCACCCCGCCTGGCCTCGAGGGTGGCCCGAATGTCCGCGTCAGCCCCGACGCGTTCGTGGACTGATGGGGCCCTGTTGCCCCCTTGTGGATTAGGGGGCGGTGGACCCTGCACCGTTGGTGCCTTGTTAGGAGGGGGTCGGTCCTCTTGGCGTCTCGTGCCGTGGGATTGTGACACAGAACTTTCTGCGTTCTGCACCACAGCCTGCTCTAGAAGGCCACGTAGCCCCTAGCGCACTCTCCTTCCCTCAGGGGTCGACGGCTCGGGCATCGCTCTGAGGAGGAGTGCAGCGGCCATCACGTTCTGGCTGGCCGTGCTGAAGACCGGAGCGTCACCTCCTTGGTCCTCGACGATACGGCGGTTGACGTCACGGGCGCGGCGTCTAGCTTCACCCCCGTCTCCGCGGCCGGACGCGTCTCGGACCAGGGCCTCGCGGAGTTGGCGGAGGCGTGCGCGTTCTTCTTCGAGCCTGGCCTCCAGCTCATCGAGTTGCTCGAGGTCAGGGCGGTGTCCTCCAATAGGGGCTGATGCTACCCCACGGGCTCCAGGATTGGTCCCGGGAGTAGGGTTGGGAGGTGGGGTTGCATTCTCCTGCCTAGAGGGTCCTGCGCCCCCCTGGGCGTTATGCGGCGTCCCTCCTACTTCCAGGTTGAAGCATTCTCACGACGGGTCATAGCTCCCGTCGTCTGAGTCGGAGTAGGCGAGACAGTAGTTGCTGGCTTCCAAAAAGCGCATGAAGGTCTCCGGGTCGCCACACCCGGAAAAGTCAGTGCCGGCCCACTCGTCGTCACCTGAGGTAGGATCCTCTGGGTATGACGAGACGGGCGGTGTGGAGATGAGGTTCAGGGTAGATCTCAAGTGGTGCCCTGGAAGATCCACGTACGCACTTAACGAAGTGCTCACGGAAGAGGCGTAGGTGGCGGCCGTGTTCCTGAGCCCGAAAGGGAACTCGGGAGGTGCCGCTGTCTCTCCTCTATCCTCAGGTGGAGGAGGACAGGATGTTGAGGCCCCTTTGTCCCCCTTGTGGGGGACGGGCGCGGGCCGTGCCTTCTCCTTCGACCGGGGCGGGACGGGAGGTCGCGATGATCCTCTGTTGGTCCTGGGAGCGGGGCTTGATGCCCCGCGAGCCCTTCCTCTAGCGCCTGTCGGGCCGGAGGAACGGACGACCTGGTGAGGAAAATGCGGGGGGAGGGCCGTACGGACCCTGGCCTCAGTGGTAGGGTCAGAGATCCTGGATCTCTGACGCCCCCTCCGGGTGCCCCCCGCACTGCGTCCCGAACGACTCCCACGCACTGACTGTGGTGGGATCGGCTCGGGAGGAGGCTCGACATCACCACGTGGCGGGAGGAGGACCATGTCGTAGCCGGAACCGAGGGACATGAACTCCAAACTCCCGAACGTCATGATGGTGCCGCGGCGGAGTGGGTAAAATCCGTCTGCCATCCAAGCCTTCCCAGTAGGGACAGGTGAATGTCACGCAGAAGGCCCCTACCTGGCGCGCCAACTGTCGGCGTCTAGACTCGTGGTCTAGACACGAACGAGTATAAGTTTGCGTGACTACCCAAGCCTGGATGGTGATGCAAGTGAGACACAGTGGATTTATACTGGTTCGGGCCTAGAATGCCCTACGTCCAGTGTGATCGGGGGGTCTGTATATCCTTGCACCCAAAGGTGCTTGTAGTAGGGGGGTACAAGCAGGTTGCGAGAGAGGGTTAAGTTCCAGGTCTCGACTTTGTGGTGGACATAGTGTTGGTCGCTGCTCTGTGAAAGAGTGTGATGGTCGTCTGTGTGAACCTTATGAACTTAGTTGTGAGCCCTGGCTCCCCTTTTATAGCCTCAAGGGGAGACAGGTATTTACATGAGTAGATTTCCTTCTGTTGAACGGTGAAGCCACAGTCCCGACCCTGTTGAAGCTGGTCCATCTCATCCTTGAGGGATGGCTGACAACATGGCTGCTCCTGTAGAGGGTTACCGAGCCCTGTAGGGGTCATGGGGGTCGGATTGGTGATACTGTCGATCGTCCTGTTAACAGTGGGAGAAGACAGCAGACAGTGACGCTAGTTAACCTTCCCCATCCCCTTTTCTACTGTGAGGCAGTACACCACAGTGAAAGAGTTAAGGTTGCATAGTGAAAGAGGTAAGGCTACAGTGACCAGGGTGGTTGGAACAGTCGTGACCCTGCTCTGCTGCGGTATGGGAGTCATCGTGCCTGTTATGTCGTGGGTACGGACGCCGTGTGGTGGAAGTCTTGTTGACCTGGTGGAGCGGGGTCCAGCGCCCGAGCCCAGAAGGGATCGAGCGAGACGGAACTTGTGTCCGAGGCCCGGAGGAGCCGGGCGAGTCGGAACTTGCGTCCGAGGCCCTGAGGGGTCGGGCGAGTCGGAACTTGCGTCCGAGGCCCTGAGAGGTCGGGCGAGTCGGAACTTGCGTCCGAGGCCCTGAGAGGTCGGGCGAGTCGGAACTTGCGTCCGAGGCCTTGAGGATCAGATGAGTAGGGGACCGTGCCCCGTCGATTATGGTTAATATGCTCTGTTTTTTGCGTTTTTTATTACTCTGATTTGGGTATCCCTTTTTATGGTACCCAACACTTTGTTTAGTTGGTGAAAATTTTTGGATTTGGCTACTATAGCAGTTTCGTTTGTATTTAATAATTATTGTTCAATCATGAACTAACTAGATTTAAAAAATTCATACCATAAATTATAGGTAAACTGTATAATTAACTAGTTTTTATTTACATTTAATGCTTTATGTAAGAATCTTATAAAATTTTGGGAATTAAACAAGACCATAGAAAAAAAAGAAAAGGACTATATCGAGTCTGAGGCTTTGTTTATATCAAAAAGTTTTTGGATTTTGACACGATATTATTTTTATTTTTATTTAGCAAATATTATTTAATTATAAAATAATTAGATTTAAAAGATTTATTTTGTGATTTATAGATAAACTGTATAATTAATTTATATTTATATTTATATTTAATAATATATATATACTGCAAGATTCAATATAAAAATTTGAAAAGTTAGTTTTTAAGGTAAAAAGACGAAGGCGGCGCATGGAGTCATCAGGTCGCGGCTGACCGTTGACGATGTTAGTGCGGCATGGGGGCCCACAGGTTGTGGCCGACCTTTCCTACTTTTCCGTTCGTGCCGGGCCCACTCTCTGCTGGGCTCTGAAGCAATTCCCGTTGCGTTTCCCAAGCGGGCGGGCGGGCGGGCGGCTCACGCGCCCGATGTGTCAGTCCGTCCGCGGTCCGTCGGGGCGGGGATAGGCAGCTAGTACTATCGCCTTCTTCCCCACTTCTACTTCCCCCGCTTTTTATAACCGACGTCTCCTTGGCCTGGGACGCTGCTGCTGCTGACACTGCTCCTCATTGATTGATTCATTGATTTCCTCCACCATTCAGCAGCGCTCACAATCACAAGACAAGCTTACAGGCGAGGGGTAGGGAGAGGCTCACCAGGTGCTCAGCGTTCATGGAGAACCGCAAGGAGGTATGAGCATGAGCACGCTTCCTGTCCTGGGGAAAGTGATTTCCTTGTTCTTACTTTCTTGAGATCTTGGGATTCATTCCTGCCTTCCTCCCGTCCGTATTTTGACCCCATCGGGGCGGGGCAACAATCTGAATCGGGCCGCTCCGCTGCTTGCAGGAGCAGCAGGGCGCGGCGGTTGGGTGGATGACCGTGCCGGCGTTCGGGGACTGGGACGTCAAGAACGGCGCCGTGCCTGACTACTCCATGGACTTCTCCAAGATCCGCGAGATGCGCAAGCAGAACAAGCGCGAGCTCTCCAGGGCCAGCCTCGGCGGCGACGAGGACCTCCTCCAGCAGCAGCAGCAGCAGCAGAGTAGCAAGGCGCAGCCGCCCAAGTCCTCCGCCGTCGTCGCCGACGACCACCACCGCCGGCCGCTGCACGACGACTCCCCTACGGTAACAATTCTGGATTAATCAACTGTCTTTCACTCGTACCACTAGCCAGTAGCCCATACCCCAGCAGAGTTTGTGAGGCAGAGTGCCTTCTTTCACCTTGTCTCGCTCGCTCACGCCTCACTCGTCTCACCTACCAAAATCCGGTTGGCTTGGCTGTAGTTCAATTGCAGGGCGTGGAACTGAAGCAACCGGAAAGTATGTTTACACTTGAAAGGATTCGAATTTCTTGATCGACTTTTTTGATGTCGTGTCGAGACAAAATCGAAAATTTAATTTAACATAACACACAGTACAACTATTAGCACCTAGTTACTGAATTGTTAGAAGACAGAAGCGAGCCTAGTTTCAGTTGTTCTAGACAGACCACTGCGGTTCTGAAAAGATCAGACAGTTCAGGATGGGTGTATAACGCAGCTAATTTTTATACTTTTTTATACTTTTTATGCCCATGAGAAGGGACCAACCGAGTACCACCATCACATCCGTAGAATTGTCATGTACAATTTTTAGCAGCGATTGACTGGCCCTACGGCTTTGTTTAGTTCCGAAAAGTGAAACTTTTCGGAACTGTAGCACTTTCGTTTGTTTGTGACAAATATTATCAAATTATGATGCGGCAATTGCAGATACAACAGGCTAGTGCATCCAATTATGCGCATGCAGTGTACAGTAGTAGCAGTAGTAGTGATTGGCTCAACTTTGGATGAAAAAGACAGCCTCATCAATGTCTTCCTAGCCTCCAAATCTGCATTTGTCTGAATCGTTAGCTGTACTGATCTATGGGCCACGTCGTTGTCCATCTGGAGGGAGAAGGTTATCTGGGCAAAATAAATAAATCAGATTTATGTTTGTACCTTATTTGATGGTGTACAACAACGTCACCCATCCATCAGTGGATGGTTTTAGTAGCTTCAGCATGATATTGGTCCAATTGCCAATTGCATTTGTTGCTGACTCAGTGGGAAGCAGGAGTTAATGGGTTTGGGAGCACTCACGTGTGCATCAACTTTTCAGCAATTTGTTTTCCCTCTGAAATTCATAGAATATATTGATGTGTGGGTTTGCATAGATACTAAACGACCTCCCATGGACGCTCCTTTTATGAGTCCAATTTTAACTAACCTTACCAGTAGACGGCAGTGATGCGGCGGAGTACAGTGATCTGAATTAATAAGGCTATGGGCAGCTTTTGGGAATCGAATTCCCAAAGGGTGTGATTAGTGCAGGTGGTTATAGATGTTTTCTTTTTTAATGAGAAGAAACTAGATGTGGTTTAGTTGGCCACGATAAAGTAAAGTCATTCCCTTCTAGAAAAGTAGTTTGGCTCGTTACTTTCAGGTGGTGATGAGTGCATGACTTGTATTGTTGTTGGTTTATTATCTTGTTGATGTGCTACCTGATGAAGAACTGCAGGCACAGTTAACTACTCGTAAAGTGTGTGCCAATGTGTCGTTCACTGATATTAGTGACCCATAGTTTGACATATTCCACATACCCATGAGGACCACATGTTTTTTTTTTCAGATTCTCAACATGACATTTTCAATGTCTTGCATGCCGAACTTTCCCTTGGATTACCATCATGTGTTCCATTGCTTAAGATTGACCAACTGTAGCAATGTTTCCACCACCAATCTTGCATGTAATTGACTGGTGCTGCCAAAGACTGGCCAATAACTCCAATCTATTGCTATCGATGCAGGGAAGGAAGAAGTTCCTGAGCTATTTCCATTGCTGTATCAGAGCATGAGGAATTCCAAAACTTCCTGCAGTGTCACAGCACATAACTCCTGTGCAAATAGCTGTTAGATTTCTTCTGTACTGTAAAGTCTGCATAATTTGTAATCCTCCTCTGGTTCTGTAATCTTGTCACTCATGCGAGCGATGACGAGAGCAAGGACGGATTGCAGGGAAGAAAAGCTCATGGTTCATGCTGTGTTTTTTCTTCCTAGTCAAAATCGATGGCTCGCAACTTTTAGTGCAATGTGATCTGAAAAGGATTGGATCTGAAGGTGTGTGGCGTGTTTTGGTTGTAGGAATTTGTCTGCGCTTGAGATGATATATTGAATGTCCGTCCCGTTCTTCCCTTTGACTTCTTTATTGTATGCATCTCTGAATTTTATTTTTTTTATCTAGAAGAACATCTCTGCATACATGTTGCTCTGCCGTAGAAGCAACAAGGTCTTCGATAAATACGACTATAAGCAGCTGTTTCCATGTCGAAAACAAGTAGTAAGAGCTTGTCCTCGTTACTAGATTTCCATGTGTGTGCCCACAAAAAAGGGACCAACATGGATTGCAGTGCGTGTCCGTGGTCGATCTGGACTGCAGGTCATCTCATCCTCGGAGCAGTTGATGTACGGAGCAATGGTGGATGTGAAAGGTCGGCAGCTTCACCTTCACGGTATCTGGTGTGAACAGCAGCAGAAAAGTATACAATATTCATGCATATCTTGTTTTTTTTTTGAAGTGATAGTAGATCAGCGGCTGGGGATCTTCGTATTTTTTGAATTTATTTTAAAATTTAACAGCGATACGCTTTTATTGATAGAGGATATCCTCGTCGACAGTGAGAAACTTGTGGTGACATCATGGATCTCGTGATGTACCGGCTTAATCCTTCTGAGATGCTCATAGGAGTAGTGTTTGCGTATGTGCATTTATAGGGAGTGAGTGTGTGCGCGTTGTGAGTGTTTGTGTTATACTGTATAATTCTTAAAAAAAAACTTAAATCTTGTTTTCCTGAAAAGGTTTGACATATATGGAGTGAGCGTGGATGCTAGAGCTAGTTTGCAACGAGGTGCACTTTCTAAGACTAATTTTAATGGAGTTTCAACATAGTTTCATAGATATTAAATATGTTAATAGGGATAAAACCTCTTCTACACAGTTTTAAAAATATAGATACATTGAAAACTAAGTCATGAAACTTCCACGTGGCCTAAGCAGGTGCTTAGGACTGTTCTCTCTAGTTTTTTTTTTTCATCTCTCAAGTTTTCTAGCTTACTTTTAAAATTTTTAATGAACTTTTCTCCAAAACAACGTATCTATTTAGAAATTTGTTTTAACTACAGCATTTCTTAGAATTAATGCAAAAAATAAGATCCAACATAGTTTTTTTTCTATTTTATTTTTTATATAGGTAACTCAAGTTTTTATAAAAAAACTACTACAATGTTATGAGTTTACCCTTTTAACATTTTGATTTCACTATATCAACGTTGGACTGGGATTTGAATAAATGCTGAATCTAGTATTTCAAAATGTTGATTATCCTTGCTCAATATTTGTGTGAAAATTTTGAATTAGATTTGTTGTGAGAGAAAAATACTATTTCAAAAGTATTGCTGCTAAGTTCAAGCAAACAAGAAAGCCTTGATTTTGGTGTATATCTATCTTTCATAGGATCTAGTGCCTAACTAGACCGTGATGGATCAAGAAAGCGTGAGGGGATGGAAGAACTAGGTTAGAAATGTTTCTAGGGACCACTCACTACTATACAAGCGGGTGGCCTGGTTGCCCACCTCGATTAGTCAAGAACCAAGGTGGGGATTGTAATAACCGTCTCGGTTAAAATCTATTAATCAAGGCGAGCATTATAATACATCTGTCTTAGTTAATCATTAAACAAAGTTGGTATTCTAATACAACCGCCTCAGTAATAGTCATTAACCGAGGCAGCAACTTAAGGCCACGGTCTCCATTAATCAATTAACCAAGAAGGACGTCTTAAGATGTCCACCTTGATTAATAATTGCATCAAAAAATAATTCATAAATTTTTCATATGAACTCGGATGAAAATAAACTTTGTAACAAAATTGTAGCATTTGATGAGACCTATAATTTTGTAGCTGAAAAGTTTTTGAATTGAAATTGTTTGGTCCCAAAATATTATTGTAACTGCACATATTTTAAAATTTGGAATTTAAATTATCAAACAATCTCAGATGTTGACATTGTCTATACAAAAGTTGTAGTTCTCACTAAATCTACAACTTTGTAGTTATAAACTTTTAAATTTAAAGATGTTTAATGTCCCATGCAGATATGTGTTTGAATGTTATAGGTTTTAAAATTTAAAATTTAGAATTCCTAAATGAACTCAAATGTTCACATAGTTAATATCAAAGTTCCAGCGGCCGACCTGATCTATATGTTTGATATTGACAAGTTCTTTATTTAAAGTCGTCTTGAGTCTCAAATATGTGTTTGAAATTTAAATCTTTTGAGACTTTATTTTTTGAATTTTTTAAACTTTCTCTAAATGGAGATACATCCTATACTAAAGTTGTAGTACTTGACAAGATTTAAAACTTTATACTAGTTAAAAGTTTTTTTTTCATTTGAGTTCATTTAGTAGCTAAAATATTCAATATAAGATTATAAAATATTGATATAAAAAGATATCATATTATATATAGACATAAATGAGTACATGGTGCAGTGGTAGAGACGTGGTAGTATTGAGTGGTAGGTCGTGAGTTTGACTCTCCAAAGTCATAAAGTTTTTTAGTTTTCTAGGTTTTTTGAGAACATTAAAGGTGGTTGGCTAACCGGCTCCATTAAGATCTGACTAATCGTGACCTTTTATCGGGGGAATTGTCTCAGTTAATGCTTTTTGCCGGTCTTGGTTATGTTTTTGTATAGTAGTGAGCCAGGCTTGATCTGGCCGATGTGGATAGACTGAGGCAATAGATTTTGCATCGGCTGAGCTCAAGCACATTTTTTTTCGGATGGGAGCAAGAGAGGAATGACCACCAACCAAAAAGTAGGGGCCTCCTCCAGTGCCCCTAGGAGTGAGGGCTTGTGTAGAGATTTTGAGGGCCTCAGACTGACTCCAACAAGAGAACGCAAAACGCAAAATAGATAGCCTACAGTGCTTTTGCGTATCAAAACCTCTCTCCAACAAGAGACTCAGACACGACACCTATTTTGCCTAGCAGGCGAGCTGAGACGCAGATATGCGTCGTCGAGGCGGGGTGATGCAAATCTCTACCCATGCTCGTAGTGGTGGGCCTGCGCGCGAGGAGCAGCTGCGGCGAGGAGCAGTCGGCTCGTAGACGACGCCTCCGCCATTCATGCCTCTCCAGTCCCCACTCGGTCGCGGCGTCACTCCTCGAGTCGCGGACTCGCGGTTGCGGTGAGTGCAGCTCCTCCACTGCCGGCGGTTGCAGCTCCTCCACTCCTCCCCTGCTCCGAGGTAGCAGGCGGCACCGACGAGGCGCAGTCGGCGCAGCCAGGCAGGCCCGACGACAGCAAGCCAGGGAGGGAGGTGGGCGGCGCTATCAGATCTTTCACGTTGTCGCCGCGGCCACCTTGAGCTGCGCCTGCTCCCGCCACCGCTCGCACGCTGCCATGGCCGCCTCCAGCTGAAGCTCTGTGGAGGGGAATTGCGTTCTCCTTTCCCTTCGCTGTTGGAGATGGGGAAATTTTGGGTGAAGATGGTTTCACTGTGCCGGGCTCAAAAGTGTTGAAATTTGCATCTCATTGTTGGAGACAGTCTCACTATGCCAGAATAGTATATGACTACCAGGATGGAACCCCCCATCACCGCCAAAATTGTTTCTAGCGAAGGATATTTGACGACAGTGATAGGGTGGCCTATCACTGTCGGTTTAACAATCTGGTAGTGATAATAGGCTCGCCACTATTAGGTCTAATCATCAACCAACACTGATATCCATGAGTATCATTGCCAGGTTGACTCATGAACCAATAGTGGCACTCATGGCACCACTGCTGGATCAGTGCACACTCGAAAATTAATTGTTGAGGACCATTGCTAGTCAAATACCACACCTAACAACTACTCCCTCCATATTGTAAAAGCCGACGTTCTGGACTTGTAAACCAATTTCGCTAAAGTAGACGTCCTCCGTCGGCAGCCGCTCGCTTGGACGGGACTGCCCCCGGCGCTCGCACCCGTTCAACTACCCGCATGCACGTTCCAGCGCAACTGGCCGCCCGTTCGACTGGCATGCGGTGGTCCCCACGCTCTCTCGGGCTCTCGCGTGCAAGCACGTCGCTGAAAGCGGAAAAAATTTGAGGAGCAAAAGGAATCGAACCCCGCCCGTCTGCCTCGGACTACTCAAGACAGACCAACCAAGCTATGAATGTTTCCTGATTATAGGATACTCACATGGATATTTAATAAGGGCAAGGTTGGAAGATTACCCCTTAATTAATCACTCCTTGGTTAGCACAATTCCTGTCTAAACGTCAGCTTTTTTAGTATGGAGGGAGTATTATCATAACGCACCAGAGAATTCTCATTGCATCATATTTATCACAAGATAATATACATGAATACATCATTTCTAGAAATTAACTTAATAGTAGATGTAAGGAAAATGGAGCCTTGATCTATTTATTTTGGATTTTGGTATTTGGTGATCGGCATGAACCAATTGGTTAATGAGTTTGCAAGTGTTTATTTTATAGTTCAATAGGATACACACACATGATACGTCAAGATGGAGGAGCAAAGGAGGGTGAATTGTCCTTTCTAAAACTAATTTTGTCAGCTCACCGAAACAAATGCGGAACTAAAATATTCGGTCTAACCAAGACTACACCTCTCTATCTAAGTTCTCAAGCACCTTACAAAGAGATCCTAATTGACCAATTAAGAAGTCAGGCAAGCTAGAGCTTATCTAAATAATTTCTAGTTTGCAAGGTCACACAAACCTATGCAACTAGTACTCAAGCAACTAGGGAGCTCCTACACATGCTAGTATGCAATGCGCACAAAGGATAAGCCACTAGCACTACCCAGTAGCAAGGCTATGTTGACGGTTCTTAAGTATCAATTTTAATTATCAAATTACAAGAGAAAGGACCAATATACAAACAACACCTAGAATTAGGGTTTGATCTGACAGAATTCCATGAGCTTTGTTGTTTATCTGTTTCTGCAGGGAGTTATCAGGAAATAAGGAAGAAAGGCCCACATGTCGGGATTACATAGAGATATCAACGCACCGCGCAATTTTCTACCATCTAGAAGACTCCAGAAGCCACGGGAACAAAGCGGAGGCCGAAAGAGGCCTGGTCCAGGGCGCCCGCCCTGAGGACCAGGGCGCCCGCCCCCTCCTGGATTCCAATCAGAACTCTTTTCGCTGACGACGCTCCACCGACCTAAAGGATCAAGGATAACCGTCCAATCAATGTCGGTTTGATCCAACGGCTCACGTTCACTTGAGCGGACTATAAAACCAGACCCCCTGGCCCCTGGAGAAGACAAGTTCATTATAGAGTTGAGAGGAGCCCTCGAAGGAATACCTTTCCTCTAAATAAAATTTCTTTTTAGGCTTAGTAACCAATGTGAGTAGAAATAGATCTTCTAGTTTCTACTAGATTGAGAGAGATAGAGTGGAGGTGTAGATCGGAGGAAGCCCGGCCTGTCGGTGTCTACTTTGAGTTTGTACCTGCAGGATCAAGTTCTCCTAACTCGAAGCTTGCTCCTAGGATTCTTCAGTATTTCGACTTCTAAATTCTAGTAAGTTCTTGTTTTATTGTTCTTTGGTTTATGAGTTTACTTTAATCTCTTCGCGTAGAGTTTAGAGTAATCATCTCTAGTGTAGACGTGGTGTTTGGGCTAGGATACTCATAGATATTCCCTGACTAGCTAGACCGTGGTAGTAGCGAGGAACGTGACATTTCTGAGTTACCTTTGCAGACCATATCTCGTTAGCAGGAAGGATAGGGTTTATAGGTGCGTGTTAAACATCCTCTGTGGTGTCTAGATTCCGTTAGCCTCCCCAATAGAACCGTAGATCATCCTTACCAAGGTTAGAAGGAGATTACGGTTGTAGTCTTCTCTAATTATCACTCACATCGAGAAACATTCTTTGTAGCCTAAAGGTTAGTAGTAATAGACCGGGTTAGTCAGATGCACCCTTTCTCCTAGTGGTAAAAAAATAAATACGATACTCTTGATAACCTCCCGGGTGAAGTGCTCACCGATATCCGTGCGCTTGCGGATCAATTCCTTATTGCGTTCCCAAATATCAACAAGCATTTCTGGCGCCGTTGCCGGGGAGAAAGACAGTTTGCAGAGATAACCTTGAGTCTTACTACTAGCTTGTATCTATACTTTTATCTTTTCTTATCTTTTATATTCTTTGTTTGTTTTCTTTACTCTTACCTTATATAAAACCAAGATTCTAAATCAATCTACCAATTTGCAACACCTTCGGAAGCTGACCTTTTACCATGGGAGTCATCACAGCCTATCCAAACATCCCAGTATAAGTTAAGTTCTAGGTTGATTGCCATGATTCAAAACCTATCTTTTTCGGGAAAGGAAGACGAAAACCCTTACCTTCATATTAGAGATTTTGAGCAAACATGTGATTGTCTTTGCATTGAAGGCATTTCTGATAAAACTTTACGTTGGAAGGTTTTTCCTTTTTCTTTAAGGGGAGAAGCTAGACAATGGTACAGTCAGAAGGTAAGTCAACAACAAGGTGAATGGGGAGTTTTACGAGCCAACTTTTGTCTAGATTTCTATTCCCTCGACCGTATCGGCGACCTTAGACTCGAAGTCCTATCTTTTAAACAAAAAGATAATGAAACTTTGGGAAAATCCTGGAAACGTTTTTCTGATCTTTTAGAATCTGGTTCAAACCTTAATCTTGAAGACCCTATTCTTTTATTTCACTTTTTTCGAGGTCTTTAGAAAGATCATAAACAAATGCTACATACAATGTCTAGAGGTTCTTTCTTTCGCATCCCTACTGATGAAGCTAGAGTGATCCTAGATAGAATCCTAGAAGCTGAGATGGATAATACCCTTCATGATGAAACCTACGAAGCTGAAGTAGACACTCTGCCAAATTCTTCATCTACTTTAGCTATCCCAAGTTCTGAGCCACAAAAGGAAGAAATTCCACCACTAGACTTCATGCTGGATATAGAATCCGATCTTTTTGCCGATTTTGGAAATATTTCAAACTACCATTCTATTAACAAACCCCAAAACGGCCAGTTTAGCATTTGTTTACAAACTGAACATCAATTGAGAGAGCTTCTCTCAGTCATGAGTAGCGAATGGTTGGAGGAATCAAAGCTTTCCTCTGATGTGATCCGTTTGGACACACCCTCTATAACTATACGCTGTGCTTATGATTATGATCGATTTGATGCTCTCTATAATCCTGTTGTGGGGATCAACATCATGTCTAAATCTTTTGCACTTAAATTATTTAAAAATTTTGTCTTAACCCCCACAACAAAGGTCATAAATAAATCTTCGGGACGATTAGTGTGGCAGAACCCCCTAAGTGTTTGGGCCCACTGGCACCTGTCATTGTCCTAAGGACCTCTGACGGCGATGCCGGGGATCCTCCCACTTTAGAAGTCCGATGAGCATCGCTGGACGCTCGTTCCACTGCTACTCGTGGCGTGCCAAGCCGGCTCGTCCTGACCACTGGTGATGGTCAATTAACGAGAACTTCTTCTTCTCGCCCTTACAGGATAGTGTTGACACCATTTTTGGGCACGTGTCCAGGATGGCAGGATAGGGTGGCAGTACGATGCGGGTTGCTGATAAGGATGGTTGCCGATGAGGGAAAGGTTGAATATGACTAAGTCCACAGGTAGTAATATGGTGCCGATGACTGGGTAAAAAGGTCTGCCGATGACTATGACAAGGGGATTGCCGATGACGCGAAGGAGGAATCCGGAAGCTGCCAGTTATCGTGTGGAGGAGTTTCAGTTTGTCACGAAGGATAGTTTTATTATTTCCTTAGTTATTTGCATCGTTTTGTATACGGGTTCCGTGTAATTTGGAATTCGAATTCTAATCGTGTCTGGTCGTAGCTCTTTGAGCAGGGTATAAATATAAACCCTAGGACCTTGTAATCAGGTATCAAGAAATCAATCAAACACACGTTTTTACTCATATTCCAGCATTTACTTTTCGACGACTTCGTCATACTTTTTTCCTTTTATTACGAGTTCTTAGGAATTCGTCGACTTAAGCTCGGCGTGTTCTCGAGTTCCGCGTGAGTACCTCTTAGCCGTGACATCCGGGCGCATCGCTGTTGTCAGGACTAAAGTATTCGAGTTATCACCTTTGCCGATAGCAAGGTTAAATCGGCTGGCACGCCTTAACGTTCGAATCGGGTATTAGCCCTTTGTGTTTGCAGATCAGTTTTGCATCAACACATCTTTTGGCACGCCCAGTGGGACCGATTCAAGATCAAGATCAACATGTCGATCTCTGACCTCGATCAAGACAACGTCATCCCCGTGACGGAGGCCAACCTCAAGGATGAGCAAAAGCAAGCTATTGCCCAAGCCATGGAAGAGTTCAAGCAGCAATGCCTGAAGTCTTTCAGCATAAACAGGAGCGGCGAAGTGGTCCAGAAAGATGCACTGCCGGCACCACGGCAGGTCACCTTCGACGCCAATCCTGGCAAGCTTCAAGATATGGTTGACAATGCCATCAATCGAGCGTTGATTAACCAAGCTGGTGTACTGTCTAATACGGTTTTCAACGCTGTGGCAAGAACCTTCAAGGAAGGGCAAATCCCGCCGGATTATGTGGGCCCCTCCCATCATCAACCCACGGCACCAGAGGTCACGGCTCCATCGGCTGCCTTGACGAGTGCAAGTGCACAGTCTGCCGTCCCTCCAAGTACATTGGGGACTACTGGTGCACTATCTATGCCGATGGCAACCAACCCACAAATTTCAGTTGGGCAGCATAAACTGACAACAGATATGTTGGCATCGACAATGTCGAGGTTAACTCTTCCTCCCAACTGGTGGGGTTATGGTATGCCTCCAGAGTTGACGCCGGGAACATCACAGATAACTGACATGAGGGGCAAAACTCCTATGACATCGGCACCTTCCAATGTGCCGGTGAACCAGAGTCCTCGGTATACCACCACTACTACTGCAAGGCCTCACACTGGAAATCCTCAAGATTCAATGTTCCAGATGCCCAACGCATCGGCAGAGTCAATGCTGATGCAACAGAGGCCTATGGCCCAGTCGGGGTATGTCAATTCAACGACGGTACCCAATTACCAATCATCGGCAGCACCTATGCCGATGAACGCTAATAATGGATGGCTTGGACAGCAAGCCTTTCCACAATCGCCCCAGCAGGGTTATCAGACTACGGGGTTCCAGCAAGGGCAGGTTTATCCCGGATTCCAAGGTCAGGGAATTCCCAACCAGCCAATAAATTTTGGACAGCAACTCGGAGGACAGCCAATCGGTGGACAGCAGTTTGGTAGTCCGCATATTGGAGGACAGGTGACCAATACGATGTTCCATACAGGTCACGTCCCAAACAGACACGTGGAGGTTCGCCACCAAGTGCCAGATCCGCAGCCGCCTCATCGGCAAGATGCCGATGCTTATTGGGCCGATAAGATTGCTGAAGTAATGAGGGAACAATTTGGGATAAAACCCAAAGTCAACACTTATTCTTATCGGACACCGTATCCTCCAGCGTATGATTTGATACCGCTTCCACATCGGTACAAGGTACCGGATTTTACAAAGTTTTCCGGACAGGACGACACGTCAACCATGGAGCATGTCAACAGGTTCATTATTCAATGTGGAGAGGCTGGTAACAGGGACGAATTAAGGGTTCGTCTATTTTCGTCATCACTGTCTGGATCGGCCTTTACTTGGTTCATATCATTACCTCCCAACTCAGTAATTACTTGGGCCGATCTAGAGAAGCAATTCCACAGATACTTCTTCTCGGGGGTTCATGAGAAGAAGATCACCGACTTGGTTAAATTGAGGCAACGTAATGATGAGTCGGTTGAGGGATTTGTGCAGAGGATACGAGAGGTCAAGAATAAATGCTATAGCCTGGTTCTGGATGATCGGCAGCTAGCCGATTTGGCTTTCCAGGGTTTGTTGCCACATATCAGGGATAAGTATGCATCTCAGGAGTTCGAAAGTTTAAGTCATTTGGTGCAGAGGATATCTGATCAAGACATCAAGCCTTTCGAGCCTAAGAGGGCATGGAATAAGAAAGTGTCATTTGTTGACGAAGCAACAAGCTCAGATTCCGACGAGGAACCAGTAATCGGTTTGGCAGAGTGGGTAAAAAACAAGAAGCCGATGTCTTGTCCTTTTGGGCAGAAAGAACCAGAGAAGTTTGCCTTTGACACCGCCAAGGCCGATAGGATATTTGACTTTCTACTTCAGGAAGGTCAAATCAAACTGTCACCTAACCACGTGATCCCATCGGCAGAAGAGTTGAAGAGGATGAGATATTGCAAGTGGCATAATGCAACTTCACATGACACCAACGAGTGCAAAGTATTCAGACAGCAGCTGCAATCGGCTATAGAGTCAGGGAGAATCAAGTTTGACAGTTCTAAAGCCCAGAAGCCAATGAAGATAGACCAACATCCTTTCCCGACAAACATGTTGGACGCTAAGGGGAAGGCTAAGGTCTTAACGTCGGAAACAGCTGAGAAGAGTGCATCTGTAGATCCTCAGCATCAAGTTACTACTGCCGATGCAAGAAGTAGGGGCTTGGTCCAGGAAGGAACTAGCTCAGGAAGGCTTCCTCGATCTGGCATCGTCATAACTCATAGAAGGCCTCGAGAGAGATGGCAACAACGGGAAGATCAGTATCGGCGCCAGCAGGAAGATTATCAACGGGAAGAAGAAAGACGCCGACAGGAGTGGAATCGGCACAGGGATCATTGGAATTGCCCATTCTTCATCCATTGTTGGGAGGAAAATATCAAGCTCCCTACTGTTAGAGACTGCCCTGAATGCAACGGTTATGATCGGTACGATAGGAACGATCGGCGTTATCATGATGATGAACGGCGATTTAATGGGCCAATCAGAGGAAGGGCGTCAGTTCATGATCGGCTGGGGGGCAGGCTTAGCGTTCGCGATCGGCTCGGTGACCGTGTCCAGTATTTTCCCAGGAACCAGGAAGAGCTCGAGGAGATGGCTAATGCGCGGGTTCCCGATGAGTTCATATTTTGCAGAGATGCTAACACACATCGTATGGAGTCAAGGGAGAACCAACGCCCGGCAGTAAGGCAAAGGCCACTTCCTCCATGGTGCCCTCAAGGATTAACCAAGACACAGAAAAGGAGGTTGCAACGAGAAAGGCAAGAGGAGTTAAATAAAGGAGAGAGTTCTGAAAGTCGGCAGCCGGCAGACACTAAGAGGGAAGGTCCATCGGCAGGCGTCAACATGGTATTCATGTTGCCGATGGAGTTTCTTGCACCAGCCAGTGACGATGAGTTGGGATTTTCTGATCAGATAGCTCAGTTGGCTCTGGATCCGATGACGGCTATCTTTGAGAAACCTGCCGATGACGAAAGGCAGCATCTTAAAGCTTTGTTCCTCAAAGGAAGGGTTGATGGGCAGCCAATGACTAAGATCCTAGTTGATGGTGGAGCTGCTATTAACATTATGCCGTATGCAGTATATCGGAAGCTTGGGAAAGGGGATCAGGATTTGACCAAGACCAATATGATGCTCAAAGACTTTGAAGGAAACGTGTCTCCAGTCAAGGGGGCGATATGCGCAGAGTTGACCATCGGCAGCAAAACCTTGCCGACAACTTTTTTCGTGATCAGCGGAAAAGGTGCCTACAATTTATTATTGGGGAGAGATTGGATTCATGCCAATTGTTGTGTCCCATCTACAATGCACCAGTGCTTGGTTCAGTGGGTAGGTGATAAGATTGAGATCGTCCCAGGGGATTCTTCTTATGTTATCGCATCGGCAGAAGCGGATACTTATGAAAAGACTAGGTGCATTTCAGGAGAAGTTTGGGAGAAAGATTTTCTCAAGGTTGCCGATTATGAGATTCCACCGATCCAAGCAGTCGGTTCTGACGACGGTTTTTAATGGATAGATTCGCCGATGATGGAAAATTAGGCCAGGGATTCACATCGGCTGATGATTTGGTAGAAGTAGATATAGGTAGTGGTGATAAGCCTAGGCCTACTTTTATTAGTGCTAAATTAGATCCTGAGTGTGAACGGCAGTTACCTAGTTTGTTAAAGGAATATAAAGATTGCTTTGCTTGGGATTATACAGAGATGCCTGGTCTGGACCGATCAATTGTCGAACATCGGTTACCCATCAAGTCTGGATTTCGGCCACATCAGCAACCAGCCCGCCGATGTAATCCTAACATTCTGCCTGATATTAAGGCCGAAATCACTAAACTTATTGAAGCTAAGTTTATTCGGCAGTGTCGGTATGCCGAATGGATTTCCAATGTTGTTCCGGTCTACAAGAAGAACGGGAAGCTTCGGGTGTGCATTGATTTCAGGAATCTCAATAAAGCTACGCCGATGGATGGATACCCGATGCCTGTCGCCGATCTACTGGTTGATGCTGCGGCTGGCCATCGGGTCATCAGCTTCATGGATGGTAATGCAGGTTACAATCAAATATTCATGGCAGAGGAGGATATTCCAAAAACTGCGTTCAGGTGTCCTGGTCATGTTGGACTATTTGAGTGGATAGTCATGACTTTTGGGTTAAAGAATGCTGGTGCTACTTATCAAAGGGCTATGAATTTTATATTTCATGAGTTCATCGGCAAGATCGTAGAAATTTACATTGATGATGTGGTGGTCAAGTCTGGAGATTTCTCAAAGCATCTTGCCGATTTACGAAAAGTGTTGGAGTGCACAAGGAAGCATGGATTGAAGATGAACCCCAACAAGTGTGCGTTTGGCGTATCGGCAGGGCAGTTTCTTGGTTTTATGGTACATCAGAGGGGTATTGAAATTAGTCGAAGATCTATTGATGCCATCAATAAAAATAGTGGCCCCTACCAATAGAACCGAGCTCCAATCCTTGATCGGCAAGGTAAATTTTATCAGAAGATTTATATCAAATTTATTTGGAAGGATTCGTGCGTTCAGTCCTCTTCTTAAATTGGAAGCCGATCAAGAGTTTGTTTGGGGAGAAGAACAGCAGTTGGCTCTGGATGAAATCAAAAAGTATCTAGTAAATCCTCCAGTTTTAGTTCCACCTCAACAAGGGAAACCCTTCAAATTATATTTATCTACCGATGGATCGGTTATCGGTTCAGCTTTGGTTCAAGAATTTGAAGGGAAAGAGAGAGTAATTTATTATTTGAGTAGGAGGTTGATTGATGCTGAAACCAGGTATTCGGCCATTGAGAAACTGTGCTTATGCTTATATTTTTCATGTATCAAGCTGAGACATTACCTGTTGTCGGCTGAATGTGCTGTTGTTTGCAAAGATGATGTGGTCCGATACATGCTATCTATGCCGATTATGAGTGCTAGGATCGGTAAATGGATTTTAGCGCTGTCGGAGTTCGATTTGCGTTACGAATCGGCTAAGGCAGTCAAAGGGCAGATCATGGCCGATTTTGTGACTCAGCATTGCGGTCTAGTGGAAACCTTGGAAATTGCACCCTGGACGCTCTTCTTTGATGGATCTACCTGTGACCGGGGGGCAGGAATCGGCATTGTATTGGTTTCTCCCAAGGGGAGGAAGTATGAGTTTTCCTTGCCGATTGATGCTACATCAACAAATAATCAGGCTGAGTATCAAGCTCAGATCAAGGGATTGGAGTTGTTAAGAGAAGTTCGTGCTGATGCTGTTGAAGTATTCGGGGATTCCATGTTGGTTATAAATCAATTGGCCGGAAGCTATGAATGCCGAAGTGAAGTTCTCATAACCTATTTCGAGAGAAGTACGCAACTGTTAAAGGAATTCAAGAACTTCCGATTGGAGCATGTTCCCCGATTGCATAATGAAGACGCTAATCGGTTAGCCCAGCATGCCTCAGGATATCAGCCAATGATTAATGCGACATCGGCAGTCAGTGCCGGTGATTGGAGGAAAGAAATTATCGACTATCTAGAAGATCCATCCAAAAAAGTTGAAAGACGGGTTCGATTTCAAGCGACCAAGTATGTGCTCCTTGAAAATGAATTGTAGTATCGAACTATCGACGGAATTCTTCTCCGATGCTTGGGTGATGATGAAGCCAGAAGTTTGATGGGGGAAATCCATGAAGGAGTGTGTGGAGCGCATCAGTCAGCTTTTAAGATGAAGTGGATGATTCGAAGGAATGGATATTTTTGGCCAACCATACTTGAAGATTGTTTTAAATATTTCAAGGGATGTCAAGGTTGTCAAAAGTTCGGTAATATCCAGAGAGCACCCGCATCGGCTATGAATCCTATAATAAAACCTTGGCCGTTCCGGGGGTGGGCCATCGATCTGATCGGCCAGATTTATCCACCATCTAGCAAAGGGCATAAGTTCATTCTAGTTGCCACTGACTACTTCACTAAGTGGGTCGAAGCTATTCCTTTGAAGAAAGTCACATCGGCCAATATGATTGATTTTGTGAAGGAGCATATTATTTACCGATTTGGGATTCCCCAAACGATTACTACCGATCAGGGCACCATGTTCACGTCGGGGGAGTTCGATGAATTCGCAATCAGTATGGGAATTAAAGTGTTGAATTCTTCTCCTTACTATGCTCAAGCCAACGGGCAGGCCGAAGCGTCTAACAAAGGAATTATCAAGCTTATTAAACGAAAGATTGAAGAAAATCCTAGGCGATGGCATACATTGTTAAATGGAGCACTGTGGTCTTATCGGATGGCTTGTCATGGATCAACCAAGGTGTCACCCTATCAATTGGTGTATGGACATGATGCAGTGTTGCCTTGGGAGATTAAGGCTGGATCTAGGCGAGTATCTTTTCAAGATCAATTGGCTGCCGATGATTATGCCACTTTGATGACCGTTGAGTTAGATGATTTAGCAGGGCATCGGTTAAAGGCTTTAATGAGTATAGAAGAAAATAAGAAGAGAGTTGCTAGATGGTATGATAAAAAAGTAAAGGCTAAGGAGTTTGCCGATGGGGATTTGGTATGGAAGTTGATTTTGCCAGTCGGGACTAAAAGTTCGAAGTTTGGGAAGTGGTCTCCTAATTGGGAAGGTCCTTATCGGATAAGACACTCAGCTCCTGGTAATGCCTATATTCTAGAAACTCTCGAAGGAGTTGAATTTCCCAGAGCATTGAATGGCAAATATTTAAAGAAGTACTACCCCAGCATATGGATCGACGCATAAAAGTTTAAGTGCCGATAACACTCCTATCGGCT
Organism: Sorghum bicolor; assembly: GCF_000003195.3. Taxonomy (NCBI): domain Eukaryota; kingdom Viridiplantae; phylum Streptophyta; class Magnoliopsida; order Poales; family Poaceae; genus Sorghum; species Sorghum bicolor. The sequence goes on along the minus strand of NC_012870.2, from coordinate 27,717,961 downwards.
GGATTTAAATGTTCGGGGGCAGACTTAATGTTTCAAAAGATGCCGATAACAGTCTTATCGGTTAGACTAAAAGCTAAAAGCGGAAAAACAAAGGTGTGTTGCCGATGAAAGCTTCAGAGGTTCAGCAGCGCTTGGATCGCTGATATGGCGCGCAGCCGAATCTGATTGGCTGTCTCTATCTCTTTGATATCATCATCGGCAGAACCTTCTATCGGCTTCAGCTTCCTCTTCAGCTGCAGCGCTCTGCGACCATGGACGTTTCGTTCTTGTTCAAGGTGTTTGATGGTCTCCGGCAGTTGACTTTCTGCTTGCTGGGCTTGGGACAGAGCGTCCTCTACTTGCTTGAGTTCGGCCAGTAGAGCTTCTCTTTTTGCCGATAGATCAGACACTTTCTGCTTCAGTGCATCACCTGAGGACTTTAAGGTGCCGATGTTCTTATGTTTCTCATCGGCTAAGAGTTTTTCTTTCATCATCTCCTCAGAAAGCTGGATTTGAGCGGCTCTATCGGCAAGGCGTCGAGCGTCTCTCTGGTACTGTAGCTGGCGGCTTTCTAGGTGTGCAGCATGGAAGAGTGTTTCTTCAGTATCGGCAGGAATTTGGCCTCTAAGGGTCTTGAACAGGGCTTTGGCTGGGTCAGAATCGTTGACCAGTTGAGTTGTGTCTTGATGAAGTATGGCCGATAGCTCTTCCAGCTTAGCTCTGGTTTCTGCCGATACAGTTCCAACTGCCCGAGAGGAGCTTGCTTCCTCGCCTTCTTCTTCGAAGATATCAATGGCGAAGGAGAATAAGCTGTTGGGAGAATCTTGTTCCTGAAAATAAAGATGGAATAAGTCAGTTTTATGGTCAAAACTTCGGCAGACGATACTGGTGGAAAAGTGGATGACTTACTTGCTTCAAGGCGATTTCTTGCCTTTGACTCGGAGATGCCGATGGAGCTACAGGTTGATCGGCAACTGTTGCCGATGGAACGATATCGCCTGAAAGAAGACAGGAAGGATTATGAGACTGAATGAGAATAAGTTCATCGGTGGAAGTATTGTTGAGATATGTTACCCGGAGGAGAAACAACAGTTGCCTGAATCGGGGAAACCGCCGATGATATAACTGGACCTGCCGGGCCAGTTGTTTGTTCACTTACGTCAGCTGATATACCTTCCGTTTGAGGTTCTTCCTGCTGGGGTTCTTCCATCTGTGGTGCTTCCTGTATTGGTTGGGGAGATGGTGCTTGCTGTGCCTGGACTTCTGGAGAAGAAGGGGAAGATTCCACCGGGATTGGAGACACCGGAGGAGGAGGAGGAGTTGCCACTTTCTGGCGTTTTGTTCCAGCCTTGGCACCTTGGATGCCCTTCCTCTTTGGCTGGCTAGACTGGGGGGCATCGGCACCTTGGCGTGTGGCTTTTACCGATGCACCAGTTTGCTGCAACAACAAAAAGGAGTTTATGAGCACAGATAGCCGATACAAAGATAGTCAGCATAAATGAAAAAGGTTTTAACAGATTGCCTTGAAAGCTTGCGCCAGAGTGGAAGCAGTTACCGTTGGTGATGCCTGAGTTTTCCTGGTGGTAACTTTCTTGAGGCGCGCACCCCGGTGCACGATGGAAGCCAGAGTGGGAGCATTATGGCCGATTGAGGAGATCGGGCCTGATGGGAATAAGTCGATCGGCTTGCCACTCCTGCTAACCGATGGGGGGGTGTTGTCAATCTGCAAAAGGAATACAGGGGTAAGTTACCGATGGGAATGGTATTGGAAAATGAGACATCGGTTTAAAATACTTACAGTGTCATCAGGGACTTCGTATTCAGGGTCGATCATGCCGCGGTATGAGAGGGCCGATCTGCAGAATAGACTCTCCTTCCATTCTGCCCACCATACCTTGTATGCCTGAGTAATAAAGGCGGCTGGAACCCATTCTGACAGATCCACATCTGTATCGGCATTTGGTGGTAGCTGGGCTACTCGAGTCCACTCGAGGAGGTTGGCGATGGGTTCTCTGGGCTTTATTACATCGGCATAAGGAAGTGCAATCGGCAATTGGCCGAAAGCTAGCTGGCGAGCCAATGCCGATGGATTATAAAATTCATAGGTTTGGGGAGAGGTTTTCGTACTACCAAAGAAATTCACTGGTATGGCTCTGGGAGTCACGATTGCCATCATCACCTCATTGTCCCTGTCGAGAGCTTCATCAAATGGATTGAAGGTCAGAGGGAGCATGCTGTCTGGGTCGTCATAAGCCAGCCATGGTCGTTCATCTCTGGCCAGACCCTCATACAGAGTCTCGAAGAATCGGCCAATCTGATCCGAATTGTTCCCTGAACCGGGTAAGACTATAACGGCCTCGCCAAAGTTCAAGGGGGCACGTGTTGCCGATTCCTCTTCACCCAACACATGATTCTCGGCTATATCTCTTGGGAAGTGCTGTGAGAATAAGTTGAAATCAAGGCGCTTATGCAGGTGCAGATTGAGCCACATATTAATAAACCACCAGGGGCCTCCTAAGTTGCCGATGGATTGGCCAAGCAGGAGTTTCTAGGCTACCTGATGAAGAAGGTGGTAAACAGCGCCGAGCAAATATCGGCCGAGAGGAAATTGGCCGCCGCTAGCCAGTCTTTCTGCTGCCGATAGATAGACAGAAGTCGGTCCTGCCGATCGACCACAGAATACAAACTTGTCTAGCCACATGTTCAGAAAGGTGGTTTGCTCCTTTATGGTGACAGGCCCTCTCCCGCGGTACTTCTGGATGTACCCTGACCAACCGCCGATAGCGCGAGTCTCCACTTTGGCACTGGGGGCGGTATCAAAAAAGTGGGTGCTATCGGCAGAAGACATATCTAGCCCAGTAAGCATGGCTACATCGGCAAGGGTAGGAGAAGCAGGGCCGTGGCCAAAAACAAAAGCGTTGAGAGTGTCTGACCAAAAGTAAGATGCAGCTATCAGCAATGATTCGTTCCTGTGCATATCGGCAATGGATAGCCTAATGCATTGAGCTAACTTCCTCTCACCCCATTGAACTTCATAAGAATTGCTGACCCTCAAGAACCAATCTTTCCACCCTACAGTAGGGCTGGGCCAAGAGCGAAAGGTGTATTTCCATAGATCTAAAGCAAAGTTTTCAGCTCTAAAGGGAATCCTGTTGGTTTCTGCATTGATAAGGTCGGTTGGATCTGGATCCCCTAGAGGGCCGAGGCATTGAAGGTGTGGTTGATCGGTAGGGATGACAATTTTGTTGGACAACTCCTAGTGTTTTGGGGAATAAAGATACAAAGAAAAAGGAAAAGGAAAATATTCGGTAAGATGAATCGCAGATGAACAGGAATGCGAGAAAAAGGTACGGCAGATGAGATGGAAGTCTGACCTCAGGGACGACGAAGCCAATGGCCATCTTGTCGTGAAAAGGACGTTGGAGGGCACCGGAGTTGATGAAGAGGAATGCTTGTCGGAGATCTTGAGGGTTGTGAATGGCGCCGCCGCTGGAAAAGTGAAGTTGGATGGCAGAATGGTGTAATGGGGGAGGAGTACCCAAGAAGGAACTATTTATAGGACAAGATGGGCAAGGGCAAATCCGACTTATTTCTTTGCCGCATCCGAGAAGCCCGAGGGTACTCAGGTGCATATGGTAACTGTTCGCACGGTAATCCAGGGATTGTGCAGGTGATTTGACAGGAAGCGGTCATTATCTAAAGATATTTTACTGTGCGCGATCTCCTGGTCGGTCCATCGGCGATATTCTATAACGGTCATCCTGCCGATGGGCGGATAGAGGGGAGGTAACCGTTTTTGCGAATCTCCTGGGCAGAGCATCGGCAGATCTTTGTAACGGTATTGTTGCCGATGTACGACTAAGAAAGATGCCCGTTTAGGAAGTTGGGGATTTCGAGGAATCTGCGGAGGATTAGGATCAGAGTTGTCCAGATTGAGGTTGTCGGTTACCAGATTAGGAGCATTAATTGCGGAGAAGGCATCATTACTGCAGAGAATTTTGGAGCATTAATAGTTTTATACTCCGAAACTGGGGGGCATGTGTTGACACCATTTTTGGGCACGTGTCCAGGATGGCAGGATAGGGTGGCAGTACGATGCGGGTTGCTGATAAGGATGGTTGCCGATGAGGGAAAGGTTGAATATGACTAAGTCCACAGGTAGTAATATGGTGCCGATGACTGGGTAAAAAGGTCTGCCGATGACTATGACAAGGGGATTGCCGATGACGCGAAGGAGGAATCCGGAAGCTGCCAGTTATCGTGTGGAGGAGTTTCAGTTTGTCACGAAGGATAGTTTTATTATTTCCTTAGTTATTTGCATCGTTTTGTATACGGGTTCCGTGTAATTTGGAATTCGAATTCTAATCGTGTCTGGTCGTAGCTCTTTGAGCAGGGTATAAATATAAACCCTAGGACCTTGTAATCAGGTATCAAGAAATCAATCAAACACACGTTTTTACTCATATTCCAGCATTTACTTTTCGACGACTTCGTCATACTTTTTTCCTTTTATTACGAGTTCTTAGGAATTTGTCGACTTAAGCTCGGCGTGTTCTCGAGTTCCGCGTGAGTACCTCTTAGCCGTGACATCCGGGCGCATCGCTGTTGTCAGGACTAAAGTATTCGAGTTATCACCTTTGCCGATAGCAAGGTTAAATCGGCTGGCACACCTTAACGTTCGAATCGGGTATTAGCCCTTTGTGTTTGCAGATCAGTTTTGCATCAACAGATAGCAAGTGGCCACCTTAACACCAGGATCATTCGTTGCGAAGACATTGCAGCACCACAAATGACATACGACCAAAATAATATTTCAGAGTAAAACAGCGGAAGTATTACATAACTTAATTTACAAAAGGAGTTCTTCCAAATAGCAGAGTGTTATTACAAGCCAGGTCCAGCGGAGCAACTTAAACTTTAGGACAGAGATTACAAATTTGCAGACCCTGCCCATGGGTCACGCTCACTCTTCTTCGTCGTCAACCTCGACGACGGTCACACAACAGGGTCCGAAACAAGTCGGGTCCTGAGCTTCACCTGCAACAGGGGTATTGGAACCCTGAGTACGAGGGTACTCAACAAGACTTACCCGGCGGAAAAGAGGAGAACTTAGGAATGCAGGCTTAGGGTAGACAAGGAGTGGCTGAGCAAGGAGCCAAAGTGTTTTGCTCAAAAAGCTTACTAATAGTGCATCCTTACTTTCAAGTTTTACCTACGAATTCCTCTCCCGTCGAGGCCGAGGAGTTCGAGGACAGTCTACCTAGTTGTTTCCCCACAGACAAGTCTGTGAGTTTCTAGTCCTAAATTAAAGTATCATTTAATTGATGGCCATAGCTTCATGTCGCTATGAGTCCGGGAATTGGGATCCGAACCTCATGAGACATTTCCCTCTTTCTCATTTTACCAATTAGTTGCATAATTAACTATGATGAGGGGCAGTGGATTGAGTCTCCCAATCGGGGAGCAACGACGATTCGAACCGCTTAGCAATCCAGCTGGAGTTCCTAACCACCCGACATATGTAGAACCAAAACTTGCATATGTCAACCCAAATCAAGCTCTCCCCAAATTTGACCAGGTTCGCGGCACCCGAGAGTACAGTACTCCACCATCCTACAGCCGATCTAGATGTTTTCCGGTCATCTCAGATCTGTAAGGTGGGTACACACTACTCTCGCCATCTTTCCACTCCCAGTGCGCGAGTAGCTGTTCGCGTCGAGGGATCACAAGACCGGGCTTACCGAGGGCAAGTGGCTAGTACTATAAATTCTCAACCCAGCGGGCCATCAACGGATCGGTCCTTAACCGACACAGTTGGGACACTACTTTAAGACTCCATTCTTAAACCAAGTCCACCGACCGGTCTCAGATTAAAACATCATTGATTATAAATGTATTCCACAACAACCCTTCAAACTTTCTTATTTAAAAACCTACCTAGTAGCAGGGCTAAGCATTACTACGCAGTTTTAAAACAAACAGGTGTCAAGGACAGGATAATAGGTATCAAGGTAGTAAATGCAGCAAGTAGGTTCACCCAATTCTCACTACCTAATGCAGCATTTTCAATTCATAAGTGATAAAAGATTTAAAACATTCAAGGAGGGTTAATGCATCCGGGGCTTGCCTTGGTTGCAGGGCAGAGAGGGACTCTCGGAGACTTCCCAAGTCTCGGATCCTACTTCTTCGAACGGAGCACCGACCTCGGGGTTCGGTTCAACGGGCGCTCCTTCGGTCATGGACACTATACGCAAAATGATGAATGCTCATGATATGCGTATGACAAATATGCAAGAAGGACCAAATCGAGTACAACTTGCCTTCTTGATGCAATACAGCATAATCAATAAATAAAGTTGTTTAATATCCTATTGTTTTTACCCAAGAGGTTGCATCTGTAAACTAAGACTTTACTTAATTCATAATTATCTTAAATTAATTAATTATTAATCCTATTTACCTTAATTAATTCTTAATTAATTACTAATGACAGTAATTAAGCATTAAGGCTAAACAATAATTAAATGCCAAAGATCATTAGGGTTAATGACCTCAGGTCATCACACAATCCCAAAATCACTCAACCCTAATTATGAGGATCTAAATAATCACTATTTAATTATTTTGGAATTATTATTTAAGTGCTAAATAAGGGTTTATTAATATTTTAATCAAACATTATCCAAATGCCACCATATTTTGTGTGGAGCCAGGATTCAGAGGCTCCCCACAATTTTTGGTGATTTTTGGACACCCTAATAAATTACTAAAATTCCTAGAAGTTTTATTCACTAATTAAAGAGCCAATTTTTATGGACAGACAAACCATCAGAGAAACAATTTCCAATATTTTTCCTATGCTCTAAATATTCTCTGGAACTTACACAAAAAGTTTCACTGCTTTTGGATCACTCCACAATTTCCTACATAATTTCAAACATTCAGCATATTTAAACAAAAAGGAAAAAAGAAAAAGGCACTATGGCGTGCGGGCGGCCTGCTTGGACTTGGCCCAAGTCGGCCCGCGAACGCTTTCCCGCGCGGCCTGCGCGCGCTGGCGCTGCTCTCTCTCACACGGCCGCTGACGAGCGGGTCCCGCTCGTCAGGGGCGTCTTCCACCTCGCACCACCGCTCCGGTGAGCCCTGGCTCCGTGCCGGTGAGCTCCTGGCCTGCGCGGCGGGGTGGGTTAGCATCTCCCGCTTCCCGCGCAGCTCCTAGGACACACGAGATCACCTCTACTCCCCCCTACCCTCCCTGTCCACGCTCATGGCGGATGGCCGCCGCGGCCGAGCACACGCTGGCCACCACAGGCGAGTAGAGCGCACAAGGAGTAGCGCAAAAGCATTAGAAGCTCACCACGACTTCAGCCGAGCGAAAAGCAGCAGTGGAGAGGGCCGGAGTGGTGCTGGCCACGGTGGCGTGCTCGCGGCGGCACTCGGCCGGAGTTGTGGAGGGAAACGACTCGGGTTGGAGCTACGGTAGGGTAGAGCATGTGTTTGGGGGTGCAATCGGTGGCGGGGCTCAAGGCGGAGCTACTGGTGTGCTCAAAGGGCTTGGAAAGGCAACGGGTGAGGCGAAATTGGGAGGCACAGGGAGCTCGGCGTCGAGGTTCAGGAAGAAGAAAAGAAAAGTCCCGGCCACCCGAGGCTTTATCCACGCGACGGCGCCTGCGATGCGGATGAGGACGTCCGCGCGAAGCACAGCAGCAAGCAGCTGCGTGGCCAGCTGCGTGGCGGCGTGCGCGGAGGCGGCTCTGCCCCGGCGGCAGAGCACCCCCCCTGCCGAACACTGTAGCAATCCTCATCCACAGTTTGTAGTTTTGTAAAATTCGCCCAAAATTTGAACTGGAGTCAAATTGGTGTCAAAACAAAAGTTGTTCCAAATTTCATAAGCTACAAAACATCTTTAAGAGTCCAGAACTGATTTTGAGTGTAAGGGCATGAATTTAGGGGAAACAGTTTGAAATTCGAAAATTCAATTTGGGGCAAATTTGGTTTGAATTGGGGAAGGTCAGAATTTCCAAAATTACTTTTGTTTTTCCTAAACAACTTGAAAAACTCCAAACATGAAAGTTGCTCAACTTTTTGTGCTCTACAACTTTCATGTTGACTACTTTTCAAAATTCCAAATGGATTTTGAATTGGGGGTTTAATTTGGAAAAGGGGACACTTTCTGGAAATCTGTATTTTCAAAATTACTTTGAATTTTGTATTGAAACTTCAAAAACTCAAAACACCAAAGTTGTACACCTTGCCAAGATCTACAACTTTGCTTTTGAACTCAACCTCAAATTTTGATTAGTTTTTTGACTTGTGCAAAAGGGGGCAAATCTAGGGTCCAGAAATCAGGGTTTCCCCCCTTAGCTTTTCGGAAAACTTCCACCCTAGGGTTTTTAACAACCAACTCAAGCATTAAAATACAAGATAAACACACTTTACTTCCCTAAGCACAATCAACCAAGTTAAACTCATTTTAAGTTGATGCATCAAAATATGCTCAACAAATATGCTTTGCAATGCTTATGATGACATGATCCGTTTTTAGTATTCGTAACATCAGGGATGTTACAATTAGTCCCCAGTCTTGGAATTATTAATGTCCTACCTCTTACGGTAGAAGGCTCCAAGGTTCATTTGAACTTCTATATCTTTGATGCATGGGACTTCGACCTGTTGATAGGACAACCTTTTAGAAGACTCCTTTATGAAGGTCATACTGGAAAGCTACACATTTCTTTTGGGAAAACCTTTAAATTTCCAATAACAATTTCACACTCTTTGAATAATAAGGTCGAGTCATATCTTTTGCCTGATCCTATGGAGGAGGTAAAGGCTGCATCTCTAGAGCTTTTAGATGAACCAGACTTAGACGACGAAACTCCTTTCTTCACAGAAGAAGAAGTTGAACCTTCTGAACCTGAACCCTTAGATGAGTTTGCAGAAACACCTAGACCCCCATAGAGCTTAAAACTTTACCACCCGGTCTTATCTATGCTTTCCTAAACAATAATCCAGAGTTTCCTGTGATCATTAGTGATAAACTCACTTAGGAGCAAACTCTGCGATTGATGACCATTCTTGAGAAACATCACTCAGTTTTTGGCTACTCACTCCAAGATCTTACAGGAATCAGTCCTATGATTTGTACCCATCGTATTCCAACAGATCCTTCTATTTCACCTTCTCGAGAGCCCCAATGTAGACTTAACAACACTATGAGAGAGGTAGTTAAAAAGGAAGTTATAAAGTTGCTGCATGCAGGGATTATATATCCTGTGCCGCACAGTGAGTGGGTGAGCCCAGTTCAAGTTGTGCCTAAAAAGGGAGGCATGACTGTTATTATGAATGAAAAGAACGAGCTAATTCCGCAACGCACCGTCACAGGATGGCGGATGTGCATAGACTATAGAAAACTAAACAAAGCCACGAGAAAGGATCATTTTCCTTTACCTTTCATAGATGAGATGCTAGAGCGATTAGCTATAGAAAACTCAAAACACCAAAGTTAAACAAAACCATTCATTCTTCTGTTTCTTAGATGGATATTCAGGGTATCATCAGATCCTGATCCATCCTGATGATCAAAGCAAAACCACTTTTACATGCCCATATGGAACTTATGCTTACTGTAGAATGTCTTTTGGGTTATGTAATGCACCAGCTTCTTTTCAAAGATGCATGATGTCTATATTTTCTGATATGATTGAAGAGATTATGGAAGTTTTCATGGATGATTTCTCTATTTATGGAAAAACTTTTGATAGTTGTCTTGAAAACTTAGATAAGGTTTTGCAAAGATGTGAAGAAAAGCACTTAGTCCTTAATTGGGAAAAATGTCATTTTATGGTTAGGGAAGGAATAGTGCTGGGACACCTAGTGTCTGAAAGAGGTATTGAGGTAGACAAAGCTAAAATTGAAGTAATTGAACAACTACCTCCACCTGTGAATATAAAAGGAATTCGAACCTTTCTTAGCCATGCTGGTTTTTATCGTAGATTCATAAAAGATTTTTCATTCATTGCTAGACCACTTACTCTTTTGCTAGCCAAGGATGCTCCTTTCGAATTTGATGATGCATGTCTAACATCTTTCAATTTATTAAAGAAAGCACTCATCTCTGCACCAATCATTCAACCCCTGATTGGTCGTTGCCTTTCGAAATTATGTGTGATGCTAGTGATTATGCTGTGGGGGCAGTATTGGGACAAACTAAAGATAAGAAGCATAATGCAATTGCTTATGCCAGTAAAACTCTGACAGGAGCTCAACTTAATTATGGACAAACAAGAAGAAGCTTATTCAAGAAAGTCGTTCACATATATGGGATGAGCCATACCTCTTTCGAGTATGTTCTGATGGCTTACTCAGGAGATGTGTGACCATTGAGGAAGGATGGAAGATCATCGACAGATGTCATTCATCACCATATGGAGGTCACTATGGAGCATTCCGTACACATTCAAAGATCTGGCAGTGTGGATTCTACTGGCCTACAATGTATGAAGACACGAAGCAATATATCAGAAGATGTGGGCCATGTCAAAGGCACGGGAACATAAATACAAGAGATGCCATGCCACTCACCAACAACCTTCAGATTGAGCTCTTTGATGTTTGGGGAATAGACTACATGGGTCCATTTCCTCCATCAAAGAAGTGTGAGTACATCTTGGTGGCAGTTGACTACGTCTCCAAGTGGGTAGAGGCATTACCTTGCAAGCATGCCGACAACATCAGTTCAAAGAGGATGTTTGAAGAAATTATATTTCCAAGATTTGGAGTTCCCAGAGTAGTGATAAGTGATGGAGGGGCATACTTCATCGACAAACGCTTCAAGCAATATCTATCAAAACATGGAATCCGTCACAACGTCGCTACCCCCTATCATCCTCAGACAAGTGGCCAAGCAGAGACTTCCAACAAGCAAATCAAGAATATTCTTCAGAAGACAGTGAATAAAATGGGAACGGCATGGAAAGACAAGTTTCCCGATGCACTCTAGGCATACTGGACAGCATACAAGACTCCAATTGGAATGTCCCCATACCAATTGGTGTACGGGAAGACTTGCCACCTACCTGTTGAACTAGAGTTCAAAGCACACTGGGCCATAAGGAGATGGAATATGGACCTAGATGTCGCTGGAGATCATAGAAGAATGCAATTATCATAATTGGAAGAATGGCGAGTGTTGACGGTCCTTAAGTATCAAATTTAATTATCAAATAAATAAAGAAAAGGATCCAAATGAAATCAAGATCCAGACTTAGGGTTTTATCTGACAGAATTCCACGAGTTTTGGTGTTTGTCTATTTCTGCAGGGGGTTATCAGGAAATATGGAAGAAAGGCCCACACGTCGAGATTACATAGAGATATTAACGTGCCGCGCAATTATCTTACATCTAGAAGACTCCAGAAGCCACGAGACCGAAGCAGAGGCGAAACGGGGCCAGAGGCAGGGCGCCCGCCCTCCTGCCCTGGGCGCCCGCCCACCTCCTGTGTCCAATTAGGACTCTGCTTTGCGGGAGATCTCCACCGACCTAAAGGATGAATCTAAACCATACAATCTATGTCGGTTTGATCCAAGGGCCCATATTCACTTGGAGGGACTATAAAACCAGACCCCCTGGCCCCTGGAGGAGGGAGCCTCTCAACCCTAATTCATTGTTCCATCAAGGGAGAAGAAGTCTCTGATCAAGATTAGAGCCACCACATCAATTAGACATCTAGATTAGCATAGCTACATAGGATTAGAACTAGAAGGAGTCAATCTTCGATTGGTTTCCGGATCTGTCAGGAGGATTCTTGGTAATTCTCTAATTGTGCTTCTAATTGCTTTCTAATTATCTTTGTTCTTCAATATTATGAATATGACTTTGTTCTACTTCAATATATTGCTTATGACTTTGCTCTACTTGCTTATATTCAAGATTATATTGTTCTTAGTTTATCATAGTTATGTACTTGGCTTAGTTAGATTTGATCTATATACATGCTTAGGATCGTATAGCGTTTATCCATCGGATCCATAGGTAAATGATAGATATTGTGTAGGCGTGGTGCTTATAGTGTATTTATCTGCGATTGTACCCAATATGCCAGATCGTGGGGTGGTTCGTGATAGTGACAGCTTCATTGATTCTTATATAGTCCCCCTCTCGTGTATTGGGCTGGCAGAGCAACATTATTACAGGGGAGTGATTGCTATGTTTCTCATATTCCTTGCTAATATCACTATGCATGGGCGTAGTCTTGTCTCACAATGATTGCTAAGTATGCTTGCACTAACTATGATAATGCTAGACTATATAGTTAAGAATAACTTAGGGAATATTCTTGTAGTTCGTTCTAATACCATGCTAATGACTTTCTAGAGTATCTAATTGAGGTGCTTATCATATTTATTATGTGGCTAGATCAGATTAGTTATCCTTGTCACTATTATTATTTTATATATCTTTTATGTGACACTTATCCCTGTATGAAGAGTTAGATATAATGTTCTCAATTATACATGCAATGATAGATGCTCAATCTCATATTCTATTCTGTAATCATTAGTGATGATTTCTAATCCCATCCCAGTGGTAAAAATATAAATAACGATACCTGGAATACTTCCCGGTTAAAATGCTACATCGGTATTAATCTGTGCGCTTGCAGATCCCATTCATTATTTATTTAGAAGAGCAATTGCATATTTCAATACCGCGTCTCTTATATCATGCTGGGGATGACAACTTGGCTTAAGTGGTGTGAGGGATAGGTTTGGCATTTTTGGCACCGTTACTAGATTTAGAGAACTTAGTCTACTTTTGGTAATGATGTTAAGAATACCCAACAAGCATTTTTGGTGCCGTTGCCGGGGAAGGTCGATTACCAATCAGGAATGGAATAAAAGATTTTGAGTTATCATTCGCATCACTAATATGATTGAGCTTATCTATTCTCTCATAAAGTTTTACCCCGATATTTTTCTATTTTATCTTATGCAGGGGAATGTATGAATAGAAGACATCTTCCAGGAAATTTTGTTGACAATCCCGAAGCATTATTCAAGAAGACGAGAGCCAAGCTAAAGAAATCATCAACACTTCACGAAGAAGCTTCATCCAATCAAGAAGATCACCGGAACTTGTCTTCGGAGTTCGAAGCCATGGCGAACAAATCGATCCGCGAGTTCTCAGCTCCCACTACGGACAATATCCGCACTGGACCTGCTGCAGAGATCGATGGCAACTTTGAGCTCAAGTCTGGACTTATCAACATGGTGCAATCCAACCAGTTCTGTGGGAAGGCACACGAAGATGCTAGTGCTCATTTACAACACTTCCTGGAGATTTGCAACACATTCACCATAGCAGGAGTTTCCAAAGACGCTATACTACTTCGCCTCTTCCCATTCTCACTGTTAGGAAGAGCGAAGCAGTGGTTCTACGCTACAAAGGAGAAGAATACTACGTGGGCACTCTGCTCAACAAACTTCCTGGCTAAGTTCTTTCCCATGGGCAAGACCAATGCTCTCCGTGGGAAGATTACAAGTTTTCAGCAACAAAATGATGAATCTGTTCCAGAAGCATGGGAGCGCTTTCAAGACTACATCCTAGAATGTCCCCATCATGGAATGGAGAGTTGGCTATTGATGCAGACATTTTATCATGGGCTCGGCAACAGTGCCCGAGAGACCATGGATGCTGCAGCTGGAGGAGCATTCTTATCACTTACTATACCACAAGCCACAGCTCTTGTGGAGAAGATGGCGTCCAATCAAAGCTGGAATGAAGAGAGGACCCAGACACGCAAGAGAGGTGGAGGTATGCATCAGCTGAAGGAGGTAGATATGCTGTCTGCAAAGCTAGACCTGCTCATGAAGAAGCTCGATGATAGAGCTGGAGACAAGAAAGAAGTTATGCACATCTACGACTCTCACATGACTTGTGAGGAGTGTGGAGACACTGGACACTCAGGCAACCACTGCCCTGAGATACTTGAGGATGTGAACTACATCAACAACTACTACTACTACTACTACAACCGTCCTCAACAAAATCAAGGTTGGAATCAACAGAGGCCTAACTACTCAGGTAATTATCAAGGTAACAATTCTTACAACAATAATAATAATTTTCCACCTTTGAGAGAGTTAGTGTCTAATCAAGGAAAGCTAATGGATAACCTATCTAAGAAATTGGCATCTAATGATAAAATGCTAGAAAATATAAATAATAGAATGGATAATTTTTCTACTGCCATCAAGAATCAAATTAGCTTTAATAAGATGATTGAATCTCAATTAAATCAAATAGCTGCTGCTGTTCCTACTACTAACCCTGGTATACCATCACAACCGGAAGGATTAGAATCTGCAAATGTTGTAGACATGTTTGATGCAGGTAATTGGAGTAACTCCGTCAATGAATTCTCTACTGACCTTCTGCCGGTCAAGAGAGGCGATCCAGGACGCCCCGTCATCCCGATCTCCATCGGCATGGTGGACGTTCGAGAAGCACTCTGCGACTTTGGCTCTAGTGTCAACATTATACCCAGGGTACTCTATGAAAAATTCTTTACATATCCTTTATTAGAAACAACCATGTGTTTGCAGTTTGCAGATCAGACGATAACTTTTCCAAAAGGAATAGTGGAGAACCTTTGTGTTCGAGTTGGTACCTTATATGCCCCAGCAGACTTCGTAGTGGTACAGACCGGAAATGATGAGAGAGCACCTATCATCCTAGGGAGGCCATTCTTAAACACCATGGGAGCTATCATCTACGCCAGTGCTGCCAAGATCAGTTTCTACGGGAAGAAGGAGACATTTTTCTTCAAGAACAAGACTACACAAATTCAACATCAATCCAGACGTAAATCAAGGAAGAGGACCAACAGGAGAAACAGGAACAAGCAAGTGTGGACCGAGTCAGCTAAGATGGTCACTGTAGTCCATGGAGGCCAAGATCATCAACTTAAGTCACCGTTTTTGACCAAGAAGGACGACCCAGGAATGCCAAGCATCTACTGCTCCATAAATGGATACAACTTCTACAAGACGATTTGCGACACCGGATCAGGCGTCAACATAATGGCCGCAGTCACCTATCGGCTCTTGTTCGGGACCATGCCACTAAGACCAACATACATTCAGCTCTAGATGGCAGATCAGACATTTCGAGAAGTCAAAGGAACAGTAACTGATGTCCCAGTCAAAATAGACGATCACTTTGTCTACACAGACTTTCAAGTTGTTGACATGGGAGAAGATGAGTATGATCCACCCATCATCCTTGGAAGACCGTTCCTCAGCACCGTTAAAGCAATTATCTACATTGGAACCGGAGAAGTCCATATGCACTTCCCCTCAGAGAAGGTACGCCGTTATTTTACTGACCCTAACTATATCATTGAAGAATCTAAGCAGGTCAGAAAAACACGCAACCGCAACCAGAGGAGGCAGATCATCAAGGACGGATGGGCAGACTGTGAAGGAGAAGTTGTAAGGTCAGAAGACGTTGAGTTTAAACAGAATTATCCAGAGGAGATTGAAGCACCAAGTCAGGTGTGGAAAATGAAGATAACTATACAAGAAGAGGAGGCGCTGCCGGAAGTACCGACTACGCCACCCAACGAACCTCATGACGATTAAGAAAATGGAGAGTCCTGTTCGGAGGACTTAAAAACACCGAACGCCTTGCCAAGAGGTGAACTTGGTAGTTATCCTTTCCCTTTTCAATTATTTCAAATAGTTTACTTAGTTAATCATGTTCATACTATCTTAAAAAGAAAAAGAAAATAAAAATGTGAAAAACTGTAAGCCCCATGTGAGTAGACGAGTGGCATAAAACCCATAAGTACATTCACTGTGGTGGCATAAAAATAAAATAAATATTTTTCTGCTTTATAAAAATAAAAATATAAAAACAGGGAGTAATATTTATTAAGGAGTCTCAAGATAATAAAGGCTAGATATTTATGCTAACACTTAATCAGTTCCACAAGCTTTGTTGTCTATTTGAGCTCCACAGAATTTAAGAATCAAGAAGACTAGCAGACGGAGGACATTCTAATCGCTGTCAGAATGCTGCTGACTTTCAAATACACCTCTGCCACCTGCTAGCTACATCAAGAGAAATTACGTCAAAATTCAGCTTGGGGGAGAGCACCCCCATTTATCCCGATAAGTATTTCTATCTATCTATCTTTTTACTTATTGTCGAGGGTATCAACAAGGGGTACCCTCACCAACGCGTATAACGAAACCATCCGTACATAAAACTAGCGCCTCGATTCGACGCTCCGTCCGCACACACGCACGACCATCGACGACCGTAGCCTCGAAGACGGAAATAGCGTCGAGCGAATCAATCAGGCGTCGAGCTCTGGTCAACGTCGAATACGGAACAGGCTCCCGCGAATCGGGAGGCGTCGAGCGCAAGGACGCCGCCGCCGCCTAACGCGCGCACGCGGGCCGGGGCATTAAATGCGCCTGGTGCCTCCCCACCTAACACATGGGTCACGGGGGGGCGTGATAGGGAACAGGCACCTGTCCCATCGATCTTTTTGCAGCCTTCCCCTCCAAACGGCCCAAGGCGTGTCAGGACGTGGGAAACAGAGATGGAGTGTCTAATCAAGACCCCCTCGAGATGGCCACAGTCAGCGCTTCAACATCAGGACGTCGTACGGCATCCGACCCTCGACCAGATAGGGACCCATCCAGGAGACAAGTTGGGCGTCGACTGACTACATCCCAACTACTCCGCCGGATTTGCCGTCGGGTCGTACGAGCGTACATCAGGCAAACCAATCCAGGACGGCGTGCAGAGCGGAATGCAAGGGCACGCGTAATCATCACCA
The DNA here is from genome assembly GCF_000003195.3 of Sorghum bicolor. Lineage (NCBI taxonomy): Eukaryota > Viridiplantae > Streptophyta > Magnoliopsida > Poales > Poaceae > Sorghum > Sorghum bicolor. The sequence goes on along the minus strand of NC_012870.2, from coordinate 27,701,130 downwards.
GGCTATTAAGACGGGACGACTCGAGGCCATGCCGGTACGGAAGCCTCGAGTAGGTCAGCGCTCCATACTGCTATCGACTCCTATTCTGACGCCTATACATGTACCCTGGGTCTCTCCTTGGGACTATAAAAGGAGGGACTCAGGAATAGAACGGCAGAGGACAAGACCACGCTCATACGTAGTAGAGCTCCACATTTCATACCACGCTTGTATTCACCCCTGTGCAAGCACTTAGGTGCAAGATAATACAAACTCTCCCCCCCCGCTGGACGTAGGGCCTTCTCTTGCCCGAACCAGGATAAATCTCTGTGTCTTCTTGCATCACCATCTGGGAAAGGGAGCACGCATACAAATTTACTCGTTGGTGTGACCCCCCGGGGGAAAAACACCGACAGTTGGCGCGCCAGGTAGGGGTCCTGCGTGTTTTTCATCAATTTCCCACTCCTTTTCGGATGGCCACTCATGCCTCGCCGTTTCCGCGCTCCACGGTGATTTGGTTTGGGAGTCTCGAGTTCATGTCTACGGGCTCCGGCTATGACATGATCTTGCTCTCAGTCAAAGGACCAGGAGGAGCCCGCGTTACGCCAGCACGGTTGAAGGCCCCGAGACGGCCTCACCACCACGCCTCCCCGCCTAAGAAGAGGCGCGGACAGCACCACCGCGGCCCCTCTGCTTCAGCACGACCAACAACTCGTGCGAGGCAGGACGTAGGCCACAAGTCGGCAGCTCCGTGTGGCGGAGCAACAAGCGCGACGACTCAGCACCGCGCAACGACGGGAGGGGACGCGTCTCGCGCGCTCTCCCCCACCGCTGCTAGGCTACTTCCACACGGGTTGTTCACTCCAAGAGCGGCACTGCCGTTCGGATTGGACAACGCCACGGCGTCGCTCGCCAGGGCGATATGCCCAAATGCCCAGACGTATGTAGAAAGACCAATGGTCCTCCCACGTGGCTCTGAAGCGCGGCGGCCGGCGTCCGAGCTGCCGGACCTTTCCCGGGTACGAGGCCTCCGTCGTCTAGGCCCCGGACGATACACGATCACCTCCCTCAGGCAGCGATTGCTGGAGGAAGGACGTGGGTGTTTCTACGCCGCCAAACCGGACTCCGACTCCGAGACTGATAGCTATGACCCTACGAGGGAATGCTATCACATCGACGGGGCGGTAGAAACTACCCACGAGACACGGGATGCTGCTGCGGGCGGTCGAGCCCCCGCGGCACGAGAAGACCCCAAGACGTCTGGGAACGACGGACAGGTCGACCCCCTTCCACAGGAAGACAGAACCGCGCAGCTCGCGCAGCTGCGGGAACTCAAGGTGAAGCTCGACGAAGACCGCGAGCGCCTCGTCCTGCTCGAGCAAATCCTGGAGCAAGACCTGCCCTACCCGCCGGGCGGAAGTGTCCGCAGACGCGCTCGAGAGGTACATCGTCAGATCGTCGGCGACGCAGAGCCAGAGCAACCGGTCAGCCGTTTCCCTCGAGCAGGCCAGAATGTAGTGGCAGCGACGATGTTGCTGCGTAACATGCTAGAGCCGTCGAATTCCCAGGCCCGACGCATTCGAGATGAGGTACAGACATTGCTCCAGGTGGCGGCAGTTCAACAAGCCGAAAGCTCGGCATCTCGACGACGAGGAGCTGCCACAGAGAAGCGCGACGAACAGGCTCAAAACGAAAAGGAGGTGTCAGTCCATCAACAACCTCCCCCTCGAGGCAGAAAGACCACTCTCATCCTCCCCGTCGACAATCAGCGTCGACACGATGCGCGGCACGACATCGAAGAAAATCGACGCCGCCGGCACGGAGACGCGGAAGAGCGCGGTTACAGCGCGCATCGCGGCGGGAGATACGACAGCGACGAGGACCGGTTGGCCCCTAAGCCACCGGGCCCACGGGTGTTCAGCAGGGCGATCCGCAGCACGCCCCTGCCCAATCCATTCCGACCCCCGACCAGCATCGCGAAGTACAATGGAGAGACCAAGCCAGAGTTATGGCTGGCCGATTTCAAGCTGGCCTGTCAGCTAGGTGGCGCCCGAGGTGATGATCGAGCCATCATCAGACAGCTACCCCTTTTCCTCTCCGAAACCGCCCGTCGATGGCTCGAGGAACTCCCCGCCGATCAGATCCACAACTGGGTTGATCTGGTCAGAGTCTTCGAGGGTAACTTCAAAGGGACCTACATACGGCCAGGGAACTCGTGGGACCTCAGCAAATGCAAGCAAAAGTCAGGAGAAACCCTTCGGGAGTATGCTCGACGCTTCTCGAAGCAGCGCACTGAGCTGCCGCACATCCCTGACCACGACGTCATCTTGGCGTTCGTCTCGGGCACCACCAGTCGAGACTTGGTGCGGGAATTAGGTCGCAATCGACCTCAGACCGTCGACGAGCTGATGGACGTAGTAGCCAACTACGCGGCCGGGGAGGAGGCAGTCGGCGCCTTCTTCAGCTCTGAAGGAAGAAAAGGCAAGCAGCCCATCGATGAAGATGGGACCCCCAGTCGAGGCCTCAAGAAAAATAAAAAGAAGCAGAAAGTGCGGCAGTTCCACCGGGAGGATTCCGATGACAACCTTGTCGCCGCCATGGATCGAAAGAAACCTCGAGGCCCTCCGGATGGAGGCATCTTCGACAAGATGTTGGAGGAGCCATGCCCTTACCATAAGGGAGGCGTCAACCACAAGCTCAAGGACTGTCGTATGCTGAGAAGGCATTTCGACGGTCTGGGGTTCAAAAAAGATGCACGTGACGACCCCAAGAAAGAGAAGGGTGGCAGCAAAGAGGACAACAAAGATGACGACGGCTTCCCCGCCGTCCACGACTGCTACATGATCTATGGCGGGCCCTCGACTCAATTAACCACGAGGCAGCGCAAAAGGGAGCGTCGCGAGGTCTTTGCGGCAAGAATGGCGGTGCCCCAGTATCTTAGCTGGTCAAGCACTCCTATCACTTTCAACCGAGAGGACCACCCCGACAAGGTAGTCGCCCCAGGCGTCTACCCGCTCGTCGTCGACCCCATCATCGTCAACACCCGACTCTCAAAAGTGCTGATGGATGGTGGCAGCAGCCTCAACATCATCTACCTCGAGACCCTCGACCTCCTCGGCGTAGATAGAGGGAAGCTCCAACCGAGTGCCGGCGGTTTCCATGGCGTCGTGCCAGGGAAAAAGGCACTGCCAGTAGGTCGAATTGACTTACCGGTCTGCTTCGGCACGGCGGCCAACTTCAGGAAGGAGACCCTCACCTTTGAGGTGGTTGGGTTTCGAGGCACGTACCACGCCATCATCGGACGCCCGGGCTACGCCAAATTCATGGCTATACCCAACTACACCTACCTGAAGCTGAAGATGCCCGGTCCCAAAGGCGTCATCAGTGTCAGTTCCTCCTTCGAGCACGCGTACGAGTGCGACGTCGAGTGCGTCGAGTACGGGGAGGCGGTCGAGAGCTCCACCGAGCTCGTCGCAAAGCTCGAGGCCCTGGCCGCCGAGGCTCCAGAGCCCAAGCGCCACGCGGGCAGCTTCGAGGCGGCAGAAGGGACCAAGAAGATCCCGCTCGACCCCAACAACTCCGACGACAAAGTGCTGACGATTAGCACCGATCTCGACCCCAAATAGGAAGCTGTGCTCGTCGACTTTCTCCGTGCAAATGCCGACGTGTTTGCATGGAGTCCCTCGGACATGCCAGGCATACCGAGGGAAGTCGCCGAGCACTCCTTGGAGATTCGAGCCGGTTCCAAGCCAGTGAAGCAGCGGTTGCGCCGATTCGATGAGGAGAAGCACAAGATCATTGGCGAGGAAGTCCACAAGCTTTTGACGGCCGGATTCATCAAGGAGGTTCATCATCCCGACTGGTTAGCAAACCCTGTATTAGTTAAGAAAAAGAATGGGAAAATGAGGATGTGTGTCGATTATACTAGTCTGAATAAAGCATGTCCAAAAGTTCCTTTTCCATTGCCACGTATTGATCAGATTGTCGATTCTACCGCGGGATGTGAAACCCTTTCTTTCCTCGATGCATATTCTGGTTACCACCAAATAAAAATGAAGGAGTCCGACCAGCTCGCGACCTCTTTCATCACACCTTTTGGGATGTATTGCTACGTGACCATGCCATTTGGGCTTCGAAACGCGGGAGCCACGTACCAACGTTGCATGCTCCACGTATTTGGCGAACATATAGGGTCAACGGTCGAGGCCTACGTCGACGACATTGTCGTCAAGTCAAAGCGACGAGGAGACCTGATCCAGGACCTCGAGATTGCCTTTAGCTGTCTACGCACCAACCGGATCAAGCTCAATCCCGAGAAGTGCGTTTTCGGTGTGCCTCGAGGCATGCTCCTAGGCTACATCGTTTCGCAGCGCGGCATCGAGGCCAAGCCCGAGAAAGTCTCGGCCATCACGAGAATGGGGCCGATCCGAGACATCAAGGGTGTGCAGAGAGTCACGGGATGCCTGGCGGCTCTGAGCCGTTTCATCTCGAGACTAGGAGAAAAGGCACTACCATTGTATCGACTCCTGAAGAAGGTCGAGCGCTTTTCTTGGACCCCCGAGGCCGAGGAAGCACTCGAAAGGCTGAAGAAGACGCTGACCTCGGCACCAGTCCTGGTTCCGCCTCAACCTGCAGAGCCGCTGCTCCTCTACGTCGCGTCGACGACCCTGGTCGTCAGCGCGGCGGTGGTGGTCGAGAGGCAGGAGGAGGGACATGCGCTACCAGTTCAGAGGCCAGTATATTTCGTCAGCGAGGTGCTTTCAGAGACCAAAGCACATTATCTCCAAATCCAGAAGCTGATTTATGCCGTAATCCTTGCCCGTCGTAAGCTGCAGCACTACTTCCTTGGCCACCCCATCACGGTGGTCTCGTCTTTTCCTTTAGGTGAAATAATCCAGAGCAAAGAGGCCACGGGAAGAATAGCAAAATGGTCGGTCGAGCTCATGAGTGAGACTCTCACTTATGCGCCTCGCAAGGCCATCAAATCGCAGGCCCTGGTAGACTTCGTCGCAGAATGGACGGACACCCAGCTCCCCCCGACCCAGGTCCAGGCGGAACTATGGACGATGTATTTCGACGGGTCACTCATGAAAACTGGGGCCGGGGCTGGCCTGCTGTTCATCTCACCCTTGGGCGTCCACATGAGGTACGTAATCAGGATTCATTTTGCCGCATCTAACAATGTCGCAGAATATGAGGCCCTCGTCAACGGTCTCAAGATCGCTATCGAGTTAGGAGTCCAACGCCTCGACGTCCGAGGTGACTCCCAACTCGTCATCGACCAAGTAATGAAAACCTCGAGCTGCCACGACCCGAAAATGGAAGCGTACTGCAAAGAAGTCCGTCGACTCGAGGACAGGTTCCACGGTCTCGAGCTTGTCCATATCGCTCGACGCTACAACGAGGCAGCCGACGAACTCGCCAAGATCGCATCGACCAGAGGCACGGTGCCGCCTGATGCATTCTCAAAAGATCTTCACGAGCCATCCGTCGACCTAGGCACGGGGGCTGGCGTCGACGCCACCACCGCCCAACCAACCAATGCTGTCGATACGCTCTTGATGGTGGAAGAGGTGATGGAGATAGAACGACGACCAGGTCGACCGTTCGATTGGCGCACGTCGTTCCTCGACTGCCTCATCCGCGGCGAGTTGCCAGAAGACCGGTCAGAAGCTCGTCGTATCGCTCAACGGGCCAAATCATATGTGATCTGTGGCGAAGACAATGAGCTATATCGACGGAGCCCGACGGGGGTCTTACAACGTTGCATCACCGTGGAAGAAGGCCGAAAACTCCTCGATGACCTGCACTCGGGGGCTTGCGGTCACCACGACGCTCCACGGACCCTCGTAGGGAATGCTTTTCGACAAGGCTTCTACTGGCCAACGGCCATGGCGGACGCCATCGAGCTCGTACGCTCGTGTCATGGGTGCCAGTTCTACGCCAAGCAGACGCATCTGCCCGCCCACGCTCTTCAGATGATACCCATCACCTGGCCGTTTGCGGTGTGGGGGCTCGATTTAGTAGGACCTCTACAAAAGGCGAAAGGAGGATACACCCATTTGCTGGTGGCCATTGACAAGTTCTCCAAATGGATCGAGGCTCGACCCATCACCAACATCCGCTCTGAGCAAGCCGTCCTTTTCTTCACCGACATCATCCATCGGTTTGGGATCCCCAACGTCATCATCACCGACAACGGCACCCAGTTCACTGGCAAAAAGTTCTTGGACTTCTGCGATCAGCATCACATCCGTGTGAACTGGTCTGCAGTAGCCCACCCTCGAACTAACGGCCAGGTCGAGCGTGCCAACGGCATGATTTTGCAAGGACTCAAGCCAAGGATCTACAATCGATTGAAGAAATTCGGCAAGAAATGGGTCGAGGAGCTTTCCTCAGTCCTATGGAGCCTTAGGACAACACCAAGCAGGGCCACAAAATACACCCCGTTCTTCATGGTCTACGGCTCTAAGGCTATCCTCCCCACAGACCTCGAGTATGGGTCACCTCGACTCAAGGCCTACAACGAGCAATCGAACAAAGAGACTCAAGAAAACGCGGTCGACCAACTTGAGGAGGCTCGAGACATGGCCCTCCTCAACTCTGCCAGATATCAGCAAAAGCTTCGACCCTACCACGACAAGCATGTGCGCAAGAGGGACCTCAACGTGGGCGACCTAGTCCTACGACGCCGGCAAAGCAATCAAGGACGCCACAAGCTGCCTCCGCCTTGGGAAGGCCCGTACGTGGTGGCCGAGGTCCTGAAGCCGGGAACGTACAAGCTGGCAGACGAAAAGGGGGCAATCTTCACCAACGCATGGAACATCGAACAGCTACGTCGATTCTACCCCTAGAAGTTCTAAACTTATGTTCCTGCTTACGTTTTGTACCAAGACTTTGTAGACGAATGAATGAATAAATAAAGTCTTTCCCTCGGAGCAACTTCTTTTCGTGCCAAAAAGATTTACAAGTCACGATCTCGACGATTAAAAGGGGGCGCCGACTATGACCCATCATAGTCAGCACCCCCTCGGGGGCTACCTGGGGGACGACCCCCCCACCCCGAGTGCCGAAAAAACCAAGAAGTTTTCTTTTCTTACGTAGTAGACCTTGCACGTTTCAAGTAGCTAAGGTGCCTCGAGCCCTTCAAAGGCCGAGGGACAATGAGCTGGAGAACTCCTACGCCCCCGGGCTATGGAAACTCTACTCACTTCCCCACTATTGAAGTGATCGAGGTGATCTTTCACGAAAGATCGAGCAAGGGATACAAACGTAGGCGCAAAGAAAAACAAAAGCATCGAGCAGAAAGACAAAATAAGCATTTAACAATTACGAAAAAGAAAAACAAACGGAGGCTCGAGCAGTCCCTCCTCTTGCCCCCCCTGCTGCTGCTGCTGTTGCTGCTGCGGTTGTTGTTGCTGCTGCTGCTGCGGTTGCTGCTGCGGTTGTTGCTGCTGTTGCTGCTGCGGTGTTTGCTGTTGCTGCTGCTGCTGTTGTTGTTGCTGTTGTTGCTGTGCCTCGTGCTCCTGTGGCTGCCGCGCCGCCTCGCGCTCCCGCTGTTCATCCTCCTCCCTCTTCTTTTTCTGCTCCTCGAGGGTGCAGAGGCCGGCGGGCCAGGGAGTTGATCCCGCGACATGGGGGGTCGACGTCTCCTCCTCCATAGGGAGGGCACCCCCAGACGCTCTGTCACCATCAGACGTGTCGCTGATGGTGATGGGTTCCCCCTCGACCCCCAATAAAGGGGGCTCGGGGGCCCCCTCTGACGTTTGTGTCTGGGGCGCCACACCACCAGTCGACGGCGACGGGGTAGGCACGGGACGAGCCGGAGGCCTCTCGACGTCGGTAGAAGGTTGAGAGTCGGAAGAGCCTGCAAAGCGAAGGGTAAGGGCCAGACGATACAGTAACCAACACAAGGACATCACAAGGCCCAGAAATAAACTACGAACCTGGTCCCTTAGAGGCGGCTCCCGTTTTGAGCCTCTTTGCCATAGATGGCTGGGCCTGCTCGAGGGTCCGCTTTAGCCTGAGAAAAGATCGGTATATGAGAAAAAATCGGCAGAGGAACAGGAAGACGGAAGCCACAACATCGAAAGGGCTTACCCCACAGGGAGAACAGCTCGCCTCCCGCCGCCCCGACTAGCGGGCCTCGAGCCACCCCGCGTCAGGGCTCCGGGTCCCTCGAGGGCAGGCGCCGGCCTAGGCGCGTCGGTTCCCGCCTGACAGGCACCGGGACTAGCGCTCCTGCGGCCGGCCTCTCCTTTCTCGGAGGCCGCGGCGCGACCGCGAGTCAGCGGCCCCTTTGCCTGGGGCCTAGCCTGACCGCTGTCTCTGGGCGCCGGGGGAGGGCCCGGTGTGTCTTGACCCGTCTTGGGTGCAGGAGGTGTGTCGGCCCGGGGACGATGAGATCCACTCAGACCCTCCCTTGACGTCTCCGTCCGGGGGGCATCGACGTCGCCTCGAGACGGTCCCTCGAGGATCCGGTCGAGACGTGACGCCATCCCCTCAGAATCATCACTGTCGTCGTCATCGTCATCATCATCGTTGGGGGATTCTTCCTCAGGCTCCCCCCTCTGCCTGGATTTGGCCCGACGCGCCTCTAACGCTTGGCGGTCGAGGTTCTTCTTCTTCTCCCCTTTCTTGGCAGAGTCCTTGGTAGACTTTAGCTTTTCGGCGGATTGGCGCCGTTTGTCACGATCGACCTCATCCTCCTTTACCGGGGGCCTCGAGGACCGGACGTCGATCCGTCCCTAACAAAATGAAGGCAGACTTAGGTAAGAAGAGGGGAGGGGAAGAAAGGGAACCCAGATTCGAGGTTGCGCGCAAGAAGAAAACATACCAGTTCGATCGACCCGGCATCTGGCCTCATGGGGAAGCCGTTAACATGCTTCGGTTGAAAATCACCGGCGATTGCAGCCCTGACTCGGGCCGCAACTTCGTCATCCGCCGGAGCCTCGTTGGACATCCGGCATGCCTCGAGGTCCCGAGACGAAACACCGGGGCCCATCTCGTCCATCCTTAACGGCCGAGACATCAAAGGGAGAACCCTCCGGTGATGAACGGCCGAGAGAACGAGGGCGGCGGTCAAGCCCTCCTAACGCAGCTTCTTCATGACGTCGAGGAGGGGGTCGAGCCGAGATTGGTGAACCTGGACGACGCCATACATCCAATTCTCCGGTCGCTCCGTGATCAAGCGCCCGGTGTAGGCGGGCAGCAGGCCGTCGTCATTCCTCAAGTAGAACCATTGGGAGTCCCAGCCGGCGTGGTTAGTCGACAGTCCCACCGGGATGTACTCACGCGGCCTCTCCGACTTCCCCGTCTTCAGCACAAGATTGAGGCAACCCGCCCGCACAGGTTTCCTCACGCCGGCGGTCCCAGTGCGGGCGTTGAAGAGCTCGCCCCTGTAGAGATGGAGCCACAACTCCCAGTGCGGCATCATCCCCAAATAGCCCTCACACACGGCGGCGAAGACCGCCGCGATGGTGATGGCGTTCGGGGAGAAGTGCTGGAGCTCCACCCCGTAGTGGAAGCAGAGGGCCCACATGAAGCGACTCGGGGGAGCACCCAGGCCATGACGGTGGAACTTGGCAAACGACACCACGTAGCCCTCGGGCGGCTGGGGCTCCCTGTGGTCCGCCGGTGGCGCGATCCACTCTGGCGACGATAGCGAAGTGCGGTGGCGCAGCAGTCCCTCTCTCTCGAGCTCTAACAATCGGCGCTCCATCATCGACGACGGGCGCCAGTCGTCGGCGGCAATGAGTCTTACAGGCATCTCGGACGGAAGGGTGGCGAATCCGCTACTGCACGAGGAGGCCTGTGCGCGAAAGATGGCGAGAGAGCTAGGACGGCAAGGAGGCTAGAACAAGAGCAAAGATGGGAGGCGGAAGAAAGAACGGCGGCGGTGCCGCGGAGTATTTATAAGCCAAAAATCGCCAACGGACAGATCCGAGAAATGAGGTAACGTCCCCCCATTTAATGCGCCACCTAACAGTCTTTCCCCCTTCACAGGCCGGGCGTTCCGAATTCCACGCCGATACAGCGTAGTAACGTCACCCGCCTAAAAAGACGCGCCCAACGGGCAGAAAGGTGAACCGTCATGGCCACTTCCTTCCCTTGTAAGCCAAGGAGCGTACCCGCGAGAGTCTCGAGAGGTCGATGGCTGGCCCGCCGAAAGGGTTCGACAGCCGATCTCGAGCACCAGAGTCAGGGATCTCCAGCGAGTGGTCGAAGATCGAGGCCTGCCTCGAAACTCGCTGGCGATGTCCAAGGTAGGGTCGAGACAGTCGAGAGGAATCCCCCCGACGGGAGGCATCGAGCCACTGGACTCTATCGAATGAGACCGGTATCCCTGACCACGTCGACCCAGCTTTATGAGAACGCCTCCGGGCTACAGCTGACCCCCTCGAAAGGGGCACAGGTTCTCACTTGGACTACCCGCTAAGAACTCGATCTGGAGTGGAAGACGCTCGCTCTATCGAGAGTACGTCGAAACCTCCACGCAAGGCAAAGCCGATCAGAACCTTGCACCACTGGTGTCGACAGTGTCTCTGCAAATTAGGCAAAATAACCCTCGAAGGAGTTAAATACTCCCTCGAGGGCTCGGAGGCTACCCCCGCGGGGTCGCTCGCGCGCCCCCGCGGAACCTCGACTGTAAAGACAAAAGTCTCCACTCGAGCGCCAGCGCTCAAATGGAGACTCAGGGGCTACTGTCGAGGGTATCAACAAGGGGTACCCTCACCAACGCGTATAACGAAACCATCCGTACATAAAACTAGCGCCTCGATTCGACGCTCCGTCCGCACACACGCACGACCATCGACGACCGTAGCCTCGAAGACGGAAATAGCGTCGAGCGAATCAATCAGGCGTCGAGCTCTGGTCAACGTCGAATACGGAACAGGCTCCCGCGAATCGGGAGGCGTCGAGCGCAAGGACGCCGCCGCCGCCTAACGCGCGCACGCGGGCCGGGGCATTAAATGCGCCTGGTGCCTCCCCACCTAACACATAGGTCACGGGGGGCGTGATAGGGAACAGGCACCTGTCCCATCGATCTTTTTGCAGCCTTCCCCTCCAAACGACCCAAGGCGTGTCAGGACGTGGGAAACAGAGATGGAGTGTCTAATCAAGACCCCCTCGAGATGGCCAAAGTCAGCGCTTCAACATCAGGACGTCGTACGGCATCCGACCCTCGACCAGATAGGGACCCATCCAGGAGACAAGTTGGGTGTCGACTGACTACATCCCAACTACTCCGCCGGATTTGCCGTCGGGTCGTACGAGCGTACATCAGGCAAACCAATCCAGGACGGCGTGCAGAGCGGAATGCAAGGGCACACGTAATGATCACCAGGCTATTAAGACGGGACGACTCGAGGCCATGCCGGTACGGAAGCCTCGAGTAGGTCAGCGCTCCATACTGCTATCGACTCCTATTCTGACGCCTATACATGTACCCTGGGTCTCTCCTTGGGACTATAAAAGGAGGGACTCAGGAATAGAACGGCAGAGGACAAGACCACGCTCATACGTAGTAGAGCTCCACATTTCATACCACGCTTGTATTCACCCCTGTGCAAGCACTTAGGTGCAAGATAATACAAACTCTCCCCCCCGCTGGACATAGGGCCTTCTCTTGCCCGAACCAGGATAAATCTCTGTGTCTTCTTGCATCACCATCTGGGAAAGGGAGCACGCATACAAATTTACTCGTTGGTGTGATCCCCCGGGGGAAAACACCGACACTTATATTATTTTAGAATATAAATATACATAACTATGGAAAACCAAATAAAGATTTTATGCTTATATATATATATCTTTTGCTTAGTGTGTTTAATAAATAAATAAAGTGGCTATGCTAATCTGTATCTAAATAAAACTTAAGCATGGATAAGATAAATAGTTGCTCTACCTAATTTGCAAATTTTAAGTTCTCTCTCAAGTTTAGATATAACTGTTATAATTTAAAGCTTGCTCTAGACCTAAACTTGTGGGATGAAAACTTGATCTAAAGTCTAAGTTGTTAACGGATACGATATGGGAAGGTTGAGCTGCTGTTTATCTGTTCCTAGAGATGCTAGAATTCTGGAGAATTTTATCTTTGAAAATCTTTAAAATATTGCATGATGAGTTCCTTTATGATGAGAGCTTAAATTCCTACCACAGCCATATATACATGCTTGTTAGACTTTGAGCCACACATTTATTATTTACTGCTTATGAGCATTGAGTGTGGTCAAGCTGTGTTGACCCTTAGGAGCTTGTCATGTGGTTAAATCAAGATTTCACTTGCACGTTCACTCATATATGCTACTTCTACTCCGGAAGTACCATCCACATATATCCACCCATTCCATCTCCAGAATTACCCAAAAATATTCTACTCCTAATCCGGGAGAGAATAACCAAAAATATTTCTGTCTTTCCCTTGTGAAATAAATGCTCAAGTTATCTTGTTACTACCACTTGCTATATTATCTCAAGAGATGAATGCTCTGAAAAGAAAAAAAAAAGAGAGACGAGGAAATAAAAAGGAGCAAGTGCTCGGAACCTCGAAAGAAAAGAAAAAGTGAGACGAGAGGTAAAAATGGACAAGTGTCCGACTGTAGAATTAGGGGTACAAGATACCCACCTGAGAGACAAGAAAAAGATAGAGCATCTCATTCTCCTCATAAAGTTTCAAAAAGCAAGGAAGGTATGTATCCCCTCTAAAGAGCAAAGTAGAATTAGACTTCCACCACCATTGTTTTCACCATTGTTATCACCATCATCACCATACACCATTCATTCGCCACACATGCACATTTTGATTAAACTTATTGATTTGTTTCTTTGGATCCATGGTTTGACTATGCAATAAATGTCTTGTAAGTATGTATATTTTATCTCCCACCTATGAGCTCCAGATATTAAAGCCTTATTAGAGTAGGGTGAGAGAGAGGGCAATGTCACTATGCCTCATACCACAAATACTACATATCTTGAGAGAAGGCATATACCATCACTGCCTTGGTAAGGATCCAGAAATACCACAAAAGAGAGATTTGAGAGAGTCATACAAGGAATCTCTGAGTTTTATTTGAAAATCTGCGAAAACCCCAGAGCTATAGCTGATCAAGAATAAGAGACATGGCACTTGGCTAGACTGTTCTATCTTTTAACCACTCAAGACAGAAGTGACAGTTACAAGTCTCATGGTGAAGGTAAAATAAGTAAGTTTTAAGTCTTGACAGTTTACTCTAACTCAGAGATGAGATCTTATTTAAAAGCATGTGTACCGTCAAATTTTTAAAGATATTGCAACAACTTATGATCCATAGCTGAGTCTATCCTTGCTCAGGGACGAGGAAGAGGTAAGCTTGGGGGAGTTTGTTGACGGTCCTTAAGTATCAAATTTAATTATAAAATAAATAAAGAAAAGGATCCAAATGAAATCAAGATCCAGACTTAGGGTTTTATTTGACAGAATTCCACGAGTTTTGGTGTTTGTCTATTTCTGCATGGGGTTATCAGGAAATATGGAAGAAAGGCCCACACGTCGGGATTACATAGAGATATTAACGTGGCGCGCAATTATCTTACATCTAGAAGACTTCAGAAGCCACGAGACCGAAGCGGAGGCGAAACGGGGCCAGAGGCAGGGCGCCCCCCCTCCTGCCCTGGGCGCCCGCCCACCTCCTGTGTCCAATCAGGACTCTGCTTTGCGGGAGATCTCCACCGACCTAAAGGATCAATCTAAACCATACAATCTATGTCGGTTTGATCCAAGGGCCCATATTCACTTGGAGGGACTATAAAACCAGACCCCCTGGCCCCTGGAGGAGGGAGCCTCTCAACCCTAATTCATTGTTCCATCAAGGGAGAAGAAGCCTCTGATCAAGATTAGAGCCACCACATCAATTAGACATCTAGATTAGCATAGCTACATAGGATTAGAACTAGAAGGAGTCAATCTTCGATTGGTTTCCGGATCTGTCAGGAGGATTCTTGGTAATTCTCTAATTGTGCTTCTAATTGCTTTCTAATTATCTTTGTTCTTCAATATTATGAATATGACTTTGCTCTACTTCAATATATTGCTTATGACTTTGCTCTACTTGCTTATATTCAAGATTATATTGTTCTTAGTTTATCATAGTTATGTACTTGGCTTAGTTAGATTCGATCTATATACATGCTTAGGATCATATAGCGTTTATCCATCGGATCCATGGGTAAATGATAGATATTGTGTAGGCATGGTGCTTATACTGTATTTATCTGCGATTGTACCCAATATGCCAGATCATGGGGTGGTTCGTGATAGTGACAGCTTCATTGATTCTTATATAGTCCCCCTCTCGTGTATTGGGCTGGCAGAGCAACATTATTACAGGGGAGTGATTGCTATGTTTCTCATATTCCTTGCTAATATCACTATGCATGGGCGTAGTCTTGTCTCACAATGATTGCTAAGTATGCTTGCACTAACTATGATAATGCTAGACTATATAGTTAAGAATAACTTAGGGAATATTCTTGTAGTTCGTTCTAATACCATGCTAATGACTTTCTAGAGTATCTAATTGAGGTGCTTATCATATTTATTATGTGGCTAGATCAGATTAGTTATCCTTGTCACTATTATTATTTCATATATCTTTTATGTGACACTTATCCCTGTATGAAGAGTTAGATATAATGTTCTCAATTATACATGCAATGATAGATGCTCAATCTCATATTCTATTCTGTAATCATTAGTGATGATTTCTAATCCCTTCCCAGTGGTAAAAATATAAATAACGATACCTGCAATACTTCCCGGTTAAAATGCTACATCAGTATTAATCTGTGCGCTTGCAGATCCCATTCATTATTTAATTAGAAGAGCAATTGCATATTTCAATACCGCGTCTCTTATATCATGCTGGGGATGACAACTTGGCTTAAGTGGTGTGAGGGATAGGTTTGGCATTTTTGGCACCGTTACTAGATTTAGAGAACTTAGTCTACTTTTGGTAATGATGTTAAGAATACCCAACAGCGAGAGAAAGCATATCACAATTCGAAGATCTACAAAGAAAGAGTCAAAAGGTGGCATGACAAGAGAATCAAGAAGAAGGAGTTCACACCCGGAGATAAGGTATTACTTTTTAATTCCAGGGTGAAGCTTTTCGAGCATGGAAAACTCCGGAGTAAATGGGAAGGACCATTCAAGGTAATCAATTCATCATCCCACGGAGCTATCACACTTCAAAATGATGAAGGTACGTTATTCAAGGTAAATGGTCAACGTCTTAAATTATTTTTAGAGCCCAATAAAGAATTAGAAGAAATAGACGTAATCCATTTTTTCCTTCCCATAGAGAATTAGAGCCCAACCTTTTTAATCTGACGTTTTTGGGTCATACATATATTTCCTAAATAGTTTTGCATCTAGAAATACGCCGCAGGAAGCGGGCCCACAAAGGAGCCAGGGAGAGGGCGGGCGCCCTGATCAGGTGGGCGGGCGCCCAGCCCCTGTTCCCCCTCGGTCCCGATTTTCTCTGTTATGGAAAATACACTTATGGTAATCCGAATAATCCCTTAGATGGAAAGTTTCTCACGCACATCGATGGGAGCAACCCGAACAACCCCTAGAGGCACTTTTTGACCCCTATATAAATAGACCCCTAACATCAGTTTTCAAACACCAATCCACCCAAGCCTTCTCCTCTTCAATTAGAGCTTGATTAGTCCCTTGCTGCTCCAATGGCCGAGAAGTCCCACAATGATTGGGAAGTTGTCCCCTTCAACCTCAACATGAAGCCTGAGGAAGACCCTGACGCCCGTGCTCTCGTCCCGGCCAACACAGAGCGACAGCTAGAAGCCATGCAATTACGCCAACGCAGCTCCACCCAATCCTACCATGCTCAACCAGTTCTCACCGCACTGCCACAACCCCTACTCCTCAAGGGGTCATCATCCAAGACGAAGACCACCATCAAGGTGCCAACCGGCACGAGGATCCTTCCACCTAGTCCCAATGAGAGGGTCATTGAAGTCAAGACCAACTGGAGCGGCGAGATCAGTAGCATACGCTACACTACGGAGGAGGAGAGACCTTACTTTGAAGGGATTAGAGCAGCCAAAGTCCGTTTCATCCCTCCAATGGCTGCCCCGAAGCACGCTCTCAATGCTTTTGAGACACCTCCGAAGCGTCGCAAGACTATAGTAGATATTGATGAGGACGTTCGCAGGCTAGACAGAGTTATCATAGACCTCCAGTCCTCGGTTAATTCCCTCACTAGGCAGCTATCTAACCACAACACCGTTATACTAGGCCTTAGGCATGATCTTGCTAGTGCCAATAAGAAGATCAAGGAATTAGAGTGCCGCTAAGTTATCTAGATTAGACCTTAAGGCAATGCATCTTAGTTATTTATCATTAAATTCGGTTTAGGTTTACTATTATCGTCAGTTTGCTACTATTGTTGTCAGTTTGCTACTAGTCATTTGTAATAAATGCCTCAAGATTAATTAAGAATATTATTATTATTATGTCTTGTGTGTCTCTACTTTATTTTTGTGCAAGAAAGCAGAAAACAAGTATGGGGGAGATCCCTCGACATGCCACACTTCGACTACACCACTCCACAATTCAGGTATACACTCTGCACACTTTATTTTACACATACACATATCTTGGATTATGCATAATATTGTTTCCAACATGATAAATTAACAAGATTAAAATGTTTCTAATCATGATTAATCTCACTCTATGATATTTCATAAAACTTGCAATTATTGAAAATCATTTTAAAACCCTATGTTACTTAAGTCATTATGGAATGTGAGATGGTAGAGTATGAGTTTCTTATTCTTGATATCATTGTTGCTTGGATAATTTATCTTCAAAATTCTAGCTACCATCCTCAGTGTTTTATATGCCTAATAAAACTGAAAATATTAATTATGATTATAAAGGCTATCTACTCTGTATTGAGTTTGTTCAAAATGAGTTAGACCCTTGTTGAGAGATTTATCATGCTCCTAAGATCAAGGCATTTATTCAGAAAGATTCACTCTTCCGAAGTATTATTGCATTAGAGGCATGGGCTATGCAAAAAATAAAGATATTTCGAGGAAATAAAAAGGAGCAAGTGCTCGATAACCTCGCAGAAAAAATGGACAAGTGTCCAGCAGTAGAATTAGGGGTACCTCGGTACCCACTTAAAAAGAGAGAGAGAGAGAAAGAAATAAAATGATAGCCCATGGTCCCTCTAATAAGCAATATGCCAGCAAGAGTTGACAAAGATTTTAATTTCCAAAGTCTTTGATCTAAGAGTATGACATTCCCCTTCTCGGATCCCGTTTTGATCAGGCAATAAATGCAAAGTAAGTATGCTTGAGAATTTTGCAAATTAAAACAGCCTCAGTGAGATATATAAAATATAATGAGTGACCTGAGAGAACCTATGAGGATAAAAGGTAAGCTAACTTTCTTTTCAAAAATATACAAAAACTCCAAGTGACAGGACTAAGAAGAAAGGATCTTTACTCTTAACCATATATTTCCCTGACTATAGTACATAGTGGATCTTAATACCCTGCGAATATGAAGAGAATGTTTTAAAAATGTTTTACCCTAGATATTGTTCTTAACCATCGTTTTCTCGAGGATGAGTAAAAGCCTAAGTATGGGGGTATTTGTTGACGGTTCTTAAGTATCAATTTTAATTATCAAATAAACAAGAGAAAGGACCAATATACAAACAACACCTAGAATTAGGGTTTGATCTGACAGAATTCCACGAGTTTTGTTGTTTATCTGTTTCTACAGGGGGTTATCAGGAAATAAGGAAGAAAGGCCCACATGTCGGGATTACATAGAGATATCAAAGCACCGTGCAATTTTCTACCATCTAGAGGACTCCAGAAGCCACGGGAACAAAGCGGAGGCCGAAAGGGGCCTGGCCCAGGGCGCCCGCCCTGAGGACCAGGGCGCCCACCCCCTCCTGGATTCCAATCAGAACTCTTTTTGTGGACGACGCTCCACCGACCTAAAGGATCTAGGATAACCATCCAATCAATGTCGGTTTGATCCAATGGCTCACGTTCACTTGAGCGGACTATAAAACCAGACCCCCTGGCCCCTGGAGAAGACAAGTTCACCATAGAGTTGAGAGGAGCCCTCGAAGGAATACCTCTCCTCTAAATAAAATTTCTTTTTAGGCTTAGCAACCAATGTGAGTAGAAATAGATCTTCTAGTTTCTACTAGATTGAGAGAGATAGAGTGGAGGTGTTAATCGGAGGAAGCCCGGCCTGTCGGTGTCTACTCTGAGTTTGTCCCTACGGGATCAAGTTCTCCTAACCCGAAGCTTGCTCCTAGGATTCTTCAGTATTTCGACTTCTAAATTCTAGTAAGTTCTTGTTTTATTGTTCTTTGGTTTATGAGTTTACTTTAATCTCTTTGCGTAGAGTTTAGAGTAATCATCTCTAGCGTAGACGTGGTGTTTGGGCTAGGATACTCATAGATATTCCCTGACTAGCTAGACCATGGTAGTAGCGAGGAACGTGACATTTTCGAGTTACCTTTGCAGACCATATCTCGTTAGCAGGAAGGATAGGGTTTATATGTGCGGGTTGAATATCCTCTGTGGTGTCTAGATTCCGTTAGCCTCCCCAATAGAACAGTAGATCATCCTTACCAAGGTTAGAAGGAGATTACAGTTGTAGTCTTCTCTATTTATCACTCACATCAAGAAACATTCTTTGTAGCCTAAAAGTTAGTAGTAATAGACCGGGTTAGTCAGATGCACCCTTTCTCCTAGTGGTAAAAAAATAAATACGATACTCTAGATAACCTCCCGGGTGAAGTGCTCACCGATATCCGTGCGCTTGCGGATCAATTCCTTATTGCGTTCCCAAATATCAACAGGCTACACAATCCAAACTAGAGAGCTCAGTAAATACTTAGCTACACAAACTAAGCAATGTAACTAGCATGGCTACACAAGCCAACTAGTTACTCACGAGAGCTACAACTACGCTACACAAGCAAGCTAGCTATATAAAAGCAACAACACAAGGACAACATATGAATAGTAAGTACAAGCTTGTGTTGGGAGTAAGCAAACCAACGGGATGAAAAAGTTGACATGTTGATTTTACCCTGAGGTTCGGTGGCTTGCTAACCACCTAGTCCCTATTGAGACAAGCTCAAGGTTGTTGCTGGTCCTCTTACTAGTGGTGACCCTCAAGTCACACTCTCACAAGGAGTGCTCACCACAACCGACCAAGACCACTTGATGCTCTTCGCACCTAGGTTCTACTAGAGTTGCTCTTTCATGTCTCCCATTGGGTGAGCACAACACCCCACACAAGCTTTTCTCCAGAGCCATGCACACGCTTCTTACAGTGTTCATGACAAAGATTATGCCACAAATCAATCACCTAGTGCCACACCTTGGAATCTCTCAATACAAGGATATTTCAATGTGGACTTAGATTGATTTGGAACGAGAAGAAGTTGATCAATGTTAAAAAGGAGACCTTAGAAGATGTGTTGACAACCTAGAAGAGAAGACAAGAATCTAAGATGCAAGAAAGAAGAAGCTCGGACAACAAACGAACCAAGAAATGAAGAATGGGTTGTTGCAGGAGTAGCACTGGTCATGTCTGATGTTGCACCAGTTGTCTCACCAGACACAAATTCCAAAGAGGTTACAACACAAAAAAATAGAAACTAACAACACTAGTCTCACTAATGTGCATTGGCTAGGGTGCACCAGTCATGAGATCTAGAGAGGGTTGCCATAGTCAAAGAAGGCCCAAAGGGTGTTGATCACCACTGTTGACGGTCCTTAAGTATCAAATTTAATTATCAAATAAACAAAGAAAAGGATCCAAATGAAATCAACATCTAGACTTAGGGTTTTATCTGACAGAATTCCACGAGTTTTGGTGTTTGTCTATTTCTGCAGGGGGTTATCAGAAAATACGGAAGAAAGGCCCACACGTCAGGATTACATAGAGATATTAACGTGTCGTGCAATTATCTTACATCTAGAAGACTCCAGAAGCCACAGGAAGGAAGCGGAGGCCGAACGGGGCCAGAGGCAGGGCGCCCGCCCTCCTGCCCTGGGCGCCCGCCCTGACATGGAGCCCAATCAGGACTCTTTCTCTCGGGAGATCTCCACTGACCTAAAGGATCAAGAATAACCGTTCAATCAATGTCGGTTTGATCCGACGGCCCAGGTTCACTTGAAGGGACTATATAACCAGACCCCCTGGCCCCTGGAGGAGGCACCCCTTGATCATTATTCATTATTCATTATTCATAGACAGAGCAAAAGCTAGGATTTAGAGATGAGAGCTCTCCTCTCTTCTCTAAACTAGAGTAGATCTAGATAGTAGCAACATGGAGAGCGAAGGAGGATTAGAGGAGAGGCCGGCCTGTCGGTTCTTCCTCCAGTTGTACTTCGTCATGATCAAGCTCTAATCAAGCTTGCTCATGGGATGACTCTGGTAATCTACTTCTAATTCATTATGCAATTACTAATCATGTATGTTCTAGTTCACAACTCTTTTGAGTACTTCTAATCTATAGGACGCTATAGGTTAGAGTTGTAGTATAGGTGTAAGCGTGGTGCTTAGACTTAGATTACTTGTGGATATCCCCTGTCTAGCTGGATCATGTGGTAGGCCACATAGGTGACAGTTACGTTGGTCCTCTGTAGTCCACCTCTCGTTAGCAGGACGGGTAGGGTTTATCGGCCTATGGATAAGCATCCTTTGTGGTGTAATCTTATCACGTGGTTCGTCCCAGACATAGACATACCCCTTTGAAGTAGAGAAACCATAGTTATCCTCTCTATTCTGCTACCATCGCCCATATACTAGATTGCTCTATTCTCTATTCTCATATTATCACCTATTGTTATCTTACCTTTAATATTGTTCTTATTCAATTCTACCATCTTTCCTATTTACACATATCTATCTATCTTGGTTAAGTTAGAGCGTAGTTGGTTCTTCTGTTTCCCTGTGGATATGATAAAACCTTTAACCGGGTAAAAGCTTTAACGGTATCCGTGCGCTTGCGGATTATCTGTGTGCGTATAAATACCATAGTACACTCTAGGGCCATGCTGGGGATGACAACCTAGTATTCAAGTGGTGTTAGCAAGTGTCAACAACCACCGGTGCTACACAGATTATGTGCATCAGTTATGGCTTCTAGAGAGGTAGGTTGCTCTATTGGAGAACGGCTCATAAGGCACCGGTCACCACCAGTGTAGCATTGATCATTGTTGACAGTAGATAAGTACTCTTTTTAACCGTCAACATAGCATGAGAAAGGACTAAAATCAGAATACTATCTAGCTATAGGGGTTATCACTAATAGAATTCCACAAGTTTTGGTAATTGTCTATTTCTGCAGGGGGTTATTAGAATAAGAACAAAAGGAGGTCCACATGCCAAATTTATATAGAGAGAATACGTGAAACGTCAACTTAGGAATACTCTAGAAGACTTGAGAAGACACCACCTAAAAGGTGGGGCCCACCTGCCATAGGGCAGGGGCAGGAGCCCCACCTTGTTAGGGGCGGCCTCCGAGGGGGCAGAGCCAATCAGGCTCCACCTCGCGGATCCTGCCTCCACCGACTTTGAGGATTAATATTAAGCGCACGTTTAAGTCGGTTTGGTCCAAGGGATGTGATGCTTCCTATGGGGCTATAAATACAAGCCTGACCCCCCTGGTGGAGGAGTTTAATAATTCTCTAAGAAGATCAAGAGAAGAATAATTAGACAAAGAGGGGTTCCTCGAATGGATCTGTCTCTATAGGATTCTTAGCCATCATCTCAATTAGATCTCTATAGTTTCATATCATAGCTACATAGGAATAGACTAGAAGGAGTCAAGTTAATCTTCAGGTCCGGATCCATCTTCAGTTCTTAGTAAACTCTTATTCTCTTTGTTATATTTATATTAGTTCTTGCTACTATGAATATGACTTTGATCTATTTGATTATATCAGAATTGACTTTATTTTATTTGCTTATGTTCTCAATTATATTGTTCTTAGTCTACTTTGATAATATGCTTAGCGTAGTGAAAGGTCCTAATATGGCTAGAGGGGGGTGAATAGCCTATTTAAAAAATCTACAAGACACTAGAGCAAAGGATTAATATAACAAAAGGCGTAAAGCAATTTTGCTCTAGCTCTACAAGGGTTGCAAGCCACCTATCCAATAATTCTAGTTGCTATGATCTCTAGGCACAAGCAATGGCTATGTCACTACTCTTTACAACTAGTTACAACTAGCTAAAACTAGGATCTACTAGTTACAACTAATTTGCAAGAAAGTAAAGAGAAGAGAGATAATTATACCGATGTGTAGAGGATGAACCAATCACAATGTATATCAATATATTCACCGGGAGAATACCAATCACAATAATGACACCAATATTTTTCTCCCGAGGTTCACGTGCTTGCCGACACGCTAGTCCCCGTTGTGTCGACCAACACTTGGTGGTTCGGTGGCTAATAGGTGTTTCACAAACCTAGCCCAACAAATGGGCACCACAAGAACCTACTCACAAGTGAGGTAGCTCAATGACACAAGCAATCCACTAGAGTGGCTTTTGGCACTTCGCCGGGGAATAAGCCCAAGAACCCCTCACAAATATCACCTTGATTGGGGGCGGACACAATCACCAAATCCCCTCACCAATCAACAAATCCACAACCGTCTAGGTGACGGCAATCACCAAGAGTAATAAGAAATTCACAATAACAACAATCACCTAGTGCCACAAGAATATGCAGTTTCAAATGCACCTAGGGTTTCCCTCAATCCTCTCTCAGATGAGCACCAAGCTATGAGAGGGAGAGGAGAGGGAGGAAATGCTCACGAGCTCACTGGATCAAACACGCAGGCCTCTCAAAAATCTTTCGTAGGATTAGCACTTGGGAGAGATGGTAGAGGGGAGCTCGAGTTCTCTGTGCTCTGGAAAGAAAGAAGTGAAGCGTTCTGTATTCGTGAAACAGAGACAGAGCAAAGAAGGGGAGCGCTCGACCTATATTTCCTTGGCCAGCCTGCTCTCCAACGGGCAAAACAACAGTGCCGTTTGCCTCAACGGGCAGCACATGCACTGAGTGACCCTCTGCATTTTCTCAGCACTGGGTCCCATGAAAATAAATGAGCAAGTGGCAAAGAGCTGCAACCCTGCAGTCCATGCGCATGCACTCCTGCCACTTCTCCACTTCAAATGGGACGAGCTGCACAACAGAGCAAATTAGTACCTCCTTGTACTCGAGTGGACCCCATGTAATTAGCATAGGTCAATGGCTGCCTCCTTTTCTCAAGGTGTGTTCACACTTGCATGCAGCCATGCAAATCACATCTCTCTCTTTCTCTCTCTTATTTATTATGGCAAGAGCTTCACCACATGCACGTATGGATGCATGGTCCCTGACTGTCATTCCTTCTTTCGCACGAGATGGACAGTAAGCAGCAGCTGTAAAAACTTTCAACTGGTTCCAACTAGTTCCAACTGCTTTCAGCTCTCTTTCATCTGCCTGCTGTTGGGTTGCACGCTGGATTCGACTAGTTGCAACTGCCTCCAGTTACCTGCAACCACACTCATTTGCTTGCTGTTGAGCTGTGTAGTCATCTTAACTAGTTGCAACTGGTTGCAACTGCTTTCAGCTTCTTTCAAATATATTCACTCGCTTGCTGTTTGAACTGTCCACTAGTTTTAACTGATTGCAACTGCTTCCAACTTGGTTCAGCTACTTACAAAAACTTTTCAGCTTATTTCAGCAGCTTGCAGTTCTTTTACGTCTGGACAACAGTTCACCTTCTGAGAATTTTCAGCACCTTTTCAAGTAGCTAATTTCACCAAAATATTCCAAAATAATTTGGACATTTAAATTAGCTTTTCACAAATATTTTTACAGGCTTTCTCATGTAGCTCACCACGTCACTAAGCGCCAGGTAAATGCAAATGAGAAACATATTCAGTGGCACTAGATAACCATTGCAATTAAAGATTTCCCCTCTTTATAGTACTGTTATCTATCCTAAACCCACTCACACCCACTAGGTGTCTTGAGTGGCAAAACAAAATAATCCTTATTAAAAAAACCTTTGCCTTGAGCCCATTTTGTTTTTTCTCTTTCTTCTTTTCCAAGTTAGAGCACTTAAATATCATCTTTTGGTCACCTCCATCACCATGACCATCATCTAGCTCCATCACTTGGTGTGTACCAACCTATCTTTATATTTCACTCATGACAAAGGTTAGTACACATAGGTTTCATCAATTATCCAAAACCAAACTAGAGCTTTCAATCTCTCCCTTTTTGGTAATTGATGACAACCTTTTCACAAAGATATTCAATAAAAACTTTTTAGATTCATGTTGCTTGCCCAAGCATTTTGCCATGTGTAAAGTATATGGACAAGTTTCATAAACCCGAATTGGTAGCATTGGCTCCCCCTACATATGTGCTAAGAGTTTGGATTTGAAAGCTTGCACATATGCTTAGATAGGAAACATAGGAGACAATGACTACCAAATGATGCTAAGGTGTAAAGAATGGACCTTTGAAGCGTGATACCAATCGGAGTTGCCATTTGAACACCATCCTTAGCACCATGGTTAGTTAGATAGCTCTTGCAAACATAAACACTAGATACCTCGTGAGATCAACATTATAAACAAGGCTCTTGTACCACTTGTAAAAAGAAAACATACAAGGAACATCTAACTATCATCCTATGCATGCTAGTAATTTATTTCATCAAACAATTTTACAACTAGCAAGCATCACACAAGCATGTATTAAAAAATGTGCTATGCAAGCAAGCATATGTAATGCACATCCAAATGCAACATACAAGTTTATGAGCTTGCTCCCCCTACTTGTGTGCTTAAAAAAAAATTTTGATTCCCTTCTTTTAGCAAAACCTATCTTTGTGAATTACTTCTCCCCCTTTGTCATCAATGACCACAAAAGGTGAGCTCAAATTTTAGATAGGTTGTATGTGAAACCATGTTATGTAAGGATTATTTTCCCAAATTCGGTTCAATCTAGATTACTTGCCTAAGATATTTAACTCGGTTTGATCCAATGACAAGCTTTTTCACACCTCATTTCAAGGGTTATCTTGACAATGTTGAGTTAAACACCTATAGCTCATTTTCTAGATCAAACACTAGGATTGCAAGCCCACAAACATGTCATATGCTACCACTAGATCATTTCAAACATAGAAGCAATAGTGGTACCATACAAGCATCAAATTCATTTTATTTTCATAAATGAGCCTAGGATATGTGAGGAATGACTAGATGCACTAAACAAGTCCTTAACAAAGGATGGATGACATGTCAAACAATTTTACCTTGCTTTGCTCGAAGGTGAGGCATGTCATATTATGGGGTGCATCAACACATATTTGAGAAGTCAAGTATGTTCAATTCATTCCTTAGCTTGCAAAACCTCTTCTCATCAAGTGGCTTGGTGAATATATCGGCAAGTTGATCTTCAGTGCCCACACTCTCAATACAAATGTCCCCTTTTTGTTGATGATCTCTTATGAAATGATGACGGACATCTATATGCTTTGTTCTTGAATGTTGAACTGGGTTGTTAATGAGCTTCACTACACTCTCATTATCACATAGCAATGGCACTTGTTTGAACTTGATTCCAAAATCATTCAAAGTAGCCTTCATCCAAAGTAATTGAGCACAACAACTACCAGCTGAAATATACTCTGCTTCGGCGGTTGAAAGTGCTACACTATTTTGCTTCTTTGATGACCAAGATACAAGTGACCTTCCCAATAATTGACATGTGCCTGATGTGCTCTTTCTCTCAACTTTACATCCCGCATAATCAGAGTCAGAATAACCAATCAACTCAAAATTAGCTCCTTTGGGATACCACAATCCAACATTTTGTGTATGTTTTAAGTACCTCAATATTCTCTTGGTTGCTTTCAAATGACTTTCTCTTGGTGATGCTTGAAATCTAGCACACATGCATACACTAAACATCACATCCGGCCTTGATGCAGTCACATAGAGTAGGCTTCCAATCATAGACCGATATAACTTTTGATCCACCATGTTGCCACTAGCATCACTATCCAAGTTTCCATTTGTCCCCATAGGTGTACTAATAGCTTTAGCATCATCCATTCCAAACTTTTTGAGCATATCTTTGATGTACTTGCCTTGACTCACAAATGTACCATTGTTCATTTGCTTAATTTGAAGACCAAGGAAGTAACTAAGCTCTCCAATCATGGACATCTCAAACTCATTTGCCATCATATCTCCAAATTCTTTACAAAATTCTTGATTGGTTGAGCCAAATATAATATCATCAACATAGATTTGCAACACAAATAATTCCTTGCCTATCTTTTTAGTGAAGAGAGTGGTGTCAACCTTACCCATAATAAACCCTTTAGAGAGTAAGAAATCCCTTAACCTCTCATACCATGCTCTAGGTGCTTGTTTCAAACCATACAATGCTTTCTTCAACTTGTAAACATGGTTGGGCTTCTTGTCATTTTCAAAACCGGGAGGTTGCTCAACATAAACCAACTCATTTATGTACCCATTCAAGAATGCACTCTTCACATCCATTTGATATAACTTGATATTGTGAGCACAAGCATAGGCTAACAAGATCCTAATTGCTTCCAATCTAGCAACCGGGGCATATGTTTCTCCAAAGTCAAGACCTTCAATTTGTGTGTAACCTTGTGCTATCAATCTTGCTTTGTTCCTAATCACTATCCCATCTTGATCTTGCTTGTTTCGAAAGACCCATTTGGTTCCAATCACATTATGATCCTTAGGCCTCTCTACTAACTCCCATACTTGATTTCTAGTAAAATTGTTTAGCTCTTCATGCATAGCATTTACCCAATCAACATCTATCAAAGCTTCTTCTATCTTCTTTGGTTCAATGGATGATACAAATGAGAAATGTTCACAAAACGATGCCAATCTTGATCTAGTTTGCACACCTCTTGATATATCACCAATGATATGATCCAATGGATGATCTCTTGCAATATTGGTTGGTTGGAGTATTTGAACTTGATTGCTTGCACTTGGTTGGTCATTTGATTGAGATGATGAACTAGCCACTTGTTGATCTTTTACTTGAGCACCACTTGTACTAGCTTGAGATATATCATGAGAACCACTAGCTTGCACGTTTGAGTTAGAGAGCACTTGATTTTTGTCATCTTCAACATCAATCATCTCTTTGGGCCTTATATCGCCAACATCCATATTCTTCATAGCATTGACCAATTGAGTGTCTCTCACATCATCTAGATTCTCATCTTCATCTTGGGAACCATTTGTTTCATCAAATTCAACATCATGAACTTCCTCAAGAGTACCATTAGTCAAATTCCAAACTCTATAAGCCTTGCTAGTAGTGGAGTAACCAAGCAAGAAGCCTTCATCACATTTCTTTTCAAACTTGCTCAATCTAGTGCCTTTCTTCAATATGTAGCATTTGCAACCAAAAACTCGAAAGTATGCAATATTGGGCTTTCTACCATTCAAGATCTCATATCGTGTCTTCTCCAACATAGGATGGCAATATAGGCGGTTGCTATAGTAGCAAGCTGTGTTGATAGCTTCGGCCCAAAAAGAATGACTAACATTGTATTCACTAAGCATAGACCTTGCCATATCAATTAAAGTTCTATTCTTCCTCTCAATAAGACCATTTGATTGTGGAGTATATTTAGCCGAGAATTGATGCTTAATTCCAAACTCATCACATAACTCATCAATTCTTGTATTCTTAAATTCACTACCATTGTCACTTCTCACTCTCTTGATGGTTGTTTCAAACTCATTGTGAACTCTCTTGACAAATGATTTGAAAGTTGCAAAAACATCACTCTTATCAACAAGAAAGAATACCCATGTATATCTTGTAAAATCATCCACTATCACAAAGCCATATTTATTTCCACCAATACTAGTGTATGTTGTTGGCCCAAACAAATCCATGTGCAATAGCTCAAATGCCTTAGATGTGCTCATGATGCTCTTCTTAGGATGTGTGTTACCAACTTGCTTTCCGGCTTGACATGCACTATATAGCTTATCTTTCTCAAATGTGACATCTTTCAAGCCTCTAACTAGATCATGCTTTATCAACTTGTTCAATTATTGTTTCATTCCAACATGACCAAGCCTTCTATGCCATAACCAACCCATGCTAGATTTAGTGAGCAAACATGTTGATAAATGAGTTTCACTAGCTTTGAAATCAACCAAGTATAGATTCTCATATCTAAATCCTTTGAATATCAAGTTAGAGGCATCTACACTTATGATTTCTACATCATCCACACCAAATATGCACTTGAAACCAAGATCACAAAGTTGAGCTACTGACAATAGGTTGAAGTTCAAGCTCTCTACTAGTAGCACATTGGAAATGCTCAAATCATTGGATATTTCAATCTTACCAAGCCCTTTGACCTTTCCTTTTCCATTATCACCAAATGTTATACTATGAATTCCATCATTATCATTTGTGTTGATTGAATTGAACATTCTTGAATCACCGGTCATGTGTTGAGTGCACCCACTATCAAGAACCCAATGCCTTCCTCCGGCTTTATAATTCACCTACAAAAGAAAATTAATTCTTTTTAGGTACCCAAACTTTCTTGGGTCCTTGAAGGTTAGTGACTAAGCTCTTTGGTACCCAAATAGCTTTCTTCTTTGAGCCCACAATTGGTGCACCAATGAACTTAGCTTGCACCCCATTAACACCTTTGGTAAGCACATAACAAGAATCAAATTTAATTGAGGATACATTATTTGTTTTGTTCTTGTTCTTGCAATATTGCTCCATGTGCCCAACTTGCTTGCATCAAGTGCAAAACCGACCATTTCCCTTCACAAAGCTAGCTTTATGAGTGGCAAAGGCCGCCTTGCCTTTCTTGGGGGTATAGCCTAATCCTACTTTGTTGAGAGAAAATCTTTGGCTACCCAAGCACTTTAGCAAGCGGGCCTCACCACCATAGGCATTGCCTAAGGCGCGAGTGAGCTCATTGACCTCCTTCTTGAGGGTCTCATTTTCATTAATTAATGTGGCATCACAAGTGAAATCATCACTAGTAGATGAGGTAGAAGTGGAAGTGCTGCAAGAAGAGTTAGTGGAGGCAATAATAATAGGCTCAAAGAAAGATTCATTAATTAAATCACACGTAGAGCCCTTGTCACAAGTCACAATAACTTCCTCCTTCTTAGCTTGCTCGAGGAGTAAGGAGTGATCCTTTTCAAGCTTATAGTGAGCATTGCCAAGCTCCTCATGGTCCTCCTTTAGACTCTCATGAGATGCTTGGAGCTCATCAAAGGATTGCTTAAGAGCTTTAAGCTCTTTCCGCAACTCTTTGCACTCCTTTCTCTTCATCTCAAGACATGTGTGGGCATTCTCCAACATGTCCATGAGTTCCTCCTTTGACTCATCATCACTATCATCATCAGTCCTACAATCATCACTTTCACAATCATCATCACTTTCATCATATTGTACCTTAGTGGGTTTAGCCATGAGGCATGTTGTCACACCCAATTTTAAGGATAAAATTGAATGCAAAATCTTATGTGTGCCCAGAGATCAATCACACATAAGCCGACAAATTATAGGGAGTATCATCACAAGTGTTTATTACATAACGATATAACTCAGAGTCTTTACACAAAAATAGCGGAAAATAAAAGATAACTCTTGCATGGAAGCTCCATCACACAGGCACGTCAACTGGTTGACCACAAGTCTAGAAATCCTCAGGGAAGTACTGATAGTAGTCACTACCCAAGCCATCTGTTACCCATCCGGGATTTTTATCCAAATAAAGAAAATAAACAAGTGTAAGTACACCTCGTACTTAACAAGTATAACAGGGGGTTCATGAGGCTCAAAGGCTAGACACTGGTTCAACTGCATGTAGCTTTTAGTTGTCACAATTTTAGCATATGAGTAGCATCAAGTTGTCAAGACCCATAATAAACTCATGATCAGGTAAAGTGAATAAAGAATAGCATAAACAACACATTAACAATAATACCATTAATGAATTGCCATTAGTGTTCATTTATTCTGTATTGGTCCAAGGCCGCTCGTGACCGTGAGCACGGCTGATATATCAGTTTTACACTCTGCAGAGGTTGTACACTTTCACTGTGAGTCGTGATTTACCCTTTCGCCCGAGGTGATCAGCCCCTTAGCCCACTCCCAAGGAAGACCGGCAGGGTTCACTATGAAGCCTTTCAAAGGTTCGTCTAACAAGTTAGGGCCGCTAGGTTTCGTTAGTCAGTCCGTGTGACTCACCCGCAGGAATCCACGGTCTGCTATCCCCCACTTGCGCCACAAGGGTAACCACTAACAAGCTAGAAAAGGTCCTCATACTGAGCTAAAGCCAGAGCCATATAGCCCTCACAGTTGTACTGTATGTCTCGGATGGTCAGATACAGATAAGTCCTTATGGAGAGAAACTAGAGCACCATAAAATAGCCCAATGCTCCAGCCCTCTTATCCAAAGTTGCTAAAAAGTCATATTTTAATGTTTATTGCATAATTCTTTAGTCAAATTACAAGATCATGGTTTAGTGGAGCACTAGCATAAGCTACCCAATGCAAAACCATAGGTGACAAGGTATAAGATCAATACTAGGAAATCCTTATCAAGGAGACACATGCAATATGAATTAAGTGATTAAAGTTATTAGGAAACAAGGATGATACCATGCTATACTTGCCTTGATCACACTGGTCCTGCTGATCCTACTCGTAGAAGTACTCTTGATCACCCACGAACTGCTCACCGTCTACTCGTAACCACCACATCAACAACAACCATCCAAAGGCAATCATACAAAGCAAACAAGCCTATTATTAGAACAGTACACCAACAGTAACAAATAAAGATAAAAAGTTTATAAAACGAATCTACGTCGCTCTACGATCACACAGACGTAAAGATCACGAAAATCGGAGTTATAACGATGAAGTTATGATTTTCCTAAGATTTCCTTTAAATAAATAATAGATTAAATCTAAACTCAGATTTAAAAAGTTGAAAACTTGTAATACAGTAGCATTAGACTATAGATTATGCGAAAACAAATCTAACGCAACTTGAACGGATTAAATCGGAGTTAAAACGAAGTTTTTATGAGCAAAATAGACTCGATGGCAAAACTGTAAATCTGTGAAAACGGTTTTTGAACTGCGCAGATGAAAATACGCTTTCAGACTTGGAAGACGCATTCGGAGAAAACGCAAAGGCCCGCGGGTCTATACATTAAAAAGCACAGGGGGTTTTCTGAAAAATAGCCGGCCGAAGGGGTACCCTTCATCTGGGGCCGTTGGATCTCTACTCGGCGGCCAGGATTAGATCGGGGTGGGGGAGGGAAAAACCGGCCGCCGGAGTTGAGTAGGCGCGACGGCTCCATGGCCGGAGTTGGCCAGTGCTCGCGGTGTGCGCGATATAGGGCACGAGAAAGAGAACCGAAGACACCGGGGCGTAGTGGAGCTCAAGGCGAACTCACCTAGAGCAAGTACGTCGTCGGAGAGGAGCTCGGGTGGGCCTGCGACGGAGGAGGGCGGACGGCGGCCCTGCAAGATAGTTCGGCGAAGCTTAGGGAAGCACAGAGAGCTCGAAAGAACAAAAGGAGAACACCGGCGACTTCGCAAACCGAAGTCGAAGCTCGGCAAGCTGCTCGCGCGGCTCGGGACGCACTGCAGCGGCGGGTTGAAGATGCGGCGGATCTCGGCGGCGGCTTAGGGCGTGTTTGACGCGACGGCTGCAACTCGGGATAGCTTGGGGGTTGCGGGGCTTCGGGTCGATATTTAAAGGACGGAAACTGGGCGAAATCGGGACTCCTCGCGCGAATCGCGCGCGCGGTTGCAGTGCGGCTCGTGTTCGACCCGGACTCGAGGTGGAAGACGAGCCTGACAGGGCGGTCCCACCTGGCAGTGGCGCTGGAGCGTGGGACCCTGCCGTCAGCGGCTGAGGCAAGGAGGGGGATGCACGCAGCTGCTGGCTGCCCCTCTGGGCCGCGAGACGGGCCGAGCTGGCGCTGGGCCGAAACAGAGAAAAGAAGGGGAAGGGGGAAATGCGGGCCGCGGGGGGGGGGGGAGAAGGGGTTGGGCCAAGCCCGAGACAGGGGGCGAAATAAAGGAAATCCTTTTCCATTTTCCAAATTTGTGTTTTGCTCAAATCTTTTGAAAAGTATTTCCAAAACCAATTTGAAAGGAAGGAACTTCACTCAACAAAATATATGCAGCAGCATGAATGCACATACATGTGTCTAGACCTTATAGTGGATTTTATTTCAACAAAAAATATTTTATTACTATTTCTCAGTGCTCACATTAAATAAATAAATCAATTAGCCTATTTGGAAAAGTGAAATTTTTAGGGTGTTACAATTCTACCCCCCGTAAGATGAATCTCGTCCTCGAGATTCGGTTGGTGCTTACTCAAACAACTGAGGATATGATTTTCTTAAATCTTCTTCTCTTTCCCACGTAGCCTCTTCCTCGGTATATCTATTCCACTGCACTCTGCACATCCGGATGACCCGACTCCTAGTGACTCTTTCTGCTGTTTCCAAAATTCAGACCGGATATTCTTCATAAGTAAGATCACCTTTAACCGTTAATTCCTCTATCGGTATCTGCTCTTCTGGCACCCGCAAGCACTTCTTAAGCTGTGACACGTGGAAGACATCATGCACTCCTTTTAAACTCTCAGGCAGTTCCAACTGGTATGCTACCTCACCTCGCCTTTCCAACACTCTGAAAGGCTCAATATACCTTGGTGCTAACTTCCCTTTCATGTTAAATATTCTCACACTTCTCATAGGGGAAACCTTCAAATACACATAGTCTCCTATTTCAAAAGCTAACTCTCTTCTTCGTGTATCAGCATAGCTCTTCTGCCGGGACTGTGCTGCTCTCAAGTTCTCCCTAATTATTCTCACTTGCTGTTCTGCATCCCGTAACACATCTGGTCCAAACACTTGCGTTTCTCCCGCTTGATTCCAGAACAATGGGGTTCTACACTTCCGACCATACAAGGCTTCAAATGGTGCCATCTGGAGACTTTTCTGATAGCTGTTGTTGTATGAAAACTCTGCATGTGGCAAACTCTTATCCCAACTCGTCCCATACTGCAAAGCACATGCTCTCGACATATCCTCCAAAATTTGATTAGTCCTCTCAGTCTGCCCATCGGTCTGGGGATGGTACACCGTACTGAAATTCAGCTTAGTCCCCAGAGACTCATGCACTTTCTGCCAAAAGTGAGATGTAAACTGGGTACCTCGATCAGATACTATCTTCCTGGGGACCCTATGCAAACACACTATTCTTTCCATGTACAACTCAACCAATTTTGGTCCACTATATTTGGTCTTGACTGGGATAAAGTGAGCGACCTTTGTTAACCGATCCACTATTACCCATATAGAGTCATAACCTTTCTGAGTGCGGGGTAATCCCACTATGAAGTCCATACCAACTTCCTCCCACTTCCACTCAGGGATCTTCATTGGTTGCAACAATCCTGCCGGTCTCTGATGTTCTGCTTTGACCCTCTGGCAAGTATCACATAAAGCGACATACTCAGCAACATCTCTTTTCAGGCCATACCACCAATACTTCTCTTTTAGGTCTAGGTACATCTTAGTGCTGCCAGGGTTTATAGAATAAGCGGACTCATGTGCTTCCCGCAGAATTGCCTCTCTAATAGACCGATCCTCCGGCACACATAGCCTTTTCCCAAACCATAGTGTCCCATTGTCATCCATTCGGAAACCTGGTGCCTTTCCGATCACTATGTTTTCAGCGATCTCCTTCAGCTTTTCATCCTGTAACTGACCCTTTCGTATTTCTTGTTCCAAGGTAGGTTCTATTACTAACTCAACTGCATTAATAACAAAACCCAAGTTCAAATGTGAAATTTCAGCACACAACTCCTCAGCCATAGAGGCTATTTGCACCTCGTTGGCATAGCTCTTCCTGCTTAGAGCGTCAGCAACCACATTTGCTTTCCCCGGATGGTAGTGTACCTCCAAATCATAGTCCTTGATTAGTTCTAACCACCGATGTTGCCTCAAATTCAGATCTGACTATGTGAATATATACTTCAAACTCTTATGGTCCGTGTATATGTCACTCTTATGACTGATAAGATAGTGTCTCCAGATCTTCAAGGCATGAACCACTGCGGCTAACTCCAAGTCATGAGTAGGATAATTCAACTCATGCTTCCTCAACTGTTGGGATGCATATGCCACTACTCTTCCTTCTTGCATAAGAACACACCCAAGTCCTAGACGGGATGCATCACAATATATGGAGAAATTCTTGCTCAGATCTGGCAGTACTAACACTGGAGCTGTAGTCAACCTCTTCTTCAACTCCTCGAAATTTTCTTGACACTTATCAGACCACACAAACTTGACGTTTTTCTCAAGCAGGGCTGTCATTGGTTTGGCAAGCTTGGAGAATCCCTCAATGAACCTTCGGTAGTAACCAGCCAATCCCAAGAAACTGCGGATTCCACTCACATCAGTAGGTGGTTTCCAATCGAGCACATCCTTCACCTTGCTTGGATCCACCGCTATTCCTCCATTAGAGACAACATGGCCTAGAAAGGAAACTTCCTTCAACCAAAACTCACACTTACTTCGTTTAGCATATAACTTGTGTTCCCGAAGCTTCTGCAAGACTAACCTTAGATGCTCAGCGTGCTCTCGCTCAGTCTTGGAGAATACCAATATGTCATCAATAAATACCACCACAAACTTGTCAAGAAACTCCATGAACACCTTATTCATCAGGTACATAAAGTAAGCAGGAGCATTGGTCAGACCGAAAGATATCACTGTGTACTCATACAAACCATACCGGGTCGTGAATGCTGTCTTTGGTATATCAGTGGCATGAATCTTCAGCTGATGGTACCCAGAACGAAGATCGATTTTGGAAAACACACAAGCACCTCTCAACTGATCAAACAAATCATCAATTCTAGGCAACGGGTATTTATTCTTGATTGTGACCTCATTGAGTGACCGGTAATCTACACACATCCTCTGTGTGCCATCTTTCTTATCGACAAAAATCACTGGTGCCCCCCAAGGTGAAGAGCTAGGACGAATGAAACCTTTTTCCTGCAACTCCTTTATTTGTTTCTTAAGTTCTTCTAATTCTTTAACCCCATTCTATATGGACATTTAGCTATAGGTGCAGTGCCAGGTAATAATTCAATAATAAACTCAATGTCACGGTCGGGTGGCATACCTGGCAAATCATCGGGGAACACGTCTGGGAACTCATCAACAACCAGGCCCTCCTGATTGACATTGTTATCAAGCTGGTTTACTGTAGCTGTTGGCTGAGGCTGAACTGCAACTTCCACACAGATTCTGTCCCCTTTTGGTGTCGTTAGTGCAACTGCCTTTCCTTTACACTGAATTGATGCATCTTGTTGTTTCATCCAATCCATTCCCAGAATCACATCTATACCAGATGCTCTCAACACAATTGGACTTATCTTGAACTCTACCCCCCTTAGGTTTAAAGTAAGTGGGAGGCAACTATAAGCAGCTTGCATACTTCCCCCCGGTGAATTTACTAATATGGGATTCTTCATGGCACATAAGGGTAAGCTATGTATTCTAACAAATGCTTGTGATATGAAAGTATGCGAAGCTCCAGAATCAAAAAGAACAGATGCGGGGATAGAGTTGACTTCGAACATACCGAGCATAACTTCTGGTTCCTGCTGTGCTGTCTCAGAGGACATATGGTTCACCCTTCCAGTATTGGGAGCTCACTTCTGGTTGCTATTTTGCTTCTGGGGGGTCTGCTGATTTTGCTTTTCAGGGCAGTGATATGACAGGTGACCCTCTTTGCCACATCGGAAACACTTGTTGGGGGTGTTAGGGGCACTAGTCTTCATTGGAGTGTTGCTGGGCGTACCCTGGCGTGACGTCTGCTGATTGCCCTGCTGCTGATTCTGCTGATACTGCGGGCGCTGCTGGAA
Organism: Sorghum bicolor; assembly: GCF_000003195.3. Lineage (NCBI taxonomy): Eukaryota > Viridiplantae > Streptophyta > Magnoliopsida > Poales > Poaceae > Sorghum > Sorghum bicolor. Next base: position 27,665,051 of record NC_012870.2, on the reverse strand, counting down.
CTGATTGCGCTGGGGGTACTGACCACGATTCCACTGTGAAGGTGGTCCTTGATACCTTTGCTGCGAGCCTTGCTGCTGGTTGGTGCGAGGACGAGTATTGCTTCCAGAGGCCTGTCCCTGCATCCTCTTCCTTTTAGCATCCATCTCCTTACGCTTGTTATCCACCACGATAGCACGGTTCACAAGCGTCTGATAGTTGGGGTATTCATTGGACATCAGCTGGAGTTGGAGCCCATCATACAATTCCTTCAAAAAGAGGCGCTGTTTATCAGCATCATTAGCCACCTCACTTGGGGCATAGCGCGACAACTGAGCAAACTTGTCCCTGTACTCTGGAATTGTCATAGATCCCTGTTTCAAATTCTGGAACTCCTCTGCCTTCAGTTCCATTAACCCTTCTGGTATGTGATAGGACCTAAAGTTCTCCTTGAACTCCAGCCATGTGATAGCAGGTGCATTTGGAGGTCGTCCATACTCAAACGACTCCCACCATGTCTGAGCTTCTCCCTGAAGTTGTCCAGATGCGAACAACACCTTCTGCCTATCATCACACTGTGCTATGTTGAGTTGCTTCTCCACTGCTCGAAGCCAGTCATCTGCCTCCAGTGGGTCAGTAGCATGGGTGAACACAGGGGGATGACCTTTCAAAAATTCACCCCGCTTATCACGCGGTGGTGCTCCTCCGATTGGATGATTCTGTTGGTTGTTCACCAGGGCTTCCATAAGCTGCGTCTGGACTGCTAGTAGCTGTTCGATAGTGGCGGGTGGGTTGAGTGGAACACCCCTTCCACGTCCTCTACCCCTTGGCGGCATCTGTCATAACATTAAAACTTTAGAAACTCCCAAAATATAGACTTTCAGGTGCAAGTTTGCAATTCTGAAAACTTCTGCGTGAGTCCAGTGCTAGCAGTTCAGTAAAACGATCATAACTTGAGATGTAAAAGTCCAACAGAGGCGAAACTTTGATGGTTGGAAAGCTTAAGAAATTGTCTACAACTTTTATTTAGAGCACAAATTCAGATTCGGACACTAAATTAGCCATAAACTGTCTCCAATCGAAACTGTCCCAGAACTCAAACTGCACAGGAACCTCTGTTTTCAACTTTCATAACTCTCGGCTCAGATCAGATAAAAAGGTGATTCCAGCGGCATAGGAAAGATGCTTAAGTCTAGTTATTCCCATAAAATTTTCATAATTTTTGGTCGAACTGATTTTTCTGGGTAAAATTATTAAGACAGATAGGTTTAAAGAACGAAAACAGGAAAAACAGATATTCCAACCCAACTATTTATTCATTAAACCTTAATCCTTAACAACCTAGACTATGGAACTTGTAGACATGCCTACAATATCCCAGCACTCATTACAAAGATCCAACTCACTCATAAACATAATAACAAGCAACTAAGCATAACAAAAGCTCACCACACTAACTTGACTCGACTCACAAGCGCTTCTAGCGGCTTATTACAAATAGGGACTTCCAACACTAAGGGCGTGGTTCATAGTCAAGCTTTCCATAGATCTTGGGCTGTCCTTCCCTCTCACGAAGATCGTCAATCATCTTGTAGCACCTCTTGAGGGCCTTCCCTTGTGCTATCACCATATCTTGCAATTTCAAATGCTTTTCCACCATCTCATGAGCGAAGTACACCATGACTCGGGAGATTGGGTCCAAATCTGTTGGCTCCAGCATTCCCCATCCTTGTTCCGGGTCCAGGCGGGGTAGATAACGGTGTATATCCCACCGCATGTTACCGAAACGCTGCTCACGGAGGAACAAACATGCTGTGAAAGCTGCCTCCTCCATGCTCTCTTCCATGGTAGCTCTATGTCCATCATGACGGTAGCCCCTGTCCTTCAAGTAGGCATCTTTCTCCACATCTTTGGGAAAGATCAGCACCTTGGACTTCCAGTAGGTGTTCTCCAGGGGGTGCGTGTACTCAATGCAGGAATACTCCACTACTGCATCCCAGTCAGAGAAGTAATTCTCCAACATTCCCACCAGCCGGTGATGCGACGGAGCATTGCACGAAGCCTTGTGGTACACCTTCCTAGTCCACCCTATGGGAGGGGACTCATCATCTTCAGCAGGTCCATCTTGTGGTGGTGATGGGGGTTGACCTCCTCCGGGAGCACCTTCTTCTTCATCATCGGAAATAAGTATGAACTCCTGGGGCTCCTCCTCTGGTTCAGACTCCACTTGTGATAGCTCTGGCCCAGATGCTTGCTCTGAAGGTGGTGGGGTCTCCTCATGCTCCGGTGAACTCTCCTCTTGTGGCTCCATAGGCTCGTATTGGTAACGAGGTGGGTGGTACCCTCCAGTGGAGATACGGGCGGTCTTGTTGGCACGAACCATCTATAGAATGGACCGGAGAGAAGTTAGAATAGAATCAATAGTTTCATAATAGAATAAGATGATAGAAGCATAAAGTTTTTTAGAAAATAACAAGAGTAAGATGGTAAGCATGAATATAGAGAAGAAAATACAACTAAAACGACCATTTCTATCTAGGCTTGCGTCCTACAGTCAACACGGCTCTGATACCAATTTGTCACACCCAATTTTAAGGATAAAATTGAATGCAAAATCTTATGTGTGCCTAGAGATCAATCACACATAAGCCGACAAATTATAGGGAGTATCATCACAAGTGTTTATTACATAACGATATAACTCAGAGTCTTTACACAAAAATAGCGGAAAATAAAAGATAACTCTTGCATGGAAGCTCCATCACACAGGCACGTCAACTGGTTGACCACAAGTCTAGAAATCCTCAGGGAAGTACTGATAGTAGTCACTACCCAAGCCATCTGTTACCCATCTGGGATTTTTATCCAAATAAAGAAAATAAACAAGTGTAAGTACACCTCGTACTTAACAAGTATAATAGGGGGTTCATGAGGCTCAAAGGCTAGACACTGGTTCAACTGCATGTAGCTTTTAGTTGTCACAATTTTAGCATATGAGTAGCATCAAGTTGTCAAGACCCATAATAAACTCATGATCAGGTAAAGTGAATAAAGAATAGCATAAATAGCACATTAACAATAATACCATTAATGAATTGCCATTAGTGTTCATTTATTCTGTATTGGTCCAAGGCCGCTCGTGACCGTGAGCACGGCTGATATATCAGTTTTACACTCTGCAGAGGTTGTACACTTTCACTGTGAGTCGTGATTTACCCTTTCACCCGAGGTGATCAGCCCCTTAGCCCACTCCCAAGGAAGACCGGCAGGGTTCACTATGAAGCCTTTCAAAGGTTCGTCTAACAAGTTAGGGCCGCTAGGTTTCGTTAGTCAGTCCGTGTGACTCACCCGTAGGAATCCACGGTCTGCTATCCCCCACTTGTGCCACAAGGGTAACCACTAACAAGCTAGAAAAGGTCCTCATACTGAGCTAAAGCCAGAGCCATATAGCCCTCACAGTTGTACTGTATGTCCCGGATGGTCAGATACAGATAAGTCCTTATAGAGAGAAACTAGAGCACCATAAAATAGCCCAATGCTCCAGCCCTCTTATCCAAAGTTGCTAAAAAGTCATCTTTTAATGTTTATTGCATAATTCTTTAGTCAAATTACAAGATCATGGTTTAGTGGAGCACTAGCATAAGCTACCCAATGCAAAACCATAGGTGACAAGGTATAAGATCAATACTAGGAAATCCTTATCAAGGAGACACATGCAATATGAATTAAGTGATTAAAGTTATTAGGAAACAAGGATGATACCATGCTATACTTGCCTTGATCACACTGGTCCTGCTGATCCTGCTCGTAGAAGTACTCTTGATCACCCACGAACTGCTCACCGTCTACTCGTAACCACCACATCAACAACAACCATCCAAAGGCAATCATACAAAGCAAACAAGCCTATTATTAGAACAGTACACCAATAGTAACAAATAAAGATAAAAAGTTTATAAAATTAATCTACGTCGCTCTACGATCACACAGACGTAAAGATCACGAAAATCGGAGTTATAACGAAGAAGTTATGATTTTCCTAAGATTTTCTTTAAATAAATAATAGATTAAATCTAAACTCAGATTTAAAAAGTTGAAAACTTGTAATACAGTAGCATTAGACTATAGATTATGCGAAAACGAATCTAACGCAACTTGAACGGATTAAATCAGAGTTAAAACGAAGTTTTTATGAGCAAAATAGACTCGATGGCAAAACTGTAAATCTGTGAAAATGGTTTTTGAACTGCACAGATGAAAATACGCTTTCAGACTTGGAAGACGCATTCGGAGAAAGCGCAAAGGACCGCGGGTCTATACATTAAAAAGCACAGGGGGTTTTCTGAAAAATAGCCGGCCGAAGGGGTACCCTTCATCTGGGGCCGTCGGATCTCTACTCGGCGGCCAGGATTAGATCGGGGTGGGGGAGGGGAAAACCGGCCGCCGGAGTTGAGCAGGCGCGGCGGCTCCATGGCCGGAGTTGGCCGGTGCTCGCGGTGTGCGCGATATAGGGCACGAGAAAGAGAACCGAAGACACCGGGGCGTAGTGGAGCTCAAGGCGAACTCACCTAGAGCAAGTACGTCGTCGGAGAGGAGCTCGGGTGGGCCTGCGACGGAGGGGGGCGGACGGCAGCCCTGCAAGATAGTTTGGCGAAGCTTAGGGAAGCACAGAGAGCTCGAAAGAACAAAAGGAGGACACCGGCGACTTCGCAAACCGAAGGCGAAGCTCGGCAAGCTGCTCGCGCGGCTCGGGACGCACTGCAGCGGCGGATTGAAGATGCGGCGGATCTCGGCGGCGGCTTAGGGCGTGTTTGACGCGACGGCTGCAGCTCGGGATAGCTTGGGGGGTTGCGGGGCTTCGGGTCGGTATTTAAAGGACGGAAATTGGGCGAAATCGGGACTCCTCGCGCGAATCGCGCGCACGGTTGCAGTGCGGCTCGTGTCCGACCCGGACTCGAGGTGGAAGACGAGCCTGACAGGGCGGTCCCACCTGGCAGTGGCGCTGGAGCGTGGGACCCTGCCGTCAGCGGGTGAGGCAAGGAGGGGGATGCGCGTGGCTGCTGGCTGCCCCTCTGGGCCGCGAGACGGGCCGAGCTGGCGCTGGGCCGAAACAGAGAAAAGAAGGGGAAGGGGGAAATGCGGGCCGCGGGGGGGGGGGGGAGAAGGGGTTGGGCCAAGCCCGAGACAGGGGGGAAATAAAGGAAATCCTTTTCCATTTTCCAAATTTGTGTTTTGCTCAAATCTTTTGAAAAGTATTTCCAAAACCAATTTGAAAGGAAGGAACTTCACTCAACAAAATATATGCAGCAGCATGAATGCACATACATGTGTCTAGACCTTATAGTGGATTTTATTTCAACAAAAATTATTTTATTACTATTTCTCAGTGCTCACATTAAATAAATAAATCAATTAGTCTATTTGGAAAAGTGAAATTTTAGGGTGTTACACATGTCGAAGGAGTGTTGAAGAGAGAAGTCTTGTTGTTGATGGCGATGCTTGCAAGTGCCTTCTTCTTGGATTTCTTATCATCATCATCACTAGAATCATCATTATCCAAAGAAGCATCACTATCCCAAGTCACCACATAGCCGCCACCCTTCTTCTTCTTTTGGAATATCATTTTCTTCTCTTTCTTTTCTTTCTTTTCCTTCTTCTCATTCTCATCATTATCACTATTATATGGACAATTTGCTACAATGTGATCCTTGCTCTTGCATTTGTAGCATCTTCTCACATATTCTTTGTTCTTATTTTGATCTCTTCTTTTTCTTGCACCATAGCCCTTTTTCTTCATAAATTTGCCAAACTTGCGCACAAAGAGAGCTAGTGCTTCATCATCAATGTCACTAACTTCCTCATCTTCACTTGATTCTTCTTTCTTTGCTTTGCCCTTGCTCTTGGATGAACTAGCCTTGAATGCCACACTTTTCTTTTTCTTGTCTTCATCCTTCTTCTCATCTTGGTCAACCCCTTCCCTTTCCACACGGTATGTCTCTTGTGTCATGACATCACCTAGTACTTGGTTAGGGGTAAGCTCTTTCAATCCTCCTCTTATAATAATTAATCTTAGTGTCTCAAATCTTGGAGGTAAGCACATCAAGAACCGATGGGATACATCATCATCACTTATCTTCTCTCCCAAAGCCTTCAAATCATTCACAATTACTTGCAATCTATGGAACATCTTCGGAATGCTCTCATCATCCTTCATCTTGAAGCTTGTCAATTTATCTTTGAGAATATACATTTTTGCACTCTTGACCGCTGGTGTGCCCTCATATGTTTCCTCCAATCTTTTCCACACTTCACTTGCTCTATCACAATCTTTGATTTGCTCAAACACCTTTGAATCAATTGCATTATATATAGTGTTGAGAGCCATAGTGTTGCATTGCTTGTTTGCTTTATCTTGGTTGGTGAGATTGGTGGGATCAAGAATCACAAAATCACTCTCGGTCACATCCCACACTTGATCATTGATTGAACCCAAATACATCTTCATTTTTCTCTTCCAATAATCATAGCATGTACCATCAAAGAATGGTGGTTTGCCCCCCACATGGTTGAACACAATTTGAGCCATCTTTTGACACCGAAGGTTGTTAAGCCTTGATTAAATGGTGACCACGGCGACGATACCACTTGAAAGGTCCTAATATGGCTAGAGGGGGGTGAATAGTCTATTTAAAAAATCTACAAGGCACTAGAGCAAAGGATTAATATAACAAAAGGCGTAAAGCAATTTTGCTCTAGCTCTACAAGGGTTGCAAGCCACCTATCCAATAATTCTAGTTGCTATGATCTCTAGGCACAAGCAATGGCTATGTCACTACTCTTTACAACTAGTTACACTAGCTAAAACTAGGATCTACTAGTTACAACTAATTTGCAAGAAAGTAAAGAGAAGAGAGATAATTATACCGATGTGTAGAGGATGAACCAATCATAATGTATATCAATATATTCACCGGGAGAATACCAATCACAATAATGACACCAATATTTTTCTCCCGAGGTTCACGTGCTTGCCGACACGCTAGTCCCCGTTGTGTCGACCAACACTTGGTGGTTCGGCGGCTAATAGGTGTTTCACAAACCTAGCCCAACAAATGGGCACCGCAAGAACCTACTCACAAGTGAGGTAGCTCAATGACACAAGCAATCCACTAGAGTGGCTTTTGGCACTTCGCCGGGGAATAAGCCCAAGAACCCCTCACAAATATCACCTTGATTGGGGGCGGACACAATCACCAAATCCCCTCACCAATCAACAAATCCACAACCGTCTAGGTGACGGCAATCACCAAGAGTAATAAGAAATTCACAATAACAACAATCACCTAGTGCCACAAGAATATGCAGTTTCAAATGCACCTAGGGTTTCCCTCAATCCTCTCTCAGATGAGCACCAAGCTATGAGAGGGAGAGGAGAGGGAGGAAATGCTCACGAGCTCACTGGATCAAACACGCAGGCCTCTCAAAAATCTCTCGTAGGATTAGCACTTGGGAGAGATGGGAGAGGGGAGCTCGAGTTCTCTGTGCTCTGGAAAGAAAGAAGTGAAGCGTTCTGTATTCGTGAAACAGAGACAGAGCAAAGAAGGGGAGCGCTCGACCTATATTTCCTTGGCCAGCCTGCTCTCCAACGGGCAAATCAACAGTGTCGTTTGCCTCAACGGGCAGCACATGCACTGAGTGACCCTCTGCATTTTCTCAGCACTGGGTCCCATGAAAATAAATGAGCAAGTGGCAAAGAGCTGCAACCCTGCAGTCCATGCGCATGCACTCCTGCCACTTCTCCACTTCAAATGGGACGAGCTGCACAACAGAGCAAATTAGTACCTCCTTGTACTCGAGTGGACCCCATGTAATTAGCATAGGTCAATGGCTGCCTCCTTTTCTCAAGGTGTGTTCACACTTGCATGCAGCCATGCAAATCACATCTCTCTCTTTCTCTCTCTTATTTATTATGGCAATAGCTTCACCACATGCACGTATGGATGCATGGTCCCTGACTGCCATTCCTTCTTTCGCACGAGATGGACAGCAAGCAGCAGCTGTAAAAACTTTCAACTGGTTCCAACTAGTTCCAACTGCTTTCAGCTCTCTTTCATCTGCCTGCTGTTGGGTTGCACGCTGGATTCGACTAGTTGCAACTGCCTCCAGTTACCTGCAACCACACTCATTTGCTTGCTGTTGAGCTGTGTAGTCATCTTAACTAGTTGCAACTGGTTGCAACTGCTTTCAGCTTCTTTCAAATATATTCACTCGCTTGCTGTTTGAACTGTCCACTAGTTTTAACTGATTGCAACTGCTTCCAACTTGGTTCAGCTACTTACAAAAACTTTTCAGCTTGTTTCAGCAGCTTGCAGTTCTTTTACGTCTGGACAACAGTTCACCTTTTGAGAATTTTCAGCACCTTTTCAAGTAGCTAATTTCACCAAAATATTTCAAAATAATTTGGACATTTAAATTAGCTTTTCACAAATGTTTTTACAGGCTTTCTCATGCAGCTCACCACGTCACTAAGCGCCAGGTAAATGCAAATGAGAAACATATTCAGTGGCACTAGATAACCATTGCAATTAAAGATTTCCCCTCTTTATAGTACGGTTATCTATCCTAAACCCACTCACACCCACTAGGTGTCTTGAGTGGCAAAACAAAATGATCCTTATTAAAAAAACCTTTGCCTTGAGCCCATTTTGTTTTTTCTCTTTCTTCTTTTCCAAGTTAGAGCACTTAAATATCATCTTTTGGTCACATCCATCACCATGACCATCATCTAGCTCCATCACTTGGTGTGTACCAACCTATCTTTATATTTCACTGATGACAAAGGTTAGTACACATAGGTTTCATCAATTATCCAAAACCAAACTAGAGCTTTCACGTAGTTAGATTAGAATTATGTTTGTGCATAGGATCATATAGCGCTGATGGGTAAGTGGTAGATATTGTGTAGACGAGGTGCCTAGACCGTATTTATCAGCGATTACCCCTTATAGTCTGGAGCTTGAGGTAGATCGCAGAAGTGACAGTCCTATTGAGTCTTTTGTATTCCTTTGCCCGATTATAAGGATTGTAGAGCACCATTATTACTGGGAAGTGATTGCTATGTTCATGATCTTTCTTGCTAATATTACTATGCGTAGATATAACATTTTCTAGCGATGATGTTAGGTGTACTTGCATTAATCAATGTATGTTTTGATAGTATAGTTAGAATACTTAGGATTTATTCTTGTAGATTGTCCTAATACCATGCTAGTGCTATAGACTTAGAGTAATCTAATTGAGATGATTATCATGTTTATATTATGGCTATGATTTCTTATTTATCATCTGTCACTTATTATTCATATTCATATATTTATCTTATGTGACACTTATCCTGCATGAGAGATAGATAAAATATATGATTAAGATCTCTATGATTACATGCAGTGCTCATTGTTCATTATCCATTATAAGTCCCTTCCTAGTGGTAAAAATATAAATAACGATACCTGGAATACTCTTGGTTAAAATGCTATATCGGTATTATCTATGCGCTTGTGGATCCTTTATTTGTTTATTCGTTCGTAGAAAAGCATATAGATTTAATACCAGCACTTCTACATCATGCTGGGGATGACAACCTGGCTTAAGTGATGTTAAGTAATTTTGACGTCGTTGCTAGGGATAGGTTTAAAAGTCTATTTTTAATAGTTGCATTAAGAAGTGTCAACAAGCATTTTTGGCGCCGTTGCCAGGCAAGACCAATGCTCTGTGTGGGAAGATATCAAGCTTTCAGCAATAACATGATGAGACAGTCCTAGAAACTTGGGAGTGCTTTCAAGACTACATACTCGAGTGCCCTCATCATGGGATGGAGAATTGACTACTCATGCAGACATTCTATCATGGGCTCAGCAACAACACTTGTGAAACCATGGATGCTGCTGCTGAAGGAGCATTCTTATCACTTACTATCTCTCAAAACCACTACTCTTGTGGAAAAGATGGCCTCCAATCAAAGTTGGAGTGAAGAGAGAACTCAGACCCACAAGAGAGGTGGAGGAATGCACCAGCTCAAGGAGGTAGACATGCTAGCTGCAAAAATGAACCTACTGATGAAAAGACTTGATGAAAGAACCATTGAAAAGAAGGAAGTCATGCACATTCATGATTCTGGTATGACTTGTGAAGAGTGTGGAGAAACTAGGCATACAGGTACCAACTGCCCAGAGCTAATGAAGGACGTGAACTACGTCATTAACAACAACAACAACTACTACTACCATCCTCAGCAGAATCAAGACTGGAACTAGCAACAACGGCCTAACTACTCAAGTAACTACTCAGGTAATTACCAAGGTAATAATTTTTACAATAATACTAATAAACTACCTTTCAGAGAGTTAGTGCTAAATTAGCGCAAGTTAATGGATAGCCTATCTAAAAAACTAGCATCTAATGATAAAACCTTAGAATCAATTAATATTAGAATGGAAAGTTTTTCTAATGCTATCAAGAATCAGCTTAGCTTAGAATCTCAGTTGCAACAGCTTGCTCCCTTTGCTGCCGCCAACGATCAAGGTAAGATTCCTGGACAGCCAGGAGAATTAGAAATTGCAAATCTTGTAGGCATCTTTAATGTAGGAAGCTACTAGAGTGACCCTCCGAAAGGAACATGGTCACACTCTATTGACACCGTTTTTGGCATGTGTCAAAATGATTAATGGGCTAATCGGTAGAAGAAAAGTTATTGTATTACGCTGGTAAAAGGGTGTCGATGAAGATCAGCCTATGGATTGTTGCCGATGAGTGGTGGTGACTGATGGAATGGTTGTCATTTGACTTAGGCTCAAGGGCGTTGCTGATAAGATCAGAGATGTCGCTGCCGATGCCGATGAAGGAAGATTTGGAGACTACTGCCAATGAAGCTTATGCTGATGGAGAGCATGCCGATGGGGCAGAGCCGATGAAAGTTTCACCATAATTAAGGTGGACAGGGAAGTAGATAGGTGTTGTTTTCCTTTTTTGTATTTGTTAAAATATGATTCATGTAAGTGTCATGTTTTTCCTTAGATACGGACTCGGTGTTCTAGTCGTGTCTAGTTATGTTTCTTTGGGTCAGGGTACAAATATGGACCGAGGTACAATGTAAAAGATACATCAATTAATATCAAAACCAATTTTACTCTTATTTGCCTCTATTTACTTTTCGGCGACTTTGTCAATTTGTGTATTTTCTTTTTACGAGTTTTCATCGATTCGAAAAGCTACATCACTTCAGTGCGACCTTCGACGATCCTTAAGTTCCGTGTGAGCACCTCTTGGTCGTGACTTCCAGTCGTATCGCTGTTGTCAGGACCAAAGTACTCGAGTTATCATTCTTGTCGATTAATGGGTCAAATCGACTGGCATGCTTTGGATATTGGATTGGGTATTAGCCCTTTGTGTTTGTAGATCGACTTTTGCATCAATACATCTTTTGGCACGCCTGGCGGGACAAATCAACATGCTGAATCCTGAGATTGACACGGAGAACGTCAGCACGGTGACAGAAGCAGATCTCAAGGAAGATCAGAAGCTGGCTATGGAAAAGGCTATGGAGGATTATAGACAGCTGTGCCTGAAATCATTCAGCTTAAACAGGAGCGGACAAGTCATCCAGAAGCAAGATCTGCCATTGCCTCGGCAGGTTACCTTTGACTCCAATTCTGGTAAACTTCAAGAGATGATTAATTCTATAGTAAATCATGCTTTGATTAACCACTCCACTATGCTGTCCAATACTGTTTACAATGCTGTGGTTCAAACTTTTAAAGAAGGACAAGCACCGCCACTTTACGTTGGGCTAGCTTATGTTGAGGACATCGCCACGCAGGATACGTTGACAACATCGTCTTTTCCAAGTTGCAATTCATCTCCAACTAAGCTACCACGTCACTCTCGGATTCAACAAACATGTCGTTAGTGTTTTGATAATAACTTCTTCATACGACATCGAAACAGGGTGATCTTGGACTCGTTGGAAAGGGGACAACGACGCCGTCGTTTTGGATCTAGGCCCAGCTCTAGATCTTTCGTGGATTAATCGTTATGTCTAAAACAAGGTGCTACGTCACCTATTTTGGGCCAACTTGGTCATGTATCAAATTCGGGCCTTAAGCCCATGTTGTGGGTGCCTCCCCCTGGTCACCTCTAACCCTAGGTCGCTTCTCCTATATATTCCACGCAACTGCCGCTATTTAGACTCAGGTTTTGTTTAGAGTTTAGTTTTCCATTGTGAATGAATCGTTCATTGTAACTGTGGTGACAAATCCTTTTACAGTGATCTAGGGGCCCCGTTCTTGATCTCCTCCACCATGTCGATTAGTCCTTTGGAACCGAGTTCTTGAACCCTCATTTGAATATTCACATCATTTATATCTGCAATTTCAGATTGCGTGTTTATACTTTCTTGCTTGTGTTCTTCGATTCGCTTGCAAGAAAAGCCTTCTTGGCAAGGTTAATCAAGTTGTGCTTGGTTGATAACCAACAGAGCAGTGGTGTAACGGTTGCAGGGTTCGAATTATGTTGATTTAAAGCCAGATCGCCAACGTTGAGTTCTCCACAAATCGAATTTACCAATTACCTATCGGAAGATCGGGTCTGACCCTCATCAATTGGTATCAGATATCTCAGGTTTACCGCGAGGTATAATCTCGTTTGCCCTAGATTCATATTTGTTCATTACCTACAGTCCAAAAAAAGCCCAAAAAATAGTTTAATTTTCTGCTGTCCTATCACCCATTGTGCCTTGCAATTTTGTTTTCAGTTTTGCTTTGTTGAGTTTGTATCTGTGGTTGAGTCTAGTTGCTAGTTTTGATTGTGTTTGTCATCGTAGTTCATTTGCACCGTTGTTGTTCTTAGTTTCCACCGCTATCCCATCCACTGTTTCCAAACAACAAGTCAAAGCCACCACATTACTCGACTTGCCTCCGCTAGTCGCCTTGTGTGATCTCTCGCCGCCGCGCTAACCCTAGATAGGTTGTCAGCTGCTGTTATTTGGCCTACTTCACAGCCCTCCTTACATCATCAGGTGCATACCTACTGCTGTTAGTCACAGGGATGATTCATCCTGTGATCAGTGTTGGAGTTTAGGGACGCTTTGCCCTAACTGCCGCGTCGCTGTGGTGTGCCTTCCGGAAAACATAACTTGAGATACCTTCGGTAAAACCGGCATAACTTTTCGCTCGTTTATTAGAAAAATCTGAAATTTTTACAGCAGCTTCTTGACATCATACTTTGGTCTTAGCAAAATCGCCAAAAAAATTCAAGAAAATAAAGAAAAAAATTGACAAGGGTTTTGCATGCTTTTCAGAGAACTTGCTAAATTTCTATAGACCACATCTGACCTCAGTTGTAGTTGCCAATTTTTGTGGTTACATCTTTTGTGATCTTTGTTCAGAGAAAAATATAAAAAATAGTAAAAAAATAAAAAATCTTGATTCCTACTAGTGTCTTTTGGAAAAATCGAGGAAAAATCAGGATAAAAGAAAATCTGCTCTATTGCTTATTTGCTGAGTTCCTTCCATCATACTTTGTTTCACCTTGTTGCGCTACGTCTAGACACGTCTTAGCTAGCAATTTTGATTTGTTCTTTGAATACTTATTGAACTTAGCTAACTCTACTTTTGAATATTGCTAATCCTTGCTACTTACATTGTGCTTGTCCAAAGCTCCACATATACTTCTATCAGCACAGGTTCATCTTGCAACTGTTTACCTACGCTCAACAATAGATTACTTTGCCAATTTGGTTTTTCTCCTGTTTGGTTTTGGTAAGAATAATTGTAAGATGGTGGTAAGCCGCTTCTGATTTTGTATTCTCGCCACCAGCACCACTTGGTTCTTTTTAGTTGATAGGGATAATCCTTTGCTGTTATTTTTCCCTATTTTCTAACCATGGCAGGATCTCCAATGGATTTCAATGATTGTGCGTCCAAGGATGAACTTACAGCGTTCATCACTGAACAACGCAATCTTATGAACGAATTGATACGCAATGTGAACAATCTGGTCACCCACATTGACCAGATTGAGCAACGCCCTCAATCTCATCATGGTGATGATGAAGATGTAGATGGAGATCTATCTGATCATGAAGATATGGACGATGACGGTGATGCACGCTGGAAGGTAATAACCATGGTAATAATGATCCTTTTACTAAAATTAAATTTAGCCTACCTCCTTTTGATGGTAATGTTGATCCTGAGACATATTTAGATTGGGAGCTTGCTGTTCAACAAAAATTGATTCTCATAATGTGCCTGCTGAGCATAGGGTTAGACTTGCTACTAGTGAGTTTACTAATTTTGCTTTGTTTTGGTGGAGTGATCTTTGCAATACTAATAATGCTGCTGCTGTGCCTCAAACTTGGAATGCTTTAAAACAACGTATGAAATCTCATTTTGTTCCTCCTTATTATCAACGTGATTTATGTCTTAAACTGCAAACTTTAAAACAAGGAGATAAAAGCGTAGAAGAATACTATCAAGAATTGCTTATTGGTTTAGCACGTTGCGGTGTACATGAAGATGATGCTGATGCTAGTGCTAGATTCTTTGGTTGTTTATATCATGATATCTAGAACATTCTTGATTACAAAAAATAGTGTAATTTTTCCCAATTGTATCATCTTGCTATAAAGGCAGAACGTGAAGTACAGGGACACAAGCAACACCAGACTTTCAGGTCTAATAATGGGAGGAACTTTCAGCAGCATTTCGAGCCAGAGATGCTCACACCTGCATTTTCTTCTGGGGTAAGTAAATTGTCTAATGTGCAGCCTCCACAACTGAAGAAAGGTGCCACTCTGGGTGCTTCCACTAGTTCCTCCTCGCCTAGCGCTAAAATCATTTGCCATCGATGCAAAGGCATGGGACATGTCATGAAGGATTGCCCCAGTCGTTATGCTTTTATTGCTACCGAGGATGGATATGTAAGTGCTAGTGATGTTGAAGATGATTTAGCCCTTGCTGCTAACATTGCTGCAGATTTCACTGAGGGCGATCAAGACACGAAGACCATAGTTATTGACTCCGTTGCTACCTCCACGGGCTATCTGTAACACCCTAAATTTTGTTTTTTTGGAAATAGAGGAGAAATAAGTAATTATACATTTCTTTGTGCTCATGAAACATAGGGAAAAATAATGTTTTTCATTAAATTAAAATTTATCATAAGGCTTAGCAACATTGTTGTGCATACATGCTATTGTATAAGATTTGATGTAATGTTTTATTGTTGCTCCTTTGTGTGTTGAGAGTAAACAAAGTTTTTAAAATTGCGTTAAGTAGAACGATCTTCCACTACTAAGAATGTGAACATCAGTGACGATTTGCTCGTGACGCTAGCTACTGTCGTCATAGAATGGTATTTATCTATGACGAAATTTTTAGTATTGTCATAAGTACCCAGGGAAGAAGATTTGCCCTAAAAATTTGTGATGAAAATGAAAGGAACGTCATAGAACAACACAAGGAAATCATCATAATCGTCATAGCTTGTTTCGCCCACCTAATGACGAATAACATATTCGTTACAAGATCATTTTTGGTAGTCATGGTCTCACTCCACATCAACTTGGCACTGACGACCTCGGCCTTTTTTAGAAACACTTGACGCGAAACAGTTGACGCCGTTGAGCTTTTTTTTGACTGATGAACTGGGCGAGCAGTGGCAAGTGGCCCGCACCTAGCTCGGCCAAACAGGGGCAATCAGCCTACAGCGAGCAGCATGTTTTTTTTGTTGGCCGGGCCCATCATGGATGACTTTGTTGGCCAGGCCCATCATGGATGATACAGCCAGCCCAGCCCGATCGGCCCATCATGAATTACACAGCCAGCCCCCAATTCAGCTTTAAGAAAATAAATCGGGCGGCCTCCGACAAAAAAATTCTGCTCCCGTGAGCCTTCGAACCCACGACCAGACAGTCCACAAGTAGGAGCGCTACCATTAGGACTAAGTCATATTTGTTGTTTAGGTCTAGTATATATCCTATTTGTACATGCACTAGAGCCACCAGTGTACGTACACCCGTCGGTTTCCTGGATCGTTCACGGCCCGCATAAACACATGAACGCGAGGCTCAGGCACTTTTTTGTTGACCTAAACGCCTGGTCGCTTCGGACTTTCGCAGCACGCGTGGCAGCTGCGACAACGACGCAGCGGCAGAGGACCCCGACGACAACGCGACGGCGGAGGTGTGCCGCGACGACGACTTGGCGGCAGAGGCGTTCCGCAGCAACGGCGTTTACGACGCAGCAGCAGAGGTGTTCCTCACCTGTGTTGCGTCTGCAGAGCAGCACCGCCGTGCCATCACGTACCGTGGGTAAAGTAGCGCCAGGGACGCGTAGCGAGGGCACAGCAGCGGCGGTGCGGGCAGACTACAAAGGTTTGGTTTTTAATTTCTATTATAAATTTTGTAGATACATGCATGTGTTCGATTTAGTAATGGATTTTTTTAAATTTTATTTACTGTAAAAACAGATGGATAGAAGTTGGGTTTACGAGAAACAATTCACAACTGCATATGTGAAAGGAGTTGAAGAGTTCATGAAATTTGTTAGTGAAAAATACCCTGAAGATGCACACATTCGTTGTCCGTGTTGCCATTGTCTTAATCATGTTATGCGACCTCAGCCTGAAGTAGAAACCCATATACACATTCATGGAATGTCAGCTACATACACGAGGTGGATCCATCATGGGGAGTCGGCAGATGCTGTGGTTGATGAGGGTACAAATCAGGAGTTTGAAGGACATGATCATGACTTTGGAATACATGTGGATGTGGACGACAATGTGGACGATGATGATCATGGAGTACCAGAGATGATAGGTGAACTGTATACAGCTGCAGAGGCTAATGGACAAAAGCCAACGTTTGCAAGGGTCATTGAAGATGCGAAGAAGGCACTTAGCCTGGGTTCTAGTCATTCCAAATTTTCTTTTATGGTGAGGTTGTTGTATTTGAAGTCTCATTATCGAATCAACAATACAGCATTTTCCGCAATGATGAAGCTGATGTCAGATGGATACCCTAAGAGTGAGTTGCCAAAATCATATGATGAGGCCAAGAAATATCTTAAAGAATTGGGCCTTGCATACGAGAACATCCACGTGTGCAAGAACAATTGTGTGTTGTTCCGGAAGAAACATGCTGAAGCGAATGTGTGCCCAGTATGCAAGGAGTCCAGGTGGAAAGATGAAACTAGGACGAAGCGGGTTCCACATAAGGTTTTGAGGCATTTTCCACTTTTGCCAAGGTTGAAAAGAATTTTTGCTTCAAAACGAACTTCTAAGGAAACACAATGGCACAAGAAAGTGAGGAAGCCAGTCGCCAATGTGATGAGCCATCCAGCTGATGGGGAAGCTTGGAAGGATTTTGACAGGCGGGATCCAGCTTTTGCAAATGATCCGAGGAACCTGAGGCTTGCCTTAGCTACCGATGGATTCAATCCATTTGGCAACATGAGTACCCAATATAGTATGTGGCCAGTGCTTCTATCACCACTGAATCTCCCACCATGGGAATGTGTGAATCCAGCAAACTGCTTTATGTCTTTACTCATCCCAGGTCCAAGATCTCCAGGAAAGGATTTTGATTTGTTCCTTGAGCCCCTAATCGAAGAACTGCTCGAACTGTGGAAGGGTGTCAGTACGTACGATGCATGTACTGGTAAGAAGTTTGACCTTCGTGCTGCTGTGTTGTGGTGTATACATGATTATCCAGCGCTGGGCACTTTATCTGGGCGGACAACAAAAGGATATTATGCATGTATTCATTGCGACAAGGATCCGTTGTCTCGGGCTATAAGGAATAAGATTTGCTACATTGGACATCGTCGTTACCTTCCAATGACACATGCATGGCGGAACAGCTTGGCTTTCGATGGTAAGTGTGAAAAGAAAGGTGAGCCTAGCAAGTTCACTATGGAAGAGGTCGAACAGGAGCTAGAGAAGGTGAAAGATGTCATGCCAGGGAAGCAGCCTGACATTACTGGAAAGAAAAGGAAACGCAGTGATGGCCCACAGATTTATAGCCGCAAAGCTGGGTTGTGGAGATTGCCATATTGGAAAGACATGAAGCTTCCACATAATCTTGATGTGATGCACATAGAGAAGAATATATGTGAAAATATTCTTGGCACATTACTCAATATAGTAGGCAAGTCCAAGGACACGCATAATGCAAGGCTAGATTTGTATGATATGGGCATAAGACACGAATTGCACTTGCAAGAGGATGGAAACTCAGTTTGTAGGGCTCCACCTGCGCCATATGTGTTGGGGAAGGATCAAAAAGTCGAGTTTTGCAAGTTTCTCAAAGGTATCAAGTTTCCTGATGGATATGCGGCTAACCTAGCAAGGTACATAAGTGAAGATGGTTCAAGGGTGGTTGGAAAGCTGAAAACACATTCTTGCCACATACTCCTACAGAGAATCATACCCGCTGGCCTTAGAGGACTCATAAGGAAGGATGTATATGAAGCAATTGCAGAGCTGGGAAACTTCTTCAGGGAACTATGCAGTAGAAATCTAAGGATAGATGTTGTGAAACGACTAAAAGGAGAAATTCCATTGATCCTATGCAAGCTTGAGAAAATCTTTCCACCTGCCTTCTTTGATGTCATGGTGCATTTGTGTGTCCATCTTCCCGATGAGGCACTCCTTAGAGGACCTGTTCAGTATGGGTGGATGTACCCAATAGAAAGGCGACTAGGCACTTTGAAGAGTTTTGTAAGGAACAGGGCTAGGCCGGAAGGATCAATTGCTGAGGCATATATGGCAAGTGACACCTTGACCTTTTGTTCTAGGTACATGGAGGATGTGGATACTAGATTTAACCAGAACGATGATAGTGGTACAGAGATGCCATTGCCTAATGACATATCTGTTTTTAAGCATGGTGCTACTCTTGTTGGAGCTACTAGGACCGATTACATTGATGATGCTGTCATGAATAAGTTAGTTTGGTATGTGCTACATAATGCTGAAGAAGTAGAGGAATATTTGGAGTAAGTATTGTTTACATGTTTGAGATTTAGTTCGTGTTTTATTTATTAGCCTGTAAATTATTCTTATGAATCAAGTTTTCCCTACAGCCTGTACAGGAATGAGCTAGTGCAGCAAGGTGCACGCCGAAATGATGTCGATCGAATGGTTGAACAAGGATTTGCAAAGTGGTTTAGGTCCCATGTAAGTCAATAATCATTTTGTTTATGTTTATAGGCATATTAAATGCATTATTATCCATAATTAAATTGTGACCTGATGAGTAATTTTGTTGCAACAGATTGAGAATAAGCGCAGTGACAATCCAGAATCGGTTAGCGAAGGACTGTGGGCACTGTCTTGTGGCCCAGCTCGGCGAGTTAAGATTAGTGCAGGTTGCAAGATTAATGGAGTGCGATATAGCACTGTGGATCGTGAGAAGTTCCTGCAGACACAAAACAGTGGTGTAATGAGTGAAGGTACACATGGTGGGGAAGACATAGATTTTTATGGTGTCCTTAAAGAGGTTATTGAGTTGCAATATCTCTCGAATTATGAAGTTCGTCGGACGGTGGTTCTATTTAGATGCGATTGGTACAACCAAGTAGGCAAGACTGTGGGCCTTCGAGCTGACAAACATTTCAAATCCATCAATGTGCAGTCATTTTGGTACAAGACTGATCCTTTCATCTTGGCAGACCAAGCGAAAAAGATATTTTACCTGCAAGACACAACTCCACAATGGAAAGATTGGCGAGTTGTCCAGAAATTTCAACATAGGAATATTTATGATGTGGATGAAACAGATGAGGGCAGTCATGATGTGCATCAGGATGATTATTGTTCTGATAGTGAGCATGTAGTGGAAGAAGGTGATGATAATGAGGTTATGCACAATGTTGAAGGTGGAGAAGACACTATAATTGAAGGCAATTTACAGGAACTTATCAGAAACAAGAAGAAAGCTGCTATTATTCTTGAAGATAGTGAGGATGAGGAGGAAGATGATACAGTGCTGCAATATTGTAGTGATGGTGGGCATGATAACAATGATGACATGTCCATAGGCGATGAAGATGATGATGATTTCTAGTTTGGATAGTTTTTTTTGACGAGTAGTTTGGATAGTTGAGATGAGTTTTTTTACATAGTTGAGTTGAGTTTGTTTTTCTCAGAATTATAGTTGATTTGAGTTTATTTGCCATCACAGAATTATAGTTGAGTTATTTTTCTCAGAAATATAGTTCATTTTAGTTTATTTGCCATCACACAATTATAGTTGAGTTGAGACTAATTTTATAGACATTCAATACTATTTGCCATCATTATGTTCTCAAGAGCTTTCATTTTCTGCTCGATGTGATGACTGATGACAGTGATCAGGTCTGAGGACCAAAGCTCTAGAGCACAAAAATGAAACATGTACACTCTGTTGGTTTTGCTCTGAGCAATGCATTTCAGAGAAACAATCAGATTATTAAGGCACCCATTCCAGAGCTGATTGCAAAACATCTAAATATATTTCATATAGAAGTCACATTTACATCTTTGTTGAAACCCAAACTGAGTTTCTTGTTCAGCTACCAAGGAAGCCCAAATTGAGTCACATTTACAACAGCAGGACATGCAGGAACATAACATAGGACAAACACCCTGCATTTTGTCGAGACAAGGTTTTGCAATGCTAACTAGATCTTCTAAGCCTGCTGAACTTTCACCAGCTGAAGCATAGTCGTACAGATACTAACAGTCTCCCTTCAGCCTACCATAGCCCCTTCCTACTCATTGTCGTCTATCCAATCACCATAGATCCCGCCGATCTTGTCAGAGCCCTTCCACTTATGAATGGGCATTTGCAGCTGTCCAGACCTCTGGCTGCCAATGGCGGAGCGCTGCGATATCCCTGCCGTCTATGTCCATAAGGCCCCCTCCATACTTGTGAAGTTCTGCAGTTAAAGTTAAAACATGTTAAGAGTTTTACCAAAACATACAACTTGTATGACATTGTGCCTAAATGAACTAGCTGGTGTATTAAAAATAAAAACAGAGTTGCCCATGATCCAATCACCAACCATCCGGCTAACTGCAATTACCAATCATATCAGTAGCTTACTCTAATAGCAGCGATTAGAGCACAAATTCAGCAAAATCAGGGCTAATTAAGTGCCATAGTGTATGCACTCAACCCAAATCAGTGTGGGTCACGGCCTTCTTGGAATCTCCATCTGGAGCTCCACCGCTGCCACTCCCATGTCCCTCTGGAGCCGTGCAGTCGTCGTTGGCGACATCTTGGACACCGTGGGTATAGGCCATGTCGCGCTCCGGCGACGGCGGAGTCAGAGGGGAGCCGAGCCGGGCACAGTCAGATGTGGAATCGCGATGGGGAAGGAGCGTGAAGCCGAGCTGTGATTCTTACCGATTGTGCCGCGCCTGAAGCCCTGTCAGGTCGGCCGCCGACGGCGGCGGCGGATGCGCTCCGGCGCGACTCGGCGGTCATCTCCTTCTTGACTGGCCCGGAGACAAACCTGCCCGGCGAGGCGTCGAGCCGCAGACGGAGCGGCGCGTTGGGACTATGCATAGCCACGAGGCAATGCGGTGGCACCGGATGAAATGTGCTCCGTTCCTTGCGAAGACAATTGGATAGCGTCCTGAACAGCGTTCTGAGTTTCTTATAGCGCAGCCCTCTTCTCCTATCAAATAGTCCTGAATAGCGCAATGGTAACAAAATCCCTTCTCATTCCTAGCCTCTTGGGTTCGAACCACCCTTGAGGCATATTTTTTTCATGTTTCCTGATATTTTTTTATCAATTTTTTCTTTTATTTATTTAGAATGTACAAATGGCATTTTACAAATTGGTTTGTAAATTTCTTCACCTCACTTGTTACAAAACTTATTATTGCTCTTTTGTAACAACGATTGTAGTTAATATAAATTTACCTTGTCACTTAGTGATACATGTTCATCCTTGTGGGGCATGTATAGTACACATTTCTCCGAATTATTTGAAAATTATTTGGGATGTTCATGGAGGTGTACCATGCTATTATGTTGATTTATTACACAACAAATGGTAAAAAACTCTAAGTTAGCTAGAAAAACCTGAAAACATGCATGAACACTTATCCTTGTCCTTAAGTGAGAGAGGTTCATCCTTTGTGGGGATGTATAGTACAACTTTCTCCAAATCATTTGAAACTTTTTTGGGAAGTTCATGGAGGTGTACCATGCTATTTATGTGCATTTGCGCAATTTTTAGAACAATTTTACCTATTAATGTAATTATTTGTTGATTTATTACACAACAAATGGTAAAAAACTCTAAGTTAGCTACAAAAATCTGAAAACATGCATGAACACTTTATTTTGGTGTAAAAAAAATTCAAATCATTCTGACAATGTGGTGATTCACATCCTCATAGAGTCATCCATCGCTCACACTTATCCTTGTCCTTAAGTGAGAGATGTTTATCCTTTTGGGATGTGTAGTACAACTTTCTCAAAATCAATATCATATTTTTCTGGAGTCCTCATACACCATAACAAGGTCTCCAATACAAAAAAATATTCCAAAAAAAATATTTCAAATAGACAAGGAAGATGAAAATAATAAACATCACAAAATTAGGAAAAAAAAAGCCTCCTGTAGGGATCGACCCCGGAAGCTATGGATTAAAATCAACAAGCCTCACCGCTGTGCTACTCAAGTGAATTCATTTGAGCACGGTTGCGATTTTATTTAAAGAAAGAAACCCCATCTCGTGGAAAAAAAATTAGCGCCAAAACCAGCGTCATCCCGAAAATAAATCCCGCCACAAACTCCAATTTATCCCCTTGTTTCCCTTTCCCCCGTCACACACCTCCTCCTCTCATCCCCCACACACCTTCTCCAACCCTAGCTGCCGCCGCCTGGACAACCGCCGTCGACGACCTGCTTCCTCGACCACGACGACCAGGTACCTCATCCCCCATCCACATCTCTCTTGCCCCAAGCACATCTCTGGCCCCATCCACAACCTAACCCTAACCATCATAGGATTTGGGTCCTCATTGAGTACTTCGAACCCGATCTGCTTCGTCGTCGACAAGGATACGCCACAGCAGCTCTACTTCCCCTTTGACGACCTCGATGGTGGCAACTAGGGGGCAGCGCAGTAAGCAACCTTCACAGGAAGAAGAAGGTAATGCACCTGCCCATTAGGTTCAAGTAGGGATTCAAGTTTTTGGGATGGGTTGTCCTATCGAATAGTTTGGAATCAGCCTGTATGTGTTCTGTGGTCCGAGTCCTCATCGAGTCTTGTCTCTTGTTGTCTGATGCAGAGTCCTATGTTGAGTCCTATAACTCTGATTATTTGTGAACACTGCTGCTGTGCAGCAGTTTCATTGAACTATATAGAATAATTAGTCGATGCAACACATGTAGGCAAATGGTCATCGAAATATTTGTTTTTTCAACCTCACTTAATATTTTGCAACCTCACTTGTGATTAGAGTACAATTGAAGACTTATCTCTACTATAATTCTTGCAGTGAAAAATGGAATATCCTCTTTTCCAAAATGTACTCATATGCTAAAATGTTTTCATTCGTGATCGCTCAGGTTTGTCACCATTGAGCTGCAAAAATTAAACAACTAATAATATGAGTTGTGCACTTCTATATGTTAGATGGTGTTGATTCCATGGCCATCAGAGGGGCAGGCATAGCTTTCCATTTGGGGCAACATTGTAATAGTAAAGATACTCACTGCATTAGCAGTTGTTGCCTTATTACTACTTTTTTTCTTTTTTCTTATCAACAATGGTACCAAATGCCAGCGCCTGATTCAACATCAGGCAAAACCATATAGTGTCTAATATAGGCATGGTTATTGCTGTTGAATTTGTGAGTTGTTGATCTCTTACCTGATATCCAACATCCTTCGCATGGAAGGAGCAAAGGCCCTGGTAATGGAACATTTGAATTAGACCAAAGATGTTTACTGCCTCTGTTGGGATCACTATGATATACAAACTGCAAAGATGAACTTATAGGCATAAAAATATTTTAATTTCTGGCAGGTTGACCTTGAGCGTTCCTGGCTTGATAAAAATATTTTGATTTCTGGCAGGTTATGACTTTTTGATTTTTATTATGTGCTGCACAAAATATCTTACCTTTGATAAAAGAACTTGGTATTTTTTCACCTTCTCTGTTTTGAGCAACATCCGAAGTTTATCAGACCATGTTGTTCTAGTTACTAACTTGCTATTGCTAACACTTTTTTCTCATAGCTGAATGCATCGGTTGTCACTATTGGCTAATCTACTTTTCTTTTGTTTTGGGTGACTGAAACAAAGTTTGGTGAACACTTCACATGGCATGTGAGCCAGATTATTAGGTCATAGCATTAGGCAGCACTAAAAGCATCTTCAGCCTTTTTTAGAAATTTTGATTGATCTTATTGTGTTTGGTGCCTACAGCCAGACAATTTGGCAATATGCCCTATGGTAGTTGTACTGTCGTGCTGGGCTGTTGCAGAAAGGACAGTTTTGAAGACTTCACATGATTTCTTTTAATTAACTGCATTTTTCTTTACACGCGGCATAGTATATGGTCCTTTTAGGACATGGTCCAGAGTATATGCTGGAGGCGTGTCCCATGCATTTCCATGTCCAACTATAGACACTAATGCATTCTTAGTTGCTAGTAAACTTGTTTTTTTAACTAATATAGACACACTGTGCTTGTTCGTATCTATGTTGCAAGTAGCACAACCTACAATAACCGATTATGAGAGAAGCCGGGAAAGACGTGTGGCGGCAAATTTAAAGAAGATGCAAGAATTGCGGCTGCACACTCTACGTGCTGATTTAAATAATTCTTTACCACAACCTGAATCATCAAAGGGGAAAAAATCAGCAAACAAGAAAACCAATAGTTCAGATTCAGATTCATCAGAGTATCTCCTTGACGATGATGATCAAGGAGATAGTGATGATGATGACACTGAAACTGATGAGCAGCCACCACCCCTGGCAATTAAGGTGCTTCTTCAACCTTCCATGTAGTAAATGGGGAATAATTGCATTGCATTTCAATGTTTTCAATCTGACCTTTGATATATGATCCTGCTTTCACATTCATCTTTTGTATTTCATACCTCTTATTAATATATGGTCTTGCTTATTATTGCACAGTCTTACTTCTTTTTTTTCATAGTATCCTACAAGTGTTAAAAGGAAAATCCTTGCTTCCAAGAAGAAGAAAAATCCCAACATGGCTCCAGGAAGTAGGAGCAAGAGGGTGAGGGCATCTGACCAATCAGAGGTGCTGACTTCTAGAGCGCAAACAAGATCATCAAAAAGGGTCCAAACTGCAGAGAGAGATGGGGAAAATGTACAGGAACCTACAAATGCTCAGTATGACATACCAGATAGCTCTACTACACCTGGACCTGCAGATCATGACAGGACACCAGGGCTTGCTGATCATGAGAGGACAACACATGTAGAGGAAGACAATGGAGCAGTTGGTCTTGACAGTACAGCTGCTGGTCTTGACAGTATAGCTGCTGGTCTTGATAGTACTGCTGCTGATGAAGACAATGTAGCTCAAGATGATGGCATTGAAGGCAAGTTACAGTTTTTGTGTCAGTCAATATGATATATCTTTAGCTCATTTGCATCAAACTAAACCATTCCATTAAATGTGAATTCTTTTTTCTAGGTACTACACAACGAGCACCAAGGATACCAAGGAAACCAACTCAGGGAAAACAGCTGGACAAGATGACTAAAGCTATGGGAAGGAGATTGCCCATAGTTGTTGATGAAGGCAACACAAGGCCACATGAACCTGTTCAAGCTGCCAAGTTTGCGTCTGAGGCTGGCGTCATCGTTCGGGAAAGCATGCCTGTCCTAACTCATTGGAAAGAATACAAGAAAACTGACAAATACTACAATGACTTTGTGGGACAGCTTTGTGTAAGTGCATTACTCTATCTATGCTTAACTTGTATACTGCTTAGCCTGAATTGGCTAACTAACAATGCAATTGTCATATGCCTAGGGGCGCTTGGCCATCAACAAAGAAGACAAGCCAACAGAGGAAGCTTGCACCGATATGTTGCGCTCTGCTGTAAAAAATCAGCGTTATCGTCTCAAGCAGAAATACTTCAATGGTATACCTGCAAATGAGGTTAGGACAACTTCTCCTGTTGAATACATGACCGATGCGGAGTGGAGGGCACTAGTTGCAAAGTGGTCTGATCCAAAGAACATGGTATGTGTATATTTTCATATATTCTTCTTTCACAAACAGTTTTCAAAGGATCTTCTCATCTAACATGTTCACTCTCTTGTAGGAAACATGTGAAAAGAACAAGCGAAACCGTAGTAAAGTCAAGTATCATCAAGCTACGGGTTCTCGCTGCTATGTGGCACACTTACATGCATATGTAAGTCAAAACTACCTTGTAGTTATACCTCCCATTTGCACTGAACAGCTTATCTTGCATTTGATCTGACACAACTTTGCTGTGATTATTTATCCATGTAACAGAAGCAAAAGAGAAACAGAGAAGAACCCAGTGCAGATCTGACTGAAGAACTAGATGCCGTGGAAGCCTTCCAGACCTGCCATACCAGCTCAAAAAAAGGCCTGACTGAACCGGCAAGGGAAGCACTTGTAAGTTTAGTTGTTTGCTATCTGCAATCTATTTTTGGAGGCTTGTTTGCTATCAGATTGTGTTTGCTATCAGATTCTATCTGCTATCAGATGTAAGTTGAACATGTTGTGTTTGCAAACAAATTGTTTCTTTTTGGTGACTATTTCCTAGTATTCCAAACATGCTACCAGAGATTTTAGTGATTGTTAGCTGCTATTTACCAACAATCTTATCTAGAAATCAGTTTCTGTCATTATTGTGACTGTTAGCTGCTCCTACTCTCGACAAATATGCAACACTTCCTACTCTCGACCTGCTCCAACTTGTTAGTTGGCTCCAAGGGATGGCCTCAACTATGAGTATGCTTTTGTGGGGAATATAGATACATGAATACTCTATATACAATAAAATAAACTGCTACTTATCGAAGGTGCCCAAGTAGAGATCCTTGTTCCTTGGCACCTGGAGGCATGCAAGGGACCATGTATGGCTCGATTTGGTAAATAGACATTAGAAAATATGATATGCAATCATTGGCTATAAATTGTACCATCTCATGTTAGTATAAAAACTGGAGCACCTATTTGATTCTGCAATGGTAAGGTTCTGTTTTATAAGATCTCGTAATAGTAGAGCTAACATCATGGAACTTTCAAAATTTGTTAGAAGCAACATCTTCTGCACTTCATTAGAAGTAGGCATGCTGCGTGCATGCTGCACAGACTAATAGTGCTAGGCAACTAATTGAACGGCATGCAGCATAGCAGGGGCATTTGTCATTACCATAAACGTGACTGTTTTTTTGTTTATGATATTTCAGCTCCGTATGGAAGCTCTGAGGTCTGAACCAGTTGCTGAAGGTGTGGCGCCAGCATCCAGTGTGGAGGTCGTGTCCAAGGTGCTATCCCATAATAGCTCACACCAGTTCCTGAAGAGTGTTGGCATAAAAACTCCGGCATCTTCCAAGTCATCTTCATCAAATGAAAGCGAGCTTCGGGAACAACTCGCAGCTGAAGCGGCGGCTGCTGTTCAAGGAGAACTTGACGAGCTCAAGAAGAAAAGCCAAGAAGCTGAGGAAAAGCTGGCGAGGACACAGATCGAGCTGGAGGAGTACAAGAAGCTAACAGAGAGGAACACCAAGGAGATGGAGGAGACCAATCTAATCCTGAAGAAGCTATTGTCCTTGCATTCTAACGCTTCTTCGATATGAGGGCTGTTGGTCAGTGCTGTTGTGTTTGGCCTGTTCATTTTGGGTACTCAGTAACAAAAGTTGCACGTGGATGACAACCTTTTATTATATGCTGTTATGTTTGTGCAAACAGAACTATAGTGTGATGTCGATTAAGTGTCTGGTGAACTAAGTTCTTTCCACTTTTTAGTAGTGTGATGCAAACAAATGTTGTGAACTAAGTTCTGTGTTATCCAGTTAGTTAAATCATCACTGGATACTGGTTTTATTGATCTATGGAATTGTGTGGTCATTCAAGTATCATTTGGAAATTCCAATATTATTTGTACTTCTGTGACCAAATTAATTGTATATCTGTAATGATCTGAAGCAAATGTTGTGACGATTTGGAAGAGTCTTGTGTGTCGATTTCAAAAAGTACTATGTGACCATTTCAAACCAATAACGTCAGCAGCCACGTCACTGATGACGTCAGCAACAACGTCACTGATGACGTCAGCAGCCACGTCGTCGATGACGTCAGATGCCACGTCACCCCCGCTACATCAGCGCTGATGTCATCTGCCAGCATGACAAACGCCGTCGGATGCTTACAACGGTGACGAAAACTGGTTACATCTGTGACCAAAACGAATCGTCATTGAAAAATAAAGACCGTTAACGGCGCCGTCAGGACGGTCGGCAGGTGGCGGATTATGACGAAAACGAGACTCCATCCGTGACCAACGCGTATCGTCATAGATTGAAATTGCTTCCATGACGACGTGCATTTCGTCACAGAATACTTATCAATCCGTGACGAAAATGTCCAATTCGTCACAATAGAACAAATGTGACGCAGCTACAATGACGAAGTCATTTTCGTCACGAAAACGTCACAAATGAATATCTGTGACGATATTGGCATCTTTAGTGACGAAAGGTGAACGTCATCAATGTGAACTTCCCTACTAGTGTTCCTTGGTCGGTACATCTTTATCTTTATCTACAACCAAATTCCATATTTCTCAGCTCAAGTTTTTATTAGGAGCTTCCTAAAATCTTTTCTTTGTCATCCAACTCACTCATTTCAGTTCCTCGTTCATCAAACAATATCTACATTCTTATTGGGAATTTTTCTAGCTTTCACTACAAGAAATTAACTTATACATGACGGTTTGATTTTGTCATGGACAAGCAAAAATCCGTCACGGTTAACTATCTATGACGGTCCATAGAAACGTCATCTATTCCTCGTCATACATTTTTTGGACCAAAATATAACGTCACGGGTTGGTTTTTTTGATCGTCATGAACGAACCAGAGGGCAATAATAGGAAGAGACTATGGTGATGAACTGAACTGTCATGGTTTTGCTGGAACACTCATGAAAAACACATAAACTGGAACAAAACTCACAATTGACAAATATTGCTCATCATTTTCATTAAAACCATCAACATTTGTACTTGTACAATATTTCACACGAAATACTAAGGTAATAACCAAGCTACACTCAAGTACCTACAAAACTAAGACGTTGGCTTGTACAGCAACAACTCAGATGATTTGCTCGCACAACAAAATCTTTAATGACTAATGAAAATAGCCACCATGACCGCCTTGGTCCTTTTGCCGCAATCCATAGATAGCCTCATAAAACATCTGCAGAGAATACTTGATCAGTAATAAAACTCACATGTGCAAAGGTACTATATTTGAACAAAAATGCAAATCTTTTGGCCAATTAAGACTCATATGTGTGGAGAAACATGAGCATTGGATCCTAGACCGTGCAACTACGAGCCAACAAATTGTAAGCCTTCAACTACATAGAGACAATGTGCCAAAGAAGTGCAGGACTAATACAATACTCACCCAAAACTGAGCAGTGCATGCCTTTAGAGCCTAAGAGCAATGCTGCCACATAGTCCACTCGAATTTGTTCATACCTTAAAGTTTGAGAAAAGTGCTGCCACTTGCTTGCATATCTGAATGATTAAGGTTTAAGAAAAACAAAATCAATAGCAAGAAATAGAAATCATGAAGCACAACGTCAATCTTGCAATCTATTTCCAAACATATGTACAAATGCACACTGCACAACAAGTCATTTATATTTAATATTTCTATAACAGCATTCAGTGAATCACCACTAAATCTTTATTAGTGCAGACATCTATTTCAGCACATTGCATCCATATATTTATTTTGAATAATAATTGATACTCAGTACCTATTGTTCAGTGCTCTAGCACTCTGTAGTAGGGAAATTAAATTGCCTAAAACATCTAGAAACATTTTCTCCTCCATGCCAAAGTGGGCTTTGCATAACTAGTACTTTGCAAATAATTTTCATATTTAAATAGTGGATATAATGGTTCAATGTCGCTCATGTAAAGTAATATTAATATAGAAGCATCCCAAATGAAACTGCATTTCACTATCTGTCTTTATAAATGAATGACACTTATAGTACCTCTGGTCACATACAAGGACTCAATAGCTGTCAACATTTATCCAATCGAACACTGAAATACATTTTTTAAATAAATTCCTAATTCTCTTGAGAGGTTTCCTTTGACATCTTGGGGTGAAAACTCATTTCAGCAATAGTTTTGCAAAGTACCTGACTTAGCAAGGTGAAGAATAGCTATAATTCATGATTTTGGCATATATTTCTGTATTTGCTTCAAGGTCCATACACCGGGGTTTAGATCAATTCAGATCTGTTAGCCCAATAGATTAAATTAGGGTACCATTGCTTAGTTTTGCCCAAAAGGAAAGAGAAAGGACAGGCATACCTATTCCTGTGAGTGCTCGCTGTTGTAGATCTAGACGCCCATGCGTCGAGGCAGAGCAGGGACGGTGGCAGGGCACCTCCGGCGACGGCGGACTTGGGGCCATGCTTGGACGGATGGTGGCACGCCTTGGGGTTGCACCTGGACGGGCGGCGGTTGTGCTCGGACCAACAGATCTGGACACTGAGTTGAGAAGGGGGGCCGCCGGAGAGAAGGGGAGGAGCGCCAAGGGGTAGCGACCGGCGAGGAGGGTGCTGGATGCGAAGGCGCCACCTATGGGGGAAGAGCAGGGAGGGGGCAGCGGCCAGATGTGGATGCGTGTTGGGGAGAGGAGTAGGAAGAGCGGCACTGTGAAGGAGATCGAGAGGGAGAGAGGGAGACTACGAAGGGACTCAAGGGAGTCGGGCCTCGGGCGTGAAAACGATGGGGATAGGGAAGGACCTGCTGACGAGTAGTCCTTCTCTTTCTCTTTGTTTTTAATTTTTTTTCTATTTTAGGTGTGTTCTTTTCTTCTTTTTTTTGTTATTATTTCTCTTTCTACGCAATTATATTTATTTTTTCTATTTATGATTTTTTAATTACTTGGCTTTTCTAGAGTCGGACGTGAGGATCTTTTTTTAACAATTCTTATTTTTTTGTTGATGCATCTATAATTTGTGTTAATGACTACCTAACACCTAGGGAGTTATAATTCATTTGACTTTAAAAATTAGATGTAACTTTACAGTTAAGATCTACCATAAAAATGCCAAAATGATCTATGACGTCCAACCATGACGATAACTTAACCAATCGTCATAGATGTATCACCTAAAAAATGAACCGTCACATATAATAGAATTTTGTGATGTTTTCTTAGAACGTCACCAGTAAACCGTCATGTATAGCCTTATTTCTTGTAGTGTTTTTCTGAAATTTGTTTCCACTTGTCTGTGAGCATAATCTAATTTTTAGATGCTCCAATTTATCTTATCATGAGCTCCAAACACTTTATTTGGGTTCCTCATATTTCATAATGTCTCTGAGAACTTTCCTCGAATCTTTGGAGCTTTCGGAGTATTTTTCGTGGCTTAAATAATAATTCTGGATTTTTCTTGAATTATTTTATCCATGAAATTAATTAATTCCGAAAATAATAAATCTCTCATTTTTCTTAATACTCAAGGCCCATATCTTTATTTATTAATGGGCTTTAATAACCAATTAATACCATATCGCTAGTTGATGTGGAGGTGGGGAGTTTTTCTTCCTATATATGTATACCAACCCCTTGGACAAAACATACTAAAACTACCGTATGGGGAGCCCTAGTCTAGAAATTCCACGGTAGTAAATTAGATTTTTCTCTTCCATCTCATGTCATTGCCGGCCAACCCTGATGACGTCTTCGATGGAAATCGTCGCCACAAGGTAGCTCTCTCTCCATGTTGTCGTATCTTTCTTTTTCTCAATCCATCAACGTGCCCCAACATATTGCTCTGCCGTGCTTTTTGATCGAGCGCCCTACTAAGTGTAGCATGTATGCCCTTCAGCGGTGCAGTAGTCAACGATCCCGTTGTTGTACGATAGTTGCACTTTGCATGTCTTCTGTCCGCTTTGGTGTCTCCAGGCCAAGTAAGCTGCAAAGGTAGTAGTAGTTAGTCGAGCTCAACACCAACGTACCGCATAAAGATAACAAGAGACGGACAGCTAACGTGCTGCTCCATTCTTTCTATGTAGGTCTATTCCTTGTTTTTATTCAATATTATTTCTATCCTACATGATCGTGTCAGGCTAATAAGCTAGAGTTTTCAGCAATCTACGATATAGCTTTTGTTATATAGAACCCGCAGTACAAAGTAGGTTTTGTGAAATACGCCTTCTCAGTTTGGAAAGCGTATTCTATTCCGGTTTAATCCAAAATACGTTTTCAATATTTACAAAAATGCCACTGAGTTTCTTTAGGGTATAAAATATTCATTTTAACTCCGTTTTTGTCCATTCAAATTTAGTTAGATTCGTATTTACGTGCTCTACATGTTAGAAGTAATATTTCTCTGTTTTGAAACTTTTTATTTTTGCAGT
Source organism: Sorghum bicolor (assembly GCF_000003195.3). NCBI lineage: Eukaryota > Viridiplantae > Streptophyta > Magnoliopsida > Poales > Poaceae > Sorghum > Sorghum bicolor. Next base: position 27,632,360 of record NC_012870.2, on the reverse strand, counting down.
AGCATTTAATTATTTATTTATCTACAGAAAATCTTGGAAAATTCATAACTTCTACGTTTTAATTCCGATTTTCGTGAACTTTACGTTTGTGTGATCGTAGCGCTGCGTAGAATATTTTCATAAACTTTTATCTTTGATTTACTACTGTTTGGTGTATTGTTCTAATTATAACTTGTTTGCTCTGTGTATGATTGACCATTGGAATGCATGTTGTTGATTGATGATCTAGTTTAGTCGGTGAGCTTTACGTTGGTGATCAAGGTCAAGCTTTTGACGACCAGCCGTAGGCTCAGGAGAGCTTTGATCAAGGCAAGTATAGCATGGGATCATCCTTGTTTCCTAATAACTTTAATCAAACAATTCATATTGCATGTGTCTCCTTGATAAGGATTTCCTAGTATTGATCTTATACCTTGTCACCTTTGGTTTGCATTGGGTAGCTTATGCTAGTGCTCCACTAAACCCTGATCTTGTAATTTGATTAAAGGAATATGCAATAAACATTAAAAGATGACTTTTTAGCAACTTGGAAAAAGAGGGTTGGAGCATTGGGCTATCTTATGGTGCTCTAGTTTCTCTCCATAAGGACTTATCTGTATATGACCATCCGGGACATACAGTACAACTGTGAGGGCTACATGGCTTTGGCTTTAGCTCAGTATGAGGACCTTTTCTAGCTTGTTAGTGGTTACCCTTGTGGCACAAATGGGGAATAGCAGACCGTGGATTCCTGCGGGTGAATCACATGGACTGACTAATGAAACCAAGCGGCCCTAACTTGTTAGACGAACCTTTGAAAGGCTTCATAGTGAACCCTGCCGGCCTCCCTAGGAAGGGGGTTTAGAGACTCATGACCTCGGGCGAAAGGGTAAATCACGACTCACAGTGAAAGTGTACAACCTCTGCAGAGTGTAAAACTAATATATCAGCCGTGCTCACGGTCACGAGCAGCCTTGGACCAATACAGAATAAATGATCACTAATGGCAAATTATTAAAGTTATTGTTGTTAATATGTTGCTTATGCTATTCTTTATTCACTTTACTTGATCATGAGTTTATTATGGGGTTTGACAACTTGATGCTACTCATATGCTAAAATTGTGACAACTAAAAGCTACATGCAGTTTAACCAGTGTCTAGTCTTTGAGCCTCATGAACCCTATGTTATTCTTGCTGAGTACGAGATGTACTTACGCTTGCCTTTACATTTTATTTGGATAAAAATCTCGGATGGGTACCAGATTGCAAGCTTGGAAAAGAGTTTAGGCTTGTGCTCAACCAGTCAGTTGTCCCTGTGGATGTGGAGCTTTCGCCTGAAGAACGGAGTGTTTTTCCGCTGTTTGCTATCTAAGGTTATATCTTTTATACTAAGTTCGTTATATATATAAGCATTGTCTATTGATCTTACCCTTATTTGTGGCTATATGTGAGATTTGATTTCCTGGGCTCACATATGGTGTGTATCTGGTTTTGTTCTTAAAATCGGGTGCTACACTATCCTAGCCTTTTTGTGCAGCGTGTGTTGAGTTCACATGTAGTACATGAAGAAGAGAAGCACATCCAGCGCCACAATTTGTTCCACAATATCTTATTGTGCAGGGTTGTCGTGTTCTCACCATCATTGATAGCGGGAGTTGCAACAACTTAGTGAGTTCAAATTTGGTTGAGAAGCTTGGTTTAATCACACGACAACATTCGTATCCATATAAACTTTAATGGTTCAATAATAGTGGTAAGACTAAGGTAACTAAACTAGCCCACATTAGTTTCTTCACAGGTTGTTATCATGATACTGCTGATTTTGATGTTGTGCCTATGCAAGCTTGTTCAATTTTGTTAGGACGTTCATGGGAATTTGATAATGATGCTTTACACCATGGTAGAACCAATACATACACTTTCATACATAAGAATAAGAACATTACTTTGCTGCCTTTGTCACCAATGGATATTGTTAAACATGCTAAAGAGATTAACAATAAACCTTCCATAGACATTGATAAAAATAATGAAAATAAGTTACATGGAGGTGCTTTACTTGCTACAACTTCTACTACTGCTGCGTTATGTGATAATCCAGATGCACCATGTTATACTATGCTTTGTCAACCTATTATGTCTTGTGCATTGCCTGCTGTGACTAACCTTTTGCAGAAGTTTGTTGATGGGGAACAGTCGAGGACGACTCTAATTATAGAAGGAGGGGATGATGAGGACATCACCAAGATGGAGTCGAGGACAACTCCAATTCAAGGAGAGGATGATGAGGACATCGCTATGCTGGATATGTTGACAACATCGTCTTTTCTAAGTTGCAATTCATCTCCAACTCAGCTACCACGTCACTCTCGGATTCAGCAAATACGTCGTCAGTGTTTTGATCATAACGTCTTCATACAACAACGAAACGAGGTGATCTTGGACTTGTTGGAAAGGGGACAATGACGCTATCGTTTTGGATCTGGTCCCAGCTCCAGATCTTTCGTGGATTAATTGTTATGTCCACAATAAGGTGTTATGTCACCTATTTTGGGCCAACTTGGTCATGTATCGAATTTGGGCATTAAGCCCATGTTGTGGGCGCCTCCCCCTGGTCGCCTCCAACCCTAGGTCGCTTCTCCTTTATATTCCACGCAGCCGTGCTATTTAGACTTGGGTTTTGTTTAGAGTTTAGTTTTCCATCGAGAAACTGAATCGTTCATTGTAACTGTGGTGACAAATCTTTTTATAGTGATCTAGGACCCTCGTTCTTGATCTCCTCCACTGTGTCGATTAGTCCTTTGGAACCTAGTTCTTGAACCCTCATTTGAATATTCGCGTCATTCATATCTGCAATTTCATATTGCGTGTTTATACTTTCTGGCTTGTTTTCTTTGATTTGCTTGTAGGAAAAGCCTTCTTGGAGAGGTCAATCAAGTTGTGCTTGGTTGATAACCAACGGAGCAGTGGTGTAACGGTTGCAGATTTTGAATCATGCTGATTTGAAGCCAGATCACCAACGTCGAGTTCTCCACAAATCGAATTTACCAATTACCTCTCGGAAGATCGGGCCTGACCCTCATCAGCTTATCACCAACCAGGATTGGCATCAGTCAATGCTCCATCGGCTCCCTCAGCCGTTGCAGATACAGAAGTTACTTCTCCTCCAGTTTCAGCAAGATTGCCTAATGTTCAATCTATGTCATGCTTTCAGGAGGACGAGTTCAACTCAATACAGATCTATCGGCATCAGCTATGTCAGGACCTGTGTCTCAGAATATCCAGATTCCTACTAATTGGTGAGGATACGGTATGCCTCCAGAGTTGTTTACCATCAGCTCTGGGTTGCCTCAAGTATTTGATGCAGCAGGAAAAGCTCCTGTAACATCGGCTGCTCCAGTTTCACCGATGACTCAGGTACCTCAATATGCTACATCGACTACTATGCGACCAATTTCAGGAGGTTTCCAGGTGCCTTCGTTTCAAGCACCCAATACCAGTTCATCGACAAGCTTGCTGCCGATGCAACACAAGGCCCCTGCTATGAGTCAACCTATGGTACAGTTCATGCCTCAAGCTGGTTATGCTAATGTTATCCAACAATGTCAGCAAGTTACCAACCATCGGCAAACTTTGTGCCGATAAATTCTAATAATGGTTGGTTAGGATAGTTACCTGTTCAGCAAAACTATCATGTTGCAGGAACTCAGCAAGGTCATATACAAACTGGCTTCCAAAATCAGGCATCGGCAGCTCAGCCGATGAACCCTGTCCAGTAGGTTAATGGGCCACAAGCAGTGGCGAATATGCCAATTGCTGGAGATCGTGTGCCACAAAGACACGTGGAAGCCTATCAGTAGGTGCTTCCTGTAGAAATTCAGCCAATTCATTGGTAGGAAGCTGATGCTTATTGGGCTGATAAGATAGCATAAATCATAAGAGATCAGTTTGGGATGAAACCCAAAGTTAGTACTTATTCTTATCGGACACCATATCCTCCAGCATATGATTTGATTCCTCTCCCAAATCGGTACAAGGTATTAGATTTCACCAAATTCTCTGGACAAGATGATACATCGATAATGGAGCACGTTAATCGCTTCATTATTCAATGTGGAGAGGCAGCTAGCAGAGATGAATTAAGAGTTCACTTATTTTCATTATCTTCATCTGGATTGGCATTCACGTGGTTCATATCATTGCCACCAAACTCTATTATTACTTGGGCCAATCTAGAGAAACAATTCCATAAGTACTTCTTTGCTGGAGTCCATGAAAAAAGCTTACCGATTTAGTAAAATTGAAGCAACGTAGTGATGAATCGGTAGAAAGCTTTGTGCAAAGGCTACGAGATGTGAAGAACAAGTGCTACAGTCTAGTGCTAGATGATCGGCAGCTTGTCGCTCTGGCTTTTCAAGGGTTATTGCCACATCTCAAGGACAAATATGCTTCTCAGAAGTTTGAAAGCTTGAGTCATCTTGCATAAAGGATTTCTGATCAGGACACTAAGGTTTTCGAACCTAGAAAGAATTGGAGCAAAAAAGTGTCATTTGTTGATGAGGCAGAAGACTCTAATTCTGATGAAGAACCAGTTATTGTCTTGGCTAAGTGGGTTAAGAATAAAAGGCTGATATCTTGTCCTTTTGGTCAGAGGGAACCAGAGAAGTTCACCTTTGACATCACCAAAGCCGATAGGATATTCGATCTTTTACTTCAAGAAGGTCAAATTAAGCTGTCACCCAATCATGTGATTCCATCGGAAGAAGAGTTGAAGAAGATCAAGTATTGCAAATGGCACAATGCAACTCCACACAGTATAAATGAGTGCAAGGTGTTCAGACAGCAGTTGCAATCGGCTATCGAGTCTAGGAGAACTAAGTTTGACAACTCCAAAACCCATAAGCCAATGAAAATCAATCAGCATCCTTTCCCAGCAAATATGTTGGATGTGAAGGGTAAGACCAAGGTATTGACATCAGAGGCTGCTGAGAAGAACGCATCGGTGGATCCCCAACATCGGATAACTACTGATGACGCAAAAGGAAAGGGTTTGCTAGAAAAAGTGGCAGTTCCAAGAAACCTCCTCGATCTGGCATTGTGATCACTCATTGACGGCAGCAGGGAGGAAGGCAGCAGGAGGATTGGCGTTGGCGTGAGAACCGATATCGACAACAGCAAGAAGAGAAACGTCACGAAGAGTGGCATCAGCATAAATATCATTGGAGGTGCCCATTTTTCATCCACTGCTAGGAAGAAGGTATTAAATTGCCAACTATTGAAAATTGCCCTGAGTGCAATGGTTACTATTGGTCCAATCGGCCAAAAAGGAGATTTCAGCCTGGTAATCGGAGTTTGTCTATTAATGAGCCAATCAGAGGCAGAACATTAGTACATGATCAACTGGGGGGCAGACTCAGTGTACATGAAAGGCTTGGTAAGCGCACTGGCTATTTTCCAAGGAATCAAGAAGAGCTTGAGGAGATGGCAAACGCAAGAGTTCCCGATGAAGAAATATTCTACAGGAACCTAATATACGTCGTGTAGAGTCAATTGAGACCCGTTATCAGCCGGTCTGGAAAACTAAGCTTTTCCGATGGAGTTTCTGGCACCTTCCGATGATGAGGAAGAAGTTGTTCTCTCCGATCAAGTAGCTCAGTTGGCACTAGATCCAATTGATAAGGACATGATACCTTTGGTTATGACCATTGACTATAAGGTGAGCTCATTCTATAGTCAATGGTCATAACCGAAGGTATCATGTCCTCATCACTAACCACCCTATCATGAGATAGGTTTGTGTATGAAGGCACTCAACCTCACTCCAAGGATTAAAGGAGTAATGGAACGATTGTACCGATGCAATTTGAATGAAATGTGGACCTTATACAGAGGTAGTATCTTCTCAACATTGGATGCGAAGCAAGATTAGGACAAGATACCTAGATAGATTCAGATTAGACAAGAAAGATCTGAAACTCATTGTAATACCCGATTTTAAGGACAAAATCAGATATGCACCATATATGAGTTCTAAAAGCCAAATCCCACATATAGCTATAAATAAGGGGTAATATCAAAAGACAATGCATAAATATAATATGTAAATAATATATCAGAGATAACCTTAAGCAGCAAACAACGGAAGATAACTCCAACTTCGGGTATTAACTCCACTCTACAGGATCCAACTGACTGGTTGATCACAAACCTAAACTTCTCCTGAGGTTTGGGGGAAATAGCAAGAGTGAGTCCATGTCGAACTCCACAAGTATAGCAACTAGATTGTATATATCCCACAATCTCATGATCAATGTGACATAAATAATGTAGAGCATTAAATAATAAATAATGAGCATATTTAACACACAAGAATCATCACCGTCGATGCAAGAATCTCCAAGGCCGCTCATGACCGTGAGCACGGCTAGAATACCAGTTTTACACTCTGCAGAAGTTGCACATCTTTACCCATGAGTCATGATTTACCCTTTCGCCCGAGGTCGCGAGTCTCTTAACCCTCTTCCTAGGGAGGTCGGCAGGGATCACTATGAAGTCTTTCAAAGGTTTCGTCTAACAAGTTAGGGCCATTAGATTCACTCGACAGGCAGATATAGAGCCCCCCTTCCATGGCACATAACCCGCAGCCTATACACATGGACAGAGGCCACACTATACCCAACGTGTCTAGCCATTCTTACGCCATTTAAGGTAACCGCTAACAAGCTAGAAAAAGATCCTCATACTGAGCTAAAGCCAGAGCCATTATAGCCCTCATGGTTGCACTGTTGTCCCGGTTATCACTTACAGATAAATCATCAAGTGGCTAAAAGTCTTTTTTTATCATTTATTACTTAACATTAATCTAGTCACATGATCATGGTCACAGAAATAAAATCAAAATGCTATACTTGCCTTAATCCAAATGCCCTTGTTGATCCTGCTGGTCTTACTAGTTGTCCAAGGCTCTGATCTTGATCACTGAAGTACTCTTGTTCACCACGAATTGTTCACCAACTATACTCGATCATCGATCATCAACACACAAACAATCGGAGACAACATACACGAAGCAAACAAGGCTACAATTAGAATAGTACACCAAGCATATAAAAACAGTATGAAAGTTTATAAAATGATTCTACGCAGCGCTACGATCACACAGACATAAAGATCACGGAAAACGGAGTTAAAACGGAGAAGCTATGAATTTTTTTAAGATTGGCTTTAGAAAAGAAAATAATTAATTAGGGTCACGAAAATAAAAGGTTTCAAACTGAGCAAATAATATTACTAACATGTAGATCTTGTGATTACGAATCCAACGCAATTTGAACGGGTCAAATCGGAGTTAAAACGTAGAAGGTATGAATCAAATAAGATTTCCTTTAATAAAATAGTAGATTAAATCTAAGCTCGAATTTTAAAAATTAAAAACATGTATAATAGTGGTACTACCGTGTAGAGCATATCATGATGAACACAACTTGGAGGAAGTAAAACAGAGAAAGGGCGACTACTTACGTCGGAAGCTAGCTGGTTCGGGTTCTGAGCAAAGCTAATGGCATCCAGTAGGGCAACTCGCAGGCAGAGAGGAGGCAAGGCAGCTTGTGGACGCCGTGATTGGAGAGCTAGCGACGACAGAGAAGTTATGGATCGACGGTGATGGCCGGACTTGGAGGAAAAAAACAGTTCCAGTTCTTCGCGTGGAGAAAAGTAGAGATGAGGCATCCTTTGGCCACAGTCGTGTCGGTTAATCCCAAGGAGATGGGCGATGGGAGGTTGGACTGGATGGGCAACGACAGCGTACATGAGTGCTCCTCCAAGGTAGTTTCCTGACCAAACGTGATTCAGCGTATAACAATGCACAATTAAGAGATCATATCGGCAAGGAGAATTAAAGAATAAAAAAATAATAACTCTGTTAGGCCGGCCAGGAAGTCGTGTTGCTCGTTTGAACAAGAAACATGGATGTGGCGATCTGCAGTTGCATGGCTAGATGTTGTGGCAGCGTAGAAACTAGAAAAAAAAACTAATTTATTTACTATTACATAGATTCCCAAACTAGGGGCTTTCCTTGTGATAGTTTTGGTGTGCTTTGTCTAAGAGATCGGTACGTATATATAGGGAGGAAAACTCTTCACATCTAGATCAACTAGCGATATGGTATTAATTGATGATACATCTTCCACCTTTACTAATAGGCCTAAATAAAATTAAAGCCCATTAGTAAATAAAGACAAAAGCCTTTGATAGTTGGTGGAAAATAAGAGATTTATTATTTTCGAAATTAATTAATTTTATAGATAAAATAATTCTAGAAAAGTCCAGAATTACTATTTAAGCCGCGAAAGTACTCCGGGAGCTCCAAAAATTTAGAAAAAATTCTTGGAGACATTATGGAAGATGAAGACCCTAAATAAAGTATTTGGAGCTCATGATGAGATAATTTGGAGCATCTAAAAAAATTAGATTATGCTCACAGACAAGATATATTTTCACCTAGAATCTTTGACGGAAAGGTCAGATGTAAAACCATACCGATATATGGTCAATTTCAACAAACCCCTTGGATTGCTTTTCTAGGTAAGTGTTTGAGAACTTTCTCCTAGATAACCTTTTCGCCTTCTAGCTTAAGTCTCACACCTTCACTAAGATAACTAACATTATTTTAATCTATCCTGTCTAATCATTGTGTTGTTTCTCTCCTGGAACCTCATAATCTCAAGGAGTGCAGTGTGTTATTAGACTGGTAATCTCTAAAGGAAATCTCTAAAGATCATTCTGATCTAACAAGATGAAGTTTGTTAACAAGAGTTTTGAAGATGAGCAAACACTTTGTTTAAATGGGGTAGCGCCACTACGATCATCACTCTCGAAAATCTCAACTTAGAAGACATGGGTAACTATAGATTGATCCTTATCATTCTTGCGATGAACCCTTATCATTTTTGCCAACCTATGATCTTGGATCATACATCTTACTAGGACTACAAATGATTAAGCATGAAGACTTTAAAAAAATCTAAGTCTTTGTCAACTTTCGCTAATTCTTTATCCTTTCATCTACTATCTTATACATATCTGGAACCAACGAAATTGTGAGCACTATAAGATCGAGTCTTGTCTTTCTATGTCAACCTTTGTTAATCCTTAGTCCTTTATATCATCTCTCGTCAAAAGTCTCGGAACAACTTTGATGATCTACTTTACCTTTCTCCCAAGTCTCTTCAAATCTCGGGACGAGTTAAGTGGGGTAGATCTATAACGCTCTGACATTTTAATTTTGGATTGTTATTAGAAAACACTAAATTAATGAAGGATTTAAAAATTTTCTAAAATATTCCAAGATTTTATTAATTATTGTTAATTCAAAATGAGGAAAATATGGATTTTTAAAACTTTTACAAGTGAAGTGAAAGATGTTTTGTTTTGATTAGTGTGCCCTTGCTTGTTCTTGGTTGTGTGTGAAAAAGATGAATTTCTAAAGTTCCAGCAACTATAATTAGGCCCTTTTCAGTTTTTGGAAAAATAAAACACTAAAAGTCCTATTTGAAAAAAAACCATTTCTAATTTGAATTAAAAAAAACAATTTAAAAAAAAATAAGTTATTAAGAAATTATGCTTTGTTTCCAAAAAAGTGTTAAAATAAAACAAGCTCCTAAATAATCTCAAATTAGGAATTCAAAATGGTTTGAAAATAGTTTGGAAATTGGTTGGCAAAATAGTTTAAAATTTCTATTTTACAAAAAGAGAAGTTATTTTTTTCTCACTTTTTCCTCCCCATTTTTGGCCTGCTCCCGCTTGTAGCCCAACCCCGGCCTGGCTTCTCTACAGCCAGCGCGCGCACCTCCTCCTGGGCCAAAGCCCACCTCCCGTGCGCAGCTACCAGCCCGCACTCCGGCCCATCCAGCGCGTGCCCGCGCCCCTCGCCCGTGTCGCTGACGACCTGGCCCCACCCGTCAGTGGGCGGCCTGTCTTCCTCCTTATGGCGAATCACGCGGACGCCGCCACCATCATTCGATCCGAGCCCGTGCGCACCCGAGGATCCCTGTGGCCCATAAAGGCCTTGCTCAGTGCGCCGCGACCCCCCTTTGAACAATAATCGAGCTCCGCCGCCACCTCTAACCCTAGCCGCGCAGCCGCCATAACCGCGGTGCCGAGGTGCCCGCCGTCGTGGATCCCCTTGGTTGCCGCACCCTGGGCGCTAAGGACCAACCTCTGAGCTCCGCATGGAGATGAGAGACCCGCCGAACCCTCTCCAATCCTCCCTCTCGCATTCGTGTGCCCGCATGAGCTCGTCGGAGGAGCGCCGGCGCACCAAGCCGCTCTGCCGCGTGCGCAGCCGCCTTCGGCCTACCCCGGTCGCCACGGTGCCTCGCATCATGCTCGCAAGGCCACTCCGTACCCTTCCACGCCCTCGCATTAAGCTCTTGAGCCCTAGAGCCACCGTTTTGCTGTGCTCCGGTGAACCGCCGCCACACGCCACAGCGGGAAGCGCCGCTCCGGCGACCTCCCCCCATTGGAGTCACCAGATCCGTCCAATCCGTGATCAATGGCCTAGATTAGATCTAGGCACTGGTCAACCGAGTCAGCGCCGACGTGGTGCCACGTCATCACCACGTCACCGCCACATGGGCAGCGACCTGGTCAACAGGCCAAGACCGTGGTCAACACCTTCATTTTCACAAGTAGGGCCCTGAACTTTTTAGAAAATAACCCGCAGTCCACTACAGTTCAAAACTAATTAGATCTAGGTCCTGTTTCTTTCAATTTAGCCCCTAAACTCGTTGGTATTTATGGATTAAGTCTGAAATACTTTTAAAATTCAGTTTTAATTGTTTAAAATGCGAAAAATATTTTTGTTAATTCATAGTTTTGCCACTGACCAAGTTTTGCTCATAGATTTCATGTTTTAACTCTGATTGATCCCGTTCTCGTCGCCTTAGTTTCATGATGACGTAAACTATGCATTAGTAGTAATGTTCACCATGTCTGATGCTTTTAGATTTCACCATAAATGTTATTTTGTAAATGCTTATTCAATAATCGTTGAAATCGAAAGCAACTTAGGGTTTAATAAATCTTTGATCTTTTTCATAAAATAAGTATTAGTATGTTTTATGCCAACTTAAATGCCTTTTTAGTTGTGATCTACTTAATCTAATCTTATTTCATAAATGCTCTGTTTAACTTATGTCACAAATTCCTTGTTTCTAACTATAAATGATAAAGTGATATAAATAATATTAAATGTTTATAAATAAGATATGACTAAAGTTTAATCATGATTTTTACCATTCCGTATAAAGTGGTTAACTCAACTATGTATCCATCATCTCTTTTCATTAAATAAAATCACATCAAGCATATAGTTGTCTTCTCCGTTAGACTTCAAACCTCGATAGTTGTGTCCGCTTAATGATAGCTCTATTCTCAGTCGTTCTTGTGTTATCACGATCGTAGCAACAAGCCATGTCGTTTAGTGTGCTCTTTCTAAACTATTCTTTTGATTGTCATTTGTTCTTAGTCGTGATTGTTTGTTTGTCTGTTTGTGTTGCTTGTTTGCCATGAGTAGAAGAAGCGTGGTTCGTCAACAGTGAAGACCAGGAGCTGAGGACCGACAGTTGCAGTAGAAGATAAAGATCACAAGAAAGAAGTCAAAGAGTTCTAAGCAGTTTTACACTAGGAATAAAGGCAAGTGTAGGCTCCCTTTGATCATACTGTACTTATGAACTTTAAATACATTTACTTTCCATTGCATGTGTCTTAATATTGCAAACCCTAAGGACATGACTAGCCCTCTACTATATTCCTTGTACTCCTGGGTTTATACATGGGTAGTATAGTGAACAGTAGATATGCTTAGCTGCTCTCCTCATCTATTCCATATAATAAATGGAAGTAAATAATCTTGCTTAATAAATTCTTTAATGATGATTGATGTTTAAATGATGAATGATGGTCACTTCGGTGATGGAGATGTGGCGGTGCCTGCGAGCATCGTGGTTACGATGAGGAAAGTAGGAGCGGGTACTGTTGGATGGCCCGGTTGCCGGGCGTACCCGTCTCTGCTCTCCGTAAGGACTTAGTCATAGAGCGCCCCCTGGGACATACAGTGCACCTCCAAGCTATATGGCTTTCGCTTGACTAATTAGCAGGACCTCCACTAGTAGGATGTTACTTTCCCGGTAGGCATGAGGAATTAACTTGGGTAATGAATATTAAGTTGTCGGTTGATCGGTATGCCATGGCTATGGGTATCGACTGCCGAGCGCCCCAGCCAAAACCTACAAGTGGCATCCTATTAGTTAGACCCTGTGAAAGGTCTCATAGTGAGACCCTGCCTGCTCACCTTGGTAGTGTTTTGGGGAGTCGCGACCATGGGCAAATGGGAATCACACTTGGAGTGAAAGTCCACACCTCTACAGAGTGTAAAAATGATATATCAGTCGTGCTCACGGTCACAAGCGGCCTAGACTCTCACATGATGAGCAAATTGGAATCACATGGAACTTGGAGGCGGAACTTGGTTGAGGTTGCTACCTCGTGCTTTGGCGGAATGGCTATTCCATGTTGGAAGGATTGCTATCCTATGTTCTTTATTGGGATTGCTATCACATGAGTCTATCCCACCATCCTCGAGTTAATCCTTTTACGTGAATCAAGGACAAAAGCGTAAGTGGGATGGTGGTAGGTGTGGTTTGCTCAGCATGTAGAGTGTACCTGAGCCATTTAGACTCTAGGGCATTACAGTTGTGTGGCCTACTAACTAATCAGTGCCTTAAGACACCCCACGATTATAACCCTGATAGGATGAGAGTTTATCTATGTCTAGGATGTGTTGCAGAATAAGATACTTTATTACTTTCGCTATGCTTGCACACTAAGGATGCAAACTATAACCAAACTAATAGGATCACTAGAACTCATGGTGTTGACCATGGCCTATAGGTTTCTAGACTTGCAGTGGTGTTGTGAATAGTAGTTGATTTTTGGCTTATGCTTAAGGATGCCCATGGATTGGAGATTATCCAACCTTCGCTTCTTCTACTAGGATAGTAGTGTTTTTTTATTTTAGCCCCGAGAACTTGAATCCAAGCTACTATAATAATCATATTTAAGTACCTTAATGTCATATGGATTTATAGTCAATTGAATAATCAATGCTTGTGAAAGCTAATATATCCTGAGACTATCATAGAGGGACAAAAGAGTTAGAATTTAAGTCTTGAAATTCTAGCTATTTTCACCATCTCTCCTTCCTCATCTTCATCCATGACTCCTTAATCTTAAGCTTCATAATCTAGATCTTAGCACAATAAGAGGCAAGCACCATACAATATCTTGCCAGCTTTGGCCATAGAACTTGCCTATGTAGTAACTTATGAATAATAAGGGAAAAGATGGATGACATGGATGGCCATCACATGACATCACTATTGGCTATTGTAGCTACCCTAGGCAAGTGGCAATGGAAATGAATGTCTTGCTTATACTCCTGCTAGAGTTTGGAGAGATAGAGAAGATCTTGATATTATGATTACAATATGGCATAAAATAGATTCTTATAGGAAAAATATTATGTGCACAATATTTTTAAATAATAGTAATGGATTCCTATTTTGCCCTACGACAAAAGAGCATTTTAAGATGGTTATTTAGACACTTCTATGGAAATTGATTTGCAATTTTCCTATGTTGGTATGTATATAACATGTTTGATGTTTTTATTGACATATTTGTTGTAGGAGGAGATTCTCCATTATCGTGTTCACACTATTAACTAGAAATTTGCGTTCAATCACCTAAAACCTAGTGCAAGGAGAGAAAATAGGTAGCAAAATAATTTAACTTTGATTCTGCATTGTGATAAAAGAATGATACAGTGCAAGAAAAACAATTATAACCCAAGTGATACATAGCAACATCTGTTGACCACACTAGAGCTAGCATCAAAACAAAAAATCATCTGGCATGCATGCATCTGGTTTGGTTTTCTTGATTGGGGTGTTTCCTAGGATCATCTCATCAACATAGCTACTACCATGAGGCATGTAGATTAGCTCTTCCCCAGGGAACCAATCTACATGGACATTGGCAGTGGGTAATATCTGAGGCCACCTGTTCTCATCCTCAAATGTCCGACCAGTTTGTTGTTGTCGTTTGTGGTATGTCTCAACCCAAGTCTTGTTAGTGGCCTTGTTCTTAGCGGCCTCCACAAATGCCTTCCTCTCAACATCTAGCTCCACCTTAGCACATGCCACTTGGTTGGCATTGGTGCCAATTTTGGCAATAGCCTCCTCCTTCAGACGTTGTAGCATGTCACCATGTGCAAGACGGAAGTTTGCCACATCGAGTGCTAGCTCAGGGTCCATGTATGCATCGAATGCACGCTCTGAGAATCGAGCAAGCTCGGCATCATAGCTACCATCTCCACTCATCTGCACCATGGCAATGACACCTGCTGGCCTTGCTGGTGCATGGCGACCATGTAGGAATCGTAGCTCTATGTCACTGAATGCAGCTCGGAAGTTGAGCACCATTGCAGATGTGTTTGGTCCTAGGATGGCAAGTATGGCACGATCATGTGCAAGTGCCGCTTCCTCTGCTGTCCCAAATTCACCAACATCAAAAGACCAACCATCACGATTGACGATGTAGCTACGCCACTTACCACTTGGTAGCCTTGTTATGCCACGATATTCGATGGTAGCAATAGGAGCAGTGCTATAGGTAGCAACAGCTTCTTTGGTTTCCATGGGGTGGTGTGGCTAGAAAATGATCACGACTAGAGGTGTTGCACACAATGTGAAATGCTTGACCATGGATTGATCTTATATAGAAATAAAGATTTTGTGGACAGCTAGGATATGGCAACACCATAATTAAATGCAGATTTGAAGATTGTGTGGGAATCCATTTCTTGTCTGCAAGCATTTAAAAAGAACAACACTACAAACTAGGTATATGAGATTGGATATCTATCTATAAATGAAATTTGTTAAACAATATCCCATTTTAGATTTGCACTTAGGCTTAGACCCCTTCAATACCATAAAACAAGACTTGGGCAAATGTTCCCAACATGGTCCCTAGGTCTTGATTGATTATTCTAATCATGCATGGCCTTGCTCATAGAAGCCGCTAAGTTGACCCTCAATGCCAAAATCAATGCTAGAGAAGACTTTAATACGAATTTGGCCATGAGAGACTTCTTAAGTACTGCAAAAGAAGAGGGCTACTGGTAGAGCTGGCGAATTCAGCCTACAGGGTCAACCCAGTGGCTTCAAAGACGAAGGCTTGGGTGGCTATTGCCAACATGATCCCTAGGTCTTGCTTGATTATTCTAATCATGTGTTGCCTTCCTCATAGAAGCCACTAGGTTGACCCTGAAGGCCGAATTCAATGGTAGAGAAGACTTTAATAAGACCTTAGCCATGAGAGACCTTCTTAAGTATTGCAAAAGAAGGAGCCTGCTGATGGAGCTAGACGAGGAGGCAATACTAGTTATTAGGTCAAATAGAGGCTTGGCCCATATGTTGCCCCCTTTAAAAGCCATTCCGTATTAATAAGGTTTTTTTATGTTGGTATATCAATAACTTACATTGGATATTTATCCTCCCTAAAATCAATTGAGATCCTATTTTTATGGGAAATCTATGGGCCTAGGGCCTATCATGTCTAGTGTAAATATATGGGCCTAGGGCCCACATGTCTAGTGTAATCCCCTAATGGCCGGCACAACACCCTCACACTGACAAGGCCTGACTGCCAATCATTAAAAGCTATTCTCTCTAGAGCCTCAGTTATTCCCTAAGTCCTATGAATCTAGTATCAAAGATGTTAGGTTCCAGTGAAGGTCACAAGCATCCAAAAGTACTATCGTCGCTAGCGGCGGTGACCACAATGACCTCCACTATGCCAATGGGGTTTTCCTATGGCTTGCTAGGTTATGGGATGGTAGCCCTCACCATGGTGGGTGTGAGGATTAGAAGATCTTTATATCAGCTTGTTGGATTATCTAGAAATCAAGGAATGGCATCATTTTTTACAACAAGCCTGCTACTCTGGATGAAAGGAGAACAACTCTTAAAGATGACCTAGCTTGGTTTGCATCAAAACTAAGAAGAAAATTGCAAACCCCCTTAATGTTTGGCGAGAGAGTTATCTTCTGTAATTGTCTTTGTTTCTACAGTTTAGGCTTTGCAAGCCTTGTAATTAGTTTACTGTTTCTTTGTAAACTTGTACATTTTTATACAAAAATGCAAAAGATCGGTAGGGGGCTTACCTACTGTTTCCTCAAAAAAAACACCCTCCTAAATGAGTACCTAAGATGGTAGTTCTTGATGGTGGATAGCATCAACAATTTATAATTGAATAAACATGAAAAAGAGTACAATAGAATGAATCTAACATTTGACTTTGTGACCATTGAGCTAGCCAAGCTCAATGAAGTCGAACTGTAGCAAACATCAGGATAGACGTCCCCCAAATGAGTTGTAGTTACTCTTATGATAGTAGAGAAGAGATTGAGAGTAAAACTTAGTCAAATAATTACTCAACAAATTAGCTTGATAGCATATCAAATCGAGTTGTGACTTCTTTTATGGTCAATGATGTAAATGGTTAAATTCTTCATCATAATATGATTGTGACATGTGAGTTGCTTGATGATTGGCTCGTGTGGTGTAACTCAACCATAAAAGTTCCTAAAGAGGAGGCACGGATGGCACTCTCCTAGGGATCCTTAGTGTTGGTTTAGACTGAAATAGGTCAGCCAAGTGCATGGCAATCAATTTAGCTAGATTGGAGCTCAGGACACTCATAGCGGGTATAAGAGCTGAGGTTGACTTGTGCATGCGATCCTCTTATCAAGCTTTGCTTAAGTCAATCATCATGTTTCTAGGACCCTAATATGAAACATCTATGCTTTAGGAGCAAGACTATAAGTTAACTTAATCCTTCACTTTTAGCATATTCTAGCCTATCTCTATTTCACAACTAGTTTGTAAACCTTATTAAATAAATACAAGTTTATTTTCTAAAGTAGTGACTTAGTAAATTGACTATGAGCAAATGACTTGGAGATCACCTAAGTGAGGAGTGCAATTTAAGCGAGACGCCCTATCAGAATCACATATCTCATACAAAGGATAGCATCTCACACATCATTAATATATATATCAACCCATCATCATAGAAAATGTTAGCACGAGCCAAAGATATTACAATGACATGTGCAGATCTCTAAACCCTTTGTCTTTGTGTCCTCCGGCTCCTCCATAGGAAACAACAGGTGCTACTACTAGCAAATGATAGTCGCTAATATTTGGCATTCGCTTGAGGTTATCTACCGAACCTATTAGTCATTCAGTAGTGTTTTTCTTTTATAATAAATCAGCAAACAGTACTTTCACCCATGTCTTATTAGCCCAAGTGAACAGGACGGCCATGTGAAGTATATCCATGTTGTATGGCTAATTGGGTCATATATCTCTTCTTATTATGCAATTTTTTTGCCACCACATGTAAAACTAGAAATGTACCCTAGTTTGTAGTTAAGAAATTTTATTAATACTTGTATCATGTAGATCAATTGGTGTATCTTCATGAATATGACTTTTCTCTCTTTAGAGAATGAAGCCAGATACTTCATTCTTCCATCATCTAGTATTCTACCATACACAAGCATTAGTATATTTTATTGTATATATACTCACTTGAAATTAGTTAAATTGTAATTATTGACGCTTCTACATCAATCCGAAGAACTATAAATCCCTCTACAAAACTATATAATAACGCGCGGGGTATGATCTAGTATATTCAGTTGAAGATACAATTTTTTTATTAATGGAACAACAGGCACATTTTTTGTATTGTGCATTGTAGTTTACAAATATTTATTTAGTTATTTTATATTGTATATGTTGAGTTTCTTTCTATTCGCATTCTGACCATTGTTGGCAAATCTTAACACACACCGGCTAGAGTAAGATGTGACAAGTATATAGAAATGGTGGCGCCTAACCAGCACTGCTTAAATGCAAGCCTGAGCTGTTATTAGGATAGGGTGTCAGGCTACCCTGAGCAACGGCTCCAGAAATGCTAAGCAATGCTAAACTCTAGCGATGATGCAATATGTACTAGGGGTAACTCTGCAAGCGCACAGATACCAATGTAGCATGCACTTCAACCGTGGTGAGTATCCGCGGTGTCGTAATTTATAGTTCGTCCAAGGGAAAGCATGCTAGAGGAGATAGCAAGGAAGGGAAATCCTATCTCAGGATTAGCTAAGGTAGTGAGGTAACGAAGACGTATAGGAAGGTTGATGTGGTTCTGGATAACTCTAAGATAACTAGTGTAGTGTAGCTAGGTGGGAGGACAACGAGTGAGAAAAGACTCCTATGACTCCAACTTTACTCCTGTGGACCAATCTAGTCTAGTAGCGGACACACTATAATGTCACTAAACTTAACTACTTGTTTGCTTGAAGTCGACTACAATAGGAGGACGAAACTCCTATCCAAGCGGACTCGTTTCTTATGGGTGCCTACAGACCGTAACCGACGTGAATAGAACCTATTGGGAAGCAGAGGCCTATCACGCTTCGCCGCCGCCTGCTAACATGTTTGATACGGTACTATTCAAGGGCAGGCTTTAGCCTAAGCACCACGCTTATGCTAACTCCTACTACTCCGACTAAGTATACGACCTAGTCCAAGCACCGCGTTACCAACAGAGAAAACAACGCAAGCACTTAAGACTAACTTAGCTAGTATATAACTACTACAAGACAGACTAGGACACTACAATAGAATATTGCACTAAGTAAATACTGAAGGTAAATACTTAGAAAAGTAAAGGAAAAGTAAATATATTAAATACTCAAAGTCTTACAAGAGAAAAGGTAAAGAGGAATACTTGACTCTCCAGAAGACGACTTCGGAGACTCCGAGCTTCGCTCGACTCAACTCTAACTCCCACACTAGACTAACACTAACACTTACAACTGGAAAGCTAGAACTAACTTGAAAACACACACATTAAGAGGGTGGATGCAGCCTCTATTTATAGGGGGGTAGAGGGGGTGCCACGTCAGGGATCCATGTGCTTCCCACTTTTCCACCCTTGGATAAACTATCATTGGAACCGCCTTGGATGGACGTCGAAGATCATCTGCACATGCTGCCAAAGTCGATGGAGTGTAACCGACCTTACGTGGGCCCATATCATAGGTCGATCGACCTGACATTTTGTGAGGTGGGGCCACCCTGAGCCTTCTAGAAGGTCCTAGAGGTCGGTTGAGTGGAGCTGACAGGTAGGTCCCACCATGGCTCGGTCGGTCGACCAAGGTTTGGTGGGGTGGGCCCACCAGCCTTGCTCCATTGTTGTCCCCATCTGTCATAGAGTGCAACATGTGTTCATTTCTAGTCTGGTTCTTCTGGTGGGTCCATGGATTCTTGTACCTCCATCTTTCACCCTTGAACAGAAACACAAGTGTGATCTCAGGGTGGAGATGGACTTAGATGTGTTGTCTTAGGATCCTAGAACTGAGCCAGCACCTGGACCACCCCAAGTATAGGTCGGCCGACCGGGCCTTGGTGGGTCCAGGGGCTCATTTTCTCCCAAATGTAAGTGTTCCTGCATCCAAATATTAGAGCACAAGTGGAACCTCTTAGTGATAAAAGATGCCTATGCTATGCCATTCTTCCACTATTTCTAGCCTATTGACGGTGTTTTCATGTGTGGATTTTATAGCTTATCCACCGTCAACAAGATCCCCCAAGCTTAACCTTTGCTCGTCCTGAGCAAATAATTAAACTTAGTCTTGGTGGATCAGGAGTTGCTGCAATGTCAACATTTCAAGAGTACCATGTACGCAACAAATTATTTCTCATAAGTATGGAAAATTTAGCTATGAAGACTTACCCATTTACCTTAGTTCTTCATGGGGCTTTTGGCTTTTCCTTTGTCTTGGGCAGTTGAGACACAGAACGGTTAGATATAGAGCACCACTTTCTTATTCTTAGCGAGTTTCATACCGGAGGTTTTTCAAATTTTTCACAAGAAAACTAGGTTCCTCAATTGATTTCTCTCAATCTCTCAAGTGGATAATGTACCTTACCAAAGGCTTTGCTTTTCTCACAACCTATTGCTAAGGCTTTATGTGGATT
Organism: Sorghum bicolor; assembly: GCF_000003195.3. NCBI lineage: Eukaryota > Viridiplantae > Streptophyta > Magnoliopsida > Poales > Poaceae > Sorghum > Sorghum bicolor. The sequence continues at coordinate 27,612,202 of NC_012870.2, read as the reverse complement.
TTCGGTAGGTGTGGAAGGTGGGCATACTTGCTTCTTGTATGGGGATAAATCAAAAACCAAACTAAGTTAAGACCAAAGGCAGAAGCTAGACTGAGACGTGCAAGTGTGTGGAATGGATCCTATCACTAAACTATACTCCTTTTATTGCATGATCTTTCTTTCTTAGAATATTTTGACACATGGCTACCAAGTTTTTTTTGGTCATGTCTCTCTAAAGGATACTGAGAGAAAGATCAATTTGAAAAAATGGATGGAGTATTTTCCTAGCAAAAATTTTGTTGCTTTCTCCTAGTATAGGAGAAGAGCTTTTTTCTGGTGGATGGAAGGGTGCATGTTGTGCGCAATCCTCAGTGTAAGAATTGGCTTTATTTGGTGGGTGCAAAGTGTGTCTCAGTCTAAACATATGACTCCAATCTAAGTTGAGTTCAATCCTTGACAAAACCCCAACAATTGCAAGCAGCTATGGCTAAAGTATGTATATATCTATGGAGCATAAATATTTGGCCTTGGTAGGAATTTTATAATCATTGAGGAACCATTGTTTTTAGATTTTTTTCCAAATAAATTCTCCGATAATCATGCAAGCTTAGAATAAAAATATAGCAGCTCTTGTCTTACTATCTCATATCTCACAACAACTTAGACGTAGTTTTAGCACTTGCAACCCACAGAAAGAAATCAGGTTCATGGTTGTCTTATGTGAGCCAAGTGATCCATACTTAGAAAAATACTAAGTTGAGTGATAGATACTAGAGAAATATTAACAGAGCAACTATTCATCATTTCCAAGAGAAAGATGGCATGCATGGCAAATTGAAATTGCAATAAATTTTAAAAGGGGCCAGAATGCTTACCTTGGTGGGGGAGGATCTCCCCCAAGCTTGTCTCTTCTCATGCCTCCTCACTCATATGGTGGATAGTTATATGGATATGGTGGAGGATATGAGGGCTGCTGAGGATATGGTGGAGGATACTGTGGAGATGGGTCTTGCTGCCACTGTGGTGGCATAGGAATGAATGGAATATCTGGTGGTAGTGGCCTCTCATGGTGTGCATACATCCTGTTCCAGCCTATGTTTTGTTGGACTTGGAGATCTAGGAGGGCTTGCTGGGTTTGAGTTGCAGTGTTTTGCATGTCCATGTCAATGCGTTGAGCACGGGGCCGTGAATCCTGCAAAGAAGAACAAGACATACGGCCACTATGGGCACCAGACCTGCGTCCCAACTGGGACGTCTGCATCCCACTAAAACTTCCCTTGTAATCACTATCATCATCATCACCTGCAGCTCATGCTCTTGCACGTGTGGTTGGTCCTGCATGCCTCATATGTCTTTTGCACATAGGGAGTAATGGTTTGCCACTATATATTTTTAGTTCTTCATAGGGCAATAAAATTGTTTCATGGGTATTATAAACTTTTAAGAACACTGAGTTATTTGCTCCACCCTTAGGATATTGCCCCTGAATGTAAAATCTTTTGTGCAAGACAACTCTAGGAGTAATTATGTATCTATCAAAGTTATTGAGCAGATTTAGGTGTGCACAAAATTTTGTAATCATAGAAGTAAATTCAATGGCCCACCTCCTTGGTTGGGATGATGCCCATATCCAATGTTTAGCCATTTCTACCACTAGTGAAATTTGAATTTTATGAACGATGGCAAAATGGATCCTAGTGTCAATTTCCCTGACAATTCTTATGTCATCTCGAGGGAACAAAGTGAGTCCTATCCACTGGTGCAAGAAAAGCAAGGTAGGATTGCATATGTGACTAGTACGTGGTTGCCATCCCTCATAATTTTCCCCAGTGATTTCATACCAAAATTCTTTCTTGTTCATGTGCTTAGTGGCATGCTCAATTTTAATGTTGGGATTATCAAAACGAAGACATGTAGAGAAAACATCCCATAGAAGGTCAAACTCATTATTAAGCACTCTGAAATAAATTTTCTCTGTGGTTATTCTTAGGGTGCTTAAAACTTCTAGGGTGAGAATTTTACTTCCTTTTACATTAGACAAATCCCAAAATTCATCCCACCCCATTTTCATGAAAACTTCTGTGAATTCATCATATAAGCCCATGCTTTGGAGAAAGTCAAGAGATATCACCTTTGTGTGAATAAATTCACAGTCACGGAGTTCCTCAAGCTTCTCCATCTCAGCAGGAGTGAGCCATATGCCGGTTTCCTCATCTTGAATTCTCTCGGGGACGGCTTCTTCATTAACTTGAGGTGGTGGAGATGATACTTGCTCCCTTGATGCTTGACTCCGGGCATCTTGCATGGAGGAGTCACTAGAGCTAAAGGAAATTCGATGGAGCACCGACTTCCCCCAACCGCTGACTTTCTTCATGACGATGAACTCTTGGATAGTAAGGATAAAAAGAAAATGTTTTTGGATTTTTGTTTTGGAGAAAAGGATGGTTAAGAAATGGAGAAGAGAATGGGTTTCTTGCTAGTTGGTTGAGTGCACAAGAGTGTGAGTGTGTTCGGATGAAGGTGAGAGTAAGGGGAAGTGTTGGTGTGTATTTATAGAGGTTGGTCAATATTCACTTCTGGGTAGTTTTGCTATGTGGCCGTGGCACCTATCTTGTGGAATCCAATGCAAGCAAGTGAATGTGCTGGGTGCACCAAAGCACGGTCGGCCGACCAGCCTCTCTCCACATTTTCAAAGTTTGAATTCACCAGGAGCAATGCAATGAGAGATGGGTCACAAGGCATGTGATGGTGTCCTTCATCATGGGTCGACCGACCCATCTTTCTTCCCCCTTTTGCTTTGTGCCAAAGATGAGAGTGAGTGGAGGTCATTCCATGTTGGTTGCATGCATAACATGCTTTGGATGGTGGTGCATGGCATCTCCCTTTCTTGGATGAAGTGATGAAAGGAAAGAAAGCAAAAGAGAGGGGGCAAGACAAGACTAGGATTGGTGGCATTTTGTGTCATGAATTCTCACAGGAGAATCCTCCTCATCCTTTTGTGATTAGCTTAGTGCTAAATAAGCTTGCTTAGCCAAAATGAATGGTGGATTGGGGCATAAGTGAGGTTAGGGAGAAGGATTGTCATGAAAATTTTCCTCTAGTCCCTTGGATTATTTATGGCCAATTTGTTAATTATATTTTCCTAAGCAAGAAGGTGAGGGAGAGCCACTAATTCCTAGGAAATTAAGTCGACAGCCACCTTTCTTACATTCTTGCAACACTCATCCTAGAGCCATAAGATCACAAATACCAGAAGCTGGAGGGAGGTGGGCCCAATATCAAGGTCGGCCGACCATGATTTGCCGCCCCAGGCTCTGGTGGCACTCAATCAGAGCAATCATGCATTGTGCAGTAAAACTTCTTTGCTTCAAGTCACAAAAGTTACCAAGCTAGCTTCATCTAGATTCTCTAGTAGGCATGTGAAGCAATTCATGTCATTAAATTTAGTTTTCACTTTGGCACAGATATGAGCATGGGATTGTGTGATGATGGAGCAAAATTGAGCAGGTGGACCCACCAAGGGCAGGTCGGCTGACCTAGCCTTGGGTCTCACCTGGTGTCCATTTGCTCAGCATGTTAAGCAGAGGTTGATTTTAGGTTTTATTATGCACAACTGTGGTCGACAGAAAAAATGTTTTGAATAAAGAAAAACTAATAATTAAATGCTGAAAATAAATGCTGAATTTCAAAAGTTTGAAAACTCACCTTGGTTTGACTTACCTGGATGGTAGAGTAGTTGCCTCAGGTCCTTTCATCAGGACTTCCCTGAGGTGCTGTAGGGGCCTTCTCGGGCGGAGGCACTATTTTTCACTTCCATATCTGCTTGGCTTTTGCTCGTGGTTTTGATTTAGCCTTCTTTTTGGTGTGCGTCAGGGAAATAATTGTAGCCAGCTCTGTAGCCAAGATCATTGAGCACTGCTCAGCTTTTGGCTTGAAGTTGAATTTCTCCTGAGCCCCATTGATGGTAAATTGAATTTCTCCGGCTCCAACATCAATATGTGCCTTGGCAGTGCTGAGGAATGGTCTCCCAAGGATGAGGGGAACCTTTTTGTCAACTTCCATGTCAAGAACTACGAAATCCACAGGAACGATGAAATCACGTATCTTGACAGGGATGTTCTCAGCTACTCCCGTTGGATGGCGAATCGACTGATCCGCTAGCTGAAAATATATTGATGTAGGGGACAAGGTAGTATGATTTAATTTGTCAAAAATTACCTTTGGCATGACACGGACGCTTGCTCCCAAGTCGCACAGTGCATGCTCAAAATGTTGTGTCCCGATGGAGGAATCAATGGTGGGCACCTAGGGTCCTTCTTCTTCTCTGGGAATTTATTCAAGATGACTTCGCTGCATTCCTCAGTTAGTTTAATTACCTCGGTTTTAGGTAGTGGCTTCTTGTTGTTGAGGATGTCTATCAGGTACTTGGCGTAGGTTAGAACCTGCATTGCATCAAGTAACGGGATATTGACATATAATTGTCGAATTACCTCAACAAATTTGCTGAATTGTTCATCGGTCTTTTGAATCCTCGTCCTGGGGAATGGCATCAGTAGGTTTGTATCGTAAAACTCATGTGGTGCCACTTTCCCATTGAACTTGGTACTTTCTTCTGTTGATGGAAGCTCTTCTTCTTCTACCTTGTCTTCTTCATCCTGGTTGTCCTTCCTTGCTAGTTTCCTTGTCATGTTAGGATATGGTGGATCACGAGTGGTCTTACCCCCTCTCATGGTCACCGCATTTGAGGAATAACAAGAATTAACAGAAGCAGCAATTTGAGTCATCTGGGATTCTAAGACCTTGTTAAAGCTCTATTGGTCCTTAACAGCAGAAGCTAGAGAGTTCATTTTAGAAGTTAATAATTCAAGAGTCTTGTCGTTAGCTAACAACCTTTTATTTATGCCTTCATTAATTTAAGCTTGATTAATAACAAGATCTCTAAGCGTAGGCCAGCTAGATTTTTGAAAATTACCTTGGTCTTGGAAGCGTGAAGTCGGTCCACTTTACTGTGGTTGCCCATTGTTGAATGCGGAGACGACCTCTGGAGTTTCTTCCTACACCTCGCACCTTTGGATTGCTTCAATGCCACGTGATGAGGTGTATTGTTGGATGGCCTCTCAATCTTTCTTGAAGTTGGATGTTTCTTCCATTTTCTTCATCAAGAGCTCCATCTTTTGAGAGATGGCTTTCACCTCCTCGATGGTGTGGGTGCCTCTTTTCTTGGGTCTAGGACGTTCATCATTCCACTCTCGATTTGTCACAATGTTCTCAATGAGCTTCTTTGCTTGTGTGACATTGAGAGATGTGAATGATCCTCTTGCAGCAGCATCAAGGAGACTACGGGCATCTAGTGTTAACCCATGGTAGAAACCTTGGATCAGGAGCCATTCCTTGATTCCATGATGAGGGCATTCCCGAATGTACTCCTAGAGATGTTCCCATGCTTTGGGAATGGTCTCTTCTACCTTTTGATGGAAGCTGGAGATTCTTGCCTGCAGAGCTGATGTTTTGCTCATTGGGAAGCACTTGTTGAGGAATGTTGTAGCACACTCACTCCATGTGTTAACATCATTAGGGAGAGCGTAGAACCATTGCTTTACTTTCCCAAGCAGAGAGAATGGGAACAAGCAACGGCGGATGGCTCCCACTGTGACTCCTTTGATAGCGATGGTGCTACACACTTCTAGAAAGTTCTGAAGGTGTGTGTTTGCATCCTTGTGTGGTTTCCCACTAAATGTACTAGCTTGCTCCATACAGATTAGCGATGGCTGGATCTCAAAGTCAATATCTCTAATCTCCACTTGCGGTCCCAATGAGATATGGGTCGCAGAGGGAGATGAGAAGTCGGCAATCGGTTGGTTAACCATCAACATCCTGATTCTTAGTGCTAAGCTTCCTTCCTTGAGTGAGTTCAAGTGTGAGCTAGATCTCTGATGGTGGACTAGACGAAGTCTAGAATTCCTTCGAGATCTCTGAATCGGCTAATGTGGTTGCCTTGAACTGGAAATCACTCATACACTACTTGGTTTCACAATGAAGAGAAACACAGGCAGGGGTAACTGCTTACAACTAGTTGATCCTAAGTTGATGATGTTTTACCAAATTCGTTCCTGCTACAAATTTCTAGGCTATGCTTTCTCCGGCAACGGCGCCAAAAATGCTTGTTGGCAAATCTTAACACACACCGGCTAGAGTAAGATGTGACAAGTATCTAGAAATGGTGGCGCCTAACCAGCGCTACTTAAATGCAAGCCTGAGCTGTTACTAGGATAGGGTGTCAGGCTACCCTGAGCAACGGCTCCAGAAATGCTAAGCAATGCTAAACTCTAGCAATGACGCAAGATGTACCAGGGGTAACTCTGCAAGCGCACAGATAACGATGTAGCACTTCAATCGTGGTGAGTGTTGACGGTCCTTAAGTATCAAATTTAATTATCAAATAAACAAAGAAAAGGATCCAAATGCAATCAACATCCAGACTTAGGGTTTTATCTGACAGAATTCCATGAGTTTTGGTGTTTGTCTATTTCTGCAGGGGGTTATCAGGAAATATGGAAGAAAGGCCCACACGTCGGGTTTACATAGAGATATTAATGTGCCGCGCAATTATCCTACATCTAGAAGAGTCCAGAAGCCACGGGAACGAACGGGAGACCGGACGGGCTCGGGGGCAGGGCGCCCGCCCTCCCCCCTAGGGCGCCCGCCCTGGCCTTTCCACCAATCACGGCCAATCTCGCGGATCATGCTCCACCGACCTAAAGGATCAAGGATAACCGTTCAATCAATGTCGGTTTGATCCGACGGCCCATATTCACTTGGAAGGACTATATAACCAGACCCCCTGGCCCCTGGAGGAGAGAGCTCAGACCCCTAATTCATTATTCATCTTGGGAGAAGAAGCCTCTGATCAAACCCTAGAGCCACCACATCAATTAGATCTCTAGATTAGCATAGCTACATAGGATTAGAACTAGAAGGAGTCAATCTTCGATTGGTTTTCGAATCTGTCAAGAGGATTCTTGGTAATTCCTCTCTTGTTCTTCAATTGTTCATCTTTGTTCTTCAATATTATGAATATGACTTTGTTCTACTTTAATATATTGATTATGACTTTGCTCTACTTGTTTATATTCGCAATTATATTATTCTTAGTTTATTATAGTTATATACTTGGCTTAGTTAGATTGGAATTATATACATGTTTAGGATCGTATAGCATTTATCCATGTGTACAGTGGGTAAATGATAAGTATTGTGTGGGCGTGGTGCCTATACCGTATTTATCTATGATTGTACCCTATATGCCGGATCGCGGGGTAGTTCGTGGTAGTGACAGCTCCATTGATTCTTATATAGTCCCCCTCTCGTGTATTGGGCTGGTAGAGCAACACTATTATAGGAGAGTGATTGCGATGTTTTTCATATTCCTTGATAATATCACTATGCATGGGCGTAGTCCTGTCTCGCAATGATTGCCAAGTGTAATTGCACTAACTATGATATGCTAGACTGTATAGTTATGAATAACTTAGGGAATATTCTTGTAGTTCGTCCTAATTCCATGCTAATGACTTGCTAGAATATCTATTGAGGTGCTTATCGTATTTATATGTGGCTAAGTTATGCTGATCAGATTAATTATCTTTGTCAGCATTCATACTTTATATATCTTTTATGTGACACTTATCCCTGTATGAAAGAGATAGATAAATGTTCTCAATTATACATGCAATGATAGATACTCAATCTGATATTCCATTCTATAATCAACATTGATGATTACTAATCCCTTCCCAGTGGTAAAAATATAAATAACGATACCTGGAATACTTCCCGGTTAAAATGCTACATCGGTATTAATCTGTGCACTTGCAGATCTCATTTATTATTTATTTAGAAGAGCAATTGCATATTTCAATACTGCGTCTCTTATGTCATGCTGGGGATGACAACTTGGCTTAAGTGGTATGAGAGATAGGTTTGGCATTTTTGGCGCCGTTATTAGAATTAGAAAACTAAGTCTACTTTTGGTAATGACGTTAAGAATACCCAACAAGCATTTTTGGCACCGTTGCCGGGGAAGGTTGATTACTAATCAGGAATGAATATAGAATTTCGAGTCATCATTCGCATCACTAATATGATTGAACTTATCAATTCTCTCATACTGTTTTACCCCGATATTTTTCTATTTTATCTTATGCAGGGTAATGTATGAATAGAAGACATCTTCCAGAAAATTTTGTTGACAATCCCAAAGCGTTATTGAGAAAAACAAGAGCCAAGCTCAAGAAGAGATCATCAACACTTCAACATGAAGCTTCATCCAATCAAGAAGATCACAGAAGTTTCACCCTGAACTTGTCTTCAGAATACGAAGTCATGGCGAACAAAACGATCTGTGAGTTCTCAGCTCCCACTACGGACAACATCCGTAGTGGACCTGCTGCAGAGATCGAGGGCAACTTTGAGCTCAAGCCTGGACTTATCGACATGGTGCAATCCAACCAGTTTTGTGGGAAGGCACACGAAGATGCTAGTGCTCATCTCCAACACTTCCTGGAGATTTGCAGCACATTCACCATATCAGGAGTCCCCAGAGATGCTATACTACTTCGCCTCTTTCCATTCTCACTGTTGGGGAGAGCGAAGCAGTGGTTTTACGCTACAAAGGAGAAGAATACTACGTGGGCACTCTGCTCCATGAACTTTCTGGCTAAGTCCTTTCCCATGGGCAAGACCAATGCTCTCCGTGGGAAAATTATAAGTTTTCAGTAACAACATGATGAATCTGTTCCAGAAGCATGGGAGCGCTTCCAAGACTACATCCTAGAATGTCCCCATCATGGAATGGAGAGCTGGCTACTGATGCAGACGTTTTATCGTGGGCTCGGCAACAGTGCCCGAGAGACCATGGATGCTGCAGCTGGAGGAGCATTCCTATCACTCACCATACCACAAGCCACAGCTCTTGTGGAGAAGATGGCGTCCAACCAAGGCTGGAATGAAGAAAGGACTCAGACACGCATGAGAGGTGCAGGTATGCACTAGCTCAAGGAGGTAGACATACTGTCTGCTAAGCTAGACCTGATCATGAAGAAGCTCGATGATAGAGCTGGAGATAAGAAAGAAGTTAAGCACATCTACGACTCTCACATGACTTGTGAGGAGTGTGGAGATACTGGACACTTAGGCAATCACTGTCCTGAGATGCTTGAGGATGTGAACTACATCAACAACAACTACAACTACAACCGTCCTCAACAAAATCAAGGTTGGAATCAACAGAGGCCTAACTACTCAGGTAATTATCAAGGTAACAATTCTTATAACAATAATAATAATTTTCCACCTCTGAGAGAGTTAGTGTCTAATCAAGGAAAGCTAATGGATAACCTATCTAAGAAATTGGCATCTAATGATAAAATGCTAGAAAATATAAATAATAGAATGGATAATTTCTCTACTGCCATCGAGAATCAAACTAGATTTAATAAGATGATTGAATCTCAGTTAAATCAAATAGCTGTTGCTATTCCTGCTACTAACCCCGGTATACCCTCACAACTGGAACGATTAGAATCTGCAAATCTTGTAGACATGTTTTGATGCGACACGTCCCGATCTTCACGACGTAGGAAGAACACCGATAACTAGCTGAAGAAAAGCCCGATAACTTGCTGCAAGTAGCGATAACTAGTGCAACCTGGCAAATAAAACTCGAAGCCAACCACCGTCTTTAACCGGTAACCTGAATCGAGGATTCGCCCAACCACACTCTCAAGGAACCAACCAACACATCCTACAATCAATCAAGGAATACCTTGAAGGAAGTAGGAGCACCAATTGGGAGCGGATGAAGCCGCCGCCTATGTAATCACGCGAGGAAATCACAAGAGCAAAGGGGTAGAGATCACTCTCTGGATTTGTTAGCACGCAGCTGAACAAAGGGGTTCTGTATTTCAATTATCAAAGTCTTGGATTACAATGAGTCTTAGGGGGTATTTATACTAGCAACAACTCTACTAGATAGGTGTGAAAACGAAATAGAGTTTCTCAGGGAAGGCAATGTGAAAGGTCCTCTCGGAATGGATTCCCGAACTGGCTTCGCGTGACTGTTGGCCTCCAGAGCAGTTTCCAATAAACTGACCATAACTTTTTATTGGGAAGTCCAAATGATGAACTGTTTCTTGGGTGTGAAACTAGACTCAAAGGGCTTTGAAGAAATGTATGCCAACCAGCACGATACATTGTAGATTGGTACAGTTTTACTTAGAAATTTGTACCAATATTCTGTCACGACAGACTGTTGACCTTCTGAGCAGTCTGTACTAATTCCGGTCTGCAGGCAATATGGAGTATCCAAACTGGTCGCCAGTAGATTCATTGGAAAGTAGACTCGACAAGCTTTCCAACAAGTCCTCATGGATCTTCATAGCTTTTGTGACTAAAAAGTTATGAAGATTTCTTTGCACTGGTCCATTTTTGACTTTCACTGGTCCGTTTTTGACTTCTTCTGGAACTTGCACTAGTCCGTTCTTCAGGTCTGATTCATCCTTCTCTTCTTCTATATACCTAATTATAATCAAGGTACAACACTTAGGTAGTATATAATTCTCATTAATGTTAAAATGAATCTCACAAAGTAGCGCGTGGACCTCTTGTTGTAGCTTCTTTGCACGACTACGTGTAATCGGTCCACCGATGACTTGGAATGGTGTTGGTATAGGTGAAACTTGAGTGGGTGTAGCTTGACTTGGAGCTTGTGACATCTTACTTGGTGGCGTGGTCATATCATCCTCCCCCACTTGAAAAGGAGTCGTCCTTGACTCTGAACTGTCTAGCAGTTTAAATGTTTTCTCTTGTCCAAAGTGACCTGTTAGCCCACCTCCATGTGATTCCTGTAACAAAAGCAATCTAACCGAAGAATTTGGAACACATAGTTTGTTAGCTCTAAACAGAAAACCATCATGTATGTGATATTTTTCCCAACCTTTTCCATCTTGGCAATGATTATATGGTTCTGAAATTTCAGCATTATTATTATACATATCTTTTAGACTTTCCAGACCTAAAACTTTCACCTCAAGTTGGTTCAACAACACACTCTTTCGAGACAAAACATCAGCAACCACATTATCCTTACGTTTCTTGTATTTTACAATGTATGGAAATGTTTCGATGAACTCAACCCATTTAGCATGACGACGGTTCAGTTTTGCTTGTCCTTTCAAATACTTTAAAACTTCATGATCACAATGAATAACAAACTCTTTTGGCCATAAGTAATGCTGTCATGTTTCAAGCACACGCACCAAAGGATATAATTCTTTATCACACACAGAATAATTCAGTTGAGCACCTCCTAGTTTTTCACTAAAATATGCTACAAGTTTTCCTTGTTGCATTAAAACTCCTCCTATCCCAATTCCACTAGCATCATATTCTATTTCAAAAGTTTTAGTGAAATCAGGAAGAACAAGTACAGGTACTTCAGTCAAACGTTTCTTTAATTCTTGAAATGCATTTTGTTGTGATTTTCCCCATTTAAAGTCAACACCTTTCTTTGTCAATTCATTCAAAGGAGCAACGATGATACTGAAATATCTCACAAACCTCCTATAAAAACCAGCAAGGCCATGAAAACTTCTTACTTGACTTACATTCGTTGGAGTTGGCCAATCCTTGATGGCTTTCACCTTGCTTTCATCCACTTCTATGTCTTTTCCTGAAACAACAAAGCTAAGAAACACAACATGGTCTGTGCAAAAACTGCACTTCTCAAGATTAGCAAATAATTTCTCCTTTCTAAGCTCTTCCAAGACTTGCCGAATATGATTCACATGTTCCTCAGAAGACTTGCTGTAAATTAAGATATCATCGAAGTAGACAACAAGAAATTTTCCAATGAAAGCTCTCAAGACATGGTTCATTAATCTCATGAAAGTACTAGGAGCATTAGTCAAACCAAAAGGCATAACTAACCATTCATACAGCCCAAATTTTGTTTTAAATGCAATTTTCCATTCATCCCCTGTTTTCATTCTTATCTGATGGTATTCACTTCTCAAATCAATCTTAGTGAATATGGTGGAACCACTTAATTCATCAAGCATGTCATCTAAACGTGGGGTAGGATGGCGATAGCGAACAGTGATGTTATTTATAGCTCTACAACCAACACACATTCTCCAAGAACCATCTTTCTTAGATACTAAAATTACAGGAACAGCACAAGGACTTAAACTTTCACGAACAAAACCTTTATCAAGAAGTTCTTGCACTTGCCTTTGTATCTCCTTTGTTTCTTCTGGATGGTTCGGTATGGTGGTTGATTAGGTAGTGTAGCCCCTGGAATGATATCAATTTGATGCTCAATCCCAAGAATTGGAGGTAGTCCCGCCGGTGTTTCTTCTGGAAAGACATCTCCATAGTCCTGCAAAAGATGAGACACAACACTAGGAAGAGAGGTCATGTCGTTAGCTGAAATTAAAATGTCTTTGTACACAAGTACAAAAAGCACTTGTTCGGGGTTGTTCCTCACTTTTCTCATTTCAGATTTTGTGGCTAGCATGACTAAATTCTCTCCCTCTCCTTTCTTTTTCTCCCTCAAATTTCGCTTGTGGCACTCACTCACCGAATTGTGGATGGCACTCAATTTCTTTTGCTCTCCTTCTTCTCTACTCACTGTAACAATTTCAGATTTCTTTTGTAAATGTTCAGCCATGATTTGTTGGGGTGTCATCGGCTTGAGAACAAACTTCTTCCCCTTTAGATTGATATTGAACTGATTTGTTCTCCCACAATGTTGGCTATATCGATCATATTGCCATGGCCTTCCAAGCAGCAAGTGACACACCGACATAGATGCCACATCACACTCTACTGTGTCAACATATTCACCAATCTTGAATGGAACATTTACTTTATATCCAATCTTGATATCTCCCGAATCATTCAGCCATTGTACATTATATGGATGAGGGTGTCATAGCAGCTTCAAGCCAAGTTTATCACCCATATCATGACTAGCAAGATTGTGGCAGCTCCCTCCATCAATAATCACCTTCACCTCTTTATCATGCATCTTTGCTCTAGTTAGAAATAATTTGTGTTGCTGCACATTTTCAGCTTCATTTGCCTGAACACTCAAGATTTGTGTCATCTCAAGAGTAGCTCCTTGCTCAAACTCACAACAAGTAAGGTCCTCATCTCCATGGGCTTCCTCCTCAATTCTCTCTTCACTAGCTAATTCATACTTTCCATCATCATTCACAATGATCACCTGATTATTGGGGCACTCCTTACTTATATGCCCAAGGCCTCCACACTTGAAGCTCTGAATTCCACTACTCCTGGAAGTAGAATCCACTGAAGTAGCGGTTGATGCTGCTGGTTTTGAACTTGGGACAGCAGTGTTCTTTCCACTAAAAGTACCCTAAAAATTAGATCGTGAGCCTCCACTTAAGATTTTCACCATGGACGGTTCAGCAGCAAATTTTGTGTCTGATTTGCTTCCTTCAGAGAAATTCCTCGTGGATGGTTCAGCAGCAAATTTTGGCATGGTAAATTTCAGTTTGCCAAAACTTTCTTCATGGTTGCCTCTTCTATGACATCGGCAACCAAAACTGAGCTGGAAGCGGTTGTCATCAGCCTCATCTTCAGATTCATCATTATTTCTTCGACTATGTCTTCTTCCTCTACCATGTGCAGCCCTCCTGTTCCTCTGACCTCCTCTTCTCCCATCACTATCTTCTCTATCTCCACTATGGTTGCTTGCACCATCATGAGGTGGACGATGTCTTCTGATTTCAGTCATAAGATTCTGAAGATCATGTGTCAACCTATCTTTCTTTTCTTCGATGCTTTGTCAGAGTTTATTAAATTGTGATATGGTAACACGATCTTTGATGTCCACTTGACCCATCTTCCTGTAAGGTTAGCAGAATACAAATAATTTGTATTTGTGGAATATGAAAATTTGGTGGCTCTCACAACTCACCTCTCTAACCACCAAAGCTCTTATGAATTCCTCTGCTGCAGATTACAAGGAAAACAAACGTGTGGTGGCAACTGAAAGTGATGGCAAGGCGAATACAAGAACAGAGAGTACCGATTACGATGGTTTTTATGTGGATCTTGGTGGGGAGTAATACACAAGGAATGCAATCTGAATTCTAGTTGTTGTAAAGTTAAGTAACGATCCAAACTAGAAGTTCTCTGCCTAGTGCTGATCAAAAGATTTGAAGTGTATAAATAGATCACACACACGCAAAGAAATTTCAGAATAGATGCAAACAAGGAGTATGATTGGGGTGCAAGTATTGCAATCAGACCCAACCAAAGTTTTGCACCAAACAAAGATAGCAAACTGGTTGCAGAACTTGATATGAAATTTTCAGCACTTGTGTACATAAACCAACTAATCTTTCAGACTTTCTCTCTGAACCTTTCTCAACTTTTTTTGTTCACTTCACTCTTATTGTTTGCACTTTCTTTTCTTTTTTTGACACACTTTTTTTATATATAGAACTAAAACAGGGATCAGATTATGATACTTGCACAACTAAAGACAGAAATAAAACAACCAGCAGCTAGATACGATCAAAGTTAACACAAAAGATGATATAGGCTATAGAGATTTTTTTGTGGGGATTTTTAGATATAAAAGAGGCACAAAGAACACGCGAAGGATAAATGATCAACTAAAACAAAGACTCTAATGGACTGCGACTTAACCGAACTCACTAAAATAACAGATTGAAAGAAAGTCTAAGCAATATATTTTTCTGGCTTTTTGGTGGATAGGACGAAGCAAAAATATATATGTAGCTAGGGATAGAATTCCTACCGTGGTAACGAAAGATTTGATACTAGATGATGTGACACGCTGTCCCGATCTTCACGACGTAGAAAGACCACCGATAACTAGCTGAAGAACAGCCGGATAACTTGCTGCAAGCAGCGATAACTAGTGCAACCTGGCAAATAAAACTCGAAGCCAACCACCGTCTTTAACCAGCAATCTGAATCGAGGATTCGCCCAACCACACTCTCAAGGAACCAACCAACAGAGCCTACAATCAATCAAGGAATACCTTGAAGGGAGTAGGAGCACCAATTGGGAGCGGATGAAGCCGCCGCCTATGTAATCCCGCGAGGAAATCACAAGAGCAAAGGGGTAGAGATCACTCTCTGGATTTGTTAGCACGCAGCTGAACAAAGGGGTTCTGTATTTCAATTATCAAAGTCTTGGATTACAATGAGTCTTAGGGGGTATTTATACTAGCAACAACCCTACTAGATAGGTGTGAAAATGAAATAGAGTTTCTGAGGGAAGGCAATGTGAAAGGTCCTCTCAGAATGGATTCCCGAACTGGCTTCGCGTGACTGCTGGCCTCCAGAGCAGTTTCCAATAAACTGATGATAACTTTTTATTGGAAAGTCCAAATGATGAACCGTTTCTTGGGTGTGAAACTAGACTCAAAGGACTTTCCAGCAATTTATGCCAACCAGCACGATACATATTAGATTGGTACAGTTGTACTTGGAAAGTTGTACCAACATTATGTCACGACAGACTGTTGACCTTCTAAGCAGTCTGTACTAATTCAGGTCTGCAGGCAATATGGATTATCCAAACTGGTCGCCAGTAGATTCATTGGAAAGTAGACTCGACAAGCTTTCCAACAAGTCCTCATGGATCTTCACAGCTTTTGTGACTAAAAAGTTATGAAGATTTCTTTGCACTGGTCCGTTTTTGACTTCCACTGGTCCGTTTTTGACTTCTTTTGGAACTTGCACTAGTCCGTTCTTCAGGTCTGATTCATCCTTCTCTTCTTCTATATACCTAATTATAATCAAGGTACAACACTTAGGTAGTATATAATTATCATTAATGTTAAAATGAATCTCATAAAGTAGGGCGTGGACCTCTTGTTGTAGCTTCTTTGCACGACTACGTGTAATCAGTCCACCGATGACTTGGACTGGTGTTGGCATAGGTGAAACTTGAGTGGGTGTAGCTTGACTTGGAGCTTGTGACATCTTGCTTGGTGGCGTGGTCATATCATGTTTGATGCAGGTAACTACTGGAGTAACCCTGTCACTGAAGTTACTACTGACCTTCTGCCGGTCAAGAGAGGCGATCCAGGACGCCCTGTCATCCCGATCTCCATCGGCATGGTGGACTTTCCAGAAGCACTCTGCGACTTTGGCTCCAGCGTCAACATTATGCCCAGGTTTGCAGATCAGGCGTTAAGTTTCCCAAAGGGAATATTGAAGAACCTCTGTGTCCGAGTTAGTACCTTATACGCCCCAGCAGACTTCGTGGTGACAGAGACCGGTAATGATGAGAGGGCACCCGTCATCTTAGGGAGGCCATTCCTGAACACCTCGGGAGCTGTCATCTACGCCAGTGCTGCCAAGATCAGTTTCTACATCAAAGGGAGCAAGGAGACATTTTCCTTCAAGAATAAGACTACACAAATCCCAGAGCAATCCAGACATGAACCAAGGAAGAGGACCAACAGGAGGAACAGGAACAAGCAAGTGTGGACCGAGTCAGTTAAGATGGTCACTGCAGTTCAAGGAGGTCAAGATCATCGACTTAAGTCACCGTTCCTGACCAAGAAGGACGACCTAGGTATGCCAAGCATCCAGTGTTCCATTAATGGGTACAACTTCAACAAGACACTTTGCGACACCGGATCGGGCGTCAACATAATGGCCGCAGTCTCCTATCAGCTCTTGTTTGGAACCATGCCCCTAAAACCAACATGCATTCAGCTCCAGATGGCAAATCAGACATTCCAAAAGGTTGAAGGTATAGCAACTGATGTCCCTGTCAAAATAGACGATCATTTTGTCCATACAGACTTTCAGGTTATTAACATGGGAGAAGATGAGTACGATCCATCCATCATCCTTGGGAGACCGTTCCTCAGCACTGTTAAAGCAATCATCTACCGTGGAACCGGAGAAGTCCACATGCACTTCCCCTCAGAGAAGGTACACCGCTATTTTACTGACCCTAATTATATAGTTGAAGACTCTAAGCAGGTCAGGACAAGAAGAAGAAGACGCAACTGTAACTAGAGGAGGCAAATCATCAAGGACGGATGGGCAGACTACGAAGGAGAAGTGATAAGGTCTGAAGACATACAGCTTGAACAGAACTATCATAAGGAGACCGTAGCACCGAGTCAAGTGTGGAAAGAGAAGATAACTATACATGAAGAGGAGGCGCCACCGGAAGCACCGACTACTCCACCCAACGAATCCTAGGATAATTGAGAAAACGGAGAGTCCCATTCAGAGGACTTAAAAACACCGAACGCCTTGCCAAGAGGTAAACTTGGTAGTTATCCTTTTCCTTTCAATTATTTTAAATAGTTTGCTTAGTTAATCATGTTCATACTATCCTAAAAAGAAAATAAAAATGTTAAAAAATAGTAAGCCCCATGTGAGTATACGAGTGGCATAAAACCCATCGTACATTCACTGTGGTGGCATAAAAATAAAATAAATATTTTTTCTGCTCTATAAAAATGAAAATATAAAAATAGAGAGTAATATTTATTGAGGAGGCTCAACATGATAAAGGCTAGATATTTATGCTAACACTTAATCAGTTCCACAAAGCTTTGTTGTCTATTTGAGCTCCACAGAATTCAAGAATCAAGAAGACTAGTAGACGGAGGACATTCTAATCGCTGTCAGGGTGCTGCCGACTTTCAAATACACCTCTGCCACCTGCTAGCTACATCAGAATAAATTACAACAAAATTCGGCTTGGGGGAGAGCACCCCCATTTATCCCGCTAAGTATTTCTATCTTTATACTTATAATATATTAAAATATAAATATACCATGAAAAAACAAATAAAGATTTTGTGCTTATATATATCTTTTGCTTAGTGTGCTTAATAAATAAATAAAGTGGCTATGCTAAACTGAATCTTAATAATAAAACTCTAGCATGG
Source organism: Sorghum bicolor (assembly GCF_000003195.3). Lineage (NCBI taxonomy): Eukaryota > Viridiplantae > Streptophyta > Magnoliopsida > Poales > Poaceae > Sorghum > Sorghum bicolor. The sequence goes on along the minus strand of NC_012870.2, from coordinate 27,594,239 downwards.
ATATGATGAATAGTTGCTCTGCCTAATTTTCAAATTTGAAGTTCTCTCAAGTTTAGACATAACTGTTATAATTTAAAGCTTGCTCTAAACCTGAACTTGTGGGAAGAGAACTTGATCTGAAGTCTAAGTTGTTAACATATATGATATGAGAAGGTTGAGCTGCTGTTTATCTATTCCTAGAGATGCTAGAATTCTGGAGAATTTTATCTTTGAAAATCTTTAATATAACACATGATGAGTTCCTGTATGATGAGAGTTTAATTTCCTACCATAGCCATATATACATGCTTGCTAGACTTTGAGCCACACATTTACTTTTTACTGCTTATGAGCATTGAGTGTGGTCAAGCTGTGTAGACCCTTAGGAGCTTGTCATGTGGTTAAATCAAGATTCACTTGCACGTTCACTCGCACATGCTGCTTCTACTCTACAAGTACGCATCCACATATATCCACTCATTTCCATCTCCAGAACCACTCAAAAATATTCTACTCCTAATCTGGGAGAGAATAGCCAAAAATATTTCTGTTTTTCCCTTGTGAAATAAATGCTCAAGTTATCTTGGTTACTACCACTTGCTATATTATTTCAGGAGATGAGTGCTCTAAAAAAAGAGAAAAAGAGATGCGAGGAAATAAAAAGGGGCAAGTGCCCGGAACCTCGAAAGAAAAAGTGAGACGAGAGGTAAAAATGGATAAGTGTCCGACAGTAGAATTAGAGGTACAAGAGACCCACGTGAGAGGAAAGAAAAAGAAAATATAGAGCATCTCATTCTCCTCAAAAGTTTCAAAAGGGCAAGAAAGGTATGTATCCCCTTAAAAGAGCAAAAGTAGAATTAGACTTTCACCATTGTTATCACCATCATCACCATATACCATTCATTCGCCACACATGCACATCTTGATTTGACTTATTGACTTGTTTCTTTGGATCCATGGTTTGACTATGCAATAAATGTCTTGTAAGTATGTATACTTTATCTCCCACCTATGAGCTCCAGATATCAAAAGCCTTATTAGAGTAGGGTGAGAGAGAAGGCAATGTCACTATGCTTCATACTACAAATACTACATACTTTGAGAGAAGGCATATACCATCATTGCCTTGGTAAGGATCCAGAAATACCACAAAAGAGAAATCTGAGAGAGTCATACAAGGAATCTCTAAGTTTTATTTGAAAATCTGCAAAAACTCCAGAGCTATAGCTGATCAAGAATAAGAGACATGGCACTTGACTAGACCGTTCTATCTTTTAACTACTCAAGACAGAAGTGACGGTTACAAGTCCCATGGTGAAAGGTAAAATAAGTAAGTTTTAAGTCTTGACAGTTTACTCTAACTCAGAGATGAGACCTTATTTAAAAGCATGTGTACCGTCAACTTTTAAAGGCATTACAACAACTTCTGATCCATCGCTGAGTCTATCCTTGCTCAGGGACGAGCAAGAGGTAAGCTTCGGGGAGTTTGTTGACGGTCCTTAAGTATCAAATTTAATTATCAAATAAACAAAGAAAAGGATCCAAATGCAATCAACATCCAGACTTAGGGTTTTATCTGACAGAATTCCATGAGTTTTGGTGTTTGTCTATTTCTATAGGGGGTTATCAGAAAATATGGAAGAAAGGCCCACACGTCAGGTTTACATAGAGATATTAACATGCCGCGCAATTATCCTACATCTAGAAGAGTCCAGAAGCCACGGGAATGAACGGGAGACCGAACGGGCTTGGGGGTAGGGTGCCCGCCCTCCCCCCTAGGGCGCCCGCCCTGGCCTTTCCACCAATCACGGCCAATCTCGCGGATCATGCTCCACCGACCTAAAGGATCAAGGATAACCGTTCAATCAATGTCGGTTTGATCCGACGGCCCATATTCACTTGGAAGGACTATATAACTAGACCCTCTGGCCCCTGGAGGAGAGAGCTCAGACCCCTAATTCATTATTCATCTTGGGAGAAGAAGTCTCTGATCAAGCCCTAGAGCCACCACATCAATTAGATCTATAGATTAGCATAGCTACATAGGATTAGAACTAGAAGGAGTCAATCTTCGATTGGTTTCCGGATCTGTCAAGAGGATTCTTGGTAATTCCTCTCTTGTTCTTCAATTGTTCATCTTTGTTCTTCAATATTATGAATATAACTTTGTTCTACTTCAATATATTGATTATGACTTTGCTCTACTTGTTTATATTCGCAATTATATTCTTCTTACTTTATCATAGTTATATACTTGGCTTAGTTAGATTGAAATTATATACATGTTTAGGATCGTATAGCATTTATCCATGTGTACAGTGGGTAAATGATAAGTATTGTGTGGGCGTGGTGCCTATACCATATTTATCTGCGATTGTACCCTATATGCCGGATCGCGGGGTAGTTCGTGGTAGTGACAGCTCCATTGATTCTTATATAGTCCCCCTCTCGTGTATTGGGCAAGCAGAGCAACATTATTACAGGGGAGTGATTGCGATCTTTCTCATATTCCTTGATAATATCACTATGCATGGGCGTAGTCCTGTCTCGCAATTATTGCCAAGTGTAATTGCACTAACTATGATATGCTAGACTGTATAGTTATGAATAACTTAGGGAATATTCTTGTAGTTCGTCCTAATTCCATGCTAATGACTTGCTAGAATATCTATTGAGGTGCTTATCGTATTTATATGTGGCTAAGTTATGCTGATCAGATTAATTATCTTTGTCACCATTCATACTTTATATATCTTTTATGTGACACTTATCCCTGTATGAAAGAAATAGATAAATGTTCTCAATTATACATGCAATGATAGATACTCAATCTTATATTCCATTCTATAATCAACATTGATGAATACTAATCCCTTCCCAGTGCTAAAAATATAAATAACGATACCTGGAATACTTCTCGGTTAAAATGCTACATCAGTATTAATCTGTGCGCTTGCAGATCTCATTTATTATTTATTTAGAAGAGCAATTGCATATTTCAATACCGCATCTCTTATGTCATGCTGGGGATGACAACTTGGCTTAAGTGGTATGAGAGATAGGTTTGGCATTTTTGGCGCCGTTATCAGAATTAGAAAACTAAGTCTACTTTTGGTAATGACGTTAAGAATACCCAACAGTGAGTATCTGCGGTGTCGTAATTTATAGTTCGTCCAAGGGAAAGCGTGCTAGAGGAGAAAGCAAGGAAGGGAAATCCTATCTCTGCTAGGATTAACTAAGGTAGTGAGGTAACGAAGACGTATAGGAAGGTTGATGTGGTTCCGGATAACTCTAAGATAACTAGTGTAGTGTAGCTAGGTGGGAGGACAACGAGTGAGAAAAGACTCCTATGACTCTAACTTTACACCTGTGGACCAATCTAGTCTAGTAGCGGACACACACTAACGTCGCTAAACTTAATTGCTTATTTGCTGGAAGTCGACTCCAATAGGAGGACGAAACTCCTATCCAAGCGGACTCGTTACTTATGGGTGCCTATAGACCGTACGCGACGTGAATAGAACCTACTAGGAAGCAGAGGCCTGTCACGCTTCGCCGCCGCCCACTAACACGTTTGATACGGTGGTATTCAAGGGTAGGCTTTAGCCTAAGCACCACGCTTATGCTAACTCCTACTACTTAGACTAAGTATACGACCTAGTCCAAGCACCGCGTTATCGATAGAGAAAACAACCCAAGCACTTAAGACTAACTTAGCTAGTATATAACTACTACAAGATAGACTAGGACACTACAATAGAATATTGCACTAAGTAAATACTGAAGGTAAATACTTAGAAAAGTAAAGGAAAAGTAAATATATTAAATACTCAAAGTCTTACAAGAGTAAAGGTATAGAGGAATACTGGACTCTCTAGAAGATGACTTCGAAGACTCCGAGCTTCGCTCGACTCAACTCTAACTCCCACACTAGACTAACACTAACACTTACAACTGGAAAGCTAGAGCTAACTTGAAAACACACACATTAAGAGGGTGGATGCAACCTCTATTTTTAGGGGGAGTAGAGGGGGTGCCACGTCAGCGATCCATGTGCTTCCCACTTTTCCACCCTTGGATAAACCGTCATTGGAACCACCTTGGATGGACATCCAAGATCATCTGCACATGTTGCTAAAGTCGGTGGAGTGTAACCGACCTTAGGTGGGCCCATATCATAGGTCAGTCGACCTAACATTTTGTGAGGTGGGGCCACCCTGAGCCTTCTAGAAGGTCTTGGAGGTCGGTTGAGTGGAGCTGACAGGTGGGTCCCACCATGGCCCGGTCGGTCGACCAAGGATTGGTGGGGTGGGCCCACCAGCCTTGCTCCATTGTTGTCCCCATCTGTCATAGAGTGCAACATGTGTTCATTTCTAGTCTGGTTCTTCTGGTGGGTCCATGGATCCTTGTACCTCCATCTTTCACCCTTGAACAGAAACACAAGTGTGATGTGAGAGTGGAGATGGACTTGGATGTGTTGTCTTAGGATCCTAGAACTGAGCCAGCACCTGGACCACCCCAAGTATAGGTCGGCCGACCAAGCCTTGGTGGGTCCTGGGGCTCAGTTTCTCCCAAATGTAAGTGTTCCTGCATCCAAATACTTAGAGCACAAGTGGAACCTCTTAGTGATAAAAGATGTCTATGCTATGCCATTCTTCCACTATTTCTGGCCTGTTGACGGTGTTTTCATGTGTGGATTTTATAGCTTATCCACCGTCAACAAACATATAACTTCTAAAAGGATATTTGGAAAGAACTTCACTAGTATCCTACTGGTATGTTTGTAAAGAACTTGACTGGTATTCCACTAGTATCTTGGACGTAGCTCCAGTTCTTACCAAAGGATGTTAGTGGCATGTTGTTCATAACATATATGTTCAAAAGCAATTTTCAAAGCTCACATGTGTCTTGTTGACCAAAGAGTAAAATGCATGAGTGATTTTCAAAGCTCACATTTGTCTTGTTGACGGCCTTGATTCTCTCTTCTTCCTGAACACACATAGCCACACAATGCTCTAGATTCCAATTCTCCAACTGGATGTTGTAGTTGACAACAAAGATGCGAAACTCCTTTAGCAACGAAGAAAAAATCACATGTACAAGAAACTCTTCCTTGAGGCCCAAGTTCATTGGTTTAAGCTTGTTGTTTAAGTGATCCATCTTTGATATGTGTTCTCTTATGCTAGTGCCATTGCCAAGTACTTTTCTGTCATCAACTACTTGATCAACTGAGTGGCATATGTCTTTGAAGAGACATGAAACTAACTCTTTATTCTTTCAAGATACTCCTTAACAGTATCACACTCTTCGTTTGAGCCCACTATTGTAGAATCAATCGTGTTCTTTACCACTGCTAAACATTTCTTATTGGTAGTGGTACACTGTCTCTTTTGAAGATCAAAGAGCATTCTTTCATTTGCATAGTCTCTTTCTTTTGTAGCTCATGCAGCATCAGCCCTCATCAGTTCCTCTCACTGGTTCCACTGGCTCAGTGGGAAACGGTGTGGAGATGATCCAGTCGACCTCAGCCAAAACAAAGGCTAGGCCAATCTTTTTCTTCCACTCTATGTAGTTATCTCCTTTGAGGGGTGGAATATCTTTGATGTACCCCATCAAGGAGATTCCTGAAAACATAATTCATATAAAGTGATAACATAATTACAAATTGCATGATTTAGTTTCAACATTGGTCAAAATTAAAACATACAATTAATCCTTTTACACTAATTCTACATCTTCTTTGGGCATAAATAGAATTAATGCATGACAAAAACTATAATAACATCATAATATTGCCATTAATCAACTTTACTCAAAATAATAACAGTATTATAATAATCTACAATTTTATCCATTTTCAAAATTAAACTCTCTCGTTGGTTTAAATTTAATAATGAAAAATAAACAACTGTAAGTACGCAGCGGAAACTTTAATAAACTTTTAATTTCATTTTCTAGAAATTCTTTAAATACTTTACTATTCTCTGAACAAGTTATCTTTGGATAAAAATGTACAGAAAATAGTATCAAGATTATGCAAATTCATTCAAAACTATTTTTGGAAAAAGAAAAACGGAATGTCACTGTTCTTTCGGCCATTTCGGCCCACTGCCTGCGGTGCAGCCCATGCGCGCGTGCTCTTCTCCACGTGAGAGAGTGGAGCCGGTCTGGTCCAACAGCTCATAGTCTAGTAGTGCGGCCCAGCCCGCTTTTTTTTACTTTCGGCTTCGGCCTGGTAGAACAAAACGAGGTCCAGCACGCGCTATGCATTGGCACGGCAGAGCTCGCCCCATCGGCTCCCCCGCGTCCCAGGCCGTAACCTGGGCCTAGGCCGGGAAAAGCTGAACCCACCTGGGCCAAATTTGGCCCAAAAGATCGCGGCCGTCTATCTCGATTTGACGGTTCAGTGCGGATTTCATGAGAATAAAACCGTCGGCCACAACCCTCACCCCGGAAACGCTAGCTCATTTATATCTCTTCTCTCTAGGCGCCGCAATGCTGAGAGTAGTAGCGGCACAGACGGCCGCTGGTGCTGGAGAAGTTACAGTCGCAGCCAGACCAAGTTTGGCCGCCTCCCGCCTTCTTCCTTCCTTTCCTTTTCTTTCTTTCTCCATCCCACTCTCCTGGCTGCGCTCAGCAGTGAAACTAGCAGCAGCAGCGGCTGGTCAACCATGGGAACCGGAGGAGGAAGAAACGATGGTGCCGCCAAGGCACCCCTTGTCGACGCACGCGTGCAGTTGCACTCGGCACCATTGAGTGGCCCCTCGGTCGGCGCCTGTTAGCGTGAAAATTGGTCTTCATGTGTAACACACTCGAAGGACCTCAGGGACCATTTAGAAGCTAGAGTTCTTGATCTCCTGAGCCTCAACACATGAGCCGAGTTTGGTGATTTAGATCTGTGTTGACACTTCTTAACGCAATTACTATAAATAAACTTTTAAACCTATCCCTAGCAACGGCGTCAAAATTACTTTACATCACTTAAGCTAGGTTGTCATCCCTAGCATGATGTAGAAGTGTTGGTATTAAATCTATATGCTTTTCTAGAAATAAATAATAAAAGATCCACAAGCGCACAGATAATACTGATGTAGCATTTTAACCGGGAGTAATTCAGGTATCGTTATTTATATTTTTACCACTGGGAAGAGGCTTGCAATGGATAATGAGCAATAAGCACTGTATGGAGATCTTAACCATATCTTTATCTATCTCTCATGCAGGGTAAGTGTCATATAAGATAAATAAATAATATAAATATGAATAATAAGTGACATAAGATAAATGAGAGCACATAGCCACATATAAATATGATAATCATCTCAATAGATTATTCGAAGTCTATAACACTAGCATGGACTAGGACGATCTATAAGAGTAAATTCTAAGTATTCTAACTATATTGTCAAAGCATACATTGATGAGTACAATTACACCTAGCATAATCATAAGAAAAGGTTATATCTATGCATAGTGATATTACTAAGAAAGATCATGAACATAGCAATCACTTTCCTGTAATAATGGTGCTCTACAAGCCTTACAATCGGGAGGAGGACTAAAAGGACTCAACAGGACTGTCACTCCCGCGATCTACCTCATGATCTGGACTATAAGGGGTAATCGCAGATAAATACGGTCTAGGCACCTCGCCTACACAATATTTACCACTTACCCATCGGCCTAATGAGTAAGCGCTATACGATTCTATGCATAAACATAATTCTAATCTAAGTACGCTAAGCATATAATCAAAGTAGTCTAATAACAATATAATTGAGAACATAAGTGTTGATATTTGGGAACGCAATAAGGAATTGATCCGCAAGCGCACGGATATCGGTGAGCACTTCACCCGGGAAATTATCCAGAGTATCGTATTTATTTTTTTACCACTAGGAGAAAGAGTGCATCTGACTAACCGGTCTATTACTACTAACCTTTAGGCAACAAAGAATGTCTTTCGATGTGAGTGATAAATAGAGAAGACTGCAACCGTAGTCTCCTTCTAACCTTGGTAAGGATGATTGGGGAGGCTAACGGAATCTAGACACCACAAAGGATGTTCAACCCGCACCTATAAACCCTATCCTTCCTGCTAACGAGATATGGTCTACAAAGGTAACTCGGAATTGTCACGTTCCTCACTACTACCACGGTCCAACTAGTCAGAGAATATCTATGAGTACCCCAGCCTAAACACCACATTTACGCCAGCAATGATTACTCTAAACTCTACGCGAAGAGATTAAAGTAAACTCATAAACCAGAAGAACAATAAAACAAGAACTTACTAGAATTTAGAAGTCGAAATACTGAAGAATCCTAGGAGCAAGCTTCGGGTTAAGAGAACTTGATCCCGCAGGTATAAGCTTGGAGTAGACACCGACAGGCCGGGCTTCCTCCAATCTACACCTCCACTCTATCTCTCTCAATGTAGTAGAAACTAGAAGATCTATTTCTACTTTACATTGGTTGCTAAGCCTAAAAAGAAATATTAATTAGAGAAGAGGTTTTCCTTCGAGGGCACCCCTCAATCTCTATGATAATTTCTTCATGTCTTCTCCAGGGGCCAGGGGGGTCTCCTTATATAGTCCTCCTCCTCTATGCGTTTTAGGGTCGGTAGGCGAGGTGGTACTATGTTTTCCTTGATCTAATAGGTCGGTGGAACATCCCGTGCGAAGAGAGTCCCGAACAGGATCCAACAGGGGGCGGGCGCCCAGGTCACCAGGGCGGGCGCCCTGGGCCTGGCCCCTTTCGGCCTCTGTTTTCTTCTCGTGGCTTCTGGAGTCTTCTAGATGGTAGAAAATCGCGCGGTGCGTTGATATCTCTATGTAATCCCGACATGTGGGCCTTTCTTCCTTATTTCCTGATAACAACCTGCAGAAATAGATAAACAACAAAACTCGTGGAATTTTGTCAGATCAAACCCTAATTCTAGGTGTTGGTTGCATATTGGTCCTTTCTCTTGTTTATTTGATAATTAAAATTGATACTTAAGAACCGTCAACAAATACCCCCATACTTAGGCTTTTACTCGTCCTCGAGAAAAGGATGGTTAAGAAAAATATCTGGGGTAAACATTTAAAACATTCTTTTTATAATTGCAGGGTGTTAAAAATCCACTGTGTACCATAGTCAGGGTAGTATATGGTTAAGAGTAAAGATCCTTTCTTCTCAATCCTGTCACTTGGAGCTTTTGTATATTTTTGAAAGAAAGTTAGCATACCTTTTTATCCTCATAGGTTCTCTCAGGTCACTCATTATCTTCTATATATCTTACTGAGGCTGTTTTAATTTTGCAAAAATTCTCAAGCATACTTACTTTGCATTTATTGCCTGATCAAAACGGGATCCGAGGAGGGGAATGTCATAATCTTAGATCAAAGACTTTGGAAATTAAAATCTTTGTCAACTCTTGCTAGCATATTGCTTATTAGAGGGACCATGGGCTATCATTTTTTTCTCTCTCTTTTTTTTAAGTGAATACAGAGGTATCCCTAATTCTACTGCCGGACACTTGTCCATTTTTTTCTGCGAGGTTGTCGAGCATTGCTCCTTTTTATTTCCTCGAAATATCTCTATTTTTGCATAGCCCATGCCTCTAATGCAATAATACTTCGGAAGAGTGAATCTTTCTGAATAAATGTCTTGATCTTAGGAGCATGATAAACCTCTCAACAAGGGTCTAACTTATTTTGAACAAACTCAATACAGAGCAGATAGCTTTTATAATCATAATTAATATTTTCAGTTTTATTAGGCATATAAAACACTGAGGATGGTAGCTAGAATTTTGAATATTTTGAAATAAATCCTCCAAGTAGCAATGATATCAAGAATAAGAAACTCATACTCTACCATCACATATTCCATATTGACTTAAGTAACATAGGGTTTTAAAATGATTTTATAATAGTTGCAAGTTTTCAGGAAATATCACAGATTGAGATTAATCATGATTAGAAATATTTTAATCTTTTTATTTTATCATGTTGGAAACAGTATTCTGCATAATCTAAAATATATGTATGTGTAAAGTAAAGTGTGCAGAGCGTGTACCTGAATCGTGGAGTGGTGTAGTCGGAGTGTGTTTGGCATGTTGAGGGATCTCCCCCATACTTGTTTTCTGCTTTCTTGTACCTGAATCGTAGAGTGGTGTACGGAATGCTCCATAGTGACCTCCATATGGTGATGAATGACATCTGTCGATGATCTTCCATCCTTCCTCAGTGGTCACACATCTCCTGAGTAAGCCATCAGAGCATACTCGGAAGAGGTATGGCTCATCCCATATATGTGAACGACTCTCTTGAATAAGCTTCTTCATGTTTACTCCTGGTGGTACATACCCTGAAACCATAAAATTAACAATATCTGCATACCAGGGGTCAGACCTGTTAATCCCGTAGAGCATGTCGTCCCGGAGTGAATCATTGATGGGGGTTTCCTGTGGACTCTTAAAATACATTCTAGACAAGTGATCAGCAACATAATTTTCTACTCCCTTTTTATCTTTTATTTCTAAGTCAAATTCTTGGAGTAATAAGATCCATCTAATGAGGCGAGGTTTAGCATCTTTTTTAGTGAGCAAATATTTTAGTGCAGCATGATCAGTGTAAACAATTATTTTAGCTCCAACTAAATAAGATCTAAATTTATCAATGGCAAAGACAACAACCAAAAGCTCTTTTTCGGTGGTTGCATAATTAAGTTGAGCTCCTGTCAAAGTTTTACTGGCATAAGCAATTGCATGATGCTTCTTATTTTTAGTTTGTCCCAATACTGCCCCCACAGCATAACCACTAGCATCACACATAATTTCAAAAGGCAACGACCAATCAGGGGGTTGAATGATTGGTGCAGAGATGAGTGCTTTCTTTAATAAATTGAAAGATGTTAGACATGCATCATCAAATTCGAAAGGAGCATCCTTGGCTAGCAAAAGAGTAAGTGGTCTAGCAATAAATGAAAAATCTTTTATGAATCTACGATAAAAACCAGCATGGCCAAGAAAGCTTCGAAATCCTTTTATATTCACAGGTGGAGGTAGTTGTTCAATTACTTCAATTTTAGTTTTATCTACCTCAATACCTCTTTCAGACACTAGGTGTCCCAGCACTATTCCTTCTCTAACCATAAAATGACATTTTTCCCAATTAAGGACTAAGTGCTTTTCTTCACATCTTTGCAAAACCTTGTCTAAGTTTTCAAGACAACTATCAAAAGTTTTTCCATAAACAGAGAAATCATCCATGAAAACTTCCATAATCTCTTCAATCATATCAGAAAATATAGACATCATGCATCTTTGAAAAGAAGCTGGTGCATTACATAACCCAAAAGACATTCTACAGTAAGCATAAGTTCCATATGGGCATGTAAAAGTGGTTTTGCTTTGATCATCGGGATGGATCGGGATTTGATGATACCCTGAATATCCATCTAAGAAACAGAAGAACGAATGGTTCGCTAATCGCTCTAGCATCTCATCTATGAAAGGTAAAGGAAAGTGATCCTTTCTTGTGGCTTTATTTAGTTTTCTATAGTCTATGCACATCCGCCATCCTGTGACGGTGCGTTGCGGAATTAGCTCGTTCTTTTCATTTATAATAACAGTCATGCCTCCCTTTTTAGGCACAACTTGTACTGGGCTTACCCACTCTCTGTGCGGCACAGGATATATAATCCCTGCATGCAGCAACTTTATAACTTCCTTTTTAACTACCTCTCTCATAGTGTTATTAAGTCTATGTTGGGGTTCTCGAGAGGGTGGAACAGAAGGATCTGTTGGAATACGATGGGTACAAATCATAGGACTGATTCCTGTAAGATCTTGGAGTGAGTAGCCGAAAACTGAGTGATGTTTCTCAAGAATGGTCATTAATCGCAGCGTTTGATCCTGAGTGAGTTTATCGCTAATGATCACAGGAAACTCTGGATTATTGTTTAGGAAAGCATATGTAAGACCGGGTGGTAAAGTTTTAAGCTCTATGGGGGGTCTAGGTGTTTCTGCAAACTCATCTAAGAGTTCAGGTTCAGAAGGTTCGGCTTCTTCTTCTGTGAAGAAAGGAGTTTCGTCTTCTAAGTCTGGTTCATCTAAAAGCTCTAGAGATGCAGCCTTTACTTCCTCCATAGGATCAGGCAAAAGATATGATTCGGCCTTATTGTTTAAGGAGTGTGAAATTGTTATTGGGAATTTAAAGGTTTTTCCAAAAGAAATGTGTAGCTTTCCAGTATGACCTTCATAATGGAGTCTTCTAAAAGGTTGTCCTATCAACAGGTCGAAGTCCCATGTATCAAAGATATAGAAGTTCAAATGAACCATGGAGCCTTCTACCGTAAGAGGTAGGACATTAATAATTCCAAGACTGGGGACTAATCGTCCCGAAGATTCCTTTATGACCTTTGTTGTGGGGGTTAAGACAAGATTTTTAAATAGTTTAAGTGCAAAAGATTCAGACATGATGTTGATCCTCACAACAGGATTATATAGAGCATTAAATCGATCAGAATTATAAGCACAGCGTATAGTTATAGAGGGTGTGTCCAAACGGATCACATCAGAGGAAAGCTCTGATTCCTCCAACCATTCGCTACTCATTACTGAGATAAGCTCTCTCAATTGATATTCACTTGGCAAATAAATGCTAAACTGGCCGTTTTGGGGTTTGTCAATAGAATGGTAGTTTGAAATGTTTCCAAAATCGGCAAAAAGATCGGATTCTATATCCAGCATGAAGTCCGGTGGTGGAATTTCTTCCTCTTGTGGCTCAGAACTTGGGATAGCTAAAGTAGCTGAAGAATTTGGTAGAGTGTCTACTTTGGCTTCGTAGGTTTCATCATGAAGGGTATTATCTATCTCAGCTTCTAGGATTCTATCTAGGATCACTCTAGCTTCATCAGTAGGGATACAAAAGAAAGAACCTCTAGACATTGTATGTAGCATTTGTTTGTGATTTTTCTGAAGACCTCGAAAAAAGTGAAATAAAAGAATAGGGTCTTCAAGATTAAGGTTTGGACCAGATTTTAAAAGATCAGAAAAACGTTTCCAGGATTTTCCCAAAGTTTCATTATCTTTTTGTTTAAAAGATAGGACTTCGAGTCTAAGGTCGGCTATACGGTCAAGGGAATAGAAATCTAGACAAAAGTTGGCTCGTAAAACTCCCCATTCACCTTGTTATTGACTTACCTTCTGACTGTACCATTGTCTAGCTTCTCCCCTTAAGGAAAAAGGAAAAAGCTTCCAACGTAAAGTTTTATGAGAAATGCCTTCAATACGAAGACAATCACATGTTTGCTCAAAATCTCTAATATGAAGGTAAGGGTTTTCGTCTTCCTTTCCCAAAAAAGATAGGTTTTGAATCATGACAACCAACCTTAACTTATACTGGGATGTTTGGATAGGCTGCGATGATTCCCATGGTAAAAGGTCAGTTACTGAAGGGATCGCAGATTCATGGATCGATTTAGAATTTTGGTTTTCCATAAGGTAAGAGTAAAAAAAATAAATAAAGAATATAAAAGATAAGAAAAGATAAAAGTATAGATACAAGCTAGTAGTAAGACTCAAGGTTATCTCAGCAACCGTCTTTCTCCCCGGCAACGGCGCCAGAAATGCTTGTTGATATTTGGGAACGCAATAAGGAATTGATCCGCAAGCGCACGGATATCGGTGAGCACTTCACCCGGGAAATTATCCAGAGTATCGTATTTATTTTTTTACCACTAGGAGAAAGAGTGCATCTGACTAACCGGTCTATTACTACTAACCTTTAGGCAACAAAGAATGTCTTTCGATGTGAGTGATAAATAGAGAAGACTGCAACCGTAGTCTCCTTCTAACCTTGGTAAGGATGATCTACTGTTCTATTGGGGAGGCTAACGGAATCTAGACACCACAAAGGATGTTCAACCCGCACCTATAAACCCTATCCTTCCTGCTATCGAGATATGGTCTGCAAAGGTAACTCGGAATTGTCACGTTCCTCACTACTACCACAGTCCAGCTAGTCAGGGAATATCTATGAGTACCCCAGCCTAAACACCACGTTTACGCCAGCAATGATTACTCTAAACTCTACGCGAAGAGATTAAAGTAAACTCATAAACCAGAAGAACAATAAAACAAGAACTTACTAGAATTTAGAAGTCGAAATACTGAAGAATCCTAGGAGCAAGCTTCGGGTTAGGAGAACTTGATCCCGCAGGTATAAGCTTGGAGTAGACACCGACAGGCCGAGCTTCCTCCAATCTACACCTCCACTCTATCTCTCTCAATCTAGTAGAAACTAGAAGATCTATTTCTACTTTACATTGGTTGCTAAGCCTAAAAAGAAATATTAATTAGAGAAGAGGTTTTCCTTTGAGGGCACCCCTCAATCTCTATGATAATTTCTTCATGTCTTCTCCAGGGGCCAGGGGGTCTCCTTATATAGTCCTCCTCCTCTATGCGTTTTAGGGTCGGTAGGCGAGGTGGTACTATGTTTTCCTTGATCCAATAGGTCGGTGGAACATCCCGTGCGAAGAGAGTCCCGAACAGGATCCAACAGGGGGCGGGCGCCCAGGTCACCAACGCGGGCGCCCTGGGCCTGGCCCCTTTCGGCCTCTGTTTTCTTCCCGTGGCTTCTGGAGTCTTCTAGATGGTAGAAAATCACGCGGTGCGTTGATATCTGTATGTAATCCCGACATGTGGGCCTTCCTTCCTTATTTCCTGATAACCCCTTGCAGAAATAGATAAACAACAAAACTCGTGGAATTTTGTCAGATCAAACCCTAATTCTAGGTGTTGGTTGCGTATTGGTCCTTTCTCTTGTTTATTTGATAATTAAAATTGATACTTAAGAACCGTCAACAATAAGCAAATAGAATAAAATCAATTCTGATATAATCAAATAGATCAAAGTCATATTCATAGTAGCAAGAACTAATATGAATATCACAAAGAAGAATAAGAAATTACCAAGAATGAAGATAGATTTGGACTCCAAGCTAGGCTTGACTCCTTCTAGATCTATTCCTATGTAGCTATGCTACAGAACTATAGAGATCTAATTGAGATGATGGCTCTAGGCTTCTCTGAATTCTCTATCTGAATTCCTCAGAGAATAATGAATTCCTCTTCTCCAGGGGGGTCATGGTCGTATTTATAGTCCCTTAGTTAGCACCACAGCCCTCGGATCAAATCGACTTAAACATACGGTCAAGATTACTCTATAAAGGTGGCGGAGGCAGGATCCGCGAGGTTGAAGCTGATTGGCTGCAGCCCACGGACGGCCGCCCCTGCCACCTAGGCGCCCGCTCCTTCCCTATGATAGGTGGGTCCTAGCTTGCAGGGTGTGGCTTCTTGAGTCTTCTAGAGTAACTCTGAGTTGAAGTTTGTGTATTCTCTCTATGTAATTCTGACATGTGGGCCTCCTTTTGCTCTTATTCTGATAACCCCCTGCAGAAATAGACAATCACCAAAACTTATGGAATTCTGTTAGTGGTAACCCCTATAGCTAGATGGTATTCTGATTTTATTCCTTTCTCATGCTATGTTGATGGTTAAAAAGAGTACTTATCTACCGTCAACAAACTCCCCTAAGCTTACCTTTTGCTCATCCCTGAGCAAAGATAGACTTAGTGATGGCCGATCTGGTGTCACAGACTGTGTTGTAGAAGTAACATCTATTGATGGAGCATAGGATAGTCGGGACACCTGGGTCGTCCTTCTTGATCAGATGTGGAGACTCGAGTAGGTGGTCATACTCCCAATGGACTACAGTGACCATCCTTGTTGTCTCTGTCTTTTGGGCCTTCTGTTTGCCCTTGTTCTTTATCTTGGCCTTGTTCTAAGTGTTGCTCTTGTTCCTACCATCGACGGCTTCCTTTTGTGCAAGGAATGGCAATGCCCTGTTCTTGAAAGAAAAGGCTTCCTTGTTGCCCTTAATGTTGAAAGTGATCTTGGCAGTGTTGGCATAGATAATCGCTATGGCAGTGTTCAAGAATGGTTGTCCCAGAATAATAGGCGACCTCTCATTAGTGCTTGTGTTCACTACTATGAAGTTTGCAGGTATGTACGAGTTGTCTACTCGCATGCAGATGTTCTTCTGGATTCCCATGAGGTAGCAGAGTGACTGATCTACAAGCAGCAAATACATGGTTGTGTGTGATAAAGGAGAATTGAAAAGTTTTTCATATATCACCTTAGGCATGATGTTGACACTTGCACTGAAGTCATAGATCACCTCATCGAAGTTTGTACTTCCAATGGAGATCAGAATAACCGGCCTCCCTGGATCGCCTTTCTTGGTTGATAGAGACGAGTCAATCCATGTTCCTCTCGGAGGATCACTCTAGTAGCTTTCTGCATTAAAGATGTCTACAAGATTTGTAGTTTCTAATTCTCCTAGTTGTCCAGGAATCTTACCTTGGTTGTTAGCGGAAGAAAAGTGAGCAAGATGTTGCAACTGAGATTCTAGCATCTTATTAAAGCTAAGCTTATTCTTGATAGCATTAGAAAACTTTCCATTCTAATGTTAATTGCTTCTAAAGTTTTATCATTAGATGCTAGCTTCTTAGATAGGCTATCCATTAGCTTGCCCTAATTAAGCACTAACTCTCTTAAAGATGGTTGATTAGTATTGTTGTAATAAGTATTACCTTGGTAATTACCTGAGTAGTTACTTGAGTAGTTAGGCCGATGTTGCTGCTTCCAGCCTTGGTTCTGCTGAGGACAATAGTAGTTGTTGTTGTTATTGTTGTTGATGTAGTTCACATTCTCTGTCAGCTCTGGGCAGTTGGTACCTGTATGCCCAGTTTCTCCACACTCTTCACAAGTCATGCCAGAAGCATGAATGTGCATGAGTTCTTCTCAACGGTTCTCTCTTTAAGCCTTTTCATCAGTAGGTCCATGTTGACAGATAGCATGTCTACCTCCTTGAGCTGGTGCATTCCTCCACATCTCTTGTGGGTTTGAGTTCTCTCTTCACTCCAACCTTGGTTGGAGGCCAACTTTTTCACAAGAGAAGTAGGTTGAGCAATGGTAGGTGATAAGAATGCTCCTCCAGTGGCAGCATCTATGGTTTCACGAGTGTTGTTGCTGAGCCCATGATAGAATGTCTACATGAGCAGCCAATTCTCCATCCATGATGAAGACACTTGAGTATATAGTCTTGAAAATGCTCCCAAGCTTCTAGGACTGTCTCATCATGTTGTAGATAAAAGCTTGCTATCTTCCCACGAAGAGCATTGGTTTTGCCTATGGGAAAGAATTTCGCCAGGAAATTGGTGGAACATAATGCCCATGTAGTATTCTTCTCCTTGTTGGCGTAGAACCACTGCTTTGCTTTCCCCAAGAGTGGGAATGGGAAAAAGGCAAAGTAGTATAGCATCTCTAGGGACGTCCTTGATAGTGAAAGTGCTGCAAATCTCCAGAAAGTATTGGAGATGAGCACTAGCATCTTCATGGGCCTTCCCAAAGAACTGGCTTGCTTGTACCATGTTGATCAGCGCAGGCTTGAGCTCAAATGACCCATTAATGTCCACAGCTGGTCCAGTACAGATGTTGGTCGTAGTGGGAGCTGAGAATTCACGAAGTGACTTGTCGGCCATGATGTCAAGCTTTGGTGTCAAACTTCAAATAACAGGTTGATCTTCTGTCTCAGGAGGATTGGTAAGTTGAGATAATGATGATGTTGATTGATTCCTTCTCAACTTGGCCTTCATCTTCCTGATCAATGTCTCTGGATTATCAATAGAATTATCTTGGAGATCAAACCTGCTTATACATTACCCTGCATATGGTATATAAAATAGACAAGAAGACAAGGGTAAGTCTGCATGAGTGAGAAGGGTGGATGGTGCTCAATCCATAAGTCGATGCAGTGATGCTCATTATCCTTTAATCCTTTCACCTTTCCTGGCAACGGTGCCAAAAATGCTTGTTGACACTTCTTAACACAATTACTATAAATAGACTTTTAAACCTATCCCTAGCAACGGCATCAAAATTACTTTATATCACTTAAGCTAGGTTATCAACCCCAGCATGATGTAGAAGTGTTGCTATTAAATCTATATGTTTTTCTAGAAATAAATAATAAAAGATCCGCAAGTGCACAGATAATACCGATGTAGCATTTTAACCGAGAGTAATCCAAGTATCGTTATTTATATTTTTTACCACTAGGAAGGGACTTGCAATGGATAATGAGCAATGAGCACTGCATGGAGATCTTAACTATATCTTTATCTATCTCTCATGTAGGGTAAGTGTCATATAAGATAAATAAATAATATAAATATGAATAATAAGTGACATAAGATAAATGAGAGCATATAGCCACATATAAATATGATAATCATCTCAATAGATTACTCTAAGTCTATAACACTAGCAAGGACTAGGACGATCTACAAGAATAAATCCTAAGTACTCTAACTATATTGTCAAAGCATACATTGATTAGTGTAATTACACCTAGCATCATCGTAAGAAAAGGTTATATCTATGCATAGTGATATTACTAAGAAAGATCATGAACATAGCAATCACTTTCCTGTAATAATGGTGCTCTACAAGCCTTATAATTGGGAGGACTAAAAGGACTCAACAGGACTGTCACTCCCGCGATCTACCTCACGATCCGGACTATAAGGGGTAATCGTAGATAAATACGGTCTAGGCACCTCGCCTACACAATATCTACCACTTACCCATCGGTCTAATGAGTAAGCGCTATATGATCCTATGCATAAACATAATTCTAATCTAACTATGCTAAGCATATAATCAAAGTAGACTAATAACAATATAATTGAGAACATAAGCAAATAGAATAAAGTCAATTCTAATATAATCAAATAGATCAAAGTCATATTTATAGTAGCAAGAACTAATATGAATATCACAAAAAAGAATAAAAAATTACCAAGAACGAAGATAGATCTAGACTCAAAGCTAGGCTTGACTCCTTCTAGATCTATTCCTATGTGGCTATGCTAAAGAACTATAGAGATCTAATTGAGATGATGGCTCTAGACTTCTCTTAATTCTCTATTTGAATTCCTCAGAGAATAATGAATTCCTCTTCTCCAGGGGGTCGTGGTCGTATTTATAACCCCCTAAGAAGCACCACAGCCCTCGCATCAAACCGACTTAAACATACGATCAAGATTACTCCTCAAAGGCGGTGAAGGCAGGATCCGCGAGGTTGAAGCTGATTGGTTGTAGCCCTCGGGCGCCCGCCCCTTCCCTATGGTAGGTGGGTCCCAGCTTGTAGGGCGTGGCTTTCTAGTATTTCTGAGTTGAAGTTCACGGTATTCTCTCTATGTAATTCTGACATGTGGATCTCCTTTTGCTCTTATTCTGATAAGCCCTGCAGAAATAGACAATGACCAAAACTTGTAGAATTCTATTAGTGATAATCCCTATAGCTAGATGGTATTCTGATTTTAGTCCTTTCTCATGCTATGTTGACGGTTAAAAAGAGTACTTATCCATCGTCAACAATCTACAGTGTGCTAGTCAATTTGATCTGTAATTGAAAAGGAGAAAAGCAAATATTAAATTATAGAAGCTGCTGGTTGCTGCCAGATAGTTCCAAAATATATGGCTTAAAATAGCCGTTGATCAGAGGAAATGGACTAAAAAGTCAACTCCTAACATTGCTTCGATGATGATAAAATAATTATGATATTTATTATTCGTTAATCCATCATAATTTTGTATCATGACTTAACTCATTTAAATGCTCTTCAAAGCGAATTGTATAATTATACTATGGGTGAAAGTGACTAGATGGACTAATTAGTTGATACCATGTGTATATGAGAAAAAATAGCTTACATGTGTTTATTTTTTAATCTATTAAATAAACGATAACCTACTAAGACGGGTCTGAAGACCTGCAGTCTTAATAAGTTATTTTATAAATGCATTAAATTTATATCCACCTGGTCTAAATGCCAGTGGATCTCAATAAATTCAACACATATTACTAGTTTGTTCAATATTTTAATCGAATCCAACTGGATCAGCTATTTAGCCAATACAGGGTCCATAAGGCACGAATAAGATCTATCTATTTTATCATAATCAAATTTGGATCTAGTTAAGTTTAACTTAATGAACTTGACAGTGGGGTTTGAAAATACAGCCGACAAACAAGTGATATTAAGCCAAATTTTATTCTATTTCCAGATTAATTTTAATCAAGTAGATATCTTGAACGCACAACATGTAACAATCGAGATCGACAAATTAGTTGATGTAGGCTTGGTTGATTACTTTGATAATGATCAATGTTTATTAGAGTTTGTTAAGATAGTTTGACAATTAATAGAGTTGAAGCTTAATCTAATTTGTCAGATTTCGATTGGGCAGAATTTTTTTGCAACAAATAAAAGATTAAATACGAACAATATTGGTAACTTAATGAATCTACCAAGTTGCCAATCTAGTAGAGCCGATAAATAGCTTAGATCAATTACTTGTAAGAGATTGAAGCAATACAACCTTACAAATATGATATAAACTGATAAATAGCTCAAATCAAGTTTGGCACGAGATCAACTGACGCAGTCATGACAACTAGATATGAATCGTAACAATACTTACAAGCAAACCGAAGGTCGAAATCAACCGAAGGTCTTGTCGAGATCTACTTTTAGTCCTACTCTTAAGGTTTGTGGCCGGAGCCGTACAATAATCGGGCCTTTGATATTTATAACCCAAAAACCTAAACATAAGTCTTAACAAAATATGACTCCTAGAAATAAAAAGGTAACTAGGACTCCAAACTTTCCCTTTCCCTGTAATGAAGTCTGACATGTTCTCTTCCTTTACTTGTCATGATCTGACACACCTCAATCGACTATCACTGTTTAATCCTCTGTTTAGTCGATCCAACAAACCAGTCACCTCTCCTTCCGTGGAGCGACCCCACAAGCAGTCCCTACTCATAAAAATTTGGGGTCAACACTTGCCCCCCAATTTTGGGATAAAATTGATTTTATTCCAAAATTATTAATCAACCGAATCCGACCGGAAAAGACACATTGATGTGTTTACTACTCTGTCACTCCTCGTTTGCTGGTCCTAAAAGCTAGGTCTTCCTCCCAGAGCCGCCATCAGACAAAAATTCAAACCTCTATTTAGTCGATCCAACAAACCAGCCACCTCTCCTTCCGTGGAGCGACCCCACAAGTAGTCCCTAATCATAAAAATTTGGGTCAACAGCGCCCTTTTCCAGTGCACGCGCATAGACGCACAAAGTGACGACGCTGCCCAATCTACCCCTTCAACGATGGTGGTGCTGGCGGTAAGGGGAAAACCCCGATAGGTGCTCCCCAAACTCCCAACGCCTCTGTGTTTTCTCTTAGGGTTAGGGTTAGGGTTTGTTGTCCAGATCAAAAACTGGTTTCTTTTCTTTTCTGTAATCTATTCTTTCCCCATAACTCAGATCTACATGCTAGGTAGGCAACTGATACCATTGTTGGCTGCGCCCCTACTCGAGATCAGGTTTAGGGTTTGTCGGTGGAGAATGGCGGCTCACTGTGAACCTCGTATTGAGAGTCTACTGGCCCCCACCTCTTTATATAGCATAGTGTGACAGGAGCCCTCTAGCCATAGATGGGTTGGTCGCCCCCGATCAGGGCGCGAGTCAAGACCTGATTAGGCCTTTGGACCTAATCGGTAGGAGATCACTCTAACAAGCTTTAGTCCCTATCACATTGGATATTTTGATGTTAATTAAAAATATAAAATATAAACTAATTACAAAACTAATTGCATATGTTCTGACTAATTCATGAGACGAATCTATACCTAAATGATGCCACATGCCACAACAATTTGCTCCCCGGTATTAAATGATACGACGTAGCAGGCTCAGGTACCTAAACCATACACTGAGATAAGTCTAGAGATCTAAAATAACATTTTGACAGTTTGGGATCTAGATGATATACAAAGGGCCTGTTTGGTTTTTAGCTAGCTAAAATTATTTTGGTGACTAATAGAACTAAACTATTTTAGCTCCTTTTAGTCAATGTGTTTGGAACTTTAGCTACTCAAGTGACTAAAATTTACCTAGCTAAAATTTAACAAGGGAACTAAACAGGGCCAAAGATAAGTTTGATGGCCCAGAAATGTGTTCTAAGTGTTTGGGAATCTAGTGACATGACGGGGACAAGTTCAAGGACCGTTATCTCTGTTTGACACTCGTGCAGAAGTCACCGAAGAGGATGAATGGGCCTGAAATACGTGCTCCAGTCCGGGAGCTGATCGCAAAAACTGCAGATTGACTGATCCAATCTCATTCACTGTATCAAGTACAAACCACAGGTGCAAAGATTAGGATACACAAGATGCACATCGCAAACACGTCTATAGTTCCATTTACAAGGGGTACAGGAGAATCGTTAGTGGCTAAATACTACAGACAAATAAAACCTGCGCAGCAACCAGCGTCTTGCTCTTGAAGCGATACGTGAACTGGAATACAGACGCTGTATCTGCAGTTGATTTCAGGAGACAATGATTTGGTGCTCGAAACAAAATGCGGGCAGTGCTCCTCCGATGAGTCCAGTTCTGCTATCATGCACTAAATAAAACAGGGAACTGGACACCGTTCCCTTGCAGATCAGCAGATGAATAACTGGTTAGCGTAGCAAGATGCCTATTGTATCCATCTTGCGTCTCAAGGTCACAAAGATGTTTCTCTTTTTTCAGATGGAGTATGAAAAATCCATCCGACGATTATTTTGCCATGCTGACGAAGTAACTAAATCCCTTTTGCTATACTATTACTATACACCACTTTTAAAATCAGATGCTCTACTACAAGCTTCGTTAATAATTGATCAATGGAAGTCTGGCTGCCCAGTTGAGGTCAGGCACCGGTGCCACATCCGACTGTTTGGATCGACAAACCTCGTGGATTTGATGACTTCTGGTATCGGCAAGTAAACATTGTGTGTGTTGCACACCCCGGTTGTGATGCCGCTAAAACCCGCAAAGGCGCCGTGAACCTGCAGGATTTACACAGAACGACAAAATGGTTAGGAACGAAAATGCAGGATTTTGTCATAAGGCGGAGAGGCAGCAAGGAGAAATGATATCTTACAGCATTCTGACCAAGCACGGTGCACAGGATGGCATCAGATGCATTGGCCCGCACAGCGCGGAGCATGTACGTGGGATCAATATACTTGATATCAGAATGGACTCCTATATCCTTGAAATGGGACTTGATCTGTGGCAAGGCGTGACTAAAGTTAAATAAGGTTCATCAACCGTAAATCCAACACAGGTAAATCCATTCCACCAAGTGCTTCATGCCCATTACAGTGGCTGAAGACTAAACTGGACTAACCTTCTGCTGAAGGTGGACACCAATGTCACTAAGAACCATGTTCCCTGATGCGTCAGTTGCATTTGACTTTTGAAAATATTCCTGAAAATGCATCAGAACATTACTTCTTGAACAATTTGTATAACCAGAAAAGAGAATTACTTAAACTGGATTTCTCATATTATACACGAGCAACCACAGTAACAACATAAAAGACACCAAAACTGGTGCTAGAGGTAGATTATCTTTTAATGCAACAGGATCTAACCTGTCCTGCTCCTTCAGCAACACAAACCAGAGCAAATCCCTTGGTCTCTATCAAGTGCTCGAGATGTCGAAGAACTCCGTTTGGTCCATCAAGAGTGAATGGTACCTTCATTTTGGTTACCAATGATTTGGATTAACCAGTGTAGTACATGGGGATGCATAAACAATAGAAGAGTTCGGGCATGTTTGGATTGCAGCCTAAGGTTGCCACAGCTAAGCTTAGGCAGTCACAGTTTTCTTTGCCAGTGTTTAATCAGCCTAACTTCTTGGGTCCTGTTTGGATCCAAGGAGCTAACAGTTAGCTCTTATTTTTGGATGCCAAATAAGAGGGCTAAACATGGGCTAATTGGTGGTTAGAACCCATTAGCCCATATTTAGCCAATTATCACAAGATGGGCTAATTTTTAGCCTTGAGATCAAAACAGGGCCTAGTTAGACTGAACCAAACGTGCTCTTCATACCTCAGGTATCAGACAGATATCTACTTGGCCACTTGACAGGGAGGCCTGCATTGTGATGAAGCCGCTGCTTCTTCCCATCAGCTTGACCAATCCAATGCCATGAAATGCAGAATGTGCCTAAGTGCAATAAAATGTTAACCACAGACACTCTGTGCATACATTTCATAAGATTTATATGTGCTTGATAGACCAAGATGTTGCTGAAGGAATCACCTCAATGTATGCAGAGTTGATAGCTCTTTGTGCAGCTTCCACTGCAGTATCAAATCCAAAGGTCTTGTCCATCAGTAGTATGTCATTGTCAATAGTTTTGGGGACACATACAATCGATACCTGCAGTTTTCTCTTGCGGCACTGCATTAAGAATGTTGCGGCATAAGTAGTCATGGAAGTATGAGCCATTCTCACATGCTATATTTATCCAGAACAACAATTTTTTAATACTATATGAGAGGAACTCAGATAAGCTACCTATTCATTACAAAGAACATTGGATTCAATATACCTCATCATGTATAGCATTAGCTCCAGCATGTGTTCCATTTCCACCAAGTACAAAGAGCATATCAAGCCTCCTAGCCTGAATGTGGCATGTCAAAATTAAGTTGATGAGTCTTTCAGTTAGTAATAATTGTAGACATTTTGCAATGTAACTGAAGGGTATATACTTGCCTGAATACTGTCAACAATGTCTGAAATGTTTGCACCACCGCGGGAGACTCCTAAGAAGCTACCACCAGCAAGATTGATATTTTGGACTACATGCCTAGAAAGCTGAATGAAAGAAAAGAGTAAGTTCCCTTCAACAGGTCTATCAACGTTTCCAGATTAAAATGAAGTAGAAAAGAATCTTACTGGCACTTCTGATAAGTGATCCTCAAAAAATCCACGGAACCCATGCTGTATCCCAACAATGTTTTTCACCCCATATTTTTCAAGTGTAAGCACAATCTACAAGAGAGAAAAATTGATCAAATTCAAAGCTTAGAATGTTGTTCTCTACAATGCAATTTTAAGAAATTTTGATTCTAAACAATACAAGATCCACACCAGTTCTAACCTACCTGCCGAATGACATCATTGAGACCAGGGCAGAGCCCACCACACGATACAATCCCAGCCTTCACATATTGAGGCTCAAAATATATTTGTTTGCGTGGACCAGCACGGTGCACCCTGGAAATGATAATAAGTTACGTTAGGGAAATAAAAATAATTTCTACACTAGAAAATTTGAATTCATGTAGTGGCACCACCATTGCTCAACCCAGCTACAATCAGGGTCAATGCAGTCAGCTCCAGCAGAAGTTGGTGAGGCAAACTTAATAACCTGAAGAAGCAATAAGTTTGTAAGGGTAACTTCTAATCCATCTACTGTTGTTTACCTGACTAAACAAGTGAGCTTGCATACTTGACTATTTCCTAGAAACAGAAAAGTCCCATTTTCTTTTCAGAAGCAGTTCACATTAAGCAGTATCACAAGCATAGCAAGATTGATCCTACATGGCAAGAAAATCATTGTTTATTTGTGTGTGTTTTACGTAAAGACGAAGACACTTAAAAGTTCAAGACATAAATATATATTCACTGTATATTTATCTCCCAGGTGAAACAATTATATATAAAGAATGTTGTGCTATATATAACTCAATCTAGAAAGTAATTTATTGTGGACACAAACATGCCTCAGTAAATATATAACTCAATGCTAAACGCATACCTTCAAAAGTGCTCTGTCATCATCATTCACATAGCCGTTCCATGATTCTTGCATGGTACCATTCACATTCTCAAGGGGGGTCCTGTTGTAGACAGAGTAACAATATCACACACATCAAACAGATCCTAAAAGACATTTTGGTCACAAATGGTACAAACTAGGATTACTATGAGACTAATCATACATAAAGGAAAGGAGGGAAATATGTCACCTGCTCTTGAGAGAAAATG
This sequence comes from Sorghum bicolor, assembly GCF_000003195.3. Lineage (NCBI taxonomy): Eukaryota > Viridiplantae > Streptophyta > Magnoliopsida > Poales > Poaceae > Sorghum > Sorghum bicolor. Next base: position 27,568,243 of record NC_012870.2, on the reverse strand, counting down.
TAGTTGGCCTCGGTTCCACATCAATTACATCTCTCAAGTGTGGCAAGCTGAAGCGCTTATTGAAATCCTCTTGAAACTGCTTCTTCCAATCTGGATTCGAGAAGTCTAGTTGCGGTTGATCCACGGATATGGCTCTAGCAACCAACTGATATGTCCTTGATTTCGTGTCATATCCCACCCATCGCAATCTACTGCTGGTGGGTACTCCGAAACGGCCCAGGTACTTCTGGCCTGAACTAATAGAACCAGCGTAGTCCATGGGCGCTAGTGCCATTGTTTAGATTGCTCAGCACGCTAATATCCTGTGGGGCAGGTTCCAGCTTGCTATCAGTATCAGGTCGAGATTATGGTAAAAGCATAATTATTAATAAAGCTCCCCGAAGAGCACCCTCGAGTTCATGTACATAAATTAGAAAAAAAATCAGAAAAAAATAGTAGAAAGAAGAGAAGACACGAGTATATTCCTACAATACATGGAACAAAGTGAGCTAATCGTGTTGTTGAAAAGGCGGATGATACATGCACAGTATGCTCCAACAATATTGGAGTTCCAACGAGTAAAGATGTATGATTTTCCATCTGCGTACTGGACTACTATACCGAAGTGGGAAAAAAATCATAATACGACAGACCAATGCAACTTCTCTTTTGCCGGGTGGAAAGGCGAGGAAAAAAAAAGAATCTATCCCCTTCCCACTGAACAACCAACCAATAGAACAAAATTCTAGAATCAGTGTCGTTGCCTGCCGCAAGCTCACAAAGCAATCACAGCAATCGCACCAAGAAACGACCAAACCTGCCGGCCGCGTCAGCAAATCGAACCGGACAGAAGGGGTAAGATATCACCTCTGATCAGCAAACTCACCTCTCTCCGCACCTAAAACGAGATTCGCCGGAGATGCCTGGCTGCGGCACACGCACGAGGTGATCGATGGACAGATGAGACGGGGCCGAAGGGGCTTGTTGTTATACGGCTCTAGGGGAGGGAGGACGCGGCGGCGGAGACGCCGCCTCCTCGATGTCTCCGTCCTGGTTTCTTGGGAAACCTGTAAATTTTGTTTGTTCCTGAAACAACGAGGGATAAAATGCTGACTTGTTTTTTTCTTTCTTCCGCCAAGCGTCAAGAACAACGAGGAGGAGGGATCGACGGGTTGCTGAGGAGAAATTGTTGCCGAAATTTGACGGGGTGGTGGCCTGGTGGGAGGAAAGAGGAAAAAGTCGGAGCGCTGACTGCCGTGCCATGAGGCTCGTGTTTCCGCCAAGCACGGGGGGTCCTTTTCGGCCACTCTTTTTCTTCAGTCCGATTCATGTGGTCGTCGGTTGGACCGAAATTTCATCAAACATATGAAATTATTAATATTCACAATACCAAATAAATATAATTAAATAAATTATATAATGTAAAATATATTATAACTGTTAACTACCTAATATTTTTAATAATAAATTATATTGTCTTATGCAGCATATAAAAAAAGAGAATATCTTGCATAGTTGCTTTGCTAAATTCTAATAGACATTGGGTATAGCTAAAACATCATTATCTTCTTGATAAAAGATTACTACATTATCACCTTTATGGTACCATTGAGATTATTCGATTATCAGAAATATACTAGAGCTTATCAATCATAGACTCACCAAATTTTTCTGGCCAATGTTGCATGTTAGTAAATGTTTAAGAGAGAAATTAATTGTTTTATAACATTATTCTACTAACAACAATAACATGTACCGTAACTGTAGGCTCTTACCCATAGTCATAGTAAAAGTAGACCTGGATTCAAAATTTGTAAACCTGTCTCTAAAACACAATGATCCCAGTTACAGAACATGACGCTGTCTTTGGCCTTTGCATTTAAGATTTTGTTCCAGCGCACACTACCGGAATCCGCCTCTTTGCCGAGTGTCTAGAGGTCACTCGGCAAAGAAAATACTCGGCAAAGAGCTTCTTTGCCGAGCGCTAAAGCAAAAACGCTCGGCAAAAAAAAACACTCGGCAAAGAGGGTTCTTTGTCGAGTGTCAAAAAAAAAACACTCGGCAAAGACCCTCTTTGCCGAGTGTTTTTTTTAACACTCGGCAAAGAACCCTCTTTGCCGAGTGTTTTTTTTACACTCGGCAAAGACCCTCTTTGCCGAGTGCAAAAAAAGAAACACTCGGCAAAGAAAATTTCAAATCAAAATTTGAAGCCCTAAACAAATTCAAATCAAAAAGTTTTGAACTACAAAGTTGTATAACTTCTCAAGATCTATAATCTTTATTTTGGCCATTTCTTCATTTGGTAAAGTGAAAATAAATTTGTTCACAAATTTTATCTTGAGCTCTTATAGTTTCTAGAACTACAAGAGAGAGATATAAGATTTGTGAAAAATATTAGAATTACCGTGTCAGATGAGCAAATGATCAAACAACCAAAATAAACTTTATAGATTTTGACAAGTTATGAAATTTTATAGTTGACAAATTTTTTCATTTGAGTTTATCTTATCATTTAAAACTGCGTCTTTATTTGAAAATTTTTAATTTTGATTTTCTGAAATTACATCGGATGAAAAAACTTCCTAGATAAACTTTGTAGGTCTCGAAAAGTTATGAAACTTTGTAGTTGATAACTTTTTGATTTGAAATCATGTTGTCATGCAAAAACTACGTTTAAATTTCTAAAATTTGAAATTGAAATTTTGTAAACGACCTCAGATGGAGAAACTTCCTAAATGAAAATTATAGATCTTAAAAAGTTATGAAACTTTGTAGTTGACAACTTTTTGATTTGAAATCGTTTAGAGGCTCAAATAATCAATTTACATATGATTTAGTATGATACATGAGGAACCAAAACGTAATGTAATCACAACTGATGGTCTGGTGCAGTGGTGAAGGAGGGAGCTCCTCGAGCTCACGATCGCAGGTTCGAATCCTGCTCGTGGCATATTTGTTGATTTTGTACGGTCGCAGGTTCGAATCCTGCTCGCGGCATATTTGTTGATTTTGTAGGAAAAAAGCTGAAAAAAATGTGGAGGGTGTGCCAGCGGATGCTAGCTGTTGGGCAGCCCTTTCAAAAAACAATTTTTTTTTCTATTTTTTCGGCTTTTTTTATTTTTTTTCTTTGCCGAGTGTATTTGGACCTTTGCCGAGTGTTTTCGACACTCGGCAAAGCCTCTATCTCCCGTAGTGAGCCTTTAATTCTCTTGAGCTTCACAAAACTTGTTATCCCCTTTATGCCACTCTTTTTTGTGGTTGTTAGTAGCATCAAGAGAGAAGCAGCACCGGTGAACAATGAATTTCATCCCATGGTGAATGAAGCTAGAAAGGTTAATAACTGTGGATCTGGTCCTTAGTTCTTTCACAGCTTATGTCTATTGTTTGCAAATTATAATATGTTGATCAATTTTAATAGCATTGTGTGGGTTTGTCGAGTGAGAAATGGTCAATCTTTGTGAGGTAGTGAATTTGTGTTTGATGAGAATTTGTGTTTGTTTCATCAGTTGATTTGTTTTTTGTCCTATTATTTATATTAGTTTTATGAATTATTTCTTCTAGGCACCGCCATAACATTAGAACAAACAAATATACTATAAAACATCGTTAAAGAATTTATCTATAATATATGTATTTAGATAGATGTACAAAATGTTGATATCAGAATGTGCTTATTTTGGAACAAATAGAATGCATCAGAAGATAGCTAAAGCTCATGTCATATTTGATCGAAAAACTTTATTGTATATTCGACTTCTACTAGCAGATGTTATACATCCAAGTTAAAAAATTGTAAGAATTAGCATGATATATTGTACTATATCAACTAAGCATACCTCCTCCGCTAAAAACTATGATCCACTATTTAGAACACTAGATTACATTAATTCTATATAACAATCACACCAAAAACATCGCTATAACATCAAACTAACACCCGCCTAGGGGCCTATACGAGCCATCCCTAGGTCTAGAAAATGTCTTTGCTGCTCTTTTTCTCACCATCGCCATACCTCCGTCTAGGGCCTCTCTCCTTCTTCCTCTCTGGTACAAAATTTTCTCTCCGGAGGTAGAAAGGAGAGGGGACCTATCTCTCTATTCTAGAACGTTGGATCTTGTCATTGGATCTTACAACATGTCTAATGTTTGGGAGTTGATCAGTGGATCCAGTATAAGAAATGCACTCTGACTTCGGTGTTCAATAAGGCTATGTTTATCTAGAGCATCAGCTACATAGAAAAATTTAGATAGACTATTGTAGCTTATCTATTTTAGATTTTTTTCATATGTAATTTGGGGACGCACTATGCCAAATTTTAATATAGTTCCCCTTCACTTTTTGCAAAAGAAGTTGTAAATTTAATTGAAGTTAGGTGTAAATCCAGTACACATTGTTAAAATAATTAAAATTAGGTGTAGGGGAGATGTTTTTCACCTTGATATTAGTTTATATTTCCTTCCATATATGCAAGAATAAAAATATTTAAAAGAAAAGCAAAACAACTAATGGGGAAAAATGATTTTCACCCGGGGATAGATCAATTAATCTCTATGAACAGTCTCAACCAAAAACTATGTGGTAGTTTCTATACTTATCAAATTATATAGACACTATACATAAAAATTATATTTTCAAGGCACCGTTTCTTCAAAATAACTTTTTATCTAATCACACGGCTTCTATCATCTACCTAATCATATGATTATACAGTACAACATAGACACTTATAACACATGCACGGTCATCCCCTATGAACGTACATACAAACTCTACCTCTGTAAGCATTTTTAAAATTAGATGTTTAAGATTGACAAAGTCATTATAGATGTTTCGTTGTCGGCAGAAACATCGTTTATCACTAAAAGCAGTTAGGGCTATTTAAATAAATATATTGTCGAGGGTATCAGTAAGGGGTATCCTAACTAATGCACATAATGAGATTACCCGTACGTAGGTCGAGGCCCTCAACTCGACGCTCTAGTCAGTCATACGTATAGTCATCGACGACCGCAGCCTCGAAGACGGAAAAGGCGTCGGGCGAATCGAGCAGGGCTCGAGCGCCAGCTACCGTCGAATACGGAAACAGGCTCGAGCGAACCAGGAGGCGTCGAGCGCAAGGACGCCGCCCGCCGCCTGACGCGCGCACGGGAACCAGGGCATTTAATGCGCCTGTCACGTTCTCACCTAACACGCCAGTCGCGGGAAGCGTGATGGGGAACAGGCACCCGTCCCGTCATTCTTTTTGCAGCCTTCCCCACCAAACAACCCAGAGCGTGTCAGGGCACGGGAAGTAGGGATGGAACGTCTAATCAGGACCTCCTCGAGACATTCAAGGTCAGCGCTCTGGATACCAGGGCTTTACAAGGCGTCCGACCCTCGACCAGACATGTTTCCTTCTTGGGGAAGGGTTGGGCGTCGACTGACAACTCTGCGACCACTCCGACGTGTCCGCCTCTATACCGTACAGGCGTGCAACCGGCGAACCAGTCCAAGACGGCGCACAGAGCAGGATACCGGGGCACGCCTAATCATCATCAAGCTACCAGGACGAGACGGCTCGAGACCACGCCAGTACGGAGGCCTCGAGTAGGTCCACGCGCCATGCCTCTATCGACCCCTACTTTGACACCTATACTTGTACCCTGGGCTTCTCCTTGGAACTATAAAAGGGGAGGCCCGGGAGCGAACACAGGGGGCAAGACATCACGCAACACTACACCCATACGCAGTAGAACTTCCACCTTACTCCATAGCATGCTTGTATTCACCCCTGTACAAGCACTTAGGTGCAGAATAATACAAACTCTCTCCCCCCGCTGGATGTAGGGCCTTCTCTTGCCCGAACCAGGATAAATCTTTGTGTGTCTTTTTGCATCACTATCTGGGAAAGGGAGCACGCATACAAATTCACTCGTCGGTGTGACCCCCCCGTGAGGAAAAACACCGACAGTTGACGCGCCAGGTAGGGGTCCTGCGTGTTTTTCATCGATTTCTCATTCTTTTCCAGATGGCCACTCTTTCTTCACCGATTCCGCGCTCCACGGTGATTTGGTTTGGGAGTCTCGAGTTCGTGTCTACTGGCTCCGGCTATGACATGATCTTGCTCTCGATCAAAGGATCGGGAGGAGCCCGCGTTGCGCCAACCCGGATGGGGGCCCCGAGACGTCCTCACCACCACGCCTCCCCGCCCAAGAAGAGGCGTGGACAGCACCACCATCGCCCTTCTACCTCGCCACGACCAGCAGTCCGTGCCAGGCAGGAGACGGCACGAGAGCCGATAGCCCCGCGCACCACGGGCACGACGGCTCAGTGCCGCGAGGACCACACGATGACAGGAGGTGACGCGCCCCGCGCACTCTCCCCCACCGCCAGGCTACTTCCACACGGGCTGTTCGCCTCAAGTGGAGCCTTGCCGTTCGGCCTGGACAATGCCGCTGCGTCACTCGCCAGGGCGATATGCCCAAACGCCCAGACGTACGTGGAGAGACCGATGGTCCTCCCACGCGACCCTGAAGCATGGCCACGGGCATCCGAGCAACCAGACTTCTCGCAGGTACGAGGCCTCCGCCGCCTGGGCCCTGAACGGTACACGATCACCTCCCTCAGGCAGAGGCTGCTGGAGGAAGGACGCGGATGCTTCTACGCCGCCGAGTCAGACTCCGGCTCGAAATCCGACAGCCACGACCCTACTAGGGAGTGTTTCCATGTCGACGGAGCGGTGGAAACCACCAACAAGACACAAGACGCCGTTGCAGGCGGGCGAGCCCCTGCAGCAAGGGAAGACCCTAGGACGCCTGGAAATGACGGTCAGGTCGACCCCCCTCTGCAAGAAGACAGAGCCGCGCATATTGCGCAGCTACGAGAGCTCAAGGCAAAGCTTGACGAGGACCGCGAGCGCCTTGTCCTGCTTGAGCAGATCCTCGAGCAGGACCTGCCTTACCCACCTGGCGGAAGTGTCCGCAGATGAGCTCGAGAGGTACACCGGCAGATCGTCGGAGACGCAGAGCCAGAGCAGCCCGTCAGCCGTTTCCCTCGAGCAGGCCAGAACGTTGTGGCAGCAACAATGCTACTGCGAAATATGCCGGAACCATCGAACTCCCAAGCTCGACGCATCCGAGACGAGGTGCAGACTTTGCTCCAGGTGGCAGCAGTTCAGCAAGGCGAAAGCTCGGCTTCTCGACGTCGAGGATCTGCCACCGAAAAGCGCGATGAGCCAGCCCAAAACGAAAAGGAGGTGTCAGTCCATCAGCAGCCACCCCCTCAAGGGAAAAAGACCACGCTCGTTCTCTCCGTCGACAATCAGCGTCGACACGACGCGCGACGTGACATTGAAGAGAATCGACGCCGTCGGTACGGGGACGCGGAAGAGCGCGGTTACAGTGCCCATCGTGGCGGGAGGTACGACAGCGATGAGGACCGGATGGCTCCAGAGCCACCAGGCCCACGGGTATTCAGTAGGGCAATCCGCAGCACGCCGCTGCCCAGCCCGTTCCGACCCCCGACCAGCATCGCAAAGTACAACGATGAGACCAAACCAAAGCTGTGGCTGGCAGACTTCAGGCTGGCCTGTCAGCTGGGAGGTGCTCGAGGAGACGATCGAGCCATCATCAGACAGCTGCCGCTCTTCCTCTCCGACACCGCCCGCTGGTGGCTCGAGGAGCTTCCAGCCGATCAGATCCACGACTGGGTCGATCTGGTTAGAGTTTTCGAGGGTAATTTCAAAGGAACCTACATACGACCTGGGAACTCGTGGGACCTTAGCAAGTGCAAGCAGAAGTCGGGAGAAACTCTTCGAGAGTACGCTCGACGCTTCTCAAAGCAACACACCCAGCTGCCGCACATCCCTGACCACGACGTCATCCTGGCCTTTGTCTCTGGTACCACCAGTCGAGACTTGGTGCGGGAATTAGGCCGGAATCGCCCACAGACCGTCGATGAACTGATGGACGTGGTGGACAACTACGCGGCAGGAGAAGAAGTGGTCGGTGCCTTCCTCAGCTGTGAAGGAAGGAAAGGCAAGCAGCCCGCCGACGATGACGAGGGCCCCAGTCGAGGTCCAAAGAAGAACAAGAAGAAGAAGAAGACTCGGCCGTTCCAACGGGAAGACCTCGACGACGATCTCGTCGCCACCATGGAACGCAAAAAGCCTCGAGCCCCCTAGATGGGGGCATCTTCGATAAGATGCTAGAAGAGTCGTGCCCTTACCATAAGGGAGGAGCCAACCACAAGCTCAAGGACTGTCGTATGCTGAGAAAGCATTTCGACGGTCTGGGGTTTAGGAAGGACGCGCGCGATGACCCAAAGAAAGAGAAGGGCGGCAAAAAGGAGGACGACAAGGATGATGGTGGTTTCCCTGCCGTCCACGACTGCTACATGATCTACGGTGGGCCCTCGACGCAGTTGACCACAAGGCAGCGCAAGAGGGAACGCCGTGAGGTCTTCGCGGCGAGGATGGCGGTGCCTCAGTACCTCAGCTGGTCGAGCACCCCCATCACCTTCGATCGAGAGGACCACCTCGACAAGGTAGTTGCCCCTGGTGTCTACCCGCTCGTCGTTGACCCCATCATCATCAACACCCGGCTCTCAAAGGTGCTGATGGATGGCGGCAGCAGCCTCAACATCATCTACCTCGAGACCCTCGACCTCCTAGGCATCGACAGGGCGCGGCTCCAGCCGAGCGCCGGTGGCTTCCACGGTGTCGTACCAGGAAAGAAGGCATTGCCGGTGGGCCGAATCGACCTACCGGTCTATTTTGGCATGGCGGCCAATTTCAGAAAGGAGACCCTCATCTTCGAGGTGGTGGGGTTCCGGGGCACGTACCACGCCATCATCGGGCGCCCGGGCTACGCCAAATTCATGGCCATCCCCAACTACACCTACTTAAAGCTGAAGATGCCCGGTCCCAAGGGCGTCATCACCGTCAGCTCCTCCTTCGAGCACGCGTACGAGTGCGACGTCGAATGCGTTGAGTATGGGGAAGCAGTCGAGAGTTCCATTGAGCTCGTCTCAAAGCTCGAGGCCCTGGCCACAGAGACTCCAGAGCCCAAGCGCCACGCGGGCAGCTTCGAATCGGCAGAAGGGACCAAGAAGATCCCGCTCGACCCCAACGGCTCTGACGGCAAGGCGCTGACGATCAGCGCCGACCTCGACCCCAAATAGGAAGCTGTGCTCGTCGGCTTCCTCCGTGCGAGCGCCGACATATTTGCATGGAGTCCCTCGGACATGCCGGGCATACCGAGGGAGGTCGCCGAGCACTCCTCGAAAATTCGAGCCGGTTCCAAGCCAGTGAAGCAACAGTTGCGCCGCTACGACGAGGAGAAGCGCAAGATCATTGACGAGGAGATTCAAAAGCTTTTGACGGCCGGATTCATCAAGGAGGTTCACCATCCCGACTGGTTAGCAAATCCTGTACTAGTTAAGAAAAAGAATGGGAAAATGAGGATATGTGTCGATTACACGAGTTTAAATAAAGCATGTCCGAAAGTTCCTTTTCCATTACCACGTATTGACCAAATTGTTGATTCTACTGCAGGATGTAAAACCCTTTCTTTCCTTGATGCATATTCTGGTTACCATCAAATAAAAATGAAAGAGTCTTACCAGCTCGTGACATCTTTCATTACACCTTTTGGGATGTATTGTTATATAACCATGCCGTTCGGGCTTCGAAACGCGGGAGCCACATACCAGCGATGCATGCTTCACGTGTTCGGCAAGCACATAGGGTCGACGATCGAGGCCTATGTCGACGACATCGTCGTCAAGTCAAAGCGTCGGGGAGACCTAATCTAGGACCTCGAGATCGCTTTCAGCTGCTTGCGCGCCAACCAGATCAAGCTCAACCCCGAGAAGTGCGTTTTCGGCGTACCTCGAGGCATGCTCCTGGGTTACATCATTTCCCAACGCGGCATCGTGGCCAACCCCGAGAAAGTCTCGGCCATCACGAGAATGGGGCCGATCCGAGACGTCAAGGGCGTACAGAGAGTCACGGGATGCCTAGCGGCGCTAAGTCGTTTTATTTTGAGACTGGGAGAAAAGGCGTTGCCTCTGTATCGACTTCTGAAGAAAGTCGAGCGTTTCTCTTGGACCCCTGAGGCCGAGGAAGCCCTCGAAAACCTAAAGAAAACACTGACCTCAGCACTAGTCCTGGTCCCACCTCAACCTGCGGAACCGCTGCTCCTTTATGTTGTCGCGATGACCCAGGTCGTCAGTGCAGCTGTGGTGGTCAAGAGGCAGGAGGAGGGGCACGCATTGCCCGTCCAGAGGCCGGTCTATTTCATCAGCGAGGTGCTCTCGGAAACCAAGGCACGTTACCCCCAAATCCAGAAGCTGATCTACGCCGTAATCCTCACCCGACGCAAGCTGCAGCACTACTTCCTCGGCCACCCCATCATGGTGGTCTCGTCCTTCCCCCTGGGCGAGATCATCCAAAGTCGGGAGGCCACGGGAAGAATCGCCAAGTGGTCGGTCGAGCTCATGAGTGAGACTCTCACTTATGCGCCCCGTAAGGCTATCAAGTCGCAAGCCCTGGTGGATTTCGTCACGGAATGGACAGACTCCCAGCTTTCCCCGGCCCAGGTTCAGTCGGAGCTGTGGACGATGTACTTTGATGGTTCCCTCATGAAGACAGGAGCTGGGGCCGGCCTGCTGTTCATCTCGCCCCTAGGCATTCATATGAGGTATGTCATCAGGATTCACTTTGCCGCGTCCAACAATGTTGCAGAATACGAGGCCCTCGTCAATGGTTTGAAGATCGCCATCGAGTTAGGAGTCCGACGCCTCGACGTTCGAGGCGACTCCCAGCTCGTCATCGACCAAGTGATGAAGGCCTCAAACTGCCACGACCCGAAAATGGAGGCGTACTGCAGGGAAGTCCGTCGACTCGAGGACAAGTTCCATGGCCTCGAGCTCGTCCACGTCGCCCGACGCTACAACGAAGCGGCCGACAAACTCGCCAAAATCGCGTCGACTCGAGGCACGGTACCACCTGACGCGCTGTCAAGGGATCTTCACAAGCCATCCGTCGACTTGGGTTCGGGGGCTGGCGTCGAAACCGCTCCTGCCCAGCAAACCCACGCCATCGACACGCTACTGATGGCAGCTGAGGTAACAGAGGTGGAACAGCGTCCCGGTCGACCGTTCGACTGGCGCACGCCATTCCTCGACTGCCTAATCCGCTGTGAGTTACCAGAAGATCGATCCGAGGCCCGCCGTATCCCTCGATGGGCCAAATCATATGTAATCTACGGCGAGGACAAAGAGCTGTATCGGCAAAGCCCGACGGGGGTCTTGCAGCGTTGCATCACCATAGAAGAAGGCCGAAAACTCCTCGAGGACTTACACTCGGGGGCTTGCGGCCATCACGCTGCTCCGCGGACCCTCGTAGGGAATGCCTTCCGACAAGGCTTCTACTGGCCAACGGCCGTAGCTGATGCCATCGAGCTCGTACGCTCATGCCATGGATGCCAATTCTACGCCAAGCAGACGCACCTGCCTGCCCACGCTCTCCAGATGATCCCGATCACGTGGCCGTTCGTGGTATGGGGGCTCGACTTAGTAGGGCCTCTACAAAAGGCGAAAGGGGGGTACACCCACTTGCTGGTGGCCATCGACAAGTTCTCCAAATGGATCGAGGCTCGACCCATCACCAATATCCGTTCCGAGCAAGCCGTCCTTTTCTTCACCGACATCATCCACCGGTTTGGGATTCCCAACGTCATCATCACTGACAACGGCACTCAGTTCACCAGCAAGAAGTTCTTGGACTTCTGCGATCACCATCACATCCGTGTGAACTGGTCTGCGGTAGCCCACCCTCAAACTAACGGCCAGGTCGAGCGTGCCAACGGCATGATTTTGCAGGGGCTCAAACCAAGGATCTACAATCGCTTGAAGAAATTCGGCAAGAAATGGGTCGAGGAGCTTTCCTCGGTCCTATGGAGCCTAAGGACGACACCGAGCAGGGCCACAAAATACACCCCATTCTTCATGGTCTATGGCTCTGAGGCTGTGCTCCCAACGGACCTGCTCGAGTATGGATCCCCTCGACTCAAGGCATACAACGAGCAAACAAATAAAGAGACTCAAGAGAACGCGGTCGACTAACTCGAGGAAGCTAGAGACATGACCCTCCTCAACTCTGCTAGATACCAGCAGAAACTTCGACGCTACCACGACAAGCACGTGCGCAAGAGGGACTTGAACGTGGGCGACCTCATCCTACGACGGCGGCAAAGCAATCAAGGACGCCACAAGCTGACTCTACCTTGGGAGGGTCCATATGTGGTGGCCGAGGTCTTCAAGCCGGGGACATATAAGCTCGCGGATGAAAAGGGGCGATCTTCACCAACGCATGGAACATCGAACAGCTACGTCGATTCTACCCCTAGAATTTCAAAGCTTTATATGCCCATGTACTTTCTGTACCAAGGCTTTGTAAATGAATGCATGAATAAATAAGGTCTTCCCCTCGAGCAATTTACTTTCTCACAAGTCCAAATCTCGACGTTAGAAGGGAGTACCAACTATGACCCATCATAGTCGATACCCCCTCGGGGGCTAGTAAGGGGGTGCCCCCCCTAAGCGTCGAAAAAACAAATAACTCTTTCGTTCCTATCAAGTAATCTTGTATGGTCGAACAGTAGAGGCACCTCGAGCCCCGTAAGGGTCGAGAGACGACGAGCCTGAGAACTCCTACGCCCCCGGGCTACGGAAACTCTACTCGCTCCCTCACCCCTAAGGCAATCGAGATCGCCTTAAACAAAAGACCAAACAAAGAATACAAACATAGACGCAAAGGGAAATAGAGGAGCCTCGAGTGGAGAGACAGATAAACATTTGAGAAACCACTTAAAGACATTTCATAACTTAAAGACAAGTTAACAGAGTACTATACAAGGGGCCCCAGGCACCCAAAGCAGGCTCGCAGGCCTTAGTCCACATCACGGTCCTCACCACCCTCGCCTGCGCCTGAGCTAGTCTTAAGGGAAAGTACCTCGGGCTCAAATAGCTTGGCCAGCCTCTCCCCAGGGACCTCCGCGTCGTCGATCAAGGCGTGGAGCCTCTCCTCGTTTTCCGCGTCAGTCTTGGAGATGTCGGTAACGAAGCCATGAGACACCACCTCCATATCGTAGGAAAAGCCCGAGCAGACAACTACCATTGCCCGCTTTACCCCGATATGGAGAGCGTCCCGCACCTGATCCCTCAGCGTCGCGCCTAAGTAGCACAGCTGATCGACCAGCGCGTCGCCTCGAGCTTCCTCCTTTGACTCATCCGCGGGCTCGACCTCCCAAGAGATCGAGAGATCGCTTATCGTCGTCCGCAGTCGACGGTTCAAAGCAACCTCCCCCTCGAGCTGGGCCTTGGCGTTGCGAGCCTCGACTTGGGCGGCCAAGAGCTCGTCTTTAAGCCCTGTGAATGCCAATGCAAAAAACTTTAGATAAAACCAAGCACACCTTGAAAAGAAAATCCGACAATAGAAACGTACCACGGACACTCTCCTCCAGAGCTGTGTTCTCGCCAACTAATTTGGTGTTGGCTCTCTCGATCTCTTTGTTGGAGCGTGCTAGCTTAGTGTTGGCAACACGCAGATCCTCGATCGCCTTGCCAGCCTGAGCAATAGCTCCATTCTTCTCCAGCAGCTCCCCCTTCAGACGATCGATGTCGTCGGAGAGGCTGCGGGATCGAGCCCGCTCCACCTCGAGGTCTTCGAGGGCCTTCTTCTTTGCTTCCTCCGCGGCGCTCCTGGCAATCTCGCTGTTCACACACTCCACCTTCATCCTTTGGAAGGATTCTCGAATGGAGTCCAGGTCGGTCTTAAGGAGACCCTTCTCCTTGTCCAGGTCAGCAATGGCATTCTTGTAGGACAGGGCCTCCTCCCAGGCTTTAGACGCGGCCTCCTCGACCGCCAGAGTCCGCTCCCTCAGCAGCACGGCCTCCTCCACAGCCTTCCTTGAGGCCTCTCGAGCCTCGGCCAGGGCAGCCTCCCTCTCCTTCTTCTCCTCCTCGAGCGCCAAGAGCTCTTTATAAGCCTTGAGGAGTTTCTCCTGTGACTCTAGGAGTTGGTCCTTGAGGATGGGGAGCTGCTCCCAGCCGCCTCTCGTGGCGTGGATGAAGCTCGACTTGATACGGGAGGTCTCTTTCAGATCCTACGAACCGGTAGTCAAGCAGTTAGCACACAAAACCAAATGCTCTATAAGGATTAGGGGCTAAAAGACTCTTACAAAGTAAGCCGACGCGAGCCAGTTGTTAACCACATCAGACAGGAGCCCCACCGTGTGCTTCATCCACAGGCGGAGCTCCTCGACGTGCTCCCATTTCTCCGCCTCCTTCCGGTCGTCCAAAAAGATGTTGGGTTCGGACGGGTCGGTGGAAGCCCGGATGCGGATCCGGTCGGGACACCAGTTCTCCATCTCCTGGTCGGCGCGCGCCTTGACGCCTCGGATGAGCTCCTCGACGGTTTCGAGAGACCCCCCGTGGCGCAGGAACAGGTCAACGAGAGAGGGGAACCGCCCGTCGTCGTCCACCGTCTTCCACGTCCCAGTCTTGCTCCCACCACTGCCTTCCGACGTCCCGATCTCATCTTCCTCGGAGGGGACGCGCTCCTCCCACGATCGACGCCCCCGGAGGAAACCCGGCGCGATCCCGTCCATACCGTAGATCGTCCTCCTGATCTCAGAATCAGGGTCAGCGGGAGTGCGCATCATGCAGGCGAGCGCCACTACGCCATTCGCCCGCCCTGATTCTGCAGGGATCGCGGCCGGCGCCCCCGGACAGAGCCACGCCGGGGTCGGAGGTCCAAAAGCCGGCAGACCCTCCTCCTGGTTTCCAGGCTCCTACGGCACTTCCAGCTCCGGTTGGGGCGGATCAAGCGGCTCTGCCAGCAGCTGGCCCCCCTGCTGCTGCTGCTCTTAGAGCTCCTGCGGCTCCGGTCGACGTTCCTGCTCCTGCAGTTGCCGCCGCACCTCTTGCTCCCGCTCCTCCTCCTCCTTCTTCCTCTGCTCCTCGATGGAGCGGAGACCGGCAGGCCAGGGCGCCCGTCTCGCGACAAGAGAGGTCGGGGCCTCCTCGTCCGTAGGACGGGCATCCCTCGAGGTCCCGTCACCACCAGACCCATCACTTATGGTAATAGGATCCCCCTCGACCCCCGATCGGGGAGGCTCGGGGGCTCCCTCCTGCCCTTAGGGCCGAGGCGCCTCGGCTTGTTTTGGCGACGACGGGGCAGGCTCACCCGCCAGGGGACGGGGTGGGATGCTCTCGGTGCCGGTTAGTGGTTGAGGGTCGGAGGAGCCTATAGAACGCAAAACAAAGGTCAGTCACTATGGTGGCCGACGTAAGAACAACACAAATCCCATGAATAAGCTGCTAACCTGAGTTCTTGGAGGCCGCTCCCACCTTGAGCCTTTTCGCCATTGAAGGCTGGGCCTGCTCAAGCGTCCGCTTCAATCTGAGGAAAGAGGAACGGTCATAAAGAAGACCGTTATACAAGAAAACGCAAAGAATCAGGAGAATAAGAATCACAGCGTTGAAGAACTTACCCCACAGGGAGAACAGCTCGCCTGCCGGTACCTCGACCGGTGGGCCTCGAGCCACCCCGCGTCAAGGCCCCAGGCCCCTCGAGGGCAGGCGCTGATCTTGGCCCGGCGTCTCCCGCCGGGCGAGCACCGGGACTAGCGCTCCTGCGGCCGGTCTCTCCCTTCTCGGAGGCCGCGGCGTGACCGCGGGTCAACGGCCCCGTCGCCTGGGGCTTAGCCCGGACACCTGCCTTTGGTGTAGGGGGAGGTTGGGGGCGCGGGGCGGCCCGACCTGTCGCGGGCGCAGGAGGGGTGTCAGCACGGGGGCAGTGAGATCCGCCTGTCCCCTCCTTTGGCGCTCCCATCCGCGGGGCGACGACGTCGCCTCGAGGCGAACCCTCGAGGATCCGGTCGAGGCGAGACGCCATCCCCTCGGAATCGTCGTTGTCGTCATCGCCGTCCCCACCATCATCCTCACTGGGGGATTCTTCTTCAGGCTCCCCCCTCTGCCTAGATTTAGCCCGACGCGCCTCTAGCGCTTGGCGGTCGAGGTTCTTCTTCCTTTTCCCTTTCTTCTCAGAGTCCCTGGCGGACTTTTGTTTCTCGGCGGACTGGCGCCGTTTGTCACGGTCGACTTCGTCCTCCTTTACTGGAGGCCTCGAGGACCGGACATCGATTTGTCCCTACTAGAACAAAGGCAAGTTTAAAGAGGGATCGGAAAAAAATCAAGAATCAGAGCCATGTACAAGAAAGGAACGTACCAGGTCAATCGAGCCCGCATCGGGCCTCATGGGGAAGCCGTTGACGTGCTCGGGCTTGAACTCACCGGCAACGGCCGCCCTAACCCGGGCCGCGGCTTCATCATTCGCCAAAGCCTCGTTGGACATCCGGTATGCCTCGAGGTCCCGGGACGAAACGCCGGGTCCCATCTCATCCATCCTCAGCGGCCGAGACATCAGCGGGAGAACTCTCAGACGATGAACGGCCGAGAGGATGAGAGCGGCAGACAGGCCCTCTAAGCGTAACTTCTTCAGGGCGTCGAGGAGGGGGTCGAGCTGCGACTGGTGGACTTGGACGACGCCGTATGTCCAGTTCTCCGGGCGCTCCGTGATTAGGCGGCCGGTGTAGGCAGGAAGAAGGCCGTCGTCGTTCCGCAGATAGAACCACTGAGAGTCCCACCCGGCGTGGTTCGACGTTAACCCCACCGGGATGTACTCACGTGGCCTCTCCGTCTTCCCCGTCTTCAGCACCAGGATCAAGCAATCGGCCCGCACGGGCTTCCTCACTCTGGTGGCTCCAGCGGGGGCGTTGAAAAGCTCGCCCCTGTAGAGGTGGAGCCACAGCTCCCAGTGGGGCATCATCCCCAAATAACCCTCACACACCGCGACGAAGATCGCCGCGACGGTAATGGCATTTGGGGAGAAGTGCTGAAGCTCCACCCCGTAGTGGTGGTAGAGCGCCCGCATGAAGCGGCTCGGCGGAGCACCCAAGCCGTGGCGGTGGAATTTGGCAAAAGAAACCACGTAACCCTTGGGCGGCCTGGGTTCCCGGTGGTCCGCCGCCGGTGCGATCCATTCCGGCGATGACAACGATGTGCGACGGCGCAGGAGACCCTCCCTCTCGAGCTCCAACAACCGACGTTCTGTCATCAACGACGGGCGCCAGTCGTCGGCGGCGACGAGTCTCACAGGCATCTTGGACGGAAGGAGGGTGGATTCGCTACTGCTCGAGGGGGTGCACGCGTGTGAGATAGCGAGAGGGCTAAGGCAAGAATGAAGACAGAAGGCAGAAGGGGAAACGACGGTGATGCCACGGGGTATTTATAGGCAGCAACCCGCCAACGGATAGATCCACTAAATGAGGTAACTCCCCCTGTAAATGCGCCGCCTAACGGTCTTTTTCCTCCTCACAGACGGGACACTCCGAATTCTGCGCCGGTACCGTGTCACAGCGGCTCCCGCCTGAAAAGGCGTGCCCAACGGGCAAAAAGGCGAACCGTCGTGGCCTCTTCCATCCCTTGTAAGCCAAGGAATGCACCCATGAAAGCCTTGAGAGGTCGCAGGCTGACCCGCCGAAAGGGTTCGACAGCCGATCTCGAGCACCAGAGTCAGGGATCTCCAGCGAGTGGTCGAAAATCGAGGCCCGTCTCAGAGACTCGTTGGAGATGTCCAAGGTAGGGTAGAGACAGTCGAGAGGAATCCCCCCGACGGGAGGCATCGAGCCACTGGACTCTATCAAACGAGACCAGCATCCCCGACCACGTCGACCCCGCTTTATGAGAACGCCTCCGGGCTACAGCTGACCCCCTCGAAAGGGGTACAGGTTCTCACTTGGACTACCCGTAGGAGCTCAATCTGGGGTGGATGACGCTCGCTCTATCGAGAGCACATCGAAACCCCCGCGCAAAGCGAGCCAATCAGAACCTTCCACCACTGGTATCGACAGCGTTTTCGCAAATTAGGCAACGTAACCCTCGAAGGAGTCAAAAAAAACTCCTCCAAGGGCTCGGGGGCTACCCCCGCGGGGTCGCTCGTGCGCCCCCACAGAAATTCGACCGCGAAATAAAGCCTCCACTCGAGCGCCAGCGCTCAAATGGAGACTCGGGGGCTACTGTCGAGGGTATCAGTAAGGGGTATCCTAACTAATGCACATAATGAGATTACCCGTACGCAGATCGAGGCCCTCAACTCGACGCTCTAGTCAGTCATACGTATAGTCATCGACGACCGCAGCCTCGAAGACGGAAAAGGCGTCGGGCGAATCGAGCAGGGCTCGAGCGCCAGCTACCGTCGAATACGGAAACAGGCTCGAGCGAACCAGGAGCCGTCGAGCGCAAGGACGCCGCCCGCCGCCTGACGCGCGCACGGGAACCAGGGCATTTAATGCGCCTGTCGCGTTCTCACCTAACACGCCAGTCGCGGGAAGCGTGATGGAGAACAGGCACCCGTCCCGTCATTCTTTTTGCAGCCTTCCCCACCAAACAACCCAGAGCGTGTCAGGGCGCGGGAAGTAGGGATGGAACGTCTAATCAGGACCATCTCGAGACATTCAAGGTCAGCGCTCTGGATACCAGGGCGTTACAAGGCGTCCGACCCTCGACCAGACATGTTTCCTTCTTGGGGAAGGGTTGGGCGTCGACTGACAACTCTGCGACCACTCCGACGTGTCCGCCTCTATATCGTACAGGCGTGCAACCGGCGAACCAGTCCAAGACGGCGCACTGAGCAGGATACCGGGGCACGCATAATCATCATCAAGCTACCAGGACGAGACGGCTCGAGACCACGCCAGTACGGAGGCCTCGAGTAGGTCCACGCGCCATGCCTCTATCGACCCCTACTCTGACACCTATACTTGTACCCTGGGCTTCTCCTTGGAACTATAAAAGGGGAGGCCCGGGAGCGAACACAGGGGGCAAGACATCACGCAACACTACACCCATACGCAGTAGAACTTCCACCTTACTCCATATCACGCTT
The DNA here is from genome assembly GCF_000003195.3 of Sorghum bicolor. Taxonomy (NCBI): domain Eukaryota; kingdom Viridiplantae; phylum Streptophyta; class Magnoliopsida; order Poales; family Poaceae; genus Sorghum; species Sorghum bicolor. Next base: position 27,549,272 of record NC_012870.2, on the reverse strand, counting down.
ATATTCACCTCTGTACAAGCACTTAGGTGCAGAATAATACAAACTCTCTCCCCCCGCTGGACGTAGGGCCTTCTCTTGCCCGAAGCAGGATAAATCTTTGTGTGTCTTTTTGCATCACCATCTGGGAAAGGAAGCACGCATACAAATTCACTCGTCGGTGTGACCCGTGATGAAAAACACCGACGTATAATTTATGGTAATATTGCGTAAGATGATCTAGGCTACATCATTGATACTACCGTTGCCGTGAAGCAAACACGCCACTTGTTACTTGTTTCCTCAAAAAGGCACATAAAAAAAATGACATTCCTGCCCCTTGGTCGACTGCCTGGTTTGAGCCCGATTCCTCGCCAGTCGCGCCTCACCTCCCTCCCTCCCCGTCCGCTCCACTCCACTTCCATCCGCTACCTCCACTCCACTTCAATCCGCCGCTCCTGCTCCTGCTCCTGCTCCTGCTCCAGTAGGAACGCTCCCCACCCTCACCACGCTGAGCTACTCCGGAGCACTGGGACAACAAGCAGGTCTGGGTCGCTCCCCTCCCCTTAGCCCTAGATGGGTCGCCGCCCACCCTCACTCGTGATTCGTGGCCGTGGCAGGTTGCGCCGTCCGTCCGTGGGGTCGGTGCTGTGCTGGAGGTGGTGGAGCGAGGGGCGGTGGGGGAAGCTTGGCCGCTGGGGGGAGCCGAGAATAGCGACGAACAGGCGTCACCAGTAAGCCACGGTCAGGGGCATTTCAGTCCTACTTAGCAGCAGTGATGGCAAAAATCTAACATAGTGGTAAATTTGGGATCTTTTCATGCCATTTCTTGTTTCTTTTAAGGTCTCTTGGATATTAGACAGAATTTCTTTGAAATTAAGATCAGTCGCTTACCCTGCCTCACAGATTGAAACAGCTAGGAGGCCACCCATGTTGTCTGAATAGGGATGCTCTGTTGGATGTGCAGCAAGAAAACCTTGGAATGAATGCACATACTACTTAGGGTGCTGTATTAGAGTTTTAGTAGGATGGGTTCGTTATGCTGCGTGGCAGCACGGCCACATGGGGCTAGCACAGCAAGCCAGGATTGGTCCTCTATTAGCCGCAGCGACCCACCCTGGCGGACTGGTGCTGGCTTTTCTCCACCTCTGTCTAGGGGGTGGGAGTACAGGATCAACTCGGAAGGGTTGTCTTATGGATCCCATGGTGATAGCGGGGTCGCTGTGAATTATGGGTCATCACTATCATCAAATAGTAAAGGGGCTAGTAGGAGCTGGGAGAGGAATGAGCTTCCACAAGATCACCGCTACTCTACATCTGAGGGTGCCATTTCGTATCTCAACAGCCCAGATGTCAGCTTCCAGAACCACCATATTATGCTACCAATGCTGCAAGATTCTAGCGTTGATGAATACATGAGAGGTATGTGCCTTGGAGTAGTACTTCTATGTCCTTTTTGATGTTTCAGGCTTTCAGCTGCTTTTGTAATTTTTATATTTCTTTGGTTAAGAATGTTTAAGATTGTTCAAACCCAAGATCTGTACTTTATTTTTGCCTTCTATACTATGCATAAATTTAAATTTCTGTTTATTCCTCTTTGATTTTAATATATTTGTTGCCATGGTTCTTCGGGCATTCCCTAGGTGTTGAGCCAGGCATTCCCTAGGTGCCACAGGACTCCATAAGGTTTTAGTTATGCCATATCGCCTAGGCGTCCAGGCATATCACCAGTGCCACAGGGCACCAGAATGCCTCAGAAACCATGTCTGTTGCACCAGCTATATAGCATGTTGGTGTAAAAAAAAAGTTTTTGTCTTGTTGTTTTAACAGTCATCCCAAACAAAAATTTTGTAGAATACTAGAAGTTACTGTTTTATAAGGGCTACAGATAAATCACCTTTTCTTTTCAGCCCAATGAAAATTGCTACCACATGATTCTATCAAGTATCAATCACTCCAGAATGCAGCAAAATTATATTTCATAGTAAATTTGCCACAGGGCAAAGGCCATGCCCTTTCACAACACCATGAACTGTACCTCTTTTCTTGGGTGATGATCAAGAGAAACGCATGAACTTGACAAATTGATCCTGATTTATTGGGACCATAGTCATTCCAAATTACATAACATTACATTTCCCTATTGCTATTAGTTGCATACCATCATTGCCATTATGTGCAACAGGATTGCCATTTGGTAACAGTCAGCAACTCAGAATAAATATGAACTCCAATCTAGTGCAATACCCATGTACTCTCTGTGTTCCATAGCCGTTTTGGCTTTTCTGGACATAGTGTATATCTAGGTGCATAATAAAAGTTGTGTGAAAAGCCAAAACAACATATAATTTGGAACGCAGGGAATAGCATTTAAATGATCCTCGTATATTTGACTAAAAATTATGCTTCATCTATGCAACTGTTTTTTTAATCATTTAATTAGCAATAAAAATTGTTTCAGCAAACAAATGCAAACAAAACAATAATTTTCTCAACCAATTCTAAATGCAGATGTTCCTTATTTGTCCCTTAAATAATTTGAGTTTGCAAATCTGGTTATGCTCTAAATACTAGCAGGTAGCAGCCTTCCTGCTGGTTGGCCTGATATGTATTGTTTATGTCTTAGTGTGAACAAGGGTCTATAAAAGTTTATTGAGTGACACAATTAACTACTAAATTGATTATATCATTATATGCAGCTTAATTTTGTGTATTACTTTGAGTGACTTTTGAATCTTCAATTATATGATTGCAAACCTATCAGATTTGGAGTTGAATTCCATCATGATCAACTGGCAGATTTTTCATGATGACAATGATTGATCTCAAATCAGTTCTACAGTAGCATTAATTTGGATTTGACCATTGACTAGTGATCATGATTCATGATTGCTGTAGATGTTCGATTTTTAATTGAATGCGCAGGAGAGCTGCATATCATTTCATTAAAATAGATGTGGGCGTGAATTTCAAATGTTATGAGTTATATTAAGATGATGTGGACCCTTGCATCAATGATTGATCTGCTTGGTTGATTTGCCCATTTTACAGGTTCTCACCAATGCTATAGCGTATTTTTAAACTAATACTCCAGTTGCAAGCAATGTTTTCAGGTCGTCCGATTAATCGCGATTAATCACGATTAATCGTCCTGGTCGGTTAGGAGTGCTCGATTAGGAGGTCCGACCCGACCAGGTCGACCAGAAACCTGGTCGTCCGATTAGTCGTCCACTTATCGCGATTAATCGTCCGATTAGGACATGGACGACCAGGTTGTGTGCTCTGTTTTTGGGCTTTTTTGACTGGGCAGATATGTGGGGGGTATGGAGATGCTGTTGGTTGTCCCAGTTCTCCAGAAATAGTTAAGAAGGAGATGTTGGTTTACATCAAAAAGAGTTGAAGATGAAGAGGAATGTTGGTTTACAGTAATGCAGTCTTGATGCTTCCTTTATTGTGTATAATATAGTGTATATATAGAGGTATATATATAGGTCGACCAGCTGATATGCCTGGACGACCAGGGACGACCAGGGGGACGACCAGGGTCGATTAATCGACCTGGTCACTGATTAATCGCGATTAATCGCCTGGTCGGTCCCAGGTCGACCAGGATCGACCAGCCGACCAGAAAACATTGGTTGCAAGTAAATAATGTTTTTGGTTGTTTGAAATTAGCCATTCTAAACTTTGATTTCAAACTAGTTTTAACATGTTGGAGTCTCTGTATTTGAAAATGATACGATATAATATACTTTTGCTATGTGTTACAAATATATTATAACCAAAAAAAAACATAGTCAAAGTTGTCTTTTGGACACCATGTAGATGTCCAAAATGCCACTTGTTTGTAACTGGAGGCAGTACATCATATTAATTTAGGATTTCAGAATTTGGGAGTGCAAATGTGGATTGATAAATTTTGTTTGCAAATTTTAATGCTATAGCTGGGATCGTATATTTCCAGATTTAGTTCTAGATTGCAGATGGCTGGTTGCATAGTTTTTCAAGATGGCTCCATTCTGAATTGTTTGGCCTTTTGATTGAATATGCACCGTGGTTATGTTATGCTCAATGCTTATATTACCTGTATTTCAACTGACATTTGTGATGCATTGGGTCTTGCATGCTTAATTGATTAGGCTGATCCAGCATTCCAATGTGATCACTGAGCAGCTACATTATCTATATATTAGAAACATATGCACTGTAAAATTCTTTGAGAACAAGCTAAGTCAATCCAGTGTGTCTGAGCTCTAATTAGTTGGTGCTAGGTGACTGAACATTGCCCCTGAAATGAGTGTTCCTAGTGATGGGAGGTAAAAATTATAAACCTTCCATGAGCTCTATGAAACTCTAGGTATGGTGCCTGTGATAGATGCTGTACATGACTTGTGACAGGGAATATGGAGGGAAAGCCTTAACTTGGTGGAGTGTAGTTTAACTGCTTTTCTTAATGCTGTGCTAAGGATAAAAGTCTTCCTACAAATAATACCAGTTTCTTATGATATAGAAACAAGATAAAAAGAAAATATTGAAGATTTTCTATTGAAAGGACACTATTCTCTTGCTTCCATACTTCTATGGCTGTTGTGGGCTGTTAGGCTGTGAACATAAATGACAAACAATACACTTATTACAATTTAATTAAACTGTGTCATAGCATCTCAGAGCTGTAGGTGGGTAAGGTCTGTGTCACTTTTATCTAGTTGTCAGGAGCTTGATTGGTGTGTGGTACATTGTCTACATTGTAGCCAAAGAAGGTCAGTGGGTGAGGAATCGGAGGCCAACAGTGTGGCAACCGGTGGTTACAGTTACAGACGAAAGGGAAAGGAGGGGGGATACCTCCTGTTAGGAAATGCAAATCGCTGTATTCCAATGCCGAATGGCCAAGATATGGAGATGTACAAGGTTCAGATAGCGCCCTACACCCTACACTAGTGACTTAATACATGCACAACATATACATCTAACACCTCCATTTCTTTCTTGACTCCTAAGACAAGTAGGAATACAGTTCTTACAGATTGGATCTTCCCTTCACAGACCAATTGTAACTCAATCTCCTATTCTTATCTCAACCTAATGTTTCCAAACCTAAGACTCCTAGGATAAGCCGTGCTGGGTCTGGTGGAGACCAAAACGGAGAATGGGGTGCCATTGTGCCTAGGGATGGAAATGGTTGGTAATGTATCATCTATGCGGAAAAGGTTGCTGATCAGTCCGAATCTTTCCATATTTCTCAATTTATTAACTATTCAGTTGTGATTACAATATGGCACTGAAAGAAATTAAACATCCAAATTTTATATACATATGCCTCTGATCAATATTGCTCCTTCTTTCTTGTCTGAACCATTCAAGCTATCTCGACTCTCGATAACCTTTTTTTTAAGGCAAAGTAGTTCCTGTACCAATACGGTAGCAGTGGAATTACAAATGAGTTGGCAAAATCTATTCTTCTTTAAGAATGTGACATTATTTGAATTAGCCCTGTACATGGTCCGGTTACAAACTGGCCCAACCCAAAAACCAGCCCAAGACAAACCAGGAGACACGCACGGGTTGGTTTGGTTCGACTTGGTTTCGACTTTACCTGTCTTCCTCATTTGACCGAACAGCCGCCGCCGGTCGCAAACGCACAAACATCGCTTGAGGTCATGTCAGAGACCAGGGCGGTGGGTGCTAGGAGCACCATGACCTCGGGTGGCAGGCAGCGGGAGTGTAGTGGCCTCGGGCCTTGGGCTTTGGGTGGGGTGGGGGGTCGGGGGTTTTCTCGCTGGGTACTTTCTTCTTAATTTGAAAGCTGTGGCGGCAGTCTTAAGTCTTAACCGCCCTGGTCGAGTTTTTTTTTTCAGGTAGCGCTGTGGCCTCGACTGGCTGGCAGCTGGAGCGCTGTGGCCTTGGGCATCGGGTGCTAGGAACGCCGCACCCCTCTGGGCATCGGGTGCCCGGAGTGCCGTAGTGCGCCCCTCTGGGCATCCCTTTGCGGCAGGACCGTAGTGCGCATCTTCCTTTTCCATCTACTCAGCTTTCTCCAAATCTCACAATCAAAATCTTGCAATCTGAGCGTTGGCCTGAAGTGGAGAGGGCAACATCGATGGCGTCTGAGTCCGGTAACGAGGCTGCTGGTGTGCCACGGCCATCTAGGAGTCTCGGCTCGGCTCGTGTGTCGGCGTCGATGGCTTCCTAGCACGACTGCTTGTGGGCTGCAGCATTAACATTCTTTGCTGAGGTTAACCATGGAAACCGTGAACCCGCTGGTTCCAAACCGCCTGTTATGTGGTTGCTGGGGATTGAGGGAGATGGATTGGGATCGAAGGAGCGGCGGCTGATGGCGTGAACAGTACCCGCGGGTACTGTTCACAGGAAGGCGGCTGTGAGAGCGAGAGAGGAGGCTAGGGTTTTGGGTGATGGGAACGCCAGCCGCGGGGCGCTGCCCGCGGCTGACAAGAGAGAAGGGATTTCCTTCTAATCTCTTGCTTGATTAGATTGATATATCTTCTCTCTTTATATAAAGAGGTTTACTTGACTTACAAGCAAGACTTACTTGACCCCTAAGCAAGCGACTAATTAACCCTAATGGGCTAAGGCCCAATAGGTCCTTGACTCTTCTAACACTACACCCCACCTGGACATGCAGCTCGTCCTCGAGCTGCAACTTAACGACGACACTAAGAATGACTCCGCAAGACACAAACATAACACCTAAAAACAAGCCTTTTACATTTTTTTTTCTCGAAAACGCAGGAGAGCTGCGCTTCATTATATTAAGAAGAGAAAAAAGGGCAAGAGCCCATACAACACCACACAAACCCACACACACACACACCCACACAAACAGACTCTAGGATTACATTCGAGCCGGAGACACCAAAACATAAGAAGACCACGACTGAGCTAGACACTCTAACTACCAGGGAGGAGGGCAGCCAAGAAAGAAAGCCCTCGAGCCCCAGCCATAGACCACAGGCGGCGTTCCTCGCCAGCCAAGATGAGCGCTTTGGCAAGGTTCGGGGCCGCTCCATCAAAAACACAACTATTACGATGGTTCCAAATAGTCCAAACTCCAAGAATGATTTTAACCCCTGCACATAAGGCGGACACCATCCACCTGGATCCCATGGAGACCATCTGGATGAAAAATGTGCTTGTGTGTGGCCTCCAGGAAGTGGTCGCAACAGGGACCAGCGAAGGCGCCCTCGCGGTGGTCGGTGGCGGAATATGGCGGCGCTAGGCAGTGCGCTCCCACCGATGACACCATGCCTTCTCCTTGCTGGACGGCTGCTGGTCTGCACCGCACATAGAAGAGCATAGGGCATCCAACTGCCGACGCCAAAGACTTTGAGTCCACCACCCGCGGGAAAAACAGCATGCACGCTGCCCGTGGGCGGAACCACATTCTGAAAATCCCCGACGCAGCGGCAAATAGGTGCAGGGCTGAATCAGCGGCAGATCGCGCATCTTCTGCACCCGCCGACGTGCAAGGAGGCCACGCACAGCAGCTTGCAGCTGCACTGCCGCCGACACCTGGCAGCGAAGCATCTTCCCTGTCAGCTCCGTCGCCATCGGCTGCTCGGTCTGCTGCAGCATCTCGCCCTCATCTCGGACCTGCTGGAAGCTGGCACCCCTATAGAAGATCCCATCGGTGAATGGATGCTGGATGGTTGATACACCGGGGAGGACAACAGCGCTGGTGGAGGGTGCTGGAGCAACCGTTGTCGTGGCCGCCAGAGTGCTTGCCATCGTGTGCACCAGCCCCATCGCCGATGCTAGAGCATAAGACGTAATCGATGGAGGGGGCGGCATCCATGGCTGCTGGATGGGAACCGGGGCAGATGGATGAACGCCCAGCGGTAAGGACGGTGCCTGCAGCGAGGGAAGATGACCCGCGCTTGACATCGGTAGCTGTGGGAACTGCGCGGCTGTAGGCAGATCCCGACCGTCCAGGGCCGACACACGCGTGGCCAGATCGCCCATCTGGAAGCTCATGAGGGCCATCTGGTTCTGGAGGCCCTGAATGGCGCTGGTGAAGGCCGTAAGCGCGTCGGAAGGGATGGCCAGCATTGGGGCTGGCGGTGTGGAGGACGTAGCCGGCGGCGACGTGGTGGCAGTGATCAGGGCGCCCGCGGAGGTTGTCACGACCGCGCCGGCGCCGGGCGGGGCGTTTTTGGAGGGCGGAACGCCAGGGGCTGTGGTCCCGGAAGAAGCCATGATCTCTGATACCAGATGTTATGTGGTTGCTGGGGATCGAGGGAGATGGATTGGGATCGAAGGAGCGGCGGCTGATGGCGTGAACAGTGCCCGCGGGTACTGTTCACAGGAAGGCGGCGGTGAGAGCGAGAGAGGAGGCTAGGGTTTTGGGTGATGGGAACGCCAGCCGCGGGGTGCTGCCCGCGGCTGACAAGAGAAAAGGGATTTCCTTCTAATTTCTTGCTTGATTAGATTGATATATCTCCTCTCTTTATATAGAGAGGTTTACTTGACTTACAAGCAAGACTTACTTGACCCCTAAGCAAGCGACTAATTAACCCTAATGGGCTAAGGCCCAATAGGTCCTTGACTCTTCTAACACCGCCAGTGCAACAACATCTTCTACGGGTTGGACTGGGTTTTACCCAGAAACCAGTTAAACCGGACCATGAACAGCCCTAATTTGAATGGCGTGATATGGTCGTAATTTCAATCATTAGTGGTCAGCATGGGTACAAGATAGCAAATTTGCTACTCTGGTTAAATTATCTCCATCTCTCCTCAGAGTATCTTGTGCCCTGTAATATTCTTTGTCATCTGCGCTTTTACCATGTGGTTCAAGTTCTCTGTGCATGGTCATTTGTATGTCCTTTTCTACTAGATGAGCATTTATAATGTTTTTGAATCGCATAAAACAATGATAGACTGTCACTTTGTCATCACCTTAATTTGTGTGTGCACATAGCTATGGGCGGGTGTGTGCAACCTTTTCCAAAGAATTTTACAATGAGATCTGTTATATTAATTGGGCATTTATTATATGTATGGGCATGTGCATGCAAAATTTTCTTCAGTTTTATTGATTGGACTATTTTTGCAGTTTCAGTTGCTGAGCCTATTGGTGCTTTATTATTGTCAGAGGTATGCAATATGCTAGGTGTTCATGTTGTAGTAATATTCATGTCTTGCTCCAGGGCTCCAGGCTTCAGGGGACTGAATTTTATCCTCTTTTTGTAGGTAATGTCAGGACAACAGAATAGTGGTGGTTCCACCTCCTCTCGCTCTGATGGAAGTGAATATGATATTGTACCTAAATCATACACATCAACGCCCCGCAACTTCCCAAGTCGTCGATCATTCCTTTCAAAGCCAATCCACCCTGTTTCATTTCCAGAACATGCACCAGAAGCACAAGAAACTCAAAGTCCTGTTGCCATCGCAAGGTCCAACAATCCTCTGTGCTCTGAATTCAACGGAACAGGAGAGCTTCGCTTTCCAGGTCCCATGGACTATGGTAGTGGTAGTCATGGGGAGTCAGGAAATTGGAGTGCCGCAAGTAGCATGGATCTTACTGATTTATCAGAACGACCTGAAGCTGGACAAGCTGGACCACTGCGTCCTAATAATGTAATGCAGAAAACAAGGTGTGACCTCTGTGAGAAGCTTCTGACAAAGAGGTCACCTTGGGGTTCTCGTAGAATTGTACGCACTGGAGATTTGCCAGTTGCTGGTGTTCTCCCATGCTCCCATGTCTACCATGCTGAGTGTTTAGAGCGGACCACTCCCAAGGGGCAGAAGCATGACCCTCCTTGCCCTGTGTGTGACAAGCTGGCTGGTAAAGATACCGAGCAGTGGTCGATTTGCAGGTTAAAAAATGGATTCCCAAGATTACGTTCACTAGGGGAAGGGCCTTCTCGAGTTTGGAGCTGTGCTCATGCTGGAGATTGTGTTGCTGGGGCTGTACAGATACCAAGATCAAATAGCATCAAGCTCTTGAGTCGGAGTGGTCACAAGAGGCATGCATCTTCGAAGGGAGAGCCCAGCAAAGACTGGGCTGAAACATCAAAAAATGATTACATGTAACTTCCTAATGCACTCAGTAGGTTATATTCATGACCTCGCATTGTTATGGTTGCAAGGTTATGTATACTTACGGATGTTTTCATGGCGTAATGGTCCAGCTAGGAAATGACATAGATATGCCTGTGTAGCTGACTAAATTTATCTATCATCAGTTATCAGGGTTGCTATCTGTGCATAAAGGCCTTAGGTCTCTACCGATTATTTTTATGGGCTGAATCTGTTCCAGATGAAATTGTATGTGCTGGAAATCGCTGGTAAACTGACCTCTATAACTGCTCAGCCAGTTCTATGAAACCAGGGGTGGATCCAGTAAAGGGACATGGGTGTACGCATGTGCACCCAATAATTTTTGCAAAAACTTCGAAGTTACGAGGCTTGTCAAATAACTAAATAGCTTTAGGTTAGAGTGTTTTTGACAACTAAAGGGAAGGAGAATGGGAATTAGTGGTGGGAGTTGATAGAGGAAATTAAGGTGGGAAATTGAAATTTATTTTTGAAGCCATGCGGTGCACTTTATTGATTCTCAAACATAGTTACATCATTTACTAGAGTTTCGATAATAGACTCGGAGGGTTCATCGACCCAATCTCCTACAACTAAAAAGACTAGAAGATGGACATTTTTTTCGTGCGACAATCGTTTTCGTCCTGCCCTCGCCGTGCGTGCGTCCGCGTACTCCCTACTAGGAAACAGCCTGGCGACCGTGATCTCCTCCCCGATCCCTCCCCTTTCCTATCGTGTCCGCGCCCTCCCCGATCCCCTCTCCCTTTCCTATCGCGTCCGCCCGAGCGCCGTCGATCCATGCGCCCCAATCCCCTCCCTAGATGTCTGCGTGAGCGCCGTCGATCCCCTCCCTGGACGTCCGCGAAAGCGCCCCTATCCTGGAAGTCTGCGCGAGCGCCGTCCGCAGGCGCTGACGTCCACGCCAGCGCCGTCCGTGAGAGTGTCGTCCGCGGGCGCTGACATCTGCGCGAGCGCTGCGATCTCGGCCGCGGCCGCGACCTCTCGACTGCCGTCAAAGTCGCTGCAACGAGCCCCGTCGCGGCCATCTATGGAAGAGAGGGACCCCCTCTCTGGACGATAGCACCGTCGGACCCGCGGCCACCTCCCTGGACGAGGGTGTCTCCAAGGTTCGATTCCCACCCATGAGATTTGCCTCTATCCCTTCACACCGCCGCCCTCCGCATCCCGCCGCTTTGCTCTGCCACTGTCGCAGGTCAGGCGCTCAGGTCTTTATCGGTCCCCTCACCAGGTCTTCGTCGGGCCCTCATCGGCGACGAGCACCCCACGCTGCTGCCATGGCCGACAACTCCAGTGACACCAACCCACCCCGTCATCGCTCGTCTGTGAATACTGCAGCCACCGTGCACTCATAGCAAGTCCATTCAGCCGTGCTCGCCGTCCCGCCGCTGCAGCTCACCCCACCTGCGCGTTGATTTTTAATGTTTAATAGACTGAAGATTGATTTTCTTTCTAACCATAATCAGGCTTCAAGGGTCTTACAGATGGAGAGAAACAGCCTTGAGCACCTATTGCTTCACTTTTGTGGGGTGACAGCAAAGAAGGAGTATGGCTCTATATCCAATAAATCTACAAAGATTCACTCTGACCTCCCATGCATCTACAATGGGATTTTATTGTCTCTGATTAAAGCATGCCTTTTCTTGTAGATATCAAAATGCAGACTGGAGGTCAAGGCCACTTCCTGATGAAATGATCAAGTATTGTGCGTATAGACCCTATTCTGAATTTTTTTTCTGTTGTGTTTGGTGTTGGATATATTTTTCGTTTGCTTTTCTTTATTGCTGACTTGCCATCAGTTATGTATAAGTGACTTCACTTCTGCCCAGGTATGCTAGAGAAGATACACACTATCTGCTGTACATATATTCCTATGACTTAATGAGACAGAGACTACAGAGGGAGTCAACATTTGAAAATGATCTTCTTCTAGAGGTACAGTACAAAAAGTATTGTTTTTGTTCTGGTTCCCATCTTATGTATTGAGGTCATAAGAGAATATGCAGTTTGATATTGTCACCTCTTTGAATGAAGTTAGATCTAGCACCGATCTCTTTGTTGCTTGTGGTTCCTGAACTGAATCGATTGTTATTGGACTGTCATATGTATCAAATTGCATGTCCTGATGTGTGTGTGTGTGTGTATGTGTGTGTGTGTTTTAATGAGAGTTTGGGTTACTGCAGGTCCATAAGCGCAGTAATGAAATTTGCTTACAGTTCTATGAGAAGGAGCTTCTGACAGATACGTCCTATCTCCACATATACGGGTTCGTATGCTGCTGCCCTCAGTTCCTTAACTGGCTTCTATAGTAAACAATTAGTTTTATGTGCATATCATGTTACTGAACTATATTATTACAGGTTGCAGGAACATGAACTGGATGCAAAACAGCTGGCTGTTGTTGCTGTAAGAACATACTTTATGTATTCTCATGATCATTCTGCATTCAATATTTTGACCTTTGTAAAGTCATATTAGGACATTTTATTGTATTCAGTTTTTTCTATTGAAATGTTGCATATATAATGAGCATCTCATATATCCTCTTCTCCCTACATTTAGGCTCTACATGAGTGGAGAGATAGTATAGCTCGTCAGGAAGACGAAAGTACTGGTTATATACTGCCAAATAAGGCTTTTTTGTTATTATGGTGCAAAATTAGATATGCGACTTCGCTGACTCCGCCACCCCTTTTTTTTAATTCAAAAGCAAAGCAGATGCCTACAGATGTTGGACATTTGAAAAGAATTGTGAAATCAAAATGTCCATATGTTGAGAGCAATCTTGAGCTAATTGCTTACACTGTCTGGAATGCACTTAAGTATTCTTATGCCTTTGAAGGAATAGCTGAGCAACTAAAAAAGGAACGGCTGGAACAGGTTTGTTAGGTTGAACTTAGGTTGATTTCAGTCTTTGAATGTTTTAGGAATGTGCTGAGTCTAGCACTGGACCTGGAGCTTTCTTTTGAAGCTTTTTTGTTTTGTTTTGCAGTTGGCATTGAAAAGTGGTCAGGCCAGTGATGAAGTGACTCCATTGGATGCTGACATTGATAGGAGTAATTTTGATTCATCTGATCAGTCTGCAAATATCAATGTTGCTTCTGGCAGTGGGGCTGGTTTTATGAGTGAAGCAGCTTTGATCAGCAGCATCCACCTAGAGGATAAAACTCAAACCATATCCTCAGTTAAGACCTCTGAGACCTTGTCAGGCCTGATCAGACTAGTGAATAAGGATGTCCTGAGCAATAATATACATCAGCAGGTAAAAAAATATGCAACATCTGAATCTTTTTTATTTATTCTGTATTTATATCGCTGCATTATGTATGAGGCTTAGGTAAAGCTTATTACTTAAACGTTAGGCACTACATTAGTCGAAGCATCGCTCCCAGGTCACAGCGCCACCGTGTTTGATGCTGTGATGTTGTGCCGCTCGACTCTAGCTCTGTCACTGCCGCCTGACAATGGGAAGGCCACGTCACTCAACCTCAGTGCCACTACCACCGTCCGACACGGGGAGGCCGTGCCGCTACCATGCAATGCTAATATTTACATATATACTCCAACCTTGATATGGAGATTTTATAAGAGATTTTTCAAGACATGTGTACTATCCATGTGACGGGCACTAATATTTACATATATAGTCGAAGAATGGTACGAAGATGCGGTGAAATTTATTTGTGGATTTATTGGCGCATGAAAGAAATAGATATCAGAAATTTCTTGCAGATATAAAACATTATCTTAGCAACATCACAGAGCTTGTAAGCTTTTGTCGCACTCTCTATGACGGTGTTAATTTCACGAACTTTGCCTTTTAGATTAAATGTCACTTATCATGTGATCCATGTGTTTCTGGTGCCAAAGTTTAGTTGTCCCGTAGCAACACACGAGCACGCTACCTAGTCTGTTATATAAAATCACAAACTTAACAAAATCTGATTTCTATTGGCACTAGTATAGTGTCTGTGCTAAATGCTACAGTAATATTCAAATATGCAAATTTAAAAAATACAGTTTAGTCTTTGCTGCATAAGACTTAGCATTTACTCCTACAACTTAATTGGTTACCATTTAGCACTCAACATGCACGATGTAACTAAACATATGGTAAGAAATTCCTTTTAAGTGAAATTGAATTAAATCTTCAAAGAAAAAAATAAAATCATGCCTTGCTACAAACAAAAAATGTTTGGTAAATGAAACATAAAGAAAAACAGTCTGGCTTCCAATTTTAACTGAAAATTATTTCAGTATAGGTCTAAAATTGGCTCAAAAGCCACTGAATCTACTCTTTACTACAACAATAGTTTGCATGAGTCAAACCTAATCGATCCATCACTATCACGGCCTCGATGACATGGCTTGTGCAGGTCTGACCCAGCATCGGATTCGCCACAGATGCTACCACGGGGGCACCTCGGGCGCCAAGGAACTCACCACCGTCAGTGGCACTGTCGGGAAAATCCTAGACCATAAGATTGAAAGCTAGTAAGCATCAAAATTCAAAATTTTCATGAGATCTCTTATGTCTACCCTCTCCATCCCAAATAATAAGTTATTTTAACTTTCTTGCTAACATTGACTATCGTTGAGTATATTGCTCATGTTGTCACTACAGTGCCATCTAAAAACACAAATGACATGCATACGGTTGTTTCCCTTGCCAGTCAAAATGCTTTTCATTATGGAGAACTCTATCACCCCCCAGTCGTCCATCTAAAAACAATTGTCTAATGCCGCCTTGTAAAGCTGCAAATGAAATGAACAAACGAACTGAGAATATCTCCTTATGCAAGTTGGCATAAGAAATTGACAAAATAGCACTTTAAAACATTTTCATATCATTAACATTTACAAGAGCTCCCTGGACATGTATTGCTACCAAGAAGTATATTCAGTTTCCACACTTTTATAGAGATATAGTCTAAGGGTCTGGTCCACAACAGAAAACAACAGCAAAATGCCAAGCATGAGTAAACCTGAGAGTGGATCAAGAATGATACTTCTTTGCATGGACACCAACTCTTTCCTACTACAAATGGCCTTATGAGTTATGACCTTATATTTTCTTTGTACAGGGCCTTGTTTAGTTCCAAAAATTTTTGGGAAATCGACATTGTAGCACTTTCGTTTGTATTTGACAAATATTGTCCAATCATGGACTGGCTAGGCTTAAAAGATTCGTCTCGTCAATTCCGACCAAACTGTACAATTAGTTTTTATTTTCATCTATATTTAATACTACATGCATATGTTTAAAGATTCGATGTGACAGAAAATCTGAAAAATTTTGTAAAATTTTTTGGGAACTAAACAAGGCCCAAAACAATGACATCTAATTGTAAGAAACCCATCACAATTGATTTAAAAAGAGCACCACCATGTCGATACAGAAATATGGTATGTCCGGCCACTTACAAGCTCAATTTGCAACGACGACGAGACGCTGGCCGTGTTGCAGAGGAACCGCCCTGCACCAAGAACACGATCCAGTCCATAGTCCATACAGTGTCCTCAGTGGCATGACCAACACGGTGCTGATTCCATACAACAGTGGCTTCCTAGGCCATCGCTTCCGCATGCTTGGTAGCAAGGACGACTGCCCCCCTCATATGCAAAACAACAGAAATAGACCAAAAGTTGTTACAATCAAGAATTCACAATCCGTGTTAACGCTACAGTAAAATACAAAACTAATGCTACGGCAAAATTAATTGATTGGGCATCTCATTTTTGCTGAACTAAAGAAGCTAGTAGCAATAATCCACAATCGATATATATAAATACTCTTCCTTAAAATTACCAAATGGAAAAAAACTAACATTAAGGAACATAAATAAAACACACAAAATCTATCTTTCTAGCACAAACATATGGAACTGCACTCAACAAGCCGGAGTTGATGTCATGACAATCAACTTGCAACAAAAGATAAGTAACCATGTACATTCACAGGGATAAACTAGAATATTGAACAAATGAACAATTGACCCAAGTTAAAATAAAAAATGAAATGAAACTCATGCTTAGCTTTTTGGCAAAAAGAAGGTTGTTAATTCAGTCACATAGTTGATGCATTTAACTGCTACCTCTCAATGACACAATAAAAATATAATGAAGTCAGAATCCAGTGAAGTGAAACCACAACCACTTTGGACTGCAACTCTACGAGGGCAGATAGCCATCTAAGAGAAGCACAACGATGGACTTGCTTACACATCAGCTCTATGCAGCAAGTGCCCATGCTTAGCTTTTTGGCAAAGAAAAGTTGTTTTTTGGCAAAAAGAAGGTTGTTAATTCAGTCACATAGTTGATGCATTTAACTGCTACCTTTCAATGACACAATAAAAAATATAATAAAGTCAGAATCCAGTGAAGTGAAACCACAACCACTTTGGACTGCAACTCTGTGAGTGCAGATAGCCATCTAAGAGAAGCACAACGATGGACTTGCTTATAAATCAGCTCTATGCAGCAAGTGCCCAATCAATGCAACAACAGACAAGAGAACAATGTTTAAATCAATCAATAGAAAAGTACCAAAGGATAAAATATTTATATAGGGTTATTAATTTTTAGAATGTGCTGAGAAATAGAGTATAATTTCTTTGCTTCTACTTCATCTCAGTGAACTATATATTGGCAGTGTAACTCAGAATAAACCAATCAAACAGTTCCTCTAATAAAAATTAATAAATTATACATGAAACTTAAAGCCTAAATAACATACCATTTTGTATAATTCGGAGTAATCTTGAGTGTTGTGGTATCCTTCGAGTGCATTGCTTTTCTTATCATGACAAGAAACTGACCAGAAGTCTAATTTTGGAGAAAAAAATGTTTAAGCTCAATGAACATATATATAGACTAACAAAACCATATGCAATCATCTTTACCAATTTATTTATCTGAAAAAACCATAGATCAAGCAAACTAATGGGTCTTCTCCGAAATCTTTAGGACAGGACTTACTAGAGAAAGCAACTGCATACCTTGGGGTGACTGCACGGTGAGGGGCGTGACGACTGCACCATAGGAGGCGATGGAATGACACCGTCGATCGTGTTCATGGGTTACTAGCGGTTGGTCCATCTTCTACCCTCTACATGCTCTCCTCCTATTTGGCTGGATTAGATCGGATAGCAGCCGACAAATTCCTTTCCCATGTCTTGGACCAACGGTTCAAATAGAGGAAAAAAACAAGGAGAGATCAAATTACAAGATGTTTGACTTTTTTTCACAAAGTTTGATCACCCGACTTAATCAAAAATTTGTTTAAAATATCACTTCTTTTGTTGTAACTTAGTTTATTAATAAAAATTCTTCAAGAATAACTTAAATTCGATTATGTTTGCACAAATTTTTGAATAACTGTGGACATACACACAATGCAGCCACCAAATAGTCAAAACTCAAATGGAACACTGCTCCCATGGTTTGCTGGAGCTGCTCGTACAGAGTTCATATTCCTACATTTCGGTGAACATTTTGCTATGACACCTACTGTGGTATGCACAGGTTAAACTTGTCGTGACTCATGAGCTCTCAGAGAAGGTCTATCTCTATACTATAATTCATCTAACAGAATTATGCTTGGTCCATCCAAAAAAACCACCCCAGCTTAGGGCCTAAATCATTGTGTACCCAGTTAAACGCACACAGGATTTTGTCTCTATCAAAATCAAGGGCTAATAAAACACCAGAACCCATCCAATGGCTATGTTGACGCCGTTTTTGGACACGTACCCAGGGACCAGTAAAGTATAGATCGGCAGGTGGAGCAACAGTAACTAGCCTACAGAAAAGTTGCCGATGAGGGTAGTTGCCGATGAAGGGACAATTGAATGCGGCTAAGTCCAGAGATGGTGACGTGTTCTTACCGATGATCAATATCAGTGTTTGCCGATGGCCATAACAGGAAGTCTGCCGATGACTATAAAGGGGAGCGCGGAAGTTGCTGATTAATCCGTGGCAGTATCCCGGTCGGTTACAAGAGGATAGTTTTATGTTTTCCTTAGTTATTTAAAATCGTTTTGTATACGGACTCCGTTTAATTTAGAATTTGAGTCTTAGTCGTGTCTGATTGTAGCTCTTTGAGCAGGGTATAAATGTAGACCCTAGGGCCTTGTAATGAAATATCTATCAATCAATCAAACACAAGCTTTTACTCATATTCCAGTACCTACTTTTTCGACGACTTCATCATATTTTCCTTTTTTTTACTACGAGTTCTTAGGAATTCGTCGACTTAAGCTCGGCGTATTCTCGAGTTCCGCGTGAATACCTCTTGGCCATGACATCCGGGCGCATCGCTGTTGTCGGGACTAAAGTATTCGAGTTATCACCTTTGCTGATAGTAAGGTCAAATCGGCTGGCACGCCTTAACGTTTGAATCGGGTATTAGCCCTTTGTGTTTGCAGATCAGTTTTGCATCAACACATCTTTTGGCACGCCTGGTGGGACAGATTCAAGATCAAGATCGACATGTCGACTACCGAGTTCGACTTGGAGAACGTCATTCCCGTGACAGAAGCCAATCTCAGAGATGAGCAGAAGCAAGCTATTGCAAAAGCTATGGAGGATTACAAGCAGCAATGTTTGAAGTCCTTCAGTATCAACAGGAGCGGCGAAGTAATCCAGAAGGAAGCACTGCCGGCGCCTCGGCAGGTTACTTTTGAAGCCAATCCTGGTAAACTTCAAGACATGGTTGATAGTGCTATTAACCGTGCCCTGATCAATCAAGCTGGTGTGCTGTCCAATACGGTTTTCAACGCCGTGGCTAGAACTTTCAAAGAGGGACAGTTGCCACCAAACTATGTGGGCCCTGTCTATCATCAGCCAGGATCACCAGTTGTCACGGCTCCATCGGCTACTACGGCCGCTGCGGGTACAGAAACTACTACTCCTCCAAGCACATTAGGACTCACTAATGTGCAATCTACGCCGATGACAACTAATCCATCAACTTTAGATGAGCAAATCAAGCTTGCCACAGATCTATTGGCATCAGCAATGTCGGGGTCTGTTCCTCCCAACTGGTGGAGTTATGGTATGCCCCCAGAGATGATGTTGAAGACTCCTGGAACATCTCAAGTAGCTGACGTGACAGGCAAGGCTCCTATGGCATCGGCACCTCCCAATCTGTCGATGAATCAGAGTCCCCAGTATACTACAACTACTACTGCAAGACCTTACACTGGGAATTCTTAAGCTCCAACGTTCCAGATGCCTAATGCATCGGCAGATTCAATGCCGACGCAGCAGATGTTTATGACACAGCCAGGGTATGTCAACTCAATGATGATGCCCAATTTCCAGTCATCGGCAGGGTTTATGCCGATGAATGCCAACAATGGATGGACAGGGCAGCCAGTCTTTCCACAGATGCCTCAACAGAATCATCAGGCTCTAGGGTTTCAACAAAGCCAGGTCTAGCCTAGATTCCAGAATCAAGGGATGGCTAACCAGCCAATGAATCTTGGTCAACAGTTTGGTGGTCAGACGATTAATCCTATGTTCCATGCAGATCGTGCGCCTCAGCGACACGTGGAAGTGTATCAGCAGGCGCCAGATCCACAACCACCCCATCGGCAAGATGCCGATGCTTATTGGGCCGATAAGATCGCTGAAGTAATGAGGGACCAATTTGGGATAAAACCCAAAGTCAACACTTACTCTTATCGGACACCGTATCCTCCTGCATATGATTTAATTCCACTTCCAAATCGGTACAAGGTACCAGATTTCACTAAATTTTCTGGACAGGATGATACATCGACTATGGAGCATGTCAACAGGTTCATCATCCAATGTGGGGAAGCTGCTAACAGAGACGAGTTAAGGGTTCGGTTGTTCTCGTCATCGTTGTTTGGATCGGCGTTTACTTGGTTTATATCGTTGCCTCCTAATTCAGTGATTACTTGGGCTGATCTGGAAAAGCAGTTCCACAAGTACTTCTTCTCTGGAGTTCATGAGAAGAAAATTACCGATTTGGTCAGGTTGAAGCAGCGCAATGATAATCGGTTGAGAGCTTTGTGCAGAGGTTGCGAGAAGTCAAGAACAAATGTTATAGCCTGGTTCTGGATGATCGGCAGCTTGCCGATTTGGCTTTTCAGGGTTTGTTGCCACATATTAGGGACAAGTATGCTTCTCAAGAGTTCGAGAGCCTAAGTCACTTGGTTGCAGATGATTTCCAACCAGGATATCAAACCCTTTGAACCCAAAAGAGCATGGAACAAAAAGGTGTCATTCGTTGATGAGGCAGCGAGCTCGGATTCTGATGAAGAACCAGTCATCGGCTTGGCAGAGTGGGTAAACAATAAAAAGCCGATGTCTTGCCCTTTTGGGCATAAGGAGCCAGAGAAGTTTGCGTTTGACATTACTAAAGCCAATAGAATATTTGAGTTTCTACTTTAGGAAGGACTAATCAAATTATCACCCAATCATGTGATTCCATCGGCTGAAGAGTTAAAGAAGATGAAATATTGCAAGTGGCACAACACGACTTCTCACAGCACCAATGAGTGCAAGGTTTTTAGGCAACAGCTGCAATCGGCTATAGAATCTGGGAGAATCAAATTTGATAGTTCTAAAACGCAGAAGCCGATGAAGATTGATCAACATCCCTTTCCGACAAATATGTTGGATGCTAAGGGGAAGACCAAGGTCTTGACGTCGGAAGCAGCTGAAAAAAGTGCATCGGTCGATCCTCAGCATCAAATTACTGCTGCTGATGCCAAAGTAAAGGGTTTGATTCAGGAAGGAAATAGCTCAGGAAGGCCTCCCCGGTCTGGCATTGTGATAACTCATAGAAGACCTTGGGAGACTTGGCAGCAACGTGAGGATCGGTATCGGCGCCAGCAAGAAGACTATCATCGGGAAGAAGAAAGACGCCGACAGGAGTGGAATCGGCATAGAGATCACTGTAACTGCCCATTCTTTATCCATTGCTGGGAGCAGAACATCAAGTTGCTCACTGTCAGGGATTGCCCTGAATGCAATGGTTTTGATCGATATGACAGATCCGATCGGCGCTATCACGATGGTGATCGGCGATTTAATGGGCCGATTAGGGGGAGAACGACAGTTCATGATCGGCTGGGGGGCAGACTCAGTGTACACGATAGGCTTGGCGATCGCATTGAATATTTTCCCAGAAACCAGGAAGAGCTTGAAGAGATGGCTAATGCATGAGTTCCCGATGAGTTCATATTTTGCAGGGATGCTAATACTTATCGGATGGAGTCAAGGGAAAGTCGTCGCCCATCGACAAGGCAGTCACCACTTCCCCCATGGTGTCCAGAGGGGTTGACTAAGACACAGAAAAGGAGACTGCAGCGCGAAAGACGAGAAGAGCTAAGCAAGGGCGAGAACTCTGGCCAGTCTGGGGATCAGCAACAACTGGATCCTAAGGGGAAAGGGCCATCGGCAGATGTTAACATGGTATTTATGTTGCCGATGGAGTTCCTCGCGCCATCCAGTAATGATGAGGAGTTGGAGTTTTCCGACCAGATAGCTCAGTTGGCTTTGGATCCGATGACAGCTATCTTTGAAAAGCCTGCCGACAATGAAAGGCAGCATCTTAAAGCCCTGTTCGTCAAAGGAAGAGTTGATGGTTAGCCAATGACCAAGATATTAATTGATGGTGGGGCTGCTATCAACATCATGCCGTATACAGTCTATCGGAAGCTTGGAAAAGGAGATCAAGATTTGACCAAGACCGATATGATGCTAAAAGACTTTGAAGGGAATGTGTCTCCAGTTAAGGGGGCAATCTACATCGAGTTGACCATCGACAGCAAAACCTTGCCGACAACCTTCTTTGTGATCAGTGGAAAAGGTGCTTATAATTTGCTGCTAGGGAGAGATTGGATTCATGCCAATTGTTGCATCCCATCTACAATGCACCAGTGTTTGGTTCAGTGGGTAGTGACAAGATTGAGATTGTCCCGGGGGATTCTTCTTATGTCATTGCATCGGCAGAAGCAGACACATATGAAAGGACTAGGTGTATCTCGGGGGAAATTTGGGAGAAGGATTTCCTCAAAGTTGCTGATTATGAAATTCCACCGATCCAAGCAGTCGGTTCCAATGAGGAGTTTTGATGGATAGATTCGCCGATGATGGAAAATTAGGCCAGGGATTCACATCGGCCGATGATTTGATAGAGGTAGATATAGGTAGTGGTGAGAAGCCTAGACCTACTTTTATTAGTACTAAGTTAAATTTTGAGTGTAAGCAGTAGTTAACCGATTTGTTAAAGGAATATAAAGATTGCATTGCTTAGGATTATACTGAGATGCCTGGTTTGGACCGATCGATTGTTGAACATCGGTTACCCATCAAGTCTGGATTTTGGCCACATCAACAGCTAGCTCGCCGATGTAATCCTAATATTCTTCCTGATATTAAGGCCGAAATAACCAAACTTATCGAAGCTAAATTTATTCGGCAGTGTCGGTATGCCGAGTGGATTTCCAATATTGTTCCAGTTTACAAGAAAAATGGGAAGCTTTGGGTTTGCATTGATTTCAGGAATCTTAATAAGGCTACGCCGATGGATGGTTACCCAATGCCAGTTGCCGATCTACTGGTTGATGCTGCGGCTGGGCACTGAATCATAAGCTTTATGGATGGCAATGCAGGGTATAATCAAATATTCATGGCTGAAGAAGATATTTCAAAGACTGCATTTAGATGTCCTGGTCATGTTGGGTTGTTTGAATGGATAGTCATGACCTTTGGTTTGAAAAATGTTGGTGCTACTTATCAGAGGGCTATGAATTTTATTTTTCATGAGTTCATCGGCAAGCTGGTGGAAATTTATATTGATGATGTGGTGGTTAAGTCTGGAGATTTCACAAAATATCTTGTCGATTTACGAAAAGTGTTGGAATGCACAAGGAAGCATGGTTTAAAGATGAATCCCAATAAGTGTGCATTTGGTGTATCGGCAGGACAATTCCTTGGTTTCATGGTGCATCAAAGGGGGATTGAAATTAGTAGGAGATCCATTGATGCTATCAATAAAATAGTTGCTCCTACCAACAAAACTGAGCTTCAATCCTTGATCGGCAAGGTAAATTTTATCAGGAGGTTTGTATCTAACTTGTCTGGTAAAATTCGTGCTTTCAGTCATTTACTTAAATTGAAAGCCGATCAAGAGTTTATATGGGGGAAAGAGCAACCGTTGGCTTTGGATGAAATCAAGAATTATTTGGTAAATCCTCCAGTTCTGATTCCACCTCAGCAAGGAAAGCCCTTCAGATTGTATTTATCTACCGATGGGATGGTCATCGGTTCGGCTTTGATTTAAGAGTTTGAAGGGAAGGAGCATGTAATTTACTATTTAAGCAGAAGATTGATTGATGCTGAGACCAGGTATTCGGCCATTGAAAAGTTATGTTTGTGTCTATATTTCTCATGTATTAAGTTGAGACACTATTTATTATCGGCTGAATGCACTGTTATATGCAAAGATGATGTGGTCCGGTATATGCTATCTATGCCGATCATGAGTGGCAGGATCGGTAAGTGGATTTTGGCACTGTCGGAGTTCGATCTGCGTTACGAATCGGCTAAAGCGGTTAAAGGACAGATTATGGCCGATTTTGTGACTCAACATTGCAGTACAGTGGAGACTTTGGAAATTGTACCTTGGACGCTCTTCTTTGATGGATCCACGTGTGACCGGGGGGCAAGAATCGACATAGTGTTAATTTCCCCTCGGGGAAGGAAATATGAGTTCTCCTTGCTGATTGTTGCCACGTCAACGAATAATCAAGCCGAGTATCAAGCTTTGATAAAGGGGTTGGAATTGTTAAGAGAAGTCCATGCTGACGCTGTTGAAGTCTTCGGCGATTCTATGCTGGTTATAAATCAATTGGCTGGAAGCTATGAATGCCGAAGCGAAGTCTTGATAGCTTACTATGAAAAAAGTATGCGACTATTAAGGAATTCAAGGATTTCTGATTAGAGCATGTTCCTCGGTTTCATAATGAGGAGGCTAATCGTTTGGCTCAGCATGCTTCAGGGTATCAACCCATGGTTAACATGTTATCGGCAAGCAGTGCCGATGATTGGAGGAAAGAAATCGTTGATTATTTGAAGGATCCATCCAAGAAAGTTGAGAGACATGTTCGGTTTCAAGCCACCAAGTATGTGCTCATCGAAGATGAACTATATTATCGAACAATTGATGGAGTTCTTCTCAAATGCTTTGGTGATGATGAAGCTAAAAGTTTAATGGGGGAAATCCATGAAGGGGTATGTGGTGCACATCAGTCGGCTTTTAAGATGAAATGGATGATTAGGAGGAATGGGTATTATTGGCCAACCATACTTGAAGATTGCTTTAAGTATTTCAAGGGGTGTCAAGGATGTCAGAAATTTGGCAATATTCAAAGGGCACCCGCATCGGCTATGAATCCCATTATTAAACCTTAGCCGTTTCGGGGATGGGCTATTGATCTAATCGGCCAAATTTACCCACCATCAAGCAAAGGACATAAATTCATCTTGGTTGCCAACGATTATTTCACCAAGTGGGTTGAAGCTATTCCTTTGAAGAAAGTCACATCGGCCAATATGATTGATTTTGTGAAAGAGCATATTATTTACCGATTTGGAATTCCTCAAATAATTACTACCGATCAGGGTACTCTATTTACATCAAGGGAGTTTGATGAGTTTGCAATCGGTATGGGAATTAAAGTATTAAATTCTTCTCCTTATTATGCTCAAGCTAATGGGCAGGCCGAAGCATCTAACAATGGAATTATCAAACTTATTAAACGGAAGATTGAAGAAAATCCTATGAGGTGGCATACGTTGTTAAATGAAGCTTTGTGGTCATATCGGATGGCTTGTCATGGGTCGACCAAAGTTTCACCTTATCAATTGGTGTACGGGCATGATGCAGTGCTACCCTGGGAAATTAAAACTGGATCTAGGCGGCTATCTTTTCAAGACCAATTGACTGCCGATGACTATGCTACTTTGATAAAAGACGAGTAGGATGATTTAGCAGGGCATCGGCTAAGGGCTTTGATAAGTACATAAGAAAATAAGAAAAGAGTTGCCAGATGGTATGATAAGAAAGTAAAGGCTAAGGAGTTTGCCAATGGAGACTTAGTATGGAAACTAATCTTACCGATCGGGACTAAAAGTTTAAAATTTGGGAAGTGGTCTCCCAATTGGGAGGGTCCTTATCGGATAAATCGATCTGCTCCTGGCAATGCTTATATTTTAGAAACTCTCGAAGGAGTTGAATTTCCCAGGGCATTGAATGACAAATATTTAAAGAGATATTATCCCAGCATATGGCTTGATGCATGAAAGTTTAAGTGCCGATAACATTCCTATCGGCTGGATTAAAGTGTATCTGAGGCCGGACTTAATGTTTTAAAAGAATGCTGATAACAGTCCTATCGGCTAGACTGAAATGATTAGAAGAAAGAAGCAAAACACGCCACCGATGAAGAGTTCACATGTTTAACAGAGCCTGGATCGCTGATATGGCGCGCAGACGAATCTGATCGGCTTCTTCTATTTACTTCATATCTTCATCGGAAGAGCTCTCCACTGGCTTCAGTTTCTTCTTCATCTGCAGTGCCTGGCGAGCCTAGATGTTTCGCTCCTCTTCAAGAGTCTTGATTGCTTCAAGCAGCTGGCTTTCTTCCTGTTGAGCTTGGGATAGAGCTTCTTCTACTTGTTTGAGTTCTGCCAACAGGGCTTCTCTCTGTGCCGATAGATCAGAAATCTTTTGCTTCAGCACGTCTCGTGAAGATTTCAAAAAGCCGATGCTCTTGTGCTTTTCATCGGCAAGGAGCTTTACTTTCATCATCTCTTCTGAGAGCTGGGCGTGAGTAGCTCTATCGGCAAGGCGCTGAGCGGCCTTTTGATACTGAAGCTGCCGACTCTCTAAGTGAGCAGCCTTGAAGAGGATCTCCTTGGCATCGGCAGGAATTTGGCCTCTAAGAGCCTTGAACAAGACCTTGGCTGGATCGGAGTCATCAACCAATTGGGCTGTATCTTGATGAAGGAGGGCCGACAAATCTTCCAACTTTGCTCTAATCTCTGCCGATGAGATTCCAACCGCTCGAGAAGAACTTGCTTCCTCGCCTTCATCCTCAGAGATGTCAATGGCAAAGGAGAACAAGCTGTCGGGAGAGTCCTGTTCCTGAAAAGGAAGACAAAATAAGTTATTCTATGATCAAGTACTGATAATAATAAAAATAGAGATTGGGTAACTTACTTATTTTAGGGCTATTTCTCGCCTTTGACTAGATGAGGCCGATGGAACCACAGGCTGATCGGCTGGAGTTGCCGATGAAACTATGTCAGCTGAAAGATTGACAGAAGTGATTAATAAAGTGGAAGAATAGGTTCATCGGTAATGAATGGAAAGTATGTTACCTTGAGGGGGTGCAGTACTTGTCTGAATCGAGGAGACTTCCGATGCTATGATTAGGCTTGCTGGATCGGTGGTCTGCTTGTGTACATCAGCTGATGTTTCTTTTGGCTGAGGTTCTTCTGGCTAGAGTTCTTCCGCTTGGGGTTCTTCTTGTGACTGAGGAGGAGATGGTACCTGCTGTGTCTGGGCTTCTGGAGAAGAAGGGGATGATTCTACTGGGATCGGAGACCTTGGGGGAGGAGGAGGCGTTGCTGTTCTCTGGCGCTTCGCTTGTAATCTGGTACTCTTGGAACCTTTTCTCTTCGGTTGACTGGACTAGGGGGCATCGGCAGTCGTACTTCTAGTCTTTGTTGATGTACCGGTGTGCTGATACAACAATGAGAAGTTTATGAGTACAAGTGTAATAGGTATAAGAATGGAATCGGTATGAGTAAAAGAATTCGAACATTTACCTTGAAGGCTTGTGATAAGGTAGAGGCAGCTACCGATGGGGATGTCTTCGTCCCCTTGGTGGTAACTTTCTTGAGATGCACACCCCGATGCATTATAGCAGCTAAGGTTGGAGCATTGTTGCCGATCAAAGAGATCGGCCCCGATGGAAGGAGCTCAATCGTCTTGTATGCCGAAGGAGCTCAATGGTGGTGTGTCATCGACCTGTATGTAACAAGGAAAGTAAGTTACCGATGGAAAGTGAAAGTGAAAGGATTGAAGCATCATTTTAAAGTACTTACAGTATTATCAGGGACTTTGTACTTGGGGTCAATCATGCCACGGTATGTGAGAGCCGATCTGTAGAACAGGTGTTCTTTCCTTTCTTCCCACCACTGTTTGTATGCCTGAGTGATGAAGAGAGCCGGGATCCAAGCCGATAGATCGCATCTCTATCGGCGTTCTGTGGAAGTTGGGCTACCCTGATCCATTCCAGATTGTTGGTGATGATCTCCCTCGGCTTTATCACATCGGCGTAGCAGAATGCAATCGGCAGTTGGCCGAAAGCCAGTTGGCGAGCTAGTGCCGATGGGTTATAAAACTCATAGGTCAGATTGGAGGCTTTCCCACTACCAAAGAAGTTCACTGGTATGGCTCTTGGGGTGATAATTGCCATCATCACATCACGGTCCTTGTTGAGAGCATCGTTGAAGGGGTGGAAAGTCAAGGGAAATCTGGTATCTGGGTCTTCATAAGGCATCCATGCCCGCTATTCTCTGGTCAGACCCTCATACAGAGTTTGGAAGAATCGGCTAACTTGGTCTGCGTTACCACCTGTGCCAGGCAAAACTATGGCAGCTTCGCCAAAGTTCAGAGGGGAACGAGTTGCCGATTCTTCTTCATCCAGTTCATAATCCTCGGCTATATCCCTAGGGAAGCGCTGTGCAAAGAGGTCGAACTCAAGGTGCTTGTGCATGTGGAGACTAAGCCACATATTTGTGAACCACCAGGGACCTCCTAAGTTGCCGATGGGTTGGCCGAGCAGAAGTTTCCTGGCTACTTGGTGGAGGAGGTGATAAGCCGAGCCAAGCAAGTATCGACCAAGAGGAAATCGGCCGCCATCGGCTAGTCTTTCTACTGCCGATAAGTAAACAGAAGTTGGTCCTGCCGATCGGCCACAAAATACAAATTTATCTAGCCACATGGTCAGGAAAGCGGTCTGTTCCTTTGCATTGACAGGACTTGTTCTTCGGTACTTCCGAATGTACCCTGACCAACCGCCGATAGCACGAGTTTCCACCTTAGCACTAGGTTTGCTGTCGAACAGGTGGGTGTTATCGGCAGTGGATATATCTAAGCCGGTGAGCATAAGTACATCGGCAAGTGTGGGAGAAGCGGGGCCATGGCCAAACACAAAAGCATTAAGTGTGTCTGACCAAAAGTATGAAGCGGCGATCAGCGGTGACTCATTTCTCTCTATATGGGCAAGAGACAATCTAATGCACTGATCTAATTTCCGTTCACCCCATTGGACCTCATTTGAGTTACTGACTCTCAGGAACCAATCCTTCCATCCCTTGGTAGGACTGGGCCAGGAACGGAAGGCATCTTTCCATAGATCTAGAGAAAAATTCTCGGCTCTAAAGGGGATTCTGTTTGTCTCTGCATTTATAAGATCGGTAGGATCTAAGTTTCCTAGTGGACCAAGGCATTAGAGATGGGGTTGATCGGTAGGGATTACGATCTTATCGGCCAAATCCTAAAGATTTTAAGGATAAAAGAGAAAGCAAAAAGAAAAAAGAGAATATTCAGTAAAAGGAATTGCGGATGGACAGAAGTATAGCAAGAGTACGAAAAAAGAAGGGGGGTAAGCTAACCTCAGGGACGACGAAGTTGACGGCCATTGCCCCACGAGGAAGAAGATCAAAAACTTGGGGGTTGTTGGAGGATGCTCTTGCTGGAGTTTTTGGAGTTCTCGAACAGTGCCGCCACCAGGAAAGCAGAGTTTGGGCTGTAGAATGATAAGATGGAGAAGGAGTACCCGAGAAGGGAGTATTTATAGGACAAAACGGGCAGGGGCAAATTTGACTTATCTCTTTGCCGCATCCGTGAAATCCGAGGGTGTTCAGGTAGATATGGTAACTGTTTGCGCGGTAATCAAGGGATTGTGCAGGTGATTTGACAGCAAGCGGTCATGATTTTGGATATATTTTACTATACGGGATCTCTTGGTCGGTCCATCGGCAATTCCCTCTAACGGTAATATTGCCGATGGGCGCATAAAGTGGAGAGATCCGGTTTGGGAGGTTGAGGAATTCGAGGAATCTGCAGGAGAATCGGGCCAAGGTTGTTCAGATTTAATGGTCGGTTACCAAATTGGGAGAATTAATTGCGGAAAGGCATCATTACTGCAGAGAATTTCAGAGCATTAATGATTTTATACTTCGAAATTGGGGGGCATGTGTTGACGCCATTTTTGGACACGTACCCAGGGACCAGTAAAGTATAGATCGACAGGTGGAGCAACGGTAACTAGCCTACAGAAAAGTTGCCGATGAGGGTAGTTGCCGATGAAGGGACGATTGAATGCGGCTAAGTCCAGAGGTGGTGACATGTTCTTACCGATGATCAATATCAGTGTTTGCCGATGGCCATAACAGGAAGTCTGCCGATGACTATAAAGGGGAGCGCGGAAGTTGTCGATTGATCCATGGCAGTATCCCGGTCGGTTACAAGGGGATAGTTTTATGTTTTCCTTAGTTATTTAAAATCGTTTTGTATACGGACTCCGTTTAATTTGGAATTTGAGTCCTAGTCGTGTCTGATTGTAACTCTTTGAGCAGGGTATAAATGTAGACCCTAGGGCCTTGTAATGAAATATCTATCAATCAATCAAACACAAGTTTTTACTCATATTCCAGTACCTACCTTTTCGACAACTTCGTCATATTTTCCTTTTTTTACTACGAGTTCTTAGGAATTCGTCGACTTAAAGCTCGGCGTATTCTCGAGTTCCGCGTGAATACCTCTTGGCCGTGACATCCGGGCGCATCGCTGTTGTCGGGACCAAAATATTCGAGTTATCACCTTTGCCGATAGTAAGGTCAAATCGGCTGGCACGCCTTAACGTTTGAATCGGGTATTAGCCCTTTGTGTTTGCAGATCAGTTTTGCATCAACAGGCCGATGTTTGATGTTTGATGCCAGGCTTCTCACCCCTTCTCACCCTCACGGTCTCACCTTGAAACGCGCACAACACCACGACGCTCAACCCTCCACGACCAGCGATCGATTCCTAGAGTCATCACCAAATAAAAAGAACAAAAGGAAATGCAAGAGCTCATCTCGCAGGCCAGCACCTCCGAATCTGCAAGCCTGGGCGCTAGAATTGCTAGGACACGGCATACTCTCGACTCGCACCTAGGGCTAGGGCCTAGACATGGTGCGAC
Organism: Sorghum bicolor; assembly: GCF_000003195.3. Lineage (NCBI taxonomy): Eukaryota > Viridiplantae > Streptophyta > Magnoliopsida > Poales > Poaceae > Sorghum > Sorghum bicolor. Next base: position 27,518,925 of record NC_012870.2, on the reverse strand, counting down.
TTTCTCCACCTACGACGCGATGGACAGGGGCGCTGGCAGCAACCACGACCGGCCAAGGAACCCTACTAGCCGCCCATGACTACTGCAGGCTGCCTATGCCGCGACGGACAGGGACGCCGACAGCAACCACGACCATTGTTTAAGTTGAACTGGAGTAGAAAGTGAGCCTTCACTAACTCCCTAGAGATGATCTGAAGTTCAAGGTAACAAAATCGAAACACCATTGGCGCACGCAGCTATCTGTCGGCGTGGCTCCCTGAGGGACCCGTGAAAGATGGCGGACGCAGTGATCAGAAGCGGCACCACTGACGCGAAGGTCGCAGCGAGCAGCAGAGCAGGACGTGGCAAGCTGTACCACGTCACGTTCAATACATACGGCCATCACGCCAAGCAAGGTGAGCTTTCAAAGCAATTTCTGAATTCCCCATCATATGGAGCTGTAGCGGCTTCTCTGTTTTAAAAATGATCAGCTACTTGCTAATGCTATTTGCAGTACTAATCAGCAGTCATGGTCCGTGGTTGCTGCCGGCGTCCCTTGCGGTGCTAATCAGCCACCCGGACGAGCCAGAGGACAGCATCTCGCAAGGCTGCGGGGGCATCAAAGGAGGAAGGTGCAGCAAGACGAACCGAAAGGTGAAAGGATTTCATTTCCACCATCGATTTGCTTCTACTCACCAATTGTTTGTGGACTGCATTTCCTGATTAATTATGCTGTGAGAGGACTGCATTTCCTGATTATTTGTGGCATTTCAAACTTTTTGATGCTGATTTTGTTATCATATATCTGTTGTCTCAGATCTGAAATGTGACCAAAGGAGAAGGTGTAGCAAAAGAAACCAAAAGGTTAGAGGATTTCACTTCCCTGATTGCTCCAATGAAGGAGGAAGTTGCCAAGTTTTGGAAGGAGACAACCAAGAGGACGAACCAGTGGAGGATGAGGAAGGTGAAATTTCCTGAAATTTATTTTTGCACTCTATCTATTATTTTTGCACTCTAATTCAAAATTTAATGTTAGGAACAACCTAAGCAGTCATTGATCTTATTTCTTCAATGCACAGTTGATTCTTCTGATGCAACCATAGGGTCTGCAGCTATTTTGGTTAAGAGCTGCAATGATCCTAACATGGACCAACTGGTGCTTGTTATGGAGGAACAGTCCATAAAAATACAGCTTTTGCATAATAGAAGGCCTCAAAAGAATTGAGGGCCTTGTGTTTGCATAATAGAAAGCTTGGAAAGTGTTGAGGACCTTGTGGTGCGGAGGAGGGTGTATAGATTTGATGCTTAACCATCCCTCCACAGCAATGCCTCCGTTGGGGCGTTCTTTTTTTTGTTTGCCCTATATTGAACTTAAAATTATATATTTTCTTGTCCTACTCTATGTGAAACAAATGTGTGCAATAACCTGTAGTATTGCCGTGGTTGTTGTTGAATTAGAGTTGTGTGAAGTAATGTTTGTTTCTATTTTAAATCAATACCGGCCATTACATTGTTCCTAGGTACAAACTGGTGCTAGCTATCTATTTTTTTAACCACCTTCTGATAATATTTTTTCTTTGGTATATTTTCTTTTCAACAACTATGGAATGCAAAAATAACGCAAACAAATTCTAGCTTATGCGGCTGCTATTGAGTGTAATAGACGCTATAGTCTGGAGATAAAAGATGGGCTACCAAAATTAACTAGGTGGCGTGATCTGTGTAACATTGCGCGGATGCTAAGGAAGCAGAAGCTGCAGTGTGCTTGAAGGGGATTCGGTAGAAGCAGAAACATAAGCTGCAACATGTTTGGTATAACAGTGCGTGAGTTTTCTTGTAGAAGCACAAACACAAGTTGCAACATGCTCGAGCCTAACGATTTGTGAGTTTTCTTTTTTTTTCTTTTGTTGACACGTGCAAGTACAACCTGATCGCTCCTTGGTGGCATCGATCGCCATGAGCTCAGCATTAAGGCCGGTACCTATAGAGCTCAAGAATTGAGAAGTTTCGGGTGGAGCAAAATAAAGTTGTGCATGAACTTGCATGTTTTGCCAATATGGCATGTCAAAGACTGAGTATTGTTTCCGGTTTTGTGGCAGGAGACTTATTTTGTAATGATAATGTTGAATCTGTGATAATAAAGCTCTCTTTGGCAAAGAGGTGGGTGTTTCTATTGTTATATTGGATCCATGTCTTTTCAAACTAAGTATTATGTAGGTAAATCATTTTTTTATTATTTTATTTTGATTATCATATATTACCGTAGTGTTAGCACGGGTATTATACTAGTCAGAACGTCTGTTCGTTTCTTGCCATTCCTGCCAAGAATGATTCCCGAAGAAGTTTGGTCAGGAACAAATTGTATAAGCGTTCTTGGCAAGGAACGGTTCGAGAAACTCATTCCCTGCCTACCGAACGTGGTGTAAATCAACCTGCAGAACCTGTATAAATATGACATTCTAAAAAAATTATTCGTTCTCTTATCCTATAAACAACAATACATATTTTATGAAAACATAATCAAAGTACCAAACGATGCATCTCACATCAAATATTTTGTCGTAGCTATAGGCCTGAGAAATCACGGCCGCCCTCCAATCACCCTATATATTCAGGGAGGGACACTACAGTGCCACAATAATTCAAGATATCCATAGATCCAGGTCGGATATTATTCATGGAACAAAAAGGAAGCATGGAATGGAACAAGGAGCATGGTAAAAACTGCAAGCATGTTTCTCTCGAGAATTTTGTCAAACACTCACCTATTGCTGGAAGCCCTGCACTCAGGGTCGGACCCAATTAAGGATAGATTTGGATGCTCGGCTTCGCACACAAAAAGGGAAGTGTCGATGAAAGCTAGTTGACAGTCTGTCTTGGGGTATACCCACAGTAATAGTTTATCGGCAGACAGGTGCGCAAGCTACGAACTCGATCGTGACGCAAGACACACACAAGGATTTTATCCAGGTTCAGCCGCCGTGTGGGCGTAATACCTACGTCCTGCGTCTGATTGTATTGATCTGAGATGTGTTGAATTGTGTTGAGTTGTCCTCTAGGGGACCCATGCCCCTCCTTATATATCGTGAAGGGACAGAGTTACAAGTAATGTATCCTATTTGCATTGGTACAATATCTTGTAGCCTTTCGGTGCACGCCGACCAGTGTTGTGCGCCTCATGTCTTCATCTTATGGGCTGGGCCACCTCTGACGGTGCGGCCCATGTCGAGCCATGAGGGTATAGGGGTTTATACCCCCACAGCTAGTCCCCGAACTCCATGTATTATGATGTAACACACTGTCTTCAGCTTCTTTGACCAGTGAGGCTTGACGTCTGCGACCAGTAGGAAAAACGTCCGAACAGTTGATAGCTAATTAATATCGACATCGAAGAAGCAGGTTGTTCGAATAATGCAAGGTGCTCTTTAATCAAAAAAGATTTATTTCCTGGTGGAGTGTGCCGACTTTACTTTTCTGAAAAGTATAAGCTTTCAAAAAGCAAGCATATTCACCGTAGGTAAAGTGTGCCCACTTAGTCCCCGAGCCTGGTAGTAGGTGACGTAGGCACGTAGTGCCAGGGTCTAAAAAGAGAAGTTCACGTAGAAATTTTGATGCTGAGATGCATCGCTAGATGCATCGTACCGGTGCAGTCCCCGAGCATGCTGGAAGGCGAAGTATGAGCCTTGTAGCAAGGTCTAAAAATTAAAATTATCCCTTAGTTGTATATGAGTCCAATTTATATGTAACTAAGAAAAGCAGTCCCCAAGCTGTGGTCGGAGAGTAATCGAAGCAAGTCCCGAGCACAACGCAGGAGTGATTGATGAGTCCCCGAGCATGGTTGGGAATGTAATCATGCTCGGTGGTCAGCACAGTCCTCGAGCACGGTATAGAGACTGATCGACCAGTCCCTGAGCATAGTTGGGAACGTAAACGTGCTCGGTGATCGGCACAGTCCCCGAGCACGGCGTAGGGACAGGTGGAAAAGTCCCCGAGCGTGGTTGGGAATGTAATCGTGCTCGGTGGTCCGCATAGTGTTCGAGCATAGTGTAGAGACTAGTCGACAGGTCCCCGAGCGTGGTTGGGAACGTAAACATGCTCGGTGGACGGAGCAGTCCCCGAGCACAGCGTAGGGAATAGTCGACGAGTCCCCGAGCGTAGCTTTATTGACTGGGCCAAACTCCTGAAAAATAAATATTAAGAATAAGTAGTACATGATGTATAAATAAATTCTAGATAAAAAAAATCAGCATTGGTGTAAGATTTTAGTTTCTATGTTATATTTAAAGTTAATACGAGTAGTTAATTCATCCTATTGCTTGTACCAGCTTTGGTCTGGCCGACAATCTGGAGCATGAGGTGCGGAACCTAGGCATGCGTATGCCAGCCTCGCCAGAGAGCTACTGCCGACCACCCGAAACGTAGAGGGCATATCTCGTACACGTGTAGGGAGGGATCAGAGACCGTGCCGGCTCTGGAAAACTTGTGTAGGAGAAAAAACTAGTCGGCTAACCAAAAAGTTACTTTGAAGGATAATAATGTTAAAAATATTATACCAAAAATAAGTAAAATATTAGAAGTGCACTTATCTTTGGATGAAAGTCTGTTTGATGGCGACAAAATTGTCTAGCCCTCGAGCTCTCCCACATGTTGTCATGACGGTGGTTGGCGTTGTCGTAGCGCCGTTCTTCGCGGCGATTATTATAGCGACATGACAAGTGGTCGGAGCAAGTAGGCCAAACAACTTAGTCGATAGCTCGAGTAGATCAATATCGTCGATCTTCCTCCCTTTATAGCAGGGAATTAGGTAACGCGTTGTCGGTGTGGTCGTAGACGTTGCTGGAGTGGTTGGAGCCATAGCCAGCGTGGTTGGAGCCACGGCCGACGTAGATGAAGAAGTGATCGGTGCAGATCAGATCTGCGCCTCCTCCATGGTCGTGGTGGTGAAGCTATTGAAGCCAGTGGTCCAGGTGATCTGGTCGATGATGAACGTGATGTCGCCTGCCACGGCCGCGGAGTTGGGGATGATGGCCATCTGGTTCACCTGGGAAGCTATACGCACAGCCTCTACCTGGCGTGCCACTGTCGACGAAAGCTAGTCGGCAGTCTACCTTGGGGTATACCCACGGTAGTAGTTTATTGGTAGACAGGTGCGTAAGCTACGAACTCGATGGTGACGCAAAACACAGACAAGGATTTTATCCAAGTTAGGCCGCCGTGTGGGCGTAATACCTATGTTCTGTGTCTGATTGTATTGATCTGAGATGTGTTGAATTGTGTTGAGTTGTCCTCTAGGGGACCCCTGCCCCTCCTTATATATCGTGAAGGGATAGAGTTACAAGTAAAGTATCCTATTTGGTACAATATCTTGTAGCCTTGCAGTGCACACCGACCAGCGTCGTGCGCCTCACGTCTTCATCTTATGGGCCGGGCCACCTCTGACGGTGCAGCCCATGTCAAGCCATGAGGGTATAGGGGTTTATACCCCCATAGCTAGTCCCTGAGCTCCATGTATTATGATGTAACACGCCGTCTTGAGCTTCTTCGACCAGTGAGGCTTGACGTCTCCGACTAGTAGGAAAAACGCCCGAACAGTTGACAGCTAATCAACATCGACACCGAAGAAGCAGGTTGTTTGAATAATACATGATGCTCTTTAATCAAAAAAGATTTCTTTCCTGGTGAAGTGTGCCCACTTAGTCCTCAAGTGTGATAGTAGGTGACGTAGGCACGTGCTGCCAGGGTCTAAAAAGAGAAGTCCACGTAGAAATTTTGATGCTGAGATGCATCGCTAGATGCATCGTACCGATGCAGTCCCTGAGCTTGCTAGAAGGCGAAGTATGAGCCTTGTAGCAAGGTCTAAAAATTAAAATTATCCCTTAGTTGTATATGAGTCCAATTCATATGTAACTGAGAAAAAAAGTTCCCAAATTGTGGTCGGAGAGTAATCAAAGCAAGTCTCGAGCACAGCGCGTGAGTGGTTGATGAGTCCCCAAGCACGGTTGGGAATGTAATCATGCTCGGTGGTCAGCACAGTCCCCGAGCATGACATAGAGACTGATCGGCCAGTCCTCGAGCATGGTTGGGAACGTAAATGTGCTCGGTGGTCGGCACAGTCCCCGAGCATGGCGTAGGGACTGGTTGACAAGTCCCTGAGTGTGGTTGGGAACGTAATCGTACTTGGTGGTCGGGACAGTCTTCGAGCAGAGCGTAGAGACTAGTCAACAAGTCCTCGAGCGTGGTTGGGAACCTAAACGTGCTCGGTGGTCGGAGCAGTCCCCGAGCACAGCGTAGGGAATAGTCGACGAGTCCCTGAGCGTAGCTTTGCTGATTGGGCCAAACTCCTGAAAAATAAATATAGAGAATAAGTAGTACATGATGTATAAATAAATTCTAGATAAAAAATCAGCATTGGTTTAAGATTTTAGCTTTTATGTTATATTTAAAGTTAATACGAGTAGTTAATTCATCCTATAGCTTGTACTAGCTCTGGTCTGGCCGACAATCTGAAGCATGAGGTGCGGAACCTAGCCATGCGTACGATTGCCAGCCTCGTCAGAGAGCTACTGTCGACCACCCAGAATGTAGAGGGCGGATCTCGTACACGTGTAGGGAGGGATCGGAGACAGTGCCGGCTCTGGAAAACTTGTGTAGGTGAAAAAACTAGTCGGCTAACCAAAAAGTTATTTTGAAGGATAATAATGTTAAAAATATTATGCCAAAAATAAATAAAATATTAGAAGTACACTTATCTTTGGATGAAAGTCTATTCGATGGCGACAAAATTGTCTAGCCCTCGAGCTCTCCCACGTGTTATCATGACGGTGGTTGGGGTTGTTGTAGCGCCATTCTTCGTGGCGATTATTATAGCGACGTGACAGGTGGCCGGAGCAAGTAGCCCAAATAACTTGGTCGATAGCCCGAGTAGACAATGTCGTCGATCTGCCTCCCTTTATAGCAGGGAAGTAGGTAACGCGTTGTCGACGTGGTCGTAGACGTTGCTGGAGTGGTTGGAGCCATAGCCAGCGTGATTGGAGCCGCGGCCGACGTAGATGAAGAAGTGATCGGTGCAGATCGAATCTGCGCCTCCTGCATGGTCGTGGTGGTGAAGCTGTTGAAGCCAGTGGTCCAGGTGATCTGGTCGATGATGAACGTGATGTCGCCTGCCACGGCCGCAGAGTTGGGGATGATGGTCATCTGGTTCGCCTGGGAAGCTGTACGCACACCCCCTACCTGACGCGCCACTATCGACAAAAGCTAGTCGGCAGTCTACCTTGGGGTATACCCATGGTAGTAGTTTATCGGCAGACAGGTGTGCAAGCTACGAACTCGATGGTGATGCAAGACACAGATAAGGATTTTATCTAGGTTCGCCCACCGTGTGGGCGTAATACCTACGTCATGCGTCTGATTGTATTGATCTGAGATGTGATGAATTGTGTTGAGTTATCCTCTAGGGGACCCGTACCCCTCCTTATATATATCGTGAAGGGACATAGTTACAAGTAAAGTATCCTATTTTGTACAATATCTTGTAGCCTTGTGGTGCACGCCGACCAGCGTCGTGCGTCTCACGTCTTCATCTTATGGGTCGGGCCACCTCTGGCGGTGTGGCCCATGTCGAGCCATGAGGGTATAGGGGTTTATACCCCCACAGGAAGGAAATACCTGAGCGCACTCTTGATGTCGATGGGCATTGGACGATAGATTAAGGCTCCACCTCAATAATGGCAGTGGAGAGCACTGTGAAGGCATCGACGAAGCGCACAGGGAGGGCAGACTCGTGGCCTCAAGCGCCACGAGGGACTTAGAGGTTGAAGCATCGGTGGTAGCTAGGATTCCTCAACCTCGACGACCACCGCTGCCAGGAATCCACTCATCGGCGCTCATTTTAGCCTCCCCGGCTAGTCTCTTTCCCTCCCCAAATCTCATGTATTTAAGAATAGAAGAAAATGGTGCACAGGATGGGAATCGAACCTGGCGCTCGAGCGCCAGTGCGGTGCAGGGAAGGGTCGCGTTGAAGCCTCAGGGGTGCGTTGAAGACTCAAATCCTTTGTGGTCGTATGATCTTCATGGAGCCTCGTCATATTAGATTTGAATCATTGATTTCTCATGTGGGATTTTTCTAGGTGTATAATCTGGTGTGTACGAAGAAAAAGGCATCTCTATAGGGGACAATTTTCTGAGTGGACATAGTGTAATTTGGATTGGTCCATTATAGTAGAGATAATTCCCTCCCAAGTACCAACCTTTCCTAGCGAATTGATTGTAGGAGTTCAATCTCTATTTCATTCCTTTTCTCTTCAAAACTTCCACTCTCATGAAATAAACTCTCATTGATTTATATGTGTTTCAGACTTCTCTAGGAAGACGACGGTAGCATCCAAAGACACAAGGAATTATATTGGTTTAGTCTCGACCCTACGTCCAGTCTTAGAGATAGTTCAAGTGCCTGTTCCTCGATTGAATGCTCTGAAGTTCTTACGATGGAGTGTGTAAGCTAACAGAAAGAGGTAAGAGGAGTGAGGTGAACAATTGCTTGGCTTACAAGGAAGACCATTTTGTCCTAGCGTCAACGCATGTTCTGGTGTGGTTGTTGTCATGGGCTTGTTCATTGTTCCCACGTAGCAGTATGGTGTGGCGCGATGCTATAGTGTCAGTTGTGACGACACTATTGGAACGGTGGTGGTTCGTCAACTGTCCTATGTGATGTGAGCTCATTGTGCCTTCATCATCATCTCCCATTCTCCCAGTGGCGTCATGACAATAGTACGAGAGTAGGTAGCTGCTTTCGGATCGTCGGTCGGCTTCACTGGTCGAAGTGCTAGTGGCCCGACATTGATCTGTGAGGTCATGGTCCCTTATGGCTTGGCCGGTCTTGAAAGTGGGTAGGGCAATATGCCTATCTTGTCAGAATCTATTTGGATGGTGGGACATCATACCCATCGTCACCACCTGGCAATGTTGTCCTGTCTGCAAAGTGTGGCATAGGGATGGTGCCTGTCATCGAGGTGGTTGTCCCCTCAGTCCTAGCGATGTGAGTGGAGCATGCCTAGCTTGTCGGGGTTGGCGTACTCTATGGAGCCTGATCCCTCCTCATCCATCCCAGGGGTTGAGACGGAGGAGAGGTCATGCGGTGCTACGTAGCGTGCGACGGAAGGAGAAGGAAGAGGTCGTGATTGATCGCTTGGCTTGGAGCTCGGCTCGTGGCCTTTGTAGTTTAGGTGAACTGTGACTACTGGGCCTCGCTAGTTGGGATACCCCCTCATAACCCAGACAGGAAAGGAAAGGAAGGAGTAGGTGTACCAGGTGGGTGCTCCTCACCGGCAAAGAGACCAACGACGAAAGCCTCACCACCTGGCTTAGAGAGGCAGCGGCCAACCAGTGATCACAGAACGAGGAGCGAGAGACACAGAAAGAGCGAGGGAAAAGGGACGCAATGGACGAAATGGGTATGCAGGTTAATAGGTTATATGCATTGACGGCAAAAAAAAACACCCGCATGGGCTTTCTTTGGCCATGTTTTTCACGGTTTCTTTGAAAATTTCTGTTTTCTATTTTTCTTTCTCTCCCATTTATTTTTATTCTTGTTGATTTCATATCTACTCCGTTCATTGGACACTATTAATGACTAGTACAACACTTGCTTTAAACAACAAAAATAATAATTATATTTATGAGAATATAGTACATTATAAATAAGTAAATGAAACTTTTTATATTTTATAAAGGTGGAATATTTTTCTAATTGAAGCTAGAAGCCATTTTCACAAGAACATAGTCCAATTTCACAAACCAATAAGCTATAACAACATTTTTTCTAAAATACAAACAATTTTCTTTCTGACAATTTCCTAAGTGATTTTTAAATATTTTTGTGCTAATTAAAGATGGAACGATAGCTCCGGTGAACCAAGAACATTGTTACTCATCAATAAAAAATGGTATGGACTCATTAAAAAATATTTTCCATGCTATAGCAAGAACTAATAAAGAGCAATAAATCATGAGGACTAGGTTGCAAAATACTATTATGTGTTAGAATAGTCACACTTTATCAACTTAAACGAATTTGGCGAATGTTTATTGTCCGTAAGGCATGAAGAAAGTAGAGGCACATAGTGGCATTAAGTCCATAGAAAAACTCCAAAAAAACAATGGTATACAAGTTAAAAAGACAGACATCATTATAGGTAAGAGCAATAAAGAAAGCTTGACATGACAGAATAGGAACAAATATAGTCTAATCATAAAATAATCGTGCATTTAGAAAAGTACTATACAAATAACAATAATGCATAATTAATAAATTAAGAATGTTGCCACTCTTACATGGAAATAGTTATGCTTTATGGAATAAATGGTTTTTTCTATAGGTTGACTATTTTTTACTTATCCCTTGTAGTAGAATATTTTGTCAGGGTTAGAAACAAGTAAATATTGTAGAGTAGAAAAACAATATTTTATTAAGAGAAAAGAAATATTCTCATAGTAAAAAAAATAGGGCGTGACTGTGGGGGTATAAACCTCTATACCCTCATGGGTTGACATGGGCCGCACCATTAGAGGTGGCTCGGCCCACAAGATGAAGACGTGCGGCGCACGACACTGGTCGGTGTGCACCACAAGGCTGCAAGATATTGTACCAAATATGATACTTTGCTTATAACTCTGTCCCTTCACGATATATAAGGAGGGGGCAGAGGTCCCCTGGAGAACAACTCAACTCAACACAATTCGATCCACAGCAATACAATCAGACGTAGAACGTAGGTATTACGCCCACACGGCGGCCAAACCTGGATAAAAACCTTGTCCGTGTCTTGCGTCACCATCGAGTTCGTAGCTTGCGCACCTGTCTGCCGATAAACTACTACCATGGGTATACCCCAAGGTAGACTGCCGACTAGCTTTCGTCAACAGTGGCGCGCCAGGTAGGGGGTGTGCGTACAGCTTTCGAGACTGAAAGGATCAAGATGCCCAAGAGGGGGGGGGTGAATTGGGCTTCTCTAAAAATTTAAGCAACCTATAAGCTCCAATTCAACCCCTTGTGCCTAGTGTCATTAGAGAGCTACCGGATAAATATTTTGCAACCTAGTTCCAATCATATTCTAGCATGGCAATTCTAAGAATGTAAAAACACAAAGTAAATGCTAGAATGTAAAGGAGTAGTGGAAGAAAGTGCTCGGTGATGTTTTGCCGAGGTATCGGAGAGTCGCCACTCTCCACTAGTCCTCGTTGGAGCACCCATGCAAGGGTCTTGCTCCCCCTTGGTCCGCGTAAGGACCAAGTGCTCTCTACGGGCTGATTCTTCGACACTCCGTCGCGGTGAATCGCCCAAAAACCGCTCACAAGCTTGACACGAGCCACCCACAAAACTCCAGGCGGTCTTCGTGCCTCCAATCACCACCGAACCGTCTAGGTGATGGCGATCACCAAGAGTAACAAGCAAAGAACTGTCACTTGACCCTTACAAGGCTCTAGAGAGTGGTGAATGCACACTTGACTCTTGGAATTCACTAGAGAAGGATTCTCTCAAGAAATCACTCAAATCTCAATCCTCTCTAGGCTCTTGCTACTCTCTTGCTCCACAACAAGTTTCTCTGATGTTCAAATGGGCAAGAGAGCTCTCAAAGATGAGGTGGAGAAGTATAAATACACTCCACGAAGTCCAAATGTCAGCCAAACGTTTTCCACTGAAAACGGTGTCACCGAACACTGTTAATGTTGCACCGGACGCTCTGCACCGAGCGTCCGGTGACACACAATGGCTAACTGTACCTATGTCTGACAGGTCACCGGACGCTACCTCTCAGCGTCCGGTGGCACCGTCCGGTGGCACCGTCCGGTGCTCCGGAGAGTTTTACAAACTCCCTGAATATGGGACCGGACGCTACCCAGTGCGTCCGGTGCTAGCGTCCCGTGCTCAAGATAAGTTTACAACCTCCCTGGGTGTGGGACCAGACGCTGCCCGGTGAGTCCGGTGCCAGCGTCCAGTGCCTAACCCTAAGCACCGAAACCCTCCAACGGCTAAGGACCTCACCGGAGGCTACCTCTCAGCGTCTGGTGCAGCGTCCGGTGCCTCATTAGGCACCCTCACTTCGTCGAAACGCGATCGCTCCAAAACGAAGTTGGTTCCTCTCAATCTAAGGACTATCTCTAAGCTGCCTAGAGCTAGGTTTACCAAGTGTGCACCACATCGAAACCTAAAGCCTTGCCTAAGTCAAGCTACTAGATCAAAGCCCCTCTTAATAGTATGGTCAAAGGAGAACAAAGTCCTAAACTACTCTAAGTTCCCTTCTTCACCATATGGCATTTAGACCTAGTCTAGTCTTGACGATGTCCAACCATCCTTTGAAAACCGAAACGATTTCCACTATTAAGTAGGCATGTACGTCCCTGTCCATCGAGTACCTATTACCATGACCTCACTAATGACTTTGCCTCTGCAAAACACACGTTAGTCACAGTAATCAACATTGTCATTAATCACCGAAATCACTAGGGGCCTAGATGCTCTTTCAATCTCCCCCTTTTTGGTGATTGATGACAATAACCTCGAGTATGAAAAGAAGTGAGGTTTTCAAATGACTTGGTTTCTATAAGCATGTTACAATAAGAGAAAAAGAGTTAGGCATGCTTATATCGACCAAGTCTAACATCCTGCATCCAAATATGTGAGATGTGTACAACACGATATAAACATAAAAGGCTCATAAGTACATCAGAGTAAAACACGAAAGCAAAGGTAATATGAGCCAAACACATGACATAGTGATATCACAATTAAGCACAAGTCATGTCTCACACCATAGAGTATCTCACACAAGTGCAATGCATAAAGTTAAACATGATGCATGATGGAGTAGCACACAAAAGAGTATATCAAAAGAATAAAAACTCTCTAGCTCTCTCTCGAGCTCAGCTGTCTAGCTCCCCCTAACTCTCATACTCAACCCTCTCCCCCTTTGGCATCAAGCGCCAAAAAACTAAGAAGACGGAGGTGGAGGCGGAGGCGGAGCAGTGGATTCCCTCGGCACGGCCTCAAAGCGAGCTGCATCATCGGATCCATCGACCGTCGAGTCGGAGGAGGTGGAGTGACCCTCTAAAGCTGCAAGTGCTGGCGAGGTGGCTGCTCAAGACCTGCTGACGAGGCCGGCACGGACTCAGTCGCTGTAGCGGACATCTCTGGCACGGTAGAAGAAGGTGCAAGCTACTCAGACGAAGCTACCGACGACGACAGGCGCTCGGTGGTGGTAACTGGGACCGTAAAGGCTGGAGGAGCTTGCAGGGGTGGAGGCGTAGGGTCACCAGTTAGAGCACTGTACGAGAAGCTGATGTGCTAGCCTGCCGACGAGTCCAACACGACCTGAGACGCTAGCTGACTACGGTGTAAATCTAGAGCGTAGAGGCGTGAACTGCGGCACCTGCTCAAAGCCAGACGAGATAGCACCCTGAGAGACCTGGTGCTGTGACATCGAGAACGGCTGACTCTGAGCGGGGAGCTAAAGAGGCTGCTGAGACTGACTCTGCGGTGCTGGAGTAGACGGCCTAACAGACGATGTGCCTGGAATCTAAATCTGTGGAAGCTGAATCCCTGAGGCGGCCATAAGAGCGGCCATCATCGCTGTCTGCTAAGCCTGAAAGGCAAGGAACTGCCTCTGAAGCTCATCCTGTCGGGCCTGAATAGCTGCATTGATCGCAGCCTGATCCCTGTCCCTCCTGGCTTGCTCCTCAGCTGCTCTATGCTGATCAGCCCTCATCCTCTCTAGTATAGCTAGCAGTGCAGGGTCCGTAGCACTCGAGGAACCTCCTACCTCGTGGTCGTGTGTCCTCGGAGGAAGATCTAGCATTGGAGGACGATAATCATCGTCCGAGCTGTCCGAAGCAAAATCAAACTCCTCCTCAGCCTCTGCATCTGCAAATACCCCAATAGCTATGTCCTGCTGCTCCTCGGTCTCTGGTACTGCTCCTGAACTGCGAGTGCCCCTAGGAGAAGGTGGGGACACTGGGCCACGTGGTGCACTAGGAGGTGGTGGAGCTCGAAGGTCGTAGTGTGCTCTCAGCATCTGCCTGGGGTCCTAGTGGGGGAAGACTGTGTCTGAGTCCGATAGCTCTCTCTGTAAGTGAGCGGGAAGGGGTACTGGCCTAGCATGAAGAATAAGCAAGGTGATCCAGTGTGCATACGGCAACTGACGCCGTCCCCTGAAGCTCTCTGAGATAGTATCCTCGATCTCTGAGACTATCAGATCCCACAAGTCAAACGGAGTCTGCGAGATGAGGTGGGCTACCAACCACTGCTGTATCCTAGTGAAGCCGTCCTTGTAGCCTGTCCTGGGAAAGAGAGTCTTCCCACAAAGTCGAGGATCTGGGCTGGGCGAGTCAAATCTCCCACTGTCCTGCTAGATCCCTCTCCAAAAGGCTAACGGAAACAAGGAGCAACAAAGTCAACTGGTGGTAGCTCACCACCATGAGGACGACGAGGAGGCTCGAAGTTTTCGTAGCACAGCTGGTGAATCCTGGAGGAGTAGGCTCTCAAACCAAGGACCTCTCTGGCACGTTGTGCTGTCACCCTGTAGTCAGTCCCTGCCAGTGCGTAGTGAATATAGAGATGATCCGGTGAAACCCACACTGAGGCATAGAACTCTCTGACCCACTGCTCACAGTAAGTACCAGGCAAAGCGAGCAACTCTGGGAGATCGTGGAGGTATGTGAAGTACTGTCTGATGTCTGCACCAACCACGTTCCCTAGAATCTTGAGATCGAGCACCCTGTGCTCCTTGAACTGAGCCTATGAGCGAACTAGTGCCTCGTAGATGTCCTCCTGGACTACTGTGTTGAACCTGGCACTAGCTCGCGGATCCCTGGCAGCTGGAAACCAGGTAGGAAACGGAACGAACTGCAGCTGCTGGATCTCCCGAGCTGAAATCTGAGCGAGGTCTCTGTGTATCCTCACTGGTGCCTAACGAGGAGCTGGAGTGCCTCGAGCTGGTGTAGAACGAGTAGTGGAGGTAGACTGACCCTGCGTACCAGTCCTAGGGATGGCCTGAGTACGTGCACGAGTCGACCTCCGGAGGGGCTGCTCCTGCTGCTGAGCCTCTGCCCGGCCCTCTGCCTAGGCCTGGGCCTCTGCCTCTTTGTCTGTGTTCGGGTCCTCCTGATCTGGATCTCTCACCGCAATCCTAACACGCTGACCTCCTAGCATGATGGTGCCAGGAGGGGATCCATGGAGTGCCTCTGCCTGAAGAACTGCACGCTTCTGACGTGGCGTGAGATCGGCCCCAATCCTCAGGGCACCTGAGCATCCACCTCTCTCTGCGGCCTCAGCTGCTGCTACAACTGCCTCTGCCACCTCTACCTCTCTGTCGCTGGCCTTCCTCTTCTTGGTGGCCAGCTTCTTTCCCTTGCCTTCTCTGCCGCTGACAGGCGACGGGGAGGATCACCTCCACCATCACCACATGGAGAACCACCAGCGCTGGCTGTCGGACCACTGACGCTCTTGCAACGAGCCATCGCAAGAAACACTACCTAAACAACTGTCGACAACTGACAAACTGGCACGAGAGATCAACGCGGATCCGAAGACGAGACGCGTTCCAGATGAAATATCACGATCGAAATCTGCCGGAGAACGCAAGTCAACTCCTCAAGGTGCTGCAGAGATAGAACGAATCGAATTGTCATCAAAAACAACAATTAGATTCATTCACACAAAGAACCAAACACCTAGAGGGCGCAAAATAGGGAACTCACCCAAACCCTAACTGACCCGCAGGAAACGAATCACTGGCGGGGAGAGGGAAGAGGAGAAGCCGAGGATGAGATCTGGCCACGGGGAAGTTCAAATTACCGAAGGAATCCTTAAAGATGGCGGCGGTGGATTCGACTCGGTGGCTAGGGCACGGGCACGGTCGAGCGAAGTCGCGGGGAGGAAAGAAAACTGCCCGCGAGATGCCCTGGGCGCGGGTTATATGCGCCCACCGGGGGGTCACCGGACGCTCTTAATGTGGCACCGGACGCGTCCAGTGACCACCGGACTCATGCGTAGAGAGGTTTTCAAATCGGCGTACCACCGGACGATGGCCACCGGATGCTGGCCTTAGCGTCCGGTGCCCTAGGGCACACCTAGTGAGCACTAGACGAACCTCACTGGATGCTGCAGGGACACTGTTCCTGTGTCCGGTGAGTGCAATCCTGCATACTTACCACACCGGATGCATGGAGACAGCGTCCGGTGCAACGTCCGGTGCACCTTTGAGTCCTTTTTCAACTTAGCACTACGTCCGACTTTGACCCAACCAAGTTCCAACTTCAAAGACAAACAAATAAACACCAAGTGGAACTGGTATGAGTGACCTCTCTTAAACCCTCAAATTTTCACAAATATTTAGCCTTAGGCTTAGTAGTTTTTATGAAAATAGTCGCGAGAAATCACCAAGGAGCATCTTATGGCCATAAAGCTAGGGGTTTAAATCATAATGAGCTTTGAATGCTCCCCCTATCTATGGACGAACACAGTAGATGCTTAAAGAATAACAAAAAAGAAACGGTCAACTAACACGCATGCATATGATATGAGGTGAAATGCAATACATGAAAGTAAGCTAATGCTTGTCAAGTTTGATCCAAGGTTAAGCTTTTTCACACACACAAGAGGGTTATCTTAACCATGTTAGACAAGCCCTACACACAATTTTTGAGTTTTAGTTTTGGTATGCATGATATGCAATACAGAAGCTATTTACAAGTTTCAACACACAAGTTCATCTTTTAGTGAAGTTAGAGAGATCAAGCACATTAAGTTCATTTCTCAACATACAAAACCTAGCTTCATCTAGGGGTTTTGTGAAGATATCCGCCAATTGATTTTCCGTTCCCACATTCTCTAAAGATATGTCACATTTAGCAACATGATCTCTAAGGAAGTGGTGGCGGATGTCAATGTGTTTTGTGCGGGTGTGTTGAACCGGGTTGTTAGCAAGTTTTACGGCACTTTCGTTGTCACACAACAAAGGTACTTTGTCTAGTACTACTTCATAGTCTAGCAAGGTTTGTTTCATGTAGAGTATTTGTACACAACAAGCACCAGCGGCAATGTATTCCGCCTCGGCCGTTGACAAGGCAACACTATTTTGTTTCTTTGACATCCAAGAGACAAGAGATATACCTAGGAAGTGGCACCCTCTAGATGTGCTTTTTCTATTAATGCGACACCCGGCATAATCCAAATCGGAATAGCCTACAAGTTGGAATCTTGCACCTTTGGAATATCACAAACCTAGGCAAGGTGTGTATTTTAGATACCTAAGAATTCTCTTGACGACAATCAAGTGAGATTCCATAGGCATTGCTTGATATCTAGCACACATACACACACTAAACATGATATCAGGCCTAGATGCGGTGAGGTAGAGTAGACTTCCTATCATGGAGCGATAGAGAGTCTTGTCAATTGGGTTACCTCCCTCATCCAAGTCGAGATGCCCATTTGATGCCATGGGAGTCTTGATTGGCTTGCAATCCACCATCTTGAACCTCTTGAGAAGATCTTGTGTGTACTTCTCTTGAGAGATGAAGACTCCTTCCTTCATTTGCTTTACTTGAAATCCTAGGAAGAAGGATAGCTCGCCAATCATGGACATCTCAAACTCCTTGGACATCAAATCACCAAATTCCTTGCAAAAATCTTCATTAGAGCCAAAAATAATATCATCAACATAAACTTGGCAAATGAAGATTTCCCCATTCATTTTCTTGGTGAAGAGTGTTGTGTCAACTTTCCCAATCTTGAAGCCCTTCTCAATGAGGACGTCCCTAAGCCTCTCATTCCAAGCTCTAGGAGCTTGCTTGACACCATAGAGTGCCTTGGACAACCGGTAGACATGCTTAGGGTACCTAGGGTCTTCAAAACTGAGGGGTTGCTCAACATAGACAAGCTCATTAATATAGCCATTCAAAAAAGCACTTTTCACATCCATTTGAAATAACTTGATACCATGACTAGATGCATATGCAAGTAGGATATGGATTGCTTCAAGTCTTGCTACCGGTGCAAAGGTTTCACCGAAGTCAAGACCTTCCACTTGTGAAAAGCCTTTTGCCACGAGCCTTGCCTTGTTGCGCACCACTTTGCCTTGATCATCCTTCTTGTTCTGGAAGACCCACTTTGTTCCAATCACTCTTGCATCTTTGGGTCGCTCTTCAAGTGTCCATACTTGGTTGCGAGAGAAGTTGTTCAACTCCTCTTGCATGGCCATGATCCAATCCGCATCACGAAGAGCTTCCTCTATAGTCTTTGGTTCATCTTCAAGAGACACAAAAGCGTGATGTTTAATAAATAAAGCATGTCTAGAGCGTATAGTTACACCATGTGATGGGCTCCCGATGATGAGATCTTGAGAGTGATCTTGGAGGAGATGTGATGATCTTCTTGGCGCCACTTGAGGGGTTGGTTGGGGAGCATCAACATCTTGTGCTTGTGCCATCGCTTGCTCATGAGTGACTTGGGTGTCTTCATGAGCATCTCTCACATCCTTGTCTTCATCTTGTGGTACATGTGAGGTGGATGGTGGCTCAATGACTTGCACATCATCATCTTCTTTAGGCTTGATGTCTCCCACCGGCATGTTCTTCATAGCATCCCTCAATGGCTCACCACCTACATCATCATGATTATCACTTGCTCCTTGGGAGCCATTGGTTTCATCAAATTCAACATCAAATGTTTCTTCAACCATGTTTGTGGCATGGTTAAAGACCCTATATGCCTTAGACTTTGATGAATAGCCAACCAAGTAGCCAATGTCACATCTTCTTCGGAACTTGCCCAAGTGTTGGCGCTTCTTGTAGATGTAGCATTTGCACCCAAACACTCTAAAGAATGAGACATCGGGCTTCTTCCCATTGAGCAACTCATATGGTGTCTTCTCTAGGAACTTGTGAGGAAAGAGCCGGTTTGATGCATAGCATGCGGTGTTGATTGCCTCGGCCCACATTTTCTCCGAAGTGTTGTACTCATCTAGCATTGTTCTTGCCAAGGTGATCAATGTTCGGTTCTTTCTTTCTACAACCCCATTTTGTTGTGGTGTGTATGTTGAGGAGAACTCATGCTTGATTCCCACTTCATCACAATACTCTTCAATGTTGGTGTTGTCAAATTCTTTGCCATTGTCACTTTTAATTTTCTTGATCTTGACATCAAATTGATTTTGGGCATTCTTTGCAAACTTCTTGAATATGGATGCAACTTCAGCCTTGTCTTGCAAGAAGAATGTCCAAGTGTACTGAGAGAAATCATCAACTATGACCAAGCAATATTTGTTTCCTCCAAGACTAGCATATGTGGTTGGTCCAAATAGATCCATGTGAAGTAGCTCAAGCACTCTTGAAGTAGAGAGATAGGCCTTGGTTGGATGAGTGTTTGCAACTTGCTTGCCCGCTTGACATGCACTACAAAGCTTGTCTTTTTCAAATGTCACATCCTTCAAGCCACTAATCAATTCTTTCTTCATCAACTTCTTGAGTGTGCCCATTCCAACATGTGCTAACCTTCTATGCCATAACCAACCAAGTGAGGTCTTTGTGAATAAGCAAGTCTTAACATCAACTTCATCGGATGAGAAATCAACTACATATAAGTTGTTGTGTTGGAAGCCTTTGAATATCACTTCATTGTCATCCTCCTTGGTCGCAATTACTTCCTTCTTCTTGAATAAGCATTCAAATCCAAGATCACAAAGTTGTCCAACCGAGAGCAAGTTGAAACTCAATGATTGCACATAGAGCACATAGGTGATGGAGTTGTCATTTGATATAGCAACCTTTCCTAGACCCTTGACCTTGCCTTTTGAATTGTCACCAAATGTGATCTTCTCTTGATTGTCAACATCTTCATCAAGAGAGGTGAACATCCGAGGATCTTCGGTCATATGTTGAGTGCACCCACTATCAATTACCCAATGTGATGCACCGGTCTTGTAGTTCACCTACACACAAGAGATCAAGCTTGAGATTTAGGGACCCACATTTGCTTAGGGCCCTTGACCTTCTCTACTAGTTGCTTTGGCACCCAAATCTTCTTTGGCCTTTGCTTGTTGGGCGGCCCCATGAAGCTAACCTTGACCTTGCCACTCTTGTCTTTCCTTACAATGTAGTGAGCATTGAAGGCAAATGGTCTTGCATGCTTGGGCAAGGGTGGTGGTAGTGGTGCCTTACACTCATGAGCAAAGTGTCCTTCTTGACCACACTCAAAGCATCTCTTCAGCTTTGGCTTGCTTGGTTGATCATGAGTGGCTAGTGACTTGATGAGCTTTGTTTGATGAGCCTTGTAGCCAATTCCACTCTTGTCCATCTTCATGACGGTGTTCATGAAAAGCTCACTTTGAAGGTTGTTGGGTATTCTTAACATCATTACCAAAAGTAGACTAAGTTCTCTAAATCTAGTAACGGTGCCAAAAAAACCAAACCTACCCCTCACACCACTTAAGCCAAGTTGTCATCCCCAGCATAATATAAGAGATGCGGTATTGAAATATGCAATTTCTCTTCTAAATAAATAATGAATGGGATCTGCAAGCGCACAGATTAATACCGATGTAGCATTTTAATCGGGAAGTATTCCAGGTATCGTTATTTATATTTTTACCACTGGGAAGGGATTAACAATCATCAATATTGATTACAGAATAGAATATGAGATTGAGCATTTATCATTGCATGTATAATTGAGAACATTATATCTAACTCTTCATACAGGGATAAGTGTCACATAAAAGATATATGAAATAATAATAGTGACAAGGAAAACTAATCTGATCTAGCCACATAATAAATATGATAAGCACCTCAATTACATACTCTAGAAAGTCATTAGCATGGTATTAGAACGAACTACAAGAATATTCCCTAAGTTATTCTTAACTATATAGTCTAGCATTATCATAATTAGTGCAAGCATACTTAGCAATCATTGCAAGACAAGACTACGCCCATGCATAGTGATATTAGCAAGGAATATGAGAAACATAGCAATCACTCCCCTGTAATAATGTTGCTCTGCCAGCCCAATACACGAGAGGGGGACTATATAAGAATCAATGAAGCTGTCACTATCACGAACCACCCCACGATCTGGCATATTGGGTACAATCGCAGATAAATACGGTATAAGCACCACGCCTACACAATATCTATCATTTACCCATGGATCCGATGGATAAACGCTATACGATCCTAAGCATGTATATAGATCCAATCTAACTAAGCTAAGTACATAACTATGATAAACTAAGAACAATATAATCTTGAATATAAGCAAGTAGAGCAAAGTCATAAGCAATATATTGAAGTAGAACAAAGTCATATTCATAATATTGAAGAACAAAGATAATTAGAAAGCAATTAGAAGCACAATTAGAGAATTACCAAGAATCCTCCTGACTGATCCGGAAACCAATCGAAGATTGACTCCTTCTAGTTCTAATCCTATGTAGCTATGCTAATCTAGATATCTAATTGATGTGGTGGCTCTAATCTTGATCAGAGGCTTCTTCTCCCTTGATGGAACAATGAATTAGGGTTGAGAGGCTCTCTCCTCCAGGGGCCAGGGGGTCTGGTTTTATAGTCCCTTCAAGTGAATATGGGCCCTTGGATCAAACCGACATAGATTGTATGGTTTAGATTCATCCTTTAGGTCGGTGGAGATCTCCCGCAAAGCAGAGTCCTGATTGGACTCCTAGAGGGGGCGGGCGCCCAGTAGGACAGGGCGGGCGCCCTGCCTCTGGCCCCGTTTCGCCTCCGCTTCGGTCTCGTGGCTTCTGGAGTCTTCTAGATGTAAGATAATTGCGCAGCACGTTAATATCTTTACGTAATCCCGACATGTGGGCCTTTCTTCCATATTTCCTGATAACCCCCTGCAGAAAAAGACAAACACCAAAACTCGTGGAATTCTGTCAGATAAAACCCTAAGTCTGGATGTTGATTTCATTTGGATCCTTTTCTTTATTTATTTGATAATTAAATTTGATACTTAAGGACCGTCAACAAACTCCCCCAAGCTTACCTCTTGCTCGTCCCTGAGCAAGGATAGACTCAGCTATGGATCATAAGTAGTTGCAATATCTTTAAAAATTTGACGGTACACATGCTTTTAAATAAGATCTCATCTTTGAGTAAGAGTAAACTGTCAAGACTTAAAACTTACTTACTTTACCTTCACCATGGGACTTGTAACTGTCACTTCTGTCTTGAGTGGTTAAAAGATAGAACAGTCTAGCCAAGTGCCATGTCTCTTATTCTTGATCAGCTATAGCTCTAGAGTTTTTGCAGATTTTCAAATAAAACTCAGAGATTCCTTGTATGATTCTCTCAGGTCTCTCTTTTGTGGTATTTTTGGATCCTTACCAAGGCAGTGATGGTATATGCCTTCTCTCAAGATATGTAGTATTTGTGGTATGAGGCATAGTGACATTGCCCTCTCTCTCACCCTACTCTAATAAGGCTTTAATATCTGGAGTTCATAGGTGGGAGATAAAGTATACATACTTACAAGACATTTATTGCATAGTCAAACCATGGATCCAAAGAAACAAATCAATAAGCCAAATCAAGATGTGCATGTGTGGCGAATGAATGGTGTATAGTGATGATAGTGATAACAATGGTGAAAACAATGGTGGTGGAAGTCTAATTCTACTTTGCTCTTTGAGGGGATACATACCTTCCTTGCTTTTGAAACTTTATGAGGAGAATGAGATGCTCTTCTTTTTCTTGTCTCTCAGGTGGGTATCTTGTACCCCTAATTCTACTGTCGGACACTTGTCCATTTTTACCTCTCGTCTCACTTTTTTTCTTTTCTTTCGAGATTCCGAGCACTTGCTCCTTTTTATTTCCTCATATCTCTTTTTTTTCAGAGCATTCATCTCTTGAGATAATATAGCAAGTGGTAGTAACAAGATAACTTGAGCATTTATTTCACAAGGGGAAACAAAAATATTTTTGGTTATTCTCTCCCGGATTAGGAGTATAATATTTTTGGGTGATTCTGGAGATGGAATGGGTGGATATATGTGGATGGTACTTCCGGAGTAGAAGTAGCATATATGAGTGAACGTGCAAGTGAAATCTTGATTTAACCACATGACAAGCTCCTAAGGGTCTACACAGCTTGACCACACTCAATGCTCATAAGCAGTAAATAATAAATGTGTGGCTCAAAGTCTAGCAAGCATGTATATATGGCTATGGTAGGAATTTAAACTCTCATCATGCAGGAACTCATCATGCAACATTTTAAAGATTTTCAAAGATAAAATTCTCCAGAATTCTAGCATCTCTAGGAACAGATAAACAACAGCTCAACCTTCCCATATCATATCCGTTAACAACTTAGACTTCAGATCAAGTTTTCATCCCACAAGTTTAGGTCTAGAGCAAGCTTTAAATTATAACAGTTATATCTAAACTTGAGAGAGAACTTAAAATTTGCAAATTAGGCAGAGCAACTATTTATCATATCCATGCTTAAGTTTTATTTAGATACAGATTAGCATAGCCACTTTATTTATTTATTAAACACACTAAGCAAAAGACATATATATATATATATAAGCATAAAATCTTTATTTGGTTTTTTCCTAGTTTTTGTATTTTAATATTCTAAAATAATATAAGTATAAAGATAGATAGAAATACTTATCGAGATAAATGGGGGTGCTCTCCCCCAAGCTGAATTTTGACGTAATTTCTCTTGACGTAGCTAGCAGGTGGCAGAGGTGTATTTGAAAGTCAGCAGCATTCTGACAGCGATTAGAATGTCCTCCGTCTGCTAGTCTTCTTGATTCTTAAATTCTGTGGAGCTCAAATAGACAACAAAGCTTGTGGAACTGATTAAGTGTTAGCATAAATATCTAGCCTTTATTATCTTGAGACTCCTTAATAAATATTACTCCCTGTTTTTATATTTTCATTTTTATAGAGCAGAAAAATAATTATTTTATTTTTATGCCACAACAGTGAAAGTACTTATGGGTTTTATGCCACTCGTATACTCACATGGGGCTTACTGTTTTCCATATTTTTATTTTCTCTTTTTTAGGATAGTATGAACTTGATTAACTAAGTAAACTCTTTGAAATAATTGAAAGGGAAAGGATAACTACCAAGTTTACCTCTTGGCAAGGCGTTCGGTGTTTTTAAGTACTCCGAACGGGACTCTCCAATTTCTTAATCGTCCTGAGGTTCGTTGGGTGGCGTCGTCGGTACTTCCGGCAGCGTCTCCTCTTCTTGTATAGTTATCTTCATTTTCCACACCTGACTTGGTGCTTCAATCTCCTCTGGATAATTCTGTTTAAACTCAACGTCTTCTGATCTTACAACTTCTCCTTCATAGTCTGCCCATCCGTCCTTGATGATCTGCCTCCTCTTCTCTGAGGGGAAGTGCATATGGATTTCTCCGGTTCCAATGTAGATAATTGCTTTAACGGTGCTGAGGAACGGTCTTCCAAGGATGATGGGTGGATCATACTCGTCTTCTCCCATGTCAACAACTTGAAAGTCTGTGTAGACAAAGTGATCGTCTATTTTGACTGGGATATCAGATACTATTCCTTTAACTTCTCGAAATGTCTGATCTGCCATCTGGAGCTGAATGTATGTTGGTCTTAGTGGCATGGTCCCGAACAAAAGCCGATAGGTGACTGCGGCCATTATGTTGACGCCCGATCCGGTGTCGCAAATCATCTTGTAAAAGTTGTATCCATTTATGGAGCAGTAGATGCTTGGCATTCCTGGGTCGTCCTTCTTGGTCAAAAACGGTGACTTAAGTTGATGATCTTGGCCTCCATGAACTACAGTGACCATCTTAGCTGACTCGGTCCACACTTGCTTGTTCCTGTTTCTCCTGTTGGTCCTCTTCCTTGACTCACGTCTGGATTGATCTTGAATTTGTGTAGTCTTGTTCTTGAAGAAAAATATCTCCTTCTTCCCTTTGACGTAGAAACTGATCTTGGCAGCACTAGCGTAGATGATAGCTCCCGTCGTGTTCAAGAATGGCCTCCCTAGGATGATAGGTGCTCTCTCATCATTTCCGGTCTCTACCACTACGAAGTCTGCTGGGGCATATAAGGTACCAACTCGGACACAAAGGTTCTTCACTATTCCTTTTGAAAAAGTTATCGTCTGATCTGCAAACTGCAAACACATGGTTGTTTCTAATAAAGGATATGTAAAGAATTTTTCATAGAGTACCCTGGGTATAATGTTGACACTAGAGCCAAAGTCGCAGAGTGCTTCTGGAACGTCCACCATGCCGATGGAGATCGGGATGACGGGGCGTCCTGGATCGCCTCTCTTGACCGGCAGAAGGTCAGTAGAGAATTCATTGACGGGGTTACTCCAATTACCTGCATCAAACATGTCTACAAGATTTGCAGATTCTAATCCTTCCGGTTGTGATGGTATACCGGGGTTAGTAGTAGGAACAGCAGCAGCTATTTGATTTAACTGAGATTCAATCGTTTTATTAAAGCTAATTTGATTCTTGATGGCAGTAGAAAAATTATCCATTCTATTATTTATATTTTCTAGCATTTTATCATTAGATGCCAATTTCTTAGATAGGTTATCCATTAGCTTTCCTTGATTAGACACTAACTCTCTCAAAGGTGGAAAATTATTATTATTGTTGTAAGAATTGTTACCTTGATAATTACCTGAGTAGTTAGGCCTCTGTTGATTCCAACCTTGATTTTGTTGAGGACGGTTGTAGTAGTTGTTGTCGTTGTTGTTGATGTAGTTTACATCCTCAAGTATCTCAGGGCAGTGGTTGCCTGAGTGTCCAGTGTCTCCACACTCCTCACAAGTCTTGTGAGAGTCGTAGATGTGCATAACTTCTTTCTTGTCTCCAGCTCTATCATCGAGCTTCTTCATGAGCAGGTCTAGCTTTGCAGACAACATATCTACCTCCTTCAGCTGATGCATACCTCCACCTCTCTTGCGTGTCTGGGTCCTCTCTTCATTCCAGCTTTGATTGGACGCCATCTTCTCCACAAGAGCTGTGGCTTGTGGTATAGTAACTGATAAGAATGCTCCTCCAGTTGCAGCATCCATGGTCTCTCGGGCACTGTTGCTGAGCCCATGATAGAATGTCTGCATCAATAGCCAACTCTCCATTCCATGATGGGGACATTATAGGATGTAGTCTTGAAAGCGCTCCCATGCTTCTGGAACAGATTCATCATTTTGTTGCTGAAAACTTGTAATCTTCCCACGGAGAGCATTGGTCTTGCCCATGGGAAAGAATTTTGCCAGGAAGTTTGTTGAGCAGAGTGCCCACGTAGTATTCTTCTCCTTTGTAGCGTAGAACCACTGCTTCGCTCTTCCTAATAGTGAGAATGGGAAGAGGCGAAGTAGTATAGCATCTTTGGAAACTCCTGTTATGGTGAATGTGTTGCAAATCTCCAGGAAGTGTTGTAAATGAGCACTAGCATCTTCGTGTGCCTTCCTACAGAACTGGTTGGATTGCACCATGTTGATAAGTCTAGGCTTGAGCTCAAAGTTGCCATCGATCTCTGCAGCAGGTCCAGTGCGGATGTTGTCCGTAGTGGGAGCTGAGAACTCGCGGATTGATTTGTTCGCCATGGCTTCGAACTCTGAAGACAAGTTCCGGTGATCTTCTTGATTGGATGAAGCTTCTTCGTGAAGTGTTGATGATTTCTTCTTGAGCTTGGCCCTCGTCTTCTTGAATAATGCTTCGGGGTTGTCAACAAAATTTCCTGGAAGATGTCTTCTATTCATACATTCCCCTGCATAAGATAAAATAGAAAAATATCAGGGTAAATCTGTATGAGAGAATAGATAAGCTCAATCATATTAGTGATGCGAATGATAACTCAAAATCTTTTATTCTATTCCTGATTGGTAATCAACCTTCCCCGGCAACGGCGCCAAAAATGCTTGTTGGGTATTCTTAACATCATTACCAAAAGTAGACTAAGTTCTCTAAATCTAGTAACGGTGCCAAAAAAACCAAACCTATCCCTCACACCACTTAAGCCAAGTTGTCATCCCCAGCATGATATAAGAGACGCGGTATTGAAATATGCAATTGCTCTTCTAAATAAATAATGAATGGGATCTGCAAGCGCACAGATTAATATCGATGTAGCATTTTAATCGGGAAGTATTCCAGGTATCGTTATTTATATTTTTACCACTGGGAAGGGATTAACAATCATCAATATTGATTACAGAATATAATATGAGATTGAGCATTTATCATTGCATGTATAATTGAGAACATTA
This sequence comes from Sorghum bicolor, assembly GCF_000003195.3. Taxonomy (NCBI): domain Eukaryota; kingdom Viridiplantae; phylum Streptophyta; class Magnoliopsida; order Poales; family Poaceae; genus Sorghum; species Sorghum bicolor. Next base: position 27,491,649 of record NC_012870.2, on the reverse strand, counting down.
TATCTAACTCTTCATACAGGGATAAGTGTCACATAAAAGATATATGAAATAATAATAGTGACAAGGATAACTAATCTGATCTAGCCACATAATAAATATGATAAGCACCTCAATTAGATACTCTAGAAAGTCATTAGCATGGTATTAGAACGAACTACAAGAATATTCCCTAAGTTATTCTTAACTATATAGTCTAGCATTATCATAATTAGTGCAAACATACTTAGCAATCATTGCAAGACAAGACTACGCCCATGCATAGTGATATTAGCAAGGAATATGAGAAACATAGCAATCACTCCCCTGTAATAATGTTGCTCTGCCAGCCCAATACACGAGAGGGGGACTATATAAGAATCAATGAAGCTGTCACTATCACGAACCACCCCACGATCTGGCATATTGGGTACAATCGCAGATAAATACGGTATAAGCACCACGCCTACACAATATCTATCATTTACCCATGGATCCGATGGATAAACGCTATACGATCCTAAGCATGTATATAGATCCAATCTAACTAAGCTAAGTACATAACTATGATAAACTAAGAACAATATAATCTTGAATATAAGCAAGTAGAGCAAAGTCATAAGCAATATATTGAAGTAGAACAAAGTCTATTCATAATACTGAAGAACAAAGATAATTAGAAAACAATTAGAAGCACAATTAGAGAATTACCAAGAATCCTCCTGACAGATCCAGAAACCAATCGAAGATTGACTCCTTCTAGTTCTAATCCTATGTAGCTATGCTAATCTAGATATCTAATTGATGTGGTGGCTCTAATCTTGATCAGAGGCTTCTTCTCCCTTGATGGAACAATGAATTAGGGTTGAGAGGCTCTCTCCTCCAGGGGCCAGGGGGTCTGGTTTTATAGTCCCTTCAAGTGAATATGGGCCCTTGGATCAAACCGACATAGATTGTATGGTTTAGATTCATCCTTTAGGTCGGTGGAGATCTCCCACAAGGCAGAGTCCTGATTGGACTCCTAGAGGGGGCGGGCGCCCAGTAGGACAGGGCGGGCGCCCTGCCTCTGGCCCCGTTTCGCCTCCGCTTCGGTCTCATGGCTTCTGGAGTCTTCTAGATGTAAGATAATTGCGCAGCACGTTAATATCTTTACGTAATCCCGACATGTGGGCCTTTCTTCCATATTTCCTGATAACCCCCTGCAGAAATAGACAAACACCAAAACTCGTGGAATTCTGTCAGATAAAACCCTAAGTCTGGATGTTGATTTCATTTGGATCCTTTTCTTTATTTATTTGATAATTAAATTTGATACTTAAGGACCGTCAACAAAGGTCCTTCCCTTTTGTGAACTTTGCTAACCCCATGGTTAGATGTTCCTTCTCTTTCTTGAGCTTGCTATTCTCTTGAGTTAGCTTCTTGATGATTGGGTCATTGTTGCTAGCTAACTCATCCAAGATGAATGTCTCATCTTCTTCTTGCTTGTCATACATCAAACCAAGCTTGAGATATTGGTTTTCTTCCTTGAGTAACTTGTTCTCATATGCAAGCTTCTTGTCTTGATCAAGTGACTCAATCACAATGGTCTTGTGCTTGGCTTGCTCTTGCAACTCTTTCTTGAGCATGACAATTTCATCCTTGAGTTTGATAGTGTCCTCATAGCTCTCGGCAACTACCACTTTCTTGCCCTTGCAATCAACACATTTGCTTGTGCTCTCCACAAGTAAGTCATCACAAGATGTGGCTACATCAAGCTTAGCAACATGGTTAGTAGCAACATGTGTTTCATCAATTGCAAGCTCATAAACAATCTCAAGGTTGTCATAGTTGGCTTTTTGAGTTGTTAGCTCTTCTTTCATTGCTCTATATCTAGTGATAAGCTCATCATGAACACTCTCAAGTTTATCATGTTTTTCTTTGAGCTCTTTTAATGAGAGTTTGAGCTCCTTGAGCTTAGTGGTCATGATCTCATTTTGATCTCTAAGCTCATCACTAGACTTAAGCTTTGCTAGAAGTGTTTCATTTTCAAGTTCAAGCTTTTCATTTTTACTTCTAGTCTTTCTTATGACTTTTGTGTATTTGTTTAGCAATTTTACAAGTTTGTCATAAGAGGGTGATTCATATTCACTATCACTTTCACTACTCTCATCCTCACTTTGTACCTTCCGGTCACCCTTAGCCATGAGGCATAGGTGTGTAGAGGATGTAGATGGTGGTGAAGATGATGGTAATGGAGCATCAATAGCAATGGCGGCAACCTTCTCATCATCACTCTCATTGCCAGAAGCGTCACCACTTGAGCTCTCAATGTTCGTGAGCCAATCACCAACAATGTAAGCCTTGCCATTCTTCTTCTTGTAGTGCTCCTTCTTCTTGCCACCTTTCTTCTTGTATGGCTTCTTTTCATTCTTCTCATCATCACTTGAATCATCTTGCTCTTTGTTCTTCTTCTTGTATTTGTCCTTCTTGGGCTTTGGACATTGATGAGCAAGATGACCAAGCTCACCACAATTGTAGCAATCCATCTCGGAGATGGGCTTTCTCTTGCTACTTGTGAAGAACTTCTTCTTCTTGGAGTCAAAGTTGACTCCATTCTTGTTGAGCTTCTTCAACATCTTGGTGGTTCTTCTCACCATGAGGGCAATGGATGCATCATCATCACTTGAAGTTGATGACTCAACTTCAATCTTCTTGGCTTTTCCCTTGTGAAAAGCTTTGAGGGCCAAGTCCTTCTTCTCCTTCTTGGCCGATCAGGAGCCATCTTGGGGGTTCATGTGCATATACATCTCATGAGCATTGATCTTCCCCAATATGGCGGTTGGTGTAGCGGTGGAGAGATCGCCTTGATGAAGCACGGTTACTATATGCCCATATTTCTCAATGGGGAGCACACATAGTATCTTCCTTGCGACATCCGCCGCACTCATTTGAGTGAGCCCAAGCCCATTAAGCTCCTCTACAATGACATTCAAGCGAGAATATATTTCATTAGCATTTTCTTTGGGAAGCATTTCAAATGTATTAAGCTTGTTCATCACCAAGTGATAGCGTTCCCCGCATTCACTCTTTGATCCCTCATTTTTTTTGAACCGGAGGCAACCCCCATTTCCATTAACGTGCAACGGAAATACATCAGTTCATTCAAGACTGTTGCAGAAAAGCGAGAAAGCTAAGAAAGAACAGAGCGGGGCCTCTCACAACTTCTGTTTAACCAAAGAAAGTTTGCCCAGAAACCACAAGTCTAAAAGGTAGCCAAACCAACAGCCTCATCATACATACTCCAAAAAAAAATGTAGCACACACGAAGCCATCTTTCAAACACCGAAACACCTCAGTCCTGAGAACTGTCTTCCGGACTCTCTTTCAGGAATAGAGTGCCATCTCCCTGCTTTGACCTGAGTAACAGCTTGGTGGTGATCTGTAACATTGTAGTCACTCCAGCTTGAAGCTCCTCCTTGTCCATCTCCGGGAACAGACCTGCCCAATATGTCATAAGGCACATGCATAACAAATAATATCAGTAGGATTTTTTTATTTTTTTCCTTCAAAACAACATTTGTTTCTGATTTTCCAGATTGCCCAGCAAAGGGCAGCTATGCCCATAGTATGAAACTGTTAGCCAGAAGGTAACCAACACTCACACCATGTCCAGCATTGATGAAGAGTATTAGGAATATTGTTAGCACCAACGCAATGAGCAACAATGGCCCATACAGCCTTAGCTGTACTACAATGGAAAAAGAGATGAGAAACACTTTCATCCTAATCACAAAAGTAACATGTTGGTTCACCAATCCATTTTCTTTTAATTAAGTTGTCCTTCGTTAAAATTGCATTATTAAGGAGCCAAAGGAAAATCTTGATTTTAGCAGGTATTTTGCTTTTCCAAATTTTACTATGAGAAGGACCAGATTCATCCGATGTCATGGCATTATAGACAGATTTCACACTGAAAAGTCCAGCAATTCCAACTTTCCAAACAACTGAATCATGATCAGGAGTAAAATTAACTTTCCTCATATCACTCAAGATTTTTTGCCACTCATAGAGCAGATTGTCTATCAAGCACCTAGTAAAAGAGATGTTCTGATGATTGTCTCTAACCTGATCCACCAAAATGTTTTGCTGTTGGCAAAATTTGAACAACATAGGATATAGAATGCAAAGAGGTTTCTCATATAGCCAAGTATCTTTCCAGAAGAAAGTAGTCTTACCATCCCTTACCACTTTTTTCCTTCCCTGTAAGTATATATCTTTAACTTTTAAGAGATCAGCCCAAATAGCAGAATCAGATTGTTTATGAGATACAACAAGAATTGATTTAGATTTAAGATATTTGTGTTTGATAATCTTTTGCCACACATCTTCTTCATTATCTAATTTCCACCACCATTTAATCAGTAAACTTACATTCATTTTTCTGATGTCCTTAATCCCGATGCCTCCTTTCTTCTTACTTCTACAAATCTTTGTCCATTTAATCAGATGATATTTTCGTTTAGTACTCCCACCTTGCCAAAATAAAGTTCTACGAATCTTATCTAACCTGCCTATAACAGATTTTGGTAACAAGTAGATTGACATATGATATATTGGTGCATTATTCAAACTTGAGCTAGTCAAAGTGGACCTGCCCGCAATGGACATATTTCCACCTTTCCAAATGTCCAGTTTTTTCATGCTCTTATCAATCAGGGGCATCCAATCACTAACATGAAGTCTACTGGGACTGACAGGTACACCCAAATATTTAATAGGAAAAGTCCCCACCTGACAGTTAAAGATATCAGCATATTTCCTATCCCAGTTTTCTTCATCATTGATTGTTATAACTTCACTCTTGGAAAAATTTATTTTTAAGCCAGCCATCAGTTCATACATGTAAAGCAGTAATTTCATATTTCTGGCTCCCACAGTATCATGTTTTAGACAAATAATAGTATCATCAGCGTATTGCAAAACAGCAATCCCTTGCTCAATGATATGGTCTCCCAAACCACAGAAGAGATGATTTGATTGAGCTTTAAGAATCATTCTAGAAAGACCATCTGCAACAAAATTAAACAAAATGGGGGAGAGAGGATCTCCTTGTCTCACACCTTTATGACTTTTTATGTAGGGGCCAATGAGATTATTCAATTTAACACTTACAGTACCACCTGATACCACTCTTTTAATCCAGTCACACCACACAAAAAACCTCTAGCAGATAGACATTGAAACAAAAAACTCCAATTGACTTTGTCATATGCTTTTTCAAAATCTAACTTGAGTACAATACCCAATTGTTTCTTCCTTTTTGTTTCATGTAAAATTTCATGCAGTATCATTATTCCATTCATGATATTCCTCCCTTTCATGAATGTTGTTTGATTAGGATGTATAAGTTTTTCAGCCACTTTTTCTATCCTCAAAGTTAATGTTTTTGTTATGAGTTTATAAAGACAATTCAGCAGGCAAATAGGTCTAAATTGTTGAATCCTGACAGCATCAGAGACTTTGGGCAGAAGTGTTATAACTCCATAGTTAATTCTACTTATATCAACTCTGCCTTTATGAAAATCATCAAACAACTGAATGATGTCATTTTTAATAATATCCCAACAAGCCTGATAGAATTCAATAGGAATTTTGTCTGGACCTGCAGCTTTATTTCTCTCCATTTGAAACAAAGCATCTTTTATTTCTTGTTCACAAAAGGGTTTGCATAACTTTTCATTATCTTCATCTGATACTTTATCAACTTCATCCCATACAGATTGATCCATATGAATGTTGTGCTCCTCTACAGGACCAAACAGGGTTGTATAATAATCTGTGGCATGATTCAAAAGATTTTCATCCCCCTCAATCATTTCACCATCCTTCTCCAAGGAAACAACAGTGTTCTTCATTCTCCTCCAATTAGCAATCTTATGAAAGTAACTAGTATTATTATTTCCTTTAAGTAACCAGTTTTCATGACATCTACTTAGCCAATAAGATTCTTCCTCATCTAGCAAACGAAGGTATTCAATTGATAACCAGACTTTCCTGGCTATTTGTTCACCATTCAACAAACCAGCTTCCTCAATACTCTCAATTTGGGCTAGTTCAATGTTGATCTTTTCCTTTTTTTTTCTTCCTTTCACCTTGTAAGCTAAAACCCCATCCTTCGAAAAACTGTTTAAAAAGTTTCAGTTTTTGTTGAATTTTATCCGGAGCAGATTTTGCCCTACATGGTTTAGACCAAATTTTTTCGACTAACGGTAAAAAATCAGGGTTACTGATCCAAGATATCTCAAATCTGAACTGAATAAAACTTGGAGGCTTGAAAGAAGCAGTGGATACAATAAGAAGATTGTGATCAGATACTTTCCTTGGAAGTTTTTTAACTATAACATTAGGGAAAATGTCTTCCCATTCCTTGGATACTAAGATCCTATCCAGTTTCTCCAGGGTTGGATTTTCCTGATTATTTGACCAAGTATATAGCCCCCCAGACATGATAATTTCTCTCAGTTCATAAAAGTGAATCAAGGTATTGAAAGTGTCAGAATAAGAATGTCTACCACCAGGTTTATTCCTCTCACTACTATATCGAATAATGTTAAAATCACCTCCAATCAAAATAGGTTCCTTGTTTTTGGAGCAAAAAGATGACAATTCACTTAAAAAATCCATCTTCCTATCATCATGAGCAGAACCATAAACCACCAAGAGGTTCCATTTCACTCTATTTATTTTATCCCACAAATTCATTTGTAACATGAATTCACCTTTCTGAAAAGATCCCACATCATACAAATCTCTTTTAACCCCACATAAAATACCCCCAGACTTTCCTTTTGCAGAGTTGTAAAGCCAGAGATAGTTTTGTTAAGAATCAAATTTCCTTAGTAATTTTTCATCACAATCCTGAATCATTGTTTCCTGAATCCCAAGAAAGTGGAATTTATACTCCTCAATAAGATTTTTAATGAAGGTGGCGACCCCTATTTTTCGTAGGCCCCTACAATTCCAAATGAGTCCTTGCATTTAAGATTTTTTTTGAACTTTGTGTTTTTGGTAGCGAAAGCATTACTCGGCTTTCTCCCTTTTTTAAGCTTGCCAAGATGTTCTTGGTCTTGGTCACTACTTCCTTTTTCAAGAGAAATCATGACAGATTTTTTGTTCTGTCTTTTCTTTTTTCGAGATTCGACCAAAGTAAATTCAATCGAATCAGAAGAGTCCTCATCAAGCCAAATTGGCTCAGACACATCATTTCCATTACTGCATTTCTTATCCTTTACATCAGTATCCTAAGCGTTTAATTCGAGTTGTTTAAGATATAAATCATTTCTAGCATTTTCTAGATCATTCAATAAATTGCATTGTCGAGGGTATCAACAAGGGGTACCCTCACCAATGCGTATAACCAGGCCATCCGTACGCACGCGCGGCCATCGACGGTCGCAGCTTCGAAGACGGAAATGCCGTTGAGCGAATCGGTCAAGGCTCGAGCGACCACTACCGTCGAATACGGCAGCGGGCTCGAGCGAACCGAGAGGCATCGAGCGCAAGGACACTGTCCGCCGCCTGACGCGCGCACGGGAGCCAGGGCATTTAATGCGCCTGACGCTTCCCCACCTAACACACGGGTCACGGGAGGCTTCTGTCCCATCGTTCTTTTTGCAGCCTTCCCACCGAACGATCAAGGGCGTGTCAGGACGCAGGGAACAAGGATGGAACGTCTAATCGGGACCCCCTCGAGACCTCCAAGGTCAGCGCTCCAGATATCAGCACATTACACGGCGTCCGACCCTCGACCGAACAGGGTCCCTTCCTAGGGGCAAGTTGGGCGTCGACTGACAACACCACAGCTACCCCGCCGGATCCGCCGCCATACCGTACCGGCATGCGACCTCAGAACCAGCGCGAGGCGGCGGGCAGGGCCGAACGCAGGAGCACGCGTAATCATCACCGGGCTATCAAGATGGGACGGCTCGAGGCCATGCCGTACGGAAGCCTCGAGTAGGTCAGCGCTCCATGCGGCTATCGACCCCTACTCTAGCGTCTACGCATGTACCCTGGGTCTCTCCTTGGAGCTATAAAAGGAGAGACTCAGGAATAGAACGGGAGGACAAAAAACAAGAAGACAAGTCCACGCTCGTGCGTAGTAGAGCTTCACACTTCATACCACGCTTGTATTCGCCCCTGTACAAGCACTTAGGTGCAAGATAATACAAACTCTCTCCCCCCGCTGGACGTAGGGCCTTCTCTTGCCCGAACCAGGATAAATCTCTGTGTCTTCTTGCATCACCATCCGGGAAAGGGAGCACGCATACAAATTTACTCGTTGGTGTGACCCCCCCCGAGGGAAAACACCGACAGTTGGCGCGCCAGGTAGGGGTCCTGCGTGTTTTTTTTCATCGACTTCCCACTCCTTTCCGGATGGCTACTCTTGCCTCGCCGTTTCCGCGCTCCACGGTGATTTGGTTTGGGAGCCTCGAGTTCATGTCTACGGGCTCCGGCTACGACATGATCTTGCTCTCAGTCAAAGGACCAGGAGGAGCCCGCGTTACGCCAGCACGGTTGAAGGCCCCGAGACGCCCTCACCATCACGCCTCCCCGCCTAAGAAGAGGCGCGGACAGCACCACCGCGGCCCTTCTGCTTCAGCACGACCAACAACTCGTGCGAGGCAGGGCGTAGGCCACAAGTCGGCGGCACCGTGGGACGGAGCAACAAGCGCGACGACTCAGCACCGCGCGACGACGGGAGGTGACACGTCTCGCGCGCTCTCCCCCACCGCTGCTAGGCTACTTCCACACGGGTTGTTCACTCCAAGAGCGGCACTGCCGTTCGGATTGGACAACGCCGCGGCGTCGCTCGCCAGGACGATATGCCCAAACGCCCAGACGTACGTAGAAAGACCAATGGTCCTCCCACGTAGCTCTGAAGCGCGGCAGTCGGCGTCCGAGCTGCCGGACCTCTCCCGAGTACAAGGCCTCCGTCGTCTAGGCCCCGGACGATACTCGATCACCTCCCTCAGGCAACGATTGCTGGAGGAAGGACGTGGGTGTTTCTACGCCGCCGAACCGGACTCCGACTCCGAGACGGACAGCTATGACCCTACGAGGGAATGCTATCACATCGACGGGGCGGTAGAAACTACTGACGAGACCCGGGATGCTGCTGCGGGAGGTCGAGCCCCCGCGGCGCGAGAAGACCCCAGGACGCCTGGGAACGACGGACAGGTCGACCCCCCTCATCATGAAGACAGAACCACGCAGCTCGCGCAGCTGCGGGAGCTCAAGATGAAGCTCGACGAAGACCGCGAGCGCCTCGTCCTGCTCGAGCAAATCCTCGAGCACGACCTGCCCTACCCGCCGGGCGGAAGTGTCCGCAGACGCGCTCGAGAGGTACATCGACAGATCGTCGGCGGCTCAGAACCAGAGCAACCTGTCGGCCGTTTCCCTCGAGCAGGCCAGAATGTAGTGGCAGCGACGATGCTGCTACGTAACATGCCAGAGCCGTCGAATTCCCAGGCCCGACGCATTTGAGATGAGGTACAGACATTGCTCCAGGTGGCGGCGGTTCAACAAGCCGAAAGTTCGGCGTCTCGACGGCGAGGAGCTGCCACAGAGAAGCGCGACGAACAGCCTCTAAACGAAGAGGAGGTGTCAGTCCAACAACAACCTCCCCCTCGAGGTAGAAAGACCGCTCTCATCCTCCCCGTCGACGGTCAACATCGACACGACGCGCGGCACGACATCAAAGAAAATCGACGCCGCCGGCACGGAGACGCGGAAGAGCGCGGTTATAGCGCGCATCGCGGTGGGAGATACGACAGCGACGAGGACCGGGTGGCCCCCGAGCCACCAGGCCCACGGGTGTTCAGCAGGGCGATCCGCAGCACGCCCCTGCCCAATCCATTTCGACCCCCGACCAGCATCGCGAAGTACAATGGAGAGACCAAACCAGAGTTGTGGCTGCCCGACTTCAGGCTGGCCTGTCAGCTAGGCGGCGCTCGAGGTGATGATCAAGCCATCATCAGACAGCTACCCCTTTTCCTCTCTGACACCGCCCGTCGATGGCTCGAGGAACTCCCCGCCAATCAGATCCACAACTGGGTTGATCTGGTCAGAGTCTTCGAGGGTAACTTCAAAGGGACCTACATACGACCAGGGAACTCATGGGACCTCAGCAAGTGCAAGCAGAAGTCAGGAGAAACTCTTCGGGAGTATGCTCGGCGCTTCTCGAAGCAGCGCACTGAGCTGCCGCACATCCCTGACCATGACGTCATCTTGGCGTTTGTCTCGGGCACCACCAGTCGAGACTTGGTGCGGGAATTAGGTCGCAATCGACCTCAGACCGTCGACGAGCTGATGGACGTAGTAGCCAACTACGCGGCAGGGGAGGAGGCAGTCGGCACCTTCTTCAGCTCAGAAGGAAGGAAAGGCAAGCAGCCCATCAACGAAGATGGGACCCCCAGTCGAGGCCTCAAGAAAAACAAAAAGAAGCAGAAAGTGCGGCAGTTCCACCGGGAAGATTCCGATGACAACCTTGTCGCCGCCATGGATCGAAAGAAGCCTCGAGGCCCTCCGGATGGAGGCATCTTTGACAAGATGTTGGAGGAGCCGTGCCCTTACCATAAGGGAGGCGCCAACCACAAGCTCAAGGACTGTCGTATGCTGAGAAAGCATTTCGACGGTCAGGGGTTCAAAAAAGATACGCGTGATGACTCCAAGAAAGAGAAGGCTGGCAGCAAGGAGGACAACAAAGATGACGACGGCTTCCCCGCCGTCCACGACTGCTACATGATCTATGGCGGGCCCTCGACCCAGTTGACCACGAGGCAGCGCAAAAGGGAGCGTCGCGAAGTCTTTGCAGCAAGAATGGCGGTGCCCCAATACCTTAGCTGGTCAAGCACTCCTATCACTTTCGACCGAGAAGACCACCCCGACAAGGTAGTCGCCCCAGGCGTCTACCCGCTCGTCGTCGACCCCATCATCGTCAACACCCGGCTCTCGAAAGTGCTAATGGACGGCGGTAGCAGCCTCAACATCATCTACCTCGAGACCCTTGACCTCCTCGGCATAGATAGAGGGAAGCTCCAACCAAGTGCCGGCGGGTTCCATGGCGTCGTGCCAGGGAAAAAGGCGCTGCCAGTAGGTCGAATTGACTTACCGGTCTGCTTCGGCACGGCGGCCAACTTCAGGAAGGAGACCCTCACCTTCGAGGTGGTTGGGTTTCGAGGCACGTACCACGCCATCATCGGGCGCCCGGGCTACGCCAAGTTCATGGCTATACCCAACTACACCTACTTGAAGCTGAAGATGCCCGGTCCCAAAGGTGTCATCACTGTCAGTTCCTCCTTCGAGCACGCGTACGAGTGCGACGTCGAGTGCGTCGAGTACGGGGAGGCGGTCGAGAACTCCACCGAGCTCGTCGCGAAGCTCGAGGCCCTGGCCGCTGAGGCTCCAGAGCCTAAGCGCCACGCGGGCAGCTTCGAGGCGGCGGAAGGAACCAAGAAGATCCCGCTCGACCCCAACAACTCCGACGGTAAGGTGCTGACGATCAACACCGACCTCGACCCCAAATAGGAAGCGGTGCTCGTCGACTTTCTCCGTGCAAATGCCGACATGTTTGCATGGAGTCCCTCGGACATGCCAGGCATACCGAGGGAAGTCGCCGAGCACTCCTTGGAGATTCGAGCCGGTTCCAAGCCAGTGAAGCAGCGATTGCGCCGATTCGACGAGGAGAAGCGCAAGATCATTGGCGAGGAAGTCCACAAGCTTTTGACGGCCGGATTCATCAAGGAGGTTCATCATCCTGACTGGTTAGCAAACCCTGTATTAGTTAAGAAAAAGAATGGGAAAATGAGGATGTGTGTCGATTATACTAGTCTGAATAAAGCATGTCCGAAAGTTCCCTTTCCATTGCCACGCATTGATCAGATTGTCGATTCTACCGCGGGATGTGAAACCCTTTCTTTCCTTGATGCATATTCTGGTTACCACCAAATAAAAATGAAGGAGTCCGACCAGCTCGCGACCTCTTTCATCACGCCTTTTGGGATGTATTGCTATGTGACCATGCCATTCGGGCTTCGAAACGCGGGAGCCACGTATCAACGTTGCATGCTCCACGTGTTTGGCGAACATATAGGGTCCACGGTCGAGGCCTACGTCGATGACATTGTCGTCAAGTCAAAGCGACGAGGAGACCTGATCCAGGACCTCGAGATTGCCTTTAGCTGCCTACGCACCAGCCGGATCAAGCTCAATCCCGAGAAGTGCGTTTTCGGTGTGCCTCGAGGCATGCTCCTAGGTTACATCGTTTCGCAGCGCGGCATCGAGGCCAACCCCGAGAAAGTCTCGGCCATCACGAAAATGGGGCCGATCCGAGACATCAAGGGTGTACAGAGAGTCACGGGGTGCCTGGCGGCTCTGAGCCGTTTCATCTCGAGACTAGGAGAAAAGGCATTGCCATTATATCGACTCCTAAAGAAGGTCGAGCGTTTTTCTTGGACCCCCGAGGCCGAGGAAGCACTCGAAAGGCTGAAGAAGACGTTGACCTCGGCCCCAGTCCTGGTTCCACCTCAACCTGCAGAGCCGCTGCTCCTCTACGTCGCATCGACGACCCAGGTCGTCAGCGCGGCGGTGGTGGTCGAAAGACAAGAGGAGGGTCATGCGCTGCCGGTCCAAAGGCCAGTCTATTTCGTCAGCGAGGTGCTTTCGGAGACCAAGATGCGTTATCCCCAAATCCAGAAGCTGATCTACGCCGTAATCCTTGCCCGCCGCAAGCTGCAGCATTACTTCCTCGGTCACCCCATCACGGTGGTTTCGTCTTTCCCTTTAGGAGAAATAATCCAGAGCAAAGAGGCCACGGGAAGAATAGCAAAATGGTCGGTCGAGCTCATGAGTGAGACTCTCACTTACGTGCCTCGGAAGGCCATCAAATCGCAAGCCCTGGTAGACTTCGTCGCGGAATGGACGGACTCCCAGCTTCCCCCGACTCAGGTCCAGGCGGAGCTGTGGACAATGTATTTCGACGGGTCACTCATGAAAACTGTGGCCGGGGCCGGCCTGCTGTTCATCTCGCCCTTAGGCCTCCACATGAGGTATGTAATCAGGATTCATTTTGCCGCATCTAACAATGTCGCAGAATATGAGGCCCTGGTCAACGATCTCAAGATCGCTATCGAGTTAGGAGTCCGACGCCTCGACGTCCGAGTTGACTCCCAACTCGTCATCGACCAAGTAATGAAAACCTCGAGCTGCCACGACCCAAAAATGGAAGCGTACTGCAAGGAGGTCCGCCGACTCGAAGACAGGTTCCACGGTCTCGAGCTTGTCCATGTCGCTCGACGCTACAACGAGGCAGCCGACGAACTCGCCAAGATCGCGTCGACCAGAGGCACGGTGCCGCCTGATGCATTCTCAAAAGATCTTCATGAGCCATCCGTCGACCTAGGCACGGGGGCTGGCGTCGACGCCACCACCGCCCAACCAGCCAACGCTGTCGATACGCTCTTGATGGTGGAAGAGATGATGGGGATAGAACGACGACCAGGTCGACCATTCGATTGGCGCACACCGTTCCTCGACTGCCTTATCCGCGGCGAATTGCCAGAAGACAAGTCAGAAGCTCGTCGTATCGCTCGGCGGGCCAAATCATATGTGATCTATGGCGAAGACAACGAGCTATATCGACGGAGCCTGATGGGGGTCTTGCAACGTTGCATCACTGTGGAAGAAGGCCGAAAACTCCTCGATGACCTGCACTCGGGGGCTTGCGGTCACCACGCCGCTCCACGGACCCTTGTAGGGAACGCTTTTCGACAAGGCTTCTACTGGCCAACGGCCGTGGCGGACGCCATCGAGCTCGTAAGATCATGTCACGGGTGTCAGTTCTACGCCAAGCAGACGCATCTGCCTGCCCACGCTCTTCAGATGATCCCCATTACCTGGCCGTTTGCGGTGTGGGGGCTCGATTTAGTAGGACCTCTGCAAAAGGCAAAAGGAGGATTCACCCATTTGCTGGTGGCCATTGACAAGTTCTCCAAATGGATCGAGGCTCGACCCATCACCAACATCCGCTCCGAGCAGGCCGTCCTTTTCTTTACCGACATTATCCATCGGTTTGGGATCCCCAATGTCATCATCACCGACAACGGCACCCAGTTCACCGGCAAAAAGTTCTTGGACTTCTGCGATCGGCATAACATCCGTGTGAACTGGTCTGCAGTAGCCCACCCTCGAACTAACGGCCAAGTCGAGCATGCCAACGGCATGATTTTGCAAGGACTCAAGCCAAGGATCTACAATCGATTGAAGAAATTCGGCAAAAAATGGGTCGAGGAGCTTTCCTCAGTCCTATGGAGCCTTAGGACAACACCAAGCAGGGCCACAAAATACACCCCGTTCTTCATGGTCTACGGCTCTGAGGCCATCCTCCCCACAGACCTCGAGTATGGGTCACCTCGACTCAAGGCCTACAACGAGCAATCGAACAAAGAGACTCAAGAAAACGCGGTCGACCAACTTGAGGAGGCTAGAGACATGGCCCTCCTCAACTCTGCTAGATATCAGCAAAGGCTTCGACGCTACCACGACAAGCATGTGCGCAAGAGGGACCTCAACGTTGGCGACCTAGTCCTACGACGCCGGCAAAGCAATCAGGGACGCCACAAGCTGACCCCGCCTTGGGAAGGTCCGTACGTGGTAGCCGAGGTCCTGAAGCCGGGAACGTACAAGCTAGCGGACGAAAAAGGGGCAATTCTCACCAACGCATGGAACATCGAACAGCTACGTCGATTCTACCCCTAGAAGTTCTAAGCTTATGTTCCTGCTTACGTTTTGTACCAAGACTTTGTAAACGAATGAATGAATAAATAAAGTCTTTCCCTCGAAACAATTCTTCTTTCTTTGCGCCGAGAAGATTAATAAATCACGATCTCGACGTTAGAAGGGGGCGCCGACTATGACCCATCATAGTCAGCACCCCCTCGGGGGCTACCAGGGGGACGACACCCCCCCCCCCCCCCGAGTATCGAAAAAACCGAGAAGTTTTCTTTTCTTACGTAGTAAACCTTGCACGGTTCAAGTTGCTAAGCCACCTCGAGCCCCTCAAAGGCCGAGGGACAACGAGCTGGAGAATTCCTACGCCCCCGGGCTACGGAAACTCTACTCGCTTCCCCACCATTGAAGTGATCGAGGTGATCTTGTTGATGCAAAACTGATCTGCAAACACAAAGGGCTAATACCCGATTCAAACGTTAAGGCGTGCCAGCCGATTTGACCTTACTATCGGCAAAGGTGATAACTCGAATACTTTAGTCCTGACAACAGCGATGCGCCCGGATGTCACGGCTAAGAGGTACTCACGCGGAACTTGAGAATACGCCGAGCTTAAGTCGACGAATTCCTAAGAACTCGTAATAAAAAGAAAAAAATATGACGAAGTCGTCGAAAAAGTAGATGCTGGAATATGAGTAAAACGTGTGTTTGATTGATTTCTTGATATCTTATTACAAGGTCCTAGGGTTTATATTTATACCCTGCTCGAAGAGCTACGACCAGACACGATTAGAATTCGAATTCCAAATTACACGGAATCCATATACAAAACGATGCAAATAACTAAGGAAACAATAAAACTATCCTTCGTAACAAACTGAAACTCCTCCACATGACAACTGGCAGCTTCCGGACTCCTCCTTCGCGTCATCGGCAATCCCCTTGCCATGGTCATCGGCAGACCCCTTTACCTGGTCATCGGCACCATATTACTGCCTGTGGACTTAGTCACATTCAACCTCTCCCTCATCGGCAACCATCCTCATCAGCAACCCGCATCGTACTGCCACCCTATCCTGCCATCCTAGACACGTGCCCAAAAATGGTGTCAACAGATCTTTTACGAAAAATCGAGCAAGGGATACAAACGTGGGCGCAAAGAGAGACGAAAGCATCAAGCGGAAAGACAAAATAAGCATCTGACAATTACGAAAGCGATACAGCATCAGTTAACCACAGAATTCACAAAGTATTGTACAAGGGGCCTCAGGCGCCCTGAGCAGGCTCGCAGGCCTTAGTCCGCGGCACGATCCTCACCGCCCTCGCCTCCGCCCGAGCTAGCCTCAGGAGGGAGCACCTCAGGCTCGAAAAGCTTGGCCAACCTTTCCCCAGGAGCCTCCGCGTCGTCGATCAAGGCATGGAGCCTCTCCTCGTTCTCCGCGTCGGTCTTGGAGATGTCGGTGATGAAGCCATGGGATACCACCTCCATGTCGTAGGAGAAGCCCGAGCAGACAACCGCCATCGCCCGCTTCACCCCGATGTGGAGGGCGTCCCGCACCCGATCTCGCAGCGTCGCGCCTATGTAGCACAACTGGTCGACCAGGGCGTCGCCTCGAGCATCTTCCCTCGACTCATCCATAGGCTCGACCTCCCAAGAGGTCGAGAGATCACTTATCGCCGTCCGTACTCAACGGTTCAAAGCAACCTCCACCTCGAGCTGAGCCTTGGCGTTGCGAGCCTCGGCTTGGACGGCCAGGAGCTCGTCCTTGAGCCCTGTAAAAGCCAATACAAAGAGACCTTAGGAAAAACTAAGCACACCTTGGAAAAAGAAATCTGATAGAGGAAACATACCGCGTACGGTCTCCTCGAGGGCCGTGTTCTCGCCAACCAGCCTGGTGTTGGCCCCCTCGATCTCTTTGTTGGAGCGTGCCAGCTCGGTGTTGGCAACGCGGAGATCCTCGATCGCCTTGCCAGCCTGAGCAATGGCCCCACTCTTCTCCAGCAATTCTCCCTTCAGACGCTCGACGTCGTTAGAGAGACTGCGGGATCGAGCCCACTCCGCCTCGAGATCTTCGAGGGCCTTCTTCTTGGCTTCCTCCGCGGCGCCCCTGGCGACCTCGCCGTTCACGTGCTCCACCTTCATCTTTCGGAAGGACTCTCGGAGAGAGTCCAGGTCGGATTTAAGGAGGCCCTTCTCCTTGTCTAGATCCGCGATAACGCTCTTGTAGGACAGGGCCTCCTCCCGGGCTCTGGACGCGGCTTCCTCGACCGTAAGAGCCCGCTCCCGTAGCTGCATCGTCTCCTCCTCCGCCTTCTTCGAAGCTTCTCGGGCCTCGGCCAAGGCAGCCTCCCTCGCCTTCTTCTCCTCCTCGAGTGCTATGAAATCCTTATAAGCTTTAAGGAGCTTTTCCTGCGACTCGAGGAGTTGATCCTTGAGGAGGGGAAGCTGCTCCCAGCCGCCTCTCGTGGCGTGTATGAAACTGGACTTGATGCGGGAGGTCTCTTTCATGTCCTGCGAACCAAGGGTTGAATGGTTAGAACACGAAAACCAAAAGGCACCACAAGGATTGAAGTTCGAAAAGCACTTACGAAATAAGCCAGGCCGAGCCCGTTGTTGATAACGTCTGAGAGGAGCCCCACCACATGCTTCATCCAAAGGCGGAGCTCCTCGACGTGCTCCCACTTCTCTGCCTCCTTCCGATCGTCCAGAAAGATGTTAGGCTCGGACGGGTCGTGGGAGGCCCGGATGCGGATCCGATCGGGGCACCAGTGCTCCATCTCCCGGTCGGCCCGTGCCTTGACACCGCGGATGAGATTCTCGACGGTCTCGAGGGAGCCCCCATGGCGCAGGAACAGGTCGACGAGGCATGGGAACCGCCCGTCGTCATCCACCGTCTTCCAGGTACCGTCCTTGGTCCCCGACATCCCGATTTCATCCTCCTCGGAGGGAAAGCGGTCCTCCCAAGCCCGACGCTCCCGGAGGAACCCTGGGGCGATCCCGTCCATGCCGTAGATCGTCCGCTTGATCTCGAACTCAGGGTCGGTGGGGGTGCGCATCATGCAGGCGAGCGCCACCACTCCATCCGCACGCCCCGGCTCTGCCCGGATCGCGGCGGGTGCCCCCGGGAGGAGCCACGCTGGGGTCGGGGGGCCGTACGCCGTCAAATCCTCTTCTTGTTCGCCGGGCCCTTGCGGCTCCGGTAGCACTGGCTGGACCGAACCTTGGGGCGGAGGCTCGAGCGGTCCCTCCTCTTGACCCGCCTGCCGCTGCTGCAGTTGCTG
The DNA here is from genome assembly GCF_000003195.3 of Sorghum bicolor. Taxonomy (NCBI): domain Eukaryota; kingdom Viridiplantae; phylum Streptophyta; class Magnoliopsida; order Poales; family Poaceae; genus Sorghum; species Sorghum bicolor. The sequence continues at coordinate 27,473,628 of NC_012870.2, read as the reverse complement.
CTGCGGTGGTTGCTGCTGTTGTTGCTGCTGCAGTTGCTGCTGCGGTGGTTGCTGCTGTTGTTGCTGCTGCAGTTGCTGCTGCGGTGGTTGCTGCTGTTGTTGCTGTTGCTGCTGCTGCTGTTGTTGTTGCTGCTGTTGCTGTGCCTCATGCTCCTGTGACCGCCGCGCCGCCTCGCGCTCCCGCTGTTCATCCTCCTCCCTCTTCTTCCTCTGCTCCTCGAGGGTGCGGAGGCCGGCGGGCCAGGGAGTCGATCCCGCGACGTTAGGGGTCGACGCTTCCTCCTCCATAGGGCGAGCGCCCCCAGACGCTTCGTTACCATCGGACGTATCGCTGATGGTGATGGGTTCCCCCTCGACCCCCAATCGGGGGGGCTCGGGGGCTCCCTCTGACGCTTGCGTCTGGGGCGCCTCATCACGAGTCGGCGGCAACGGAGTAGGCGCGGGACGAGGCGGAGCCCTCTCGATGCCGGCTAGAGGTTGGGAGCTGGAGGAGCCTACGAAACAAAGGGTAAGGGTCAGACGTTATGATAACCGACACAGGAACGTCGCAACGCCCAGAAATAAACTACGAACCAGGTTCCTTGGAGGCGGCACCCGTTCTGAGCTTCTTTGCCATGGACGGCTGGGCCTGCTCAAGGGTCCGCTTCAGCCTGAGAAAAGGTTGGCATATGAGGAAAGGTGGAAGAATGGGAAGACAAAAACCGCAACATCAAAAAGGCTTACCCCACAGGGAGAATGGCTCGCCTTCCGCCACCCCTACCAGTGGGCCTCGAGCCACCCCGCGTCGGGGCTCCAGGCCCCTCGAGGGCAGGCACTGGCTTAGGCGCGTTGGTCCCCGCCTGGCGGGCGCCGGGACTGGCGCTCCTACGGCCGGCATCTCCTTTCTCAGAGGCCGCGGCGCGACCACGAGTTAGTGGCCCCGACGCCTGGGGCCTAGGGGAGGGCGCGGTGCGTCTTGGCCCGCCTTGGCCCCGACGCCCGACCCTGCCAAAACTAAGGTAGACTTAGAAAAAAGAGAGGGGAGAAAGGAAACCCAGAATCGAGGCTGCGCGCAAAAAGAAGGCGTACCAGATCGATCGAGCCTGCGTCAGGTCTCATGGGGAAGCCGTTAACATGCTCCGGCTGAAAATCACCGGCAATTGCAGCCCTGACTCGGGCCGCGACTTCGTCGTCCGCCGGAGCCTCGTTGGACATCCGACACGCCTCAAGGTCCCGAGATGAGACACCAGGGCCCATCTCGTCCATCCTCAACGGTCGAGACATCAAAGGGAGAACTCTCCGGTGATGGACGGCCGAGAGGACGAGAGCGGCGGTCAAACCCTCCTGGCGAAGCTTCTTCAGGGCGTCGAGGAGGGGGTCGAGCCGAGGTTGATGAGCTTGGACGACGCCGTATGTCCAATCCGCTGGACGCTCCATGATCAGACGGCCCGAGTAGGAAGGCAGGAGATTGTCATCGTTCCGCAGATAAAACCACTGGGAGTCCCAGCCGGCGTGGTTGGTCGATAACCCTACCGGGATGTACTCCCGCGGCCTGTCCGTCTTCCCCGTCTTCTGCACCAGATTGAGGCATCCCGCCCGCACGGGCTTCCTTACGCCCGTGGTTCCGGTGGGGGCATGGAAAAGCTCGCCCCTGTAGAGGTGGAGCCACAGCTCCCAGTGCGGCATCATCCCCAAGTAGCCCTCACATACGGCGGCGAAGACCGCCGCTACGGTGATGGCATTCGGAGAGAAGTGCTGGAGCTCCACCCCATAATGGAAGCAGAGGGCCCGCATGAAGCGGCTCGGGGGCGCGCCCAGGCCGTGGCGGTGGAACTTGGCGAACGACACCACGTAGCCCTCGGGCGGCTGAGGCCTCCTGTGACTCGCTGGCGGCGCGATCCACTATGGCGACGATAGCGAGGTACGGCGGCGCAGCAGTCCCTCTTTCTCAAGCTCTAACAACCGGCGCTCCGTCATCGACGACGGGCGCCAGTCGTCGGCGGCGACGAGTCTTACAGGCATCTCGGCTGGAGGGATAGCGAGATTCACCACAGCTCGAGGTGGCGTGTGCGCGTGAGACGGCGAGAAAGCGAAGGCAACGAGAGTAAAAGCGAGAAGGCGGAAGGGAGAGGAACGGCGGAGACGCCACGACGTATTTATAGGCAGCAGTCCGCCAACGGACAGATCCGAGAAATAAGGTAACTCCCTCCCATAAATGCGCCGTCTAACAGTCCTCTCTCTCCACACAGGACGGACGCTCCGAATTCCACGCCAATACAGTGTCGCAACGTCACTTACCTCAAAAGGCGCGCCCAACGGGCAGAAAGACAAACCGGCACGGCAGTTTCCTTACTTTGTAAGCCAAGGTATGCGCCCAGGATAGTCTCGAGAGGTCGATGGCTGGCCCGTCGAAAGGGTTCGACAGCCGATCTCGAGCGCCAAGAGTCAGGGATCCCCAGCGAGCGGTCGAAAATCGAGGCCCGTCTCGAGGACTCGCTGGCGATGTCCAAGGTAGGGTCGAGACAGTCGAGAGGAATCCCCCCGAAGGGAGGCATCGAGCCGCTGGACTCTATCGAATGAGACCAGTATCCCCGACCACGTCGACCCCGCTTTATGAGGACGCCTCTGGGCTACAGCTGACCCCCTCGAAAGGGGCACAGGTTCTCACTTGGACTACCCGCTAGGAACTCAATCTGGGGTGGAAGACGCTCGCTCTATCGAGAGTACGTCGAAACCTCCACGCAAGGCAAAGCCGAACAGAACCTTCCACCACGGGTGTTGACAGCGTTTCTGCAATTTTGGCAAAATAACCCTCGAAGGAGTTGAATACTCCCTCGAGGGCTCGGGGGCTACCCCCGCGGGGTCGCTCGCGCGCCCCCGTGGAAGCTCGACCGTAAAAACGAAAGTCTCCACTCGAGCGCCAGCGCTCGAATGAAGACTCGGGGGCTACTGTCGAGGGTATCAACAAGGGGTACCCTCACCAATGCGTATAACCAGGCCATCCGTACGCACGCGCGGCCATCAACGGTCGCAGCTTCGAAGACGGAAATGTCGTCGAGCGAATCGGTCAAGGCTCGAGCGACCACTGCCGTCGAATACGGAAGCGGGCTCGAGCGAACCGAGAGGCATCGAGCGCAAGGACACTGTCCGCCGCCTGACGCGCGCACGGGAGCCAGGGCATTTAATGCGCCTGACGCTTCCCCACCTAACACACGGGTCACGGGAGGCTTCTGTCCCATCGTTCTTTTTGCAGCCTTCCCACCGAACGATCAAGGGCGTGTCAGGACGCAGGGAACAAGGATGGAACGTCTAATCGGGAACCCCTCGAGACCTCCAAGGTCAGCGCTCCAGATATCAGCACATTACACGGCGTCCGACCCTCGACCGAACAGGGTCCCTTTCTAGGGGCAAGTTGGGCGTCGACTGACAACACCACAGCTACCCCGCCGGATCCGCCGCCATACTGTACCGGCATGCGACATCAGAACCAGCGCGAGGCGGCGGGCAGGGCCGAACGCAGGAGCACGCGTAATCATCACCGGGCTATCAAGATGGGACGGCTCGAGGCCATGCCGTACGGAAGCCTCGAGTAGGTCAGCGCTCCATGCGGCTATCGACCCCTACTCTAGCGTCTACGCATGTACCCTGGGTCTCTCCTTGGAGCTATAAAAGGAGAGACTCAGGAATAGAACGGGAGGACAAAAAACAAGAAGACAAGTCCACGCTCATGCGTAGTAGAGCTTCACACTTCATACCACGCTTGTATTCGCCCCTGTACAAGCACTTAGGTGCAAGATAATACAAACTCTCTCCCCCCGCTAGACGTAGGGCCTTCTCTTGCCCGAACCAGGATAAATCTCTGTGTCTTCTTGCATCACCATCCGGGAAAGGGAGCACGCATACAAATTTACTCGTTGGTGTGACCCCCCCCCCCCGAGGGAAAACACCGACAGTTGGCGCGCCAGGTAGGGGTCCTGCGTGTTTTTTTTCATCGACTTCCCACTCCTTTCCGGATGGCTACTCTTGCCTCGCCGTTTCCGCGCTCCACGGTGATTTGGTTTGGGAGCCTCGAGTTCATGTCTACGGGCTCCGGCTACGACATGATCTTGCTCTCAGTCAAAGGACCAGGAGGAGCCCGCGTTACGCCAGCACGGTTGAAGGCCCCGAGACGCCCTCACCACCACGCCTCCCCGCCTAAGAAGAGGCGCGGACAGCACCACCGCGGCCCCTCTGCTTCAGCACGACCAACAACTCGTGCGAGGCAGGGCGTAGGCCACAAGTCGGCGGCACCGTGGGACGGAGCAACAAGCGCGACGACTCAGCACCGCGCGACGACGGGAGGTGACACGTCTCGCGCGCTCTCCCCCACCGCTGCTAGGCTACTTCCACACGGGTTGTTCACTCCAAGAGCGGCACTGCCGTTCGGATTGGACAACGCCGCGGCGTCGCTCGCCAGGACGATATGCCCAAACGCCCAGACGTACGTAGAAAGACCAATGGTCCTCCCACGTAGCTCTGAAGCGCGGCAGTCGGCGTCCGAGCTGCCGGACCTCTCCCGAGTACAAGGCCTCCGTCGTCTAGGCCCCGGACGATACTCGATCACCTCCCTCAGGCAACGATTGCTGGAGGAAGGACGTGGGTGTTTCTATGCCGCTGAACCGGACTCCGACTCCGAGACGGACAGCTATGACCCTACGAGGGAATGCTATCACATCGACGGGGCGGTAGAAACTACTGACGAGACCCGGGATGCTGCTGCGGGAGGTCGAGCCCCCGCGGCGCGAGAAGACCCCAGGACGCCTGGGAACGACGGACAGGTCGACCCCCTCATCATGAAGATAGAACCACGTAGCTCGCGCAGCTGCGGGAGCTCAAGATGAAGCTCGACGAAGACCGCGAGCGCCTCGTCCTGCTCGAGCAAATCCTCGAGCAAGACCTGCCCTACCCACCGGGCGGAAGTGTCCGTAGACGCGCTCGAGAGGTACATCGACAGATCGTCGGCGGCTCAGAACCAGAGCAACCTGTCGGCCGTTTCCCTCGAGCAGGCCAGAATGTAGTGGCAGCGACGATGCTGCTACGTAACATGCCAGAGCCGTCGAATTCCCAGGCCGACGCATTCGAGATGAGGTACAGACATTGCTCCAGGTGGCGGCGGTTCAACAAGCTGAAAGTTCGGCGTCTCGACGGCGAGGAGCTGCCACAGAGAAGCGCGACGAACAGCCTCTAAACGAAGAGGAGGTGTCAGTCCAACAACAACCTCCCCCTCGAGGTAGAAAGACCGCTCTCATCCTCCCCGTCGACGGTCAACATCGACACGACGCGCGGCACGACATCAAAGAAAATCGACGCCGCCGGCATGGAGACGCGGAAGAGCGCGGTTATAGCGCGCATCGCGGTGGGAGATACGACAGCGACGAGGACCGGGTGGCCCCCGAGCCACCAGGCCCACGGGTGTTCAGCAGGGAGCGTCGCGAAGTCTTTGCAGCAAGAATGGCGGTGCCCCAATACCTTAGCTGGTCAAGCACTCCTATCACTTTCGACCGAGAAGACCACCCCGACAAGGTAGTCGCCCCAGGCGTCTACCCGCTCGTCGTCGACCCCATCATTGTCAACACCCGGCTCTCGAAAGTGCTAATGGACGGCGGTAGCAGCCTCAACATCATCTACCTCGAGACCCTTGACCTCCTCGGCATAGATAGAGGGAAGCTCCAACCAAGTGCCGGCGGGTTCCATGGCGTCGTGCCAGGAAAAAAGGCGCTGCCAGTAGGTCGAATTGACTTACCGGTCTGCTTCGGCACGGCGGCCAACTTCAGGAAGGAGACCCTCACCTTCGAGGTGGTTGGGTTTCGAGGCACATACCACGCCATCATCGGGCGCCCGGGCTACGCCAAGTTCATGGCTATACCCAACTACACCTACTTGAAGCTGAAGATGCCCGGTCCCAAAAGTATCATCACTGTCAGTTCCTCCTTCGAGCACGCGTACGAGTGCGACGTCGAGTGCGTCGAGTACGGGGAGGCGGTCGAGAACTCCACCGAGCTCGTCGCGAAGCTCGAGGCCCTGGCCGCTGAGGCTCCAGAGCCTAAGCGCCACGCGGGCAGCTTCGAGGCGGCGGAAGGAACCAAGAAGATCCCGCTCGACCCCAACAACTCCGACGGCAAGGTGCTGACGATCAGCACCGACCTCGACCCCAAATAGGAAGCGGTGCTCGTCGACTTTCTCTGTGCAAATGCCGACATGTTTGCATGGAGTCCCTCGGACATGCCAGGCATACCGAGGGAAGTCGCCGAGCACTCCTTGGAGATTCGAGCCGGTTCCAAGCCAGTGAAGCAGCGGTTGCGCCGATTCGACGAGGAGAAGCGCAAGATCATTGGCGAGGAAGTCCACAAGCTTTTGATGGCCGGATTCATCAAGGAGGTTCATCATCCTGACTGGTTAGCAAACCCTGTATTAGTTAAGAAAAAGAATGGGAAAATGAGAATGTGTGTCGATTATACTAGTCTGAATAAAGCATGTCCGAAAGTTCCCTTTCCATTGCCACGCATTGATCAGATTGTCGATTCTACCGCGGGATGTGAAACCCTTTCTTTCCTTGATGCATATTCTGGTTACCACCAAATAAAAATGAAGGAGTCCGACCAGCTCGCGACCTCTTTCATCACGCATTTTGGGATGTATTGCTACGTGACCATGCCATTCGGGCTTCGAAACGCGGGAGCCACGTATCAACGTTGCATGCTCCACGTGTTTGGCGAACATATAGGGTCCACGGTCGAGGCCTACGTCGACGACATTGTCGTCAAGTCAAAGCGACGAGGAGACCTGATCCAGGACCTCGAGATTGCCTTTAGCTGCCTACGCACCAGCCGGATCAAGCTCAATCCCGAGAAGTGCGTTTTCGGTGTGCCTCGAGGCATGCTCCTAGGTTACATCGTTTCGCAGCGCGGCATCGAGGCCAACCCCGAGAAAGTCTCGGCCATCACGAAAATGGGGCCGATCCGAGACATCAAGGGTGTACAGAGAGTCACGGGGTGCCTGGCGGCTCTGAGCCGTTTCATCTCGAGACTAGGAGAAAAGGCATTGCCATTATATCGACTCCTAAAGAAGGTCGAGCGTTTTTCTTGGACCCCCGAGGCCGAGGAAGCACTCGAAAGGCTGAAGAAGACGTTGACCTCGGCCCCAGTCCTGGTTCCACCTCAACCTGCAGAGCCGCTGCTCCTCTACGTCGCATCGACGACCCAGGTCGTCAGCGCGGCGGTGGTGGTCGAAAGACAAGAGGAGGGTCATGCGCTGCCGGTCCAAAGGCCAGTCTATTTCGTCAGCGAGGTGCTTTCGGAGACCAAGATGCGTTATCCCCAAATCCAGAAGCTGATCTACGCCGTAATCCTTGCCCGCCGCAAGCTGCAGCATTACTTCCTCGGTCACCCCATCACGGTGGTTTCGTCTTTCCCTTTAGGAGAAATAATCCAGAGCAAAGAGGCCACCGGAAGAATAGCAAAATGGTCGGTCGAGCTCATGAGTGAGACTCTCACTTACGCGCCTCGGAAGGCCATCAAATCGCAAGCCCTGGTAGACTTCGTCGCGGAATGGACGGACTCCCAGCTTCCCCCGACTCAGGTCCAGGCGGAGCTGTGGACAATGTATTTCGACGGGTCACTCATGAAAACTGGGGCCGGGGCCGGCCTGCTGTTCATCTCGCCCTTAGGCGTCCACATGAGGTATGTAATCAGGATTCATTTTGCCGCATCTAACAATGTCGCAGAATATGAGGCCCTGGTCAACGGTCTCAAGATCGCTATCGAGTTAGGAGTCCGACGCCTCGACGTCCGAGGTGACTCCCAACTCGTCATCGACCAAGTAATGAAAACCTCGAGCTGCCACGACCCAAAAATGGAAGCGTACTGCAAGGAGGTCCGCCGACTCGAAGACAGGTTCCACGGTCTCGAGCTTGTCCATGTCGCTCGACGCTACAACGAGGCAGCCGACGAACTCGCCAAGATCGCATCGACCAGAGGCACGGTGTCGCCTGATGCATTCTCAAAAGATCTTCATGAGCCATCCGTCGACCTAGGCACGGGGGCTGGCGTCGACGCCACCACCGCCCAACCAGCCAACGCTGTCGATACGCTCTTGATGGTGGAAGAGATGATGGGGATAGAACGACGACCAGGTCGACCATTCGATTGGCGCACACCGTTCCTCGACTGCCTTATCCGCGGCGAATTGCCAGAAGACAAGTCAGAAGCTCGTCGTATCGCTCGGCGGGCCAAATCATATGTGATCTATGGCGAAGACAACGAGCTATATCGACGGAGCCCGATGGGGGTCTTGCAACGTTGCATCACTGTGGAAGAAGGCCGAAAACTCCTCGATGACCTGCACTCGGGGGCTTGCGGTCACCACGCCGCTCCACGGACCCTTGTAGGGAACGCTTTTCGACAAGGCTTCTACTGGCCAACGGCCGTGGCGGACGCCATCGAGCTCGTAAGATCATGTCACGGGTGTCAGTTCTACGCCAAGCAGACGCATCTGCCTGCCCACGCTCTTCAGATGATCCCCATTACCTGGCCGTTTGCGGTGTGGGGGCTCGATTTAGTAGGACCTCTGCAAAAGGCAAAAGGAGGATTCACCCATTTGCTGGTGGCCATTGACAAGTTCTCCAAATGGATCAAGGCTCGACCCATCACCAACATCCGCTCCGAGCAGGCCCTCCTTTTCTTTACCGACATTATCCATCGGTTTGGGATCCCCAATGTCATCATCACCGACAACGGCACCCAGTTCACCGGCAAAAAGTTCTTGGACTTCTGCGATCGGCATCACATCCGTGTGAACTGGTCTGCAGTAGCCCACCCTCGAACTAATGGCCAAGTCGAGCGTGCCAACGGCATGATTTTGCAAGGATTCAAGCCAAGGATCTACAATCAATTGAAGAAATTCGGCAAAAAATGGGTCGAGGAGCTTTCCTCAGTCCTATGGAGCCTTAGGACAACACCAAGCAGGGCCACAAAATACACCCCGTTCTTCATGGTCTACGGCTCTGAGGCCATCCTCCTCACAGACCTCGAGTATGGGTCACCTCGACTCAAGGCCTACAACGAGCAATCGAACAAAGAGACTCAAGAAAACGCGGTCGACCAACTTGAGGAGGCTAGAGACATGGCCCTCCTCAACTCTGCTAGATATCAGCAAAGGCTTCGACGCTACCACGACAAGCATGTGCGCAAGAGGGACCTCAACGTTGGCGACCTAGTCCTACGACGCCGGCAAAGCAATCAGGGACGCCACAAGCTGACCCCGCCTTGGGAAGGTCCGTACGTGGTAGCCGAGGTCCTGAAGCCGGGAACGTACAAGCTGGCGGACGAAAAAGGGGCAATTCTCACCAACGCATGGAACATCGAACAGCTACGTCGATTCTACCCCTAGAAGTTCTAAGCTTATGTTCCTGCTTACGTTTTGTACCAAGACTTTGTAAACGAATGAATGAATAAATAAAGTCTTTCCCTCGAAACAATTCTTCTTTCTTTGCGCCGAGAAGATTAATAAATCACGATCTCGACGTTAGAAGGGGGCGCCGACTATGACCCATCATAGTCAGCACCCCCTCGGGGGACGACACCCCCCCCCCCCGAGTATCGAAAAAACCGAGAAGTTTTCTTTTCTTACGTAGTAAACCTTGCACGGTTCAAGTTGCTAAGGCACCTCGAGCCCCTCAAAGGCCGAGGGACAACGAGCTGGAGAATTCCTACGCCCCCGGGCTACGGAAACTCTACTCGCTTCCCCACCATTGAAGTGATCGTGGTGATCTTTTACGAAAAATCGAGCAAGGGATACAAACGTGGGCGCAAAGAGAGACGAAAGCATCAAGCGGAAAGACAAAATAAGCATCTGACAATTACGAAAGCGATACAGCATCAGTTAACCACAGAATTCACAAAGTATTGTACAAGGGGCCTCAGGCGCCCTGAGCAGGCTCGCAGGCCTTAGTCCGCGGCACGATCCTCACCGCCCTCGCCTCCGCCCGAGCTAGCCTCAGGAGGGAGCACCTCAGGCTCGAAAAGCTTGGCCAACCTTTCCACAGGAGCCTCCGCGTCGTCGATCAAGGCATGGAGCCTCTCCTCGTTCTCCACGTCGGTCTTGGAGATGTCGGTGACGAAGCCATGGGATACCACCTCCATGTCGTAGGAGAAGCCCGAGCAGACAACCGCCATCGCCCGCTTCACCCCGATGTGGAGGGCGTCCCGCACCCGATCTCGCAGCGTCGCGCCTATGTAGCACAACTGGTCGACCAGGGCGTCGCCTCGAGCGTCTTCCCTCGACTCATCCATAGGCTCGACCTCCCAAGAGGTCGAGAGATCACTTATCGCCGTCCGTACTCGACGGTTCAAAGCAACCTCCGCCTCGAGCTGAGCCTTGGCGTTGCGAGCCTCGGCTTGGACGGCCAGGAGCTCGTCCTTGAGCCCTGTAAAAGCCAATACAAAGAGACCTTAGGAAAAACTAAGCACACCTCGGAAAAAGAAATCTGATAGAGGAAACATACCGCGTACGGTCTCCTCGAGGGCCGTGTTCTCGCCAACCAGCCTGGTGTTGGCCCCCTCGATCTCTTTGTTGGAGCGTGCCAGCTCGGTGTTGGCAACGCAGAGATCCTCGATCGCCTTGCCAGCCTGAGCAATGGCCCCACTCTTCTCTAGCAATTCTCCCTTCAGACGCTCGACGTCGTTAGAGAGACTGCGGGATCGAGCCCGCTCCGCCTCGAGATCTTCGAGGGCCTTCTTCTTGGCTTCCTCCGCGGCGCCCCTGGCGACCTCGCCGTTCACGTGCTCCACCTTCATCTTTCGGAAGGACTCTCGGAGAGAGTCCAGGTCGGATTTAAGGAGGCCCTTCTCCTTGTCCAGATCCGCGATAACGCTCTTGTAGGACAGGGCCTCCTCCCGGGCTCTGGACGCGGCTTCCTCGACCGTAAGAGCCCGCTCCCGTAGCTGCATCGTCTCCTCCTCCGCCTTCTTCGAAGCTTCTCGGGCCTCGACCAAGGCAGCCTCCCTCGCCTTCTTCTCCTCCTCGAGTGCTATGAGATCCTTATAAGCTTTAAGGAGCTTTTCCTGCGACTCGAGGAGTTGATCCTTGAGGAGGGGAAGCTGCTCCCAGCCGCCTCTCGTGGCGTGTATGAAACTGGACTTGATGCGGGAGGTCTCTTTCATGTCCTGCGAACCAAGGGTTGAATGGTTAGAACACGAAAACCAAAAGGCACCACAAGGATTGAAGTTCGAAAAGCACTTACGAAATAAGCCGGGCCGAGCCCGTTGTTGATAACGTCTGAGAGGAGCCCCACCACATGCTTCATCCAAAGGCGGAGCTCCTCGACGTGCTCCCACTTCTCTGCCTCCTTCCGATCGTCCAGAAAGATGTTAGGCTCGGACGGGTCGTGGGAGGCCCGGATGCGGATCCGATCGGGGCACCAGTGCTCCATCTCCCGGTCGGCCCGTGCCTTGACACCGCGGATGAGATTCTCGACGGTCTCAAGGGAGCCCCCATGGCGCAGGAACAGGTCGACGAGGCATGGGAACCGCCCGTCGTCGTCCACCGTCTTCCAGGTACCGCCCTTGGTCCCCGACGTCCCGATTTCATCCTCCTCGGAGGGAAAGCGGTCCTCCCATGCCCGACGCTCCCGGAGGAACCCTAGGGCGATCCCGTCCATGCCGTAGATCGTCCGCTTGATCTCGGACTCAGGGTCGGTGGGGGTGCGCATCATGCAGGCGAGCGCCACCACTCCATCCGCACGCCCCGGCTCTGCCTGGATCGTGGCGGGTGCCCCCGGGAGGAGCCACGCTGGGGTCGGGGGGCCGTACGCCGGCAAATCCTCTTCTTGTTCGCCGGGCCCTTGCGGCTCCGGTAGCACTGGCTGGGCCGAACCTTGGGGCGGAGGCTCGAGCGGTCCCTCCTCTTGACCCGCCTGCCGCTGCTGCAGTTGCTGCTGCGGTGGTTGCTGCTGTTGTTGGTGCTGCAGTTGCTGCTGCGGTGGTTGCTGCTGTTGTTGCTGCTGCAGTTGCTGCTGCGGTGGTTGCAGCTGTTGTTGCTGTTGCTGCTGCTGCTGTTGTTGTTGCTGCTGTTGCTGTGCCTCATGCTCCTGTGACCGCCGCGCCGCCTCGCGCTCCCGCTGTTCATCCTCCTCCCTCTTCTTCCTCTGCTCCTCGAGGGTGCAGAGGCCGGCGGGCCAGGGAGTCGATCCCGCGACGTTAGGGGTCGACGCTTCCTCCTCCATAGGGCGAGCGCCCCCAGACGCTTCGTTACCATCGGACTTATCGCTGATGGTGATGGGTTCCCCCTCGACCCCCAATCGGGGGAGCTCGGGGGCTCCCTCTGACGCTTGCGTCTGGGGCGCCTCATCACGAGTCGGCGGCAACGGAGTAGGCGCGGGACGAGGCGGAGCCCTCTCGACGCCGGCTGGAGGTTGGGAGCTGGAGGAGCCTACGAAACAAAGGGTAAGGGTCAGACGTTATGATAACCGACACAGGAACGTCGCAACGCCCAGAAATAAACTACGAACCAGGTTCCTTGGAGGCGGCACCCATTCTGAGCTTCTTTGCCATGGACGGCTGGGCCTGCTCAAGGGTCCGCTTCAGCCTGAGAAAAGGTTGGCATATGAGGAAAGGTGGAAGAATGGGAAGACAAAAACCGCAACATCAAAAAGGCTTACCCCACAGGGAGAACGGCTCGCCTTCCGCCACCCCTACCAGTGGGCCTCGAGCCACCCCGCGTCGGGGCTCCAGACCCCTCGAGGGCAGGCACTGGCTTAGGCGCGTTGGTCCCCGCCTGGCGGGCGCCGGGACTGGCGCTCCTACGGTCGGCATCTCCTTTCTCAGAGGCCGCGGCGCGACCACGAGTTAGTGGCCCCGACGCCTGGGGCCTAGGGGAGGGCGCGGTGCGTCTTGGCCCGCCTTGGGCGCGGGAGGGGTGTCGGCCCGGGGGCGACGAGATCCGCTCGGACCCTCCTCTGGCGCCTCCGTCCGGGGGGCGTCGACGTCACCTCGAGGCAGGCCCTCGAGAATCCGATCGAGGCGCGACGCCATCCCCTCGGAATCGTCGCTGTCCTCGTCATCATCGTCATCATCGTTAGGGGATTCCTCCTCAGGCTCCCCCCTCTGCCTGGATTTGGCTCGACGCGCCTCTAATGCTTGGCGGTCGAGGTTTTTCTTCTTCTCCCCCTTCTTTGCAGAGTCCTTCGCAGACTTTAGCTTTTCGGCAGATTGGCGCCGTTTGTCACGATCGACCTCGTCCTCCTTTACCGGAGGCCTCGAGGACCGGACATCAATCCGACCCTGCCAAAACTAAGGTAGACTTAGAAAAAAGAGAGGGGAGAAAGGAAACCCAGAATCGAGGCTGCGCGCAAAAAGAAGGCGTACCAGATCGATCGAGCCTGCGTCAGGTCTCATGGGGAAGCCGTTAACATGCTCCGGCTGAAAATCACCGGCAATTGCAGCCCTGACTCGGGCCGCGACTTCGTCGTCCGCCGGAGCCTCGTTGGACATCCGACACGCCTCAAGGTCCCGAGATGAGACACCAGGGCCCATCTCGTCCGTCCTCAACGGTCGAGACATCAAAGGGAGAACTCTCCGGTGATGGACGGCCGAGAGGACGAGAGCGGCGGTCAAACCCTCCTGGCGAAGCTTCTTCAGGGCGTCGAGGAGGGGGTCGAGCCGAGGTTGATGAGCTTGGACGACGCCGTATGTCCAATCCGCTGGACGCTCCATGATCAGACGGCCCGAGTAGGAAGGCAGGAGATTGTCATCGTTCCGCAGATAAAACCACTGGGAGTCCCAGCCGGCGTGGTTGGTCGATAACCCTACCGGGATGTACTCCCGCGGCCTGTCCGTCTTCCCCGTCTTCTGCACCAGATTGAGGCATCCCGCCCGCACGGGCTTCCTTACGCCCGTGGTTCCGGTGGGGGCATGGAAAAGCTCGCCCCTGTAGAAGTGGAGCCACAGCTCCCAGTGCGGCATCATCCCCAAGTAGCCCTCACATACGGCGGCGAAGACCGCCGCTACGGTGATGGCATTCGGAGAGAAGTGCTGGAGCTCCACCCCATAATGGAAGCAGAGGGCCCGCATGAAGCGGCTCGGGGGCGCGCCCAGGCCGTGGCGGTGGAACTTGGCGAACGACACCACGTAGCCCTCGGGCGGCTGAGGCCTCCTGTGACTCGCTGGCGGCGCGATCCACTATGGCGACGATAGCAAGGTACGGCGGCGCAGCAGTCCCTCTTTCTCAAGCTCTAACAACCGGCGCTCCGTCATCGACGACGGGCGCCAGTCGTCGGCGGCGACGAGTCTTACAGGCATCTCGGCTGGAGGGATAGCGAGATTCACCACAGCTCGAGGTGGCGTGTGCGCGTGAGACGGCGAGAAAGCGAAGGCAACGAGAGTAAAAGCGAGAAGGCGGAAGGGAGAGGAACGGCGGCGACGCCACGACGTATTTATAGGCAGCAGTCCGCCAACGGACAGATCCGAGAAATAAGGTAACTCCCTCCCATAAATGCGTCGTCTAACAGTCCTCTCTCTCCACACAGGACGGACGCTCCGAATTCCACGCCAATACAGTGTCGCAACGTCACTTACCTCAAAAGGCGCGCCCAACGGGCAGAAAGACAAACCGGCACGGCAGTTTCCTTACTTTGTAAGCCAAGGTATGCGCCCAGGATAGTCTCGAGAGGTCGATGGCTGGCCCGTCGAAAGGGTTCGACAGCCGATCTCGAGCGCCAAGAGTCAGGGATCCCCAGCGAGCGGTCGAAAATCGAGGCCCGTCTCGAGGACTCGCTGGCGATGTCCAAGGTAGGGTCGAGACAGTCGAGAGGAATCCCCCCGAAGGGAGGCATCGAGCCGCTGGACTCTATCGAATGAGACCAGTATCCCCGACCACGTCGACCCCGCTTTATGAGGACGCCTCTGGGCTACAGCTGACCCCCTCGAAAGGGGCACAGGTTCTCACTTGGACTACCCGCTAGGAACTCAATCTGGGGTGGAAGACGCTCGCTCTATCGAGAGTACGTCGAAACCTCCACGCAAGGCAAAGCCGAACAGAACCTTCCACCACGGGTGTTGACAGCGTTTCTGCAATTTTGGCAAAATAACCCTCGAAGGAGTTGAATACTCCCTCGAGGGCTCGGGGGCTACCCCCGCGGGGTCGCTCGCGCGCCCCCGTGGAAGCTCGACCGTAAAAACGAAAGTCTCCACTCGAGCGCCAGCGCTCGAATGAAGACTCAGGGGCTACTGTCAAGGGTATCAACAAGGGGTACCCTCACCAATGCGTATAACCAGGCCATCCGTACGCACGCGCGGCCATCAACGGTCGCAGCTTCGAAGACGGAAATGCCGTCGAGCGAATCGGTCAAGGCTCGAGCGACCACTGCCGTCGAATACGGAAGCGGGCTCGAGCGAACCGAGAGGCATCGAGCGCAAGGACACTGTCCGCCGCCTGACGCGCGCACGGGAGCCAGGGCATTTAATGCGCCTGACGCTTCCCCACCTAACACACGGGTCACGGGAGGCTTCTGTCCCATCGTTCTTTTTGCAGCCTTCCCACCGAACGATCAAGGGCGTGTCAGGACGCAGGGAACAAGGATGGAACGTCTAATCGGGACCCCCTCGAGACCTCCAAGGTCAGCGCTCCAGATATCAGCACATTACACGGCGTCC
Source organism: Sorghum bicolor (assembly GCF_000003195.3). Taxonomy (NCBI): domain Eukaryota; kingdom Viridiplantae; phylum Streptophyta; class Magnoliopsida; order Poales; family Poaceae; genus Sorghum; species Sorghum bicolor. Next base: position 27,457,963 of record NC_012870.2, on the reverse strand, counting down.
GACCCTCGACCGAACAGGGTCCCTTCCTAGGGGCAAGTTGGGCGTCGACTGACAACACCACAGCTACCCCGCCGGATCCGCCGCCATACTGTACCGGCATGCGACCTCAGAACCAGCGCGAGGCGGCGGGCAGGGCCGAACGCAGGAGCACGCGTAATCATCACCGGGCTATCAAGATGGGACGGCTCGAGGCCATGCCGTACGGAAGCCTCGAGTAGGTCAGCGCTCCATGCGGCTATCGACCCCTACTCTAGCGTCTACGCATGTACCCTGGGTCTCTCCTTGGAGCTATAAAAGGAGAGACTCAGGAATAGAACGGGAGGACAAAAAACAAGAAGACAAGTCCACGCTCATGCGTAGTAGAGCTTCACACTTCATACCACGCTTGTATTCGCCCCTGTACAAGCACTTAGGTGCAAGATAATACAAACTCTCTCCCCCCGCTGGACGTAGGGCCTTCTCTTGCCCGAACCAGGATAAATCTCTGTGTCTTCTTGGATCACCATCCGGGAAAGGGAGCACGCATACAAATTTACTCGTTGGTGTGACCCCCCCGAGGGAAAACACCGACATGCATGTAGTAAAAACATCATTTTCCAACACAATACCCATTTCAGCAGCAACATGAGAAATATCATTATTTGACAAAACAGCAAAGGAATTGTTTTTGTGGGTGTTACCTTCCAGATTTCTTTTCAGAGCTTCCTTCTCCACTTTCTCCATGGTAGTTAGATGTGCATCCTTCTTGAGCCTCTCACTCCTTCTCTTCACAATGACCTGAGCCTCCATCTTAGTATCATCACTGTCCCCATCTAGAAGCTTCACATCATCCACAACATTCAATTCATCAATCTTGGCTTGCTGATTATTATCCATTTCCATACTCTCTTGAGTGTTTATAATACTGTCATCAGAGATAAACACCTCAGGGTATAGAGACCCTCCACTTGTCTTCATAGATTCTTTTTCAATCTCAGTAACCTCTATCTCCATATCCACATTAGCTGGATTATCATCACCAGATATCCCTTGCTTCTTCTGAGCCACATTACCTGTAAATTCAGCTTGCATGAACCAAACTTGCTTGTTACATTGGTCATCTTTAGTGCCTGAAGAAGACTGACCAGTCTGATCCAAACCAGATAACTTCAATATTTTTTTACCAAATGAATCACTGTTAGAATTTGAAACCTCAAAGGAATCAGGAATGTGTACCTTCTCTCCATCACTATCTCCAGCAGTATTGCATTGATTTTTCTGAGCATCATTCATTGTTTTGGTAAAAGATTTTCTTTTATAGTCAATCTTGGGAGGTGCAGACCAATAGATTTGTTGATTTTTACCATAATCTTGGTCATTTGCTTGTCTAGATCCAGATCCCACATCATCACCTTCACCCTCTTGTTCACCAAGTTGATGACTACCAGAAGATGTATCAGCTTTAGATTTCTTGTTGGGGCGGTCCTCACCAACCTTGATACCACTCCTCAGAACTTTATCACCACCCTCACTTGGCACTTCCCTCTCAAAGCCAAAGTCAATGATATACATGCCCAGCGTCCCTTCAGCAGTTTTTGGCACCTTGGTCACATCACGGCAAGCTATCCTCATACGGACATAATCATACCTATATCTGGAGCTCTTGATCAGCTGGTATTTTGCTCACCCTAAACCAACCAGATTGCAGAACCCCTTTGGCACCCACAGCTGGAGACCAAGCCTCAATTCTGAGTTGAGCATCATTTCTCAAAGTAAAGCTTTTGAGTCTACTCCATTCCTGAGTCACTTTTGGGGTTGGGAACCTTAACAGAAATTTGTTCTCTCCAACTGGTCTAGCTATCCACCTCTAGGAATCACCACCAATCAGATTAGTGAATTCCATTTCAATCAGTTTAGCATTAACATCCCCACTTACAACAGATATCACAGTTGTACTGGATTTCTCTCTAGCAACCCTAGGATCAATGCATTCATCAATATAAAAGAAACTCTAATCCTCAACCTGTGTAGCACACAACTCAGGACCATAATGCCATGGCAGACATTTTTTCCAGTCAAAAGTGTTGTGATTGGCAAACCCACATCTCTCACAAAACTGGCGACGACAATCTTGAGTGTTATGATTGTACATACCACATTTTTCACAAGCAGTTCTCTCATTCATACCACTGCTAGGAATCTGTTGAGGCTTACCTTCACTAGGATGGCCAGCAGATGGTGGGTAGCCTTTAGCCCAAGAACTCTGTGTGTCTTCCTGCTTCCCCAACTGGCCTTCCCATCTGTATTTCACTGGATCTGGATTTTGCCCAACTTCCTCCTTTCCTTGAGATTCCGCATTGGGTTTCGACCCCTCCTTCATTTCTGGCATCCCTCCATCCTTGCGCTTCCAAGAGTTGATGCGAGGAGGCATGCGCCCCCTCCCTCTCTTCGGGAAACCACCCCCAAAACCTCCACGACTCTGGCCAGAGTCATTCCCCCGCCCCCCGCCTCGATTCTGCATGTCGACCCGGACGATGGGGGCTGGAACCACTCTTACCGCCGCAGCGTAGGATTTCGCCAGTGCCCCCTTCCACAGGTGGCCGACGAATCTTGACAGATTAGCTAGGGTTTTTTGTTGTGGCTGGAAACTGAAAGGTGTGAGGTCGAGTTGCCCCCCATCCTCTCGGGTAATGTTATCACAACCAGCTATATGGTCCCTTCCATCGCGGTGACCCACTTCATTATTCTCACCCCTCACCTGATAAGCGCCACGTGTCTCCAATTTTGGTCGGGGACTGAGAATACCCGACACCATTCTCACCTTAGGAGGTGAACGGAACCAGTGCGAATTCCACAATTGCCCTCCCTTTTCTTGAACATTGCGTCTGAACTCATCACCAACACTGTCATTGTGTTTGCTAGACCAGAACAGCTCAATTGGGACCGATTTCAGACGAATAGCGTCATCGGTGATTCTTGTAAATGAAGAATTTCGAAACCTTGGATTAAATTTTTGGTTGTGACAACCTCGTGTTGTTTCTCTGATTCGATTAGAGTCATTCAGAGTAGGAAAGTTCCTATCGCCATCCACAGGCCTCGATGGAAAGGACTTCTGATGAAAATGATTAATACTTCCTGACCAAACTTTCGGGCCCTCAAAAATGCCTACTCGTCTCGCCATTAGCGGATGTTGAAGCTTCAGGAAACCAAAGGACAATAAAGACGAAAGCGAACCAAAGGATATACAAACCAAAGAGCAGTTGACAAAGTAAGGAGATTCAGGGAAGTTATCCTAGTGCCAGAAAGAGCCCACACTTTTCTAATTTTTTCACCTAGACAAAGTGTCGAACACCTAGCCGGCAACCTTGAAAAGTCCGACACCGGCCAGCACACGCTGAGCTCGGACACCCGCAATCATAGCGAAGAAAACAGAGGATGCTCAGAAGAACACAGACAGAGTTACCTCAACACCTCTCTGTCGTCAGAGAACTGATTGCTGATAGTTCGCCACCTCCCTCTTCTCGCGCCTCAGTGCTTGTCAGCGCGCGAACGTCCTCGCGCTGTTTTCGGTGACCGCGTGCGGAAGGAAACCCTGTGACTGCCGGAGCGCGAGTACGCTGCGGCGGCGACCAGGTGGCGGCAGCGAGATCACCAGCGAGCGGAGCGAGGAGAGCGGAGCGGCCTAGATTGACCTGATTAGCCGCTTCACTGGACTTGTGACTTGTCTTATTACTTGCTAGGGAGGAGTTCTATGACTGGAGTTGGGCTTGGGCCTGGGCTCCTCTTTGATCCCTCATGGAGCGCACAAAGTTCCTTCCATAAAGCATGGGTGGTTTTGTGGCTCTGAACGCGGTTGAACACCTCTTTGCAAAGACCACTAAAGATGTGGTTTTTGGCCTTTGCATTCCACTTCTCGTTTTCTTGCTCTTGTGGAGTAAGAGCGGTGTTCTTTGCCGGAGGGGTAAACCCTTCGGTCGCGGCTTTTAGGCACTTTACATCACATGCCTCAAGGTATGACTCCATCCGTATTTTCCAATACGGGAAGTCATCCGCATCGAACATGGGTGGCGGTCCATCCCCGTTAGACATCTTTCTCTAGGCAGTGAAACCTAAATAATGAGCACTAGGCTCTGATACCAATTGAAAGGATCAAGATGCCCACGAGGAGGGGGGGGGTGAATTGGGCTTCTCTAAAAATTTAAGCAACCTATAAGCTCCAATTCAACCCCCTGTGCCTAGTGTGACTAGAGAGCTACCGGATGAAAGTTTTGCAACCTAGTTCCAATCCTATTCTAGCATGGCAATTCTAAGAATGTAAAAACACAAAGTAAATGCTAGAATGTAAAGGAGTAGTGGAAGAAAGTGTTCGGCGATGTTTTGCCGAGGTATCGGAGAGTCGCCACTCTCCACTAGTCCTCGTTGGAGCACCCGCGCAAGGGTCTTGCTCCCCCTTGGTCCGCGCAAGGACGAAATGCTCTCTACGGGCTGATTCTTCGACACTCCGTCACGGAGAATCGCCCAAAAACCGCTCACAAGCTTGACACGAGCCACCCACAAGAACTCCGGGCGGTCTTCGTGCCTCCAATCACCACCGAACCGTCTAGGTGATGGCGATCACCAAGAGTAACAAGCAAAGAACTCTCACTTGACCCAAACAAGGCTCTAGAGAGTGGTGAATGCATACTTGACTCTTGGAATTCACTAGAGAAGGATTCTCTCAAGAAATCACTCAAATCTCAATCCTCTCTAGGCTCTTGCTACTCTCTTGCTCCACAACAAGTTTCTCTGATGTTCAAATGGGCAAGAGAGCTCTGCACCGGACGCTGTTAATGTTGCACCGGGGTCACCGAAGTCCAAAGGTCACCCAAACGTTTTCCACTGAAAACGGGGTCACCGGACGCTGTTAATGTTGCACCGGATGCTCTGCACCGAGCGTTCGGTGACACACAACGGCTAACTGTACCTGCGTCTGACAGGTCATCGGACGCTACCTCTCAGCATCCGGTGGCACCGTCCGGTGCTCTGGGGAGTTTTACAAACTCCCTGAGTATGGGACCGGACGCTACCCGGTGCGTCCGGTGCTCAAGAGAAGTTTACAACCTCCCTGGGTGTGGGACCGGACGCTGCCCGGTGAGTCCGGTGCCAGCGTCCGGTGCCTAACCCTAAGCACTGAAACCCTCCAACGGCTAAGGACCTCACCCGATGCTACCTCTCAGCGTTCGGTGCCTCCTTAGGCACCCTCACTTCGTCGAAACGCGATCGCTCCAAAACGAAGTTGGTTCCTCTCGATCTAAGGACTATCTCTGAGCTGCCTAGAGCTGGGTTTACCAAGTGTGCACCACACCTAAACCTAAAGCCTTGCCTAAGTCAAGCTACTAGATCAAAGCCCCTCTTAATAGTACGGCCAAAGGAGAACAAAGTCCTAAACTACACTAAGTGCCCTTCTTCACCATATGGCACTTAGACCTAGTCTAGTCTTGACGATGTCCAACCATCCTTTGAAAACCGAAACGATTTCCACTATTAAGTAGGCATGTACGTCCTTGTCCATCGAGTACCTATTACCATGACCTCACTAATGACTTTGCCTCTGCAAAACACACGTTAGTCACAGTAATCAACATTGTCATTAATCACCAAAATCACTAGGGGCCTAGATGCTCTTTCACAGACGAACAAGATGGCCATCATCCTCGACTTCGCGGCCATGGCGAGCGGCTTTACATTCATCGTCAGCTTTAACAGCTTTACCGCCACGACCATAGAGGAGGTGTAGATCTGATCTGTGCCAATCACTTCTTCATTGACGTCGGCTGTGGCTCCAACCACGCTGGCAACGACTCCGACTACTCCAGCAACGTCTCCGACCACGCCGACAACGTGTCATCCGCTTCCCTGCTACAAAGGGAGGCAGATCGACGACACCGACCTGCTCAGGCTATCGACCAAATTGTTTGGCCTACTTGCTCTGACCACAAGTTGCAATAATAATCACCGTAAAGAACGGCGCTACGACAACCGCAACCACTGTCATGAAACAAGTCAAAAAACTCGAAGGCTAAACAATTTTATCACCACCGACCAGACTTTCGTCCAAAAATAAGTGCACTTCTAATATTTTATTTATTTTTGGCATAATATTTAACATTATTATCCTTCAAAACAACTTTTTAATTAGGCGACTAGTTTTTTCTCCTACACGAGTTTTTCAGAACCGGCATTGTCTCCGACTCCTCCCTACACGTGCACGAGATCTGCCCTCTGCGTTCCGGGTGATCGGCAGTAGCTCTCTGGCGAGGCTGGCATTCCTAAGTGTGTCTAGGTTCCGCACCTCATGGTGATTGTTGGCTAGACCAGAGCTGGTACAAGCTCTAGGATGAATTAACCACTCGTGCTAATTTTAATATAACAAAAAATCTAAAACTTATCTTAGTGCTGATTTTTTATCTAGAGTTTATTTATACATCATGTACTACCTATTCTCTATATTTATTTTTCAGGAGTTTGGCTCAGTCGACAAGCTACGCTCGGGGACTCGTCGACTATTCCCTACGCTGTGCCCGGGGACTGCTCCGACCACCGAGCACGTTTACGTTCCCAACCACGCTCGGGGACTTGTCAACTACTCTCTACGCTGTGCTCGAAGACTATGCCGACCACCGAGCACGTTTACGTTCCCAACCACGCTCGGGGACTTGTCCACCAGTCCCTACACCGTGCTCGAGGACTGTACCGACCACCGAGCACGTCTACATTCTCAACCGTGCTCGGAGACTCGTCAATCACTCCCTTCACTATGCTCGGGGCTTGCTTCGATCACTATTCAACCACAGCTTGGGGACTGTTCTTCTCAGTTACATATGAATTGGACTCATATATAACTGAGGGGTAATTTTATTTTTTTAGACCTTGCTACAAGACTCATATTTCGCCTTCCAGCAAGCTCGGGGAATGCATCGGTACGATGCATGTTAGTATCAGAAATTTTAAGATGATTTTTTAGACTCTGGCACCACGTGCCTACGTCACCTACTACCAAGCTCAGAGACTAAGTGGGCACACTTCACCTTACGGTGAATATGCTTGCTTTTTTGAGGTCACTTTTCAGAAAAGTAAGGGCACACTTCATCACGAAAGAAATATTTTTTGATTAAGAGCACCATGCATTCTTCGAACAACCTGCTTCTTCGATGTCAATGTTGATCAACTGTCTTTTGAGTTGGTTAAAATACCGTTGCAACTGTTCGGACGACTTTCCTGCTTATCGAAGACGTCAAGCCTCACTTGTCGAAGAAGCTCAAGACGGCGTGTTACATCACAATACATGGTGCTCGGGGACTAGCTGTGGGGGTATAAACCCTTATACCCTCATGGGTTGACATGGGCCGCACCATCAGAGGTGGCTCGGCCTACAAGATGAAGACGTGCGGCGCACGACGCTGGTCGGTGTGCACCGCAAGGCTGCAAGATATTGTACCAAATAGAATACTTTGCTTGTAACTCTGTCCATAAAGCCATAAATACTTATGTATAGATTTGAATGCTTATTCCAAACATACCAATTAAGTCAGCAAGTGAGTTCTCGAAATTTATGAAAGTATCCATCGTCATATTTAGTGTGAAAAAACCTTCATAGTTATTAAGTGTTAATAAGTCTTATTTAGTAGATGTTAAAAGTTTGTTTATAATGAGCTAAATATAATTATGAATAAAAAAGAAATAATATTTTGCACATCCAGTATCATAATATTGTGTCCGCCATTGTATGAAATCACCGCAATTACCCTTACATACATACTTTGTTTGATTGTAAATGTTGAGACAAGATTTGACACTGCAATGAGACCTCGATAAGCAGAATCTATTGGCTGTAACATTGAACTTGGCCGCTAGAAAACGCAAACTGGATCATGCTAGAAAAGCATTTTTTCAGGTGCTCGTGAAACCTTTTCCTAGGAGGTGTTGACACTGCTTTGGTTGGAAGTTGCATGTGGATAGTTCAGTTTTTTGCTGCATGTTCCCCTGCCTAATTCAGGCAGGAGTGCAGGAGGCGTCTGAGCGGCCGCTTGTCCCGCCACTTCTCTAGGATCTCCATCCAGCCGCTTCAGACAGACCCAGACCTCCTCCATATAACCCTGCTGTTGCTTCCTATATTACTGTGCTTCCTGCATCCTCGTCCTGGTGATCACACGCAGATCAAATCCTATCCAAATTTGGTAAATGACAAAAAACTCTTGCCAAATGCATTTTTTGACTGTTATTATGTAGACCTAGAATTTTTGTTGGACTTTTGCTACAATTACTGCCGCAAAATTCCTGTACATTGCTCGTTCCATGCAAGGAAATTCATTGTGATCTTTCTCTCTAGTTGTTGGACCATGGCTGAAGAGAAGAGCGTTCCACGGCTGAACGAGCGGATCATGTCCACCCTCTCAAAGCGATCGGTTGCTGCGCATTCCTGGCATGACCTTGAGATAGGTAAGTACATCTTCTTTTGCATTGCAGTTTGATTCTGGAGGTTCGTACAAGCTGATGCTTCATATTTTCCAAATACCAGGACCTGGAGCCCCTGCTGTTTTCAATTGTGTAAGCATCATGTCCTGTTGTTCATCCTGGGTAGTGAAGTAGAGGAAGCCATCAGTTTCAGATGCATGAGACCACCAGACGTGAAAACCTTCCATGCTTGCAGGTTGTTGAGATCACAAAGGGCAGTAAAGTGAAATATGAACTAGACAAGAAGACTGGAATGATCAAGGTACAAATTATCTATTAAAATTTAAGCTTACATGAAAGGGAGAAGAATAGCATTGTTTTTCTGATGCCACTAATAATTTGACAATATGCTTTCCTTAGGTTGACAGGGTGCTATACTCATCAGTAGTCTATCCACACAACTATGGTTTCATTCCACGAACATTGTGTGAAGATGGAGATCCAATGGATGTGCTGGTGTTGATGCAGGTCAGCATGTCTTACGACTGTTTGTCTCATCTATTCCACTTAGTATTAGTTATATAGGTTATGTCTTCAGCTTCTGAGGTTAATCATTAACTGGCCTACAACCAAATAGGAACCGGTGATACCTGGTTGTTTTCTTCGGGCGAGAGCCATCGGCCTTATGCCCATGATTGATCAGGCAAGATACATTTATGGACTTTTCATTAAAACTTCTACATATCACACTATGTTGGATTGATGGCGTATCTGTTTCTGCAATAACTAGGGAGAGAAAGATGATAAGATAATTGCAGTTTGTGTTGATGATCCTGAATACCGTCACTTAACCGATCTCAAGGAGCTTTCTCCACATCGCCTCAATGAAATTCGTCGCTTCTTTGAAGACTGTACGTGCCATTTGTTTCCAAATCTGTTGATTTTCTATAATCATAGCACTACAGTTGCTCCAGAAACGCTGAAATTTATTTTTCACACGTATTTGCAGATAAGAAGAACGAGAACAAGGAAGTTGCTGTGAACGATTTCTTACCACCAACTACTTCCCTGGAGGCCATTCAACACTCAATGTGAGTCTGTTTTTCCGTCAGAAACTGGTGATGCGATGCATCTGAAAATATACTTTAACATGATCGTGAGATGTAAAACCTTTGATCATCTGAATTCTTTCTTCCATCCCAAGAGTCAAAGTCTCAAGTTTATCAAATACATACAAAAAGTATTGATATTTATAATACATAACAAGTATACTAGATTAGTCATGAAATATATTTTCTTCACAAATTATATTTTCATAGTAAACATTTATAAAGATAAAAATGTTGATACTATTTTATATAAACATAGTTAAATTTAGAATCGTTTGACTTCTCGGAGAAGCACTGTTTCTATTCTTTTTGAGATGGAAGGAGTACTTTGACAAATCAATTTACCTTTGCTGAAACATTAGCTTCCTTTATTGTCTGAATCCTCACATTATATGTTAGAATTATCTTTTTTCTAGTTAGGACTACTTCTAATCTGTTTTTTTTTGTACCAGGGACTTGTACGCTGAATACATCCTACACAGTTTGAGGCGCTAGATCTGGTTTCGAGATGGAACAGTCCCTCTCCTGGTCTCGGGGAAAAATAAGCAATAACCGACCAGCCTCCTAGCTTTTGTTTCAGGAGCCGTTTTGCGGTATATATAACTAAATCAAGGGATAATGTGATTCTTCTGCAAGTTGTTGCATGTAATATGCTAACCATGAGATATATATTGTCTACTTCCGTACGTTTTCAAATCAACGATTGGAGTCTCTTCTTGCTTTGTGTCAACCTCATGTGTGCCTTCCGCAGCTGCGCTCTTTTCAAGACCATGATATGTGGTGGTTATATTACACTTCAATGCTACTGCCATATTCTGCCTTTCAGGCCTGTTTGATTGATGTAGTTTTCTATGCCTAGTCTTAAGCAAATTATGGTTGCTATAGAAAGTTTGGCGAGTAAAATCGAGTCTATAGTTGCGCATAGTTTGAAAAAAATAAGTCTAACATGTGCAGCAGTAGCGAACCAAACAACTACCTAAAAACATTGTGCAATGACAAACCTATGTTGTAACAAGTTGTGGTTATGAACAGATTTCAAGAATTAATGACCCATCATGTTTAAAGAATCTAATCGATGCTAAGGGGTGGGAGTTTTGAATAGGATTCTTTATGCAAAATATACGTTAAATACAGCACACAGTCTGAAAATTCATCTAGACTGTTTTTTCTACCTTACCACACAAGCCTGTAGATCCTGCCATGCCGGTTCTCAAAACCGGGTAGGCCTGTTTATTTGGAAATCCTGCAGAAAAAAAAATGTGTTAGCCTCCCGTTTTGCTTTCTTTCCTTCCCTTCTTCAGTCCACAAATCTTGATGGTGCTTTTGAGTGATTCGAAACTTATTTAAAGTATGCCTACACTCACAAACATGCATAACAGAGTAGCCACAAGCGAAAGCTCACTATATATGAAATATATGCAATGCGAATACGAAAGTGAGACAAACAAAACAAGGAGATGCAACAGTGTATTTCTCGGAGTTCAAATCCTCACTTAGATCCCATGCTTCAGTTGCGGAAGTCGTGAGCCTCCTCCATGGTCAGACATAACTTTCTTTTTTATTTCAAAAAAAGTTATCCACTGTAAAGTTACATAACTTTTAAAATAAGTTTTTTATTTTGGTTATTTCTCTATCTAAGAATCATTTGAAAATTTAAATTTTATTATACAATTCCTTTTTTTAGATATGGCTCAATTTTTTTTCGAGAACATGCTGTAGCACGTATTTCATTAAGTAGAATAAAGTAGTTTTGTTACAATCAGAGTCAAATTATGGTAATCCAGAGATTACCATAAATTACACCCTACACCCAACCAACACTCGCACGAGATTGTGATTACATTAAACTATAACGACAAAGGTGCTAGTGTCGATGGGCTAGTTGGCCTCATCATCCAACCCAATCATGTCCAGTTTCATGGCCACTGAGTCAAAGTCCCGACCAAGAAGAAGTTGTAGTGCATCATAGGTGGAGTCTGAAAGCGGTTCTCGGAAAGCCGCCTTGTACTTGCGCACCGTGTCAGAGCCAACATTGGGGGACGGTGCCTCAAATCCTAGCTTCTGTATGAGGACACGTTGAGCCTGTTTGGTGGAGTCAGCCTCACGCGGTTGGGCAGCAATACGCACACTGCGCCTCAACGACGTGACGGGAGCCGGCGTTCGAGGTTTGCGCAACCTCGGCGGCCCATGGATGAGGGGCAGCTGCAAAGGAAGACAGCCGTTCCTCCAAACTTTCCACAATCGACAATGCAGCCGCAGGAACAGTCGGCGTGGCTAGATCCGGGGCTAGGGGTGGTGATCCCCCCGCCCACACCGTTGCTGAGGTTGTTTTGCCCGAGGTGCATACGTCCATGCCTGAGTGACAAAGATCCAACACCAAGGGAACCTCTGACCCGACCTGGGCCGTATCACCAACCTTGACATCGAGCGGACCCACCGCCTCCACCCCAGACGCCTCAGCATCCGCAAAGCTGAGCGGAACCATCGTTAGTGGCGAGCGTGCGCCCACCAACAAAGCCTGAACCCCCAGAGACGCCGCAGGCATGGTAGACGGGCGCTCAAGCGCCAAAGCACCAACCGATCGATTGACGACAGGCGAGGCAGCGAGCTGAAGTGAGGCATCTAGTTCATCGAGCATCGGGTCAACCCAAGTGGGAGTCCCAGTGCCCTCGCATAGCACCACATCGAGCGGATCGAGCTCAAGGGGGCAGCAAGCGATAGTAGAAGAGTGCGCAAAATCGAAGGCAGTAGTAGTAGGTGGCAAACTCGCTTGATCAGCTGGCGCTCCCGAGCCGGAGTCCTTTGATCTAGCCCTTTGCCGTCGACGTCGTCGTCGTCTCCCAACGCCCCCCACAACCCCCACTGCGCCAGCCTCTACACCGCCGAGCGACGCTTGCTGGGAGGCCATGGGGGCGTCGTAAGCAGAGTGTCGTGGAAGACTGGCGCCCGTCATCATGGTTGAAGCAGACCAATGCCTACAGTCCTTCGCGAGATGCCCGAATCTGTGACACCGCAGACAGCGACATGGGAGCCGACAAGTCGCTACTCGATGCGAGTAGGAGAGGCATTTGAAGCATCTACCAAGGAGCTCTGTCGAAATCCTCTTCTGTGAAAGCTGGTTCTGGTTGAGGCGAGGCACCATCGACGAAGAAACAGACCCTGCCCCTAGCTGGGGGAGGATCTCACGCCACCCATCACCATTGGGGGCGGAGACCCGTCCACGGTGGCCAAGGCGTTGGCGCACTGGGACACGACCATCCACTGGCTGAATCGGGAAGCCGTGCACAAGTTGAGGGCGCGGTCGACTGTGCCTCGTCTGCCCACGGCCAGCATGGCCTCGCAAAGGCCCCTGAATGGCATCCACCCTGCCGCGCCCAACGCAAGCCTGGGGGCGCACAGGAGATGCGGGGGGCACCTTCGCCGGGCGACGAGCAGCCTCCAGGTATGTCGTGGGGAAGTCGTCATCAGTCTCGTCGCCGTCCTCGTCAACCCATCGCCGGCACTTGGACCGCCCGCCCGAGGAGGACCTGGGAAAGAACGGTGCTGCGGCTGGCAAGAGCGAAGAGCTCGGGACCTCCAGTGATGGCCCCCCGGCATGGCCGCGACGTTCCAAGCATCCAACCCCAACACCGGGGTGGACCAAGCACCAGAGCTAGCTTCCCCGACCACCAGGGCTGTGGCCGCGACCGTGGCGTCATCCTCAGCCCCCGGCGGTGTTGGCGTGGGCACCACGGGAGCGTGAGGCGGTGGTGAAGGCCGAGATGCGGTGGCTGGCTCGGCGAAGGATGACGAGTCAGGTGCTAGCCCTAGGACATCCACCACCAGATCGACGACAATTTTGGCAAAGCCCAACGGGCAAGGCCACAGCGTCGGTGAGGGGTGGCCAGCACGGACACCGGCCCACAAGCCTGCCCTGTTCTAGGCCAGCAGCGAGCTAGGCGCCACGGCAACAGGTTGACCGGACTAGAAGGGCTGGTACAGGGAGGTAGATGACGGCAGCTCCGTTGCCGCTGCACCCGCAGGTGGGGGAGAAGTCTTGGGGGCCACCGGCGGCGCCGCCAGGAGCAGCTCGCGATGATACAGCCATGGCTTCACCAAAGCACGGTCTCTCGCGGAGCTGCTGCCATCAGCGAGTAGAGCGGATGACACCGGTGCCGGATCTGGCAGGGGCTCACGGGGAGGCGGCTTGGTTATGGTGGATTTGATAGTGGAAATGTTAGAACCAGGCGATGCCCTAGAACTCGTGCTGCAATGGTGGTGTGACGGTGATCGCGATCACCGGGGCGAGAGCGAAAACGAGATAGATGGAAACACAAAACAACCAACACACGAGATATTTGGCTGCCGTATCACAACCCCACAAAGGATCATGTCTTTCCTTTTTATTAGGGACTCCTAGAGATCTCGGAACAGGCTCCGAGTCTCCCCGCGCCATACTGCTTATCGCGCGATACATCGTTTCCTCGCGACGTACGCTACGCGCTGCAATACATGGCATGGCGTGGATTCTCAACCTCCTAGGCTGCGTCGTGGACCAAGCGCGCCTTTGGTCACCCGCTACCTGCTAACCCTGACTACGACTCAATGAACTTAACTATTCAAACTACATGACGCAACAATTTAGCTAACAAATCACCGCCTAAACCTGTTGCAACTCGATGACGCCCAATTTCTCCCTCAGTTCTGCAAACCGAATTCGCCCAAGCGCCTTGGTGAAGATGTTAGCCAACTGCTCAACAGTGCCAACGTGTTCTACTTTCACCTTCCCTTCCTCAATGCATTCGCGAAGACAATGATACCTTGTATCAATGTGTTTGCTTCTCCCATGATGCACAGGAATCTTGCTCAGTGCTATTGCAGACATATTATCCATTAGAAGTTTTACATGCACCTCTTTAGTTCCCAATAAGTCGCCAATCAGTCTGCTTAGCCAAATCCCTTGACACGCTGCTGCAGCTGCTGCAACGTATTCTACCTCACAGGAAGACAAGGTCACTAGCTTCTGTTTTTGTGACACCCAAGTGACAATGTTCCTTCCAAGAAAATAGACAGCACCCGAAGTACTTCTTCTATCCTCTATATCCCCGGCAAAATCACTATCACTGAAACCCAATAGCAGTGGTTTCAGTTCATACCCTCTCTGGTATTTGTAGCCAAACCTCACTGTACCCTTTAGATATCTTAAGATATGCTTCATAGTTGTCCAATGCTCTTAACTGGGTGCCTCCATATGCCTGCTGACAACACCTACTGCATATGTCAAATCTGGCCTGGTATTGACCAGATATCTGAGACTCCCAATGATGCTTCTATAGGCTGTAGGATCTACAATCTCCTCATTCTCCTTCTTGCTTAGCTTGAGTCGGACTTCCACGGGTGTTGCACAAGGATTGCAATTCTTCATTCCCACTGATTCTAAAATCTTCATCGCATAAGCTGCCTGACTCAGAGTAATCCCCTCTGCATTCTGCTTTACCTCAATGCCTAGGTAATAGCTCAGAAGACCAAGGTCACTCATCTTGAATTTCTTCATCATCTGCTGGTTGAACAATCTGATATCATTCACATTTGCACCAGAGATAATCAGATCATCCACATAAACCCCAACCAGCAAGAAAGACTTCTCATCTCCTCTTCTGTAGACAACATACTCATGTTTGCTCTTCTGAAAACCAAGTGCAAGTAGCTCTTTATCAAGTTTAGCATTCCAGGCCCTAGGCACCTGCTTTAGACCATAGAGTGCTTTGTTTAGTTTCAGCACCTTTCCTGCATTGCCCAGACTGAAACCAGGGGGCTGTTGTACATAGACAGTTTCAGATAAGTCTCCATTCAAGAATGCCGACTTGACATCCATATGGTGTACCTCCCATCCACTTTGAGCAGCTAAAGCCAAAAGAACCCTTACCGTTTCAATTCTGGCAACTAGTGCAAACACCTCATCATAATCAACTCCATGTCTCTGTGCATAGCCCTTTGCCACTAATCGAGCTTTATGCTTGACAATCCTTCCACTTGGATCCTTCTTCACTTTGAAGACCCACTTCAAGCCGATTGCTTTCTGTTTTGGTGGTAAGTCAGTAACCACCCAGGTCTTGTTTTCCTCAATTGACTGCATTTCTGCCTCCATTGCCCTTTTCCAGCAATCTTCTGACAAAGCCTGTTCTACAGATGCAGGCTCATCATACGCAGTCAGACAAACTCCACTATACTCGAATCCTTGCATCTCTTCTGTTTGATCAAAGAGATCAGACAAGGTCCTGTACCTCCTTGGAGCTTCATCAGTGCCTTCAGATGCACCAGATGGTGGTGACACCCACTGGAAATGTGGTGTGGTGGGGCCACCGAATTCCTCTGGGGAGCCACCATTACCACCCCCCTCAGATGGAATTGGAAATGCAGGAGTTGTTGGTGTCGCTGGCTCATTTGCAAGATCAACCACTGTTGTCAGATGATGAACAGTGCGAATCTCAGCTCCATCAGCATATTCCACCGTGAACTGCGGCGCTAGATCGCCAGAGTCTTTGTCTTCAGGATCTGTCCTCCTGCCATTCTCCCCCCAATTACAGCCACCTGTCTCATCAAATTGCACATCTCTTGAGATGATCAATTTATCACGTACAGGATCATATATCCTGTATCCCTTGGTCCCGGGATCATAACCCAAGAACACCCCCGGTGTCGACTGGTCTGAAAGCTTTGTGACCCCTGGCCCTATCCGCTTTGCATAAGCAAGACATCCAAATGTACGTAGGTGTCGAACACTTGGTTTTCTTCCATACCAGGCTTCAAACGGGGTCTGACCATTTAAGCTTTTCATAGGTGACCGATTCAGAAGATACACTGCGGTTTTGACTGCTTCACCCCAAAACCTCCCAGGCACGTTCATACTTTTTAGTAAACACCAAGCTGTTTCAACCACGGATTGATTCCGTCTTTCAATGACTCCGTTCTGTTGAGGTGTATAGGCAGTGGTGGTGTTGCGTCGAATTCCATTTTCTTCACAGTACATAGTGAATGCACGTGAGTTGAATTCACCTCCGCGATCTGTTCTGAATGCTTTCAGTCTGCAGCCTGAATCAACCTCAGCTGCCACCTTGAACTTCTTGAAATAGTTCAGTGCTTCATCCTTTGTCGATAGCAGTTCCAACCACATGAATCTGCTGTGATCATCGACAAGCAATAGGAAATAGGACTTCCCACCCGGCGTCGATGGTGTAATCTGTCCGCATAAGTCACCATGGACTAACTCCAGCCCATTGCTTGCCCGATAAGTGGAAGCTCTAGGGAACGGCGCTGTGTTATGTTTTCCCAAAGCACAACCATCACAGACCTGCTCCGCTTTCTTGATCAGTGGTATCCCTTCCACCATTTGTTTGGCACCCAAGTCACGCAGTGATCTAAAGTTCAGATGACCATAGCGTGCGTGCCAAAGCTAGGACTGTTCATCCATCTTTGTCAGCAAACAGACAGGAGAGGTTAGATTCACTTTCATCATGTATAATCTATTTTTCCTCTCTACTCGAATCAGCACCCCAAGCTTCTCTAGATTTGTCTGCCTTCTCTCGAATACAGTCATAATGCCATGATCTATTTCAATATGGCATTCTCCTTCCTCTAACTGACCAAGACTGACAACATTGCATTTAAGGGATGGAATATAGTATACCTCCGTGAGAATTCTATGATCCTCATTCTTTCCAACGATGGCTACTGCACCGATGCCTTGGATCGCCACCGTTGATCCATCTCCAAACCGCACCGCGCCCCGGACCGATTCATCCAAAGTCACCAATGCATCCCTGCATCCCATCATATGGTTTGTTGTACCGGTGTCAAGGACCCATGACCCATCGCCATACTCTACCGGGAACACCTTCTCTTGATTCAGAAACACCTGTTGTGTTCCTGGTGTTGTCTTGCGCACAAGATTGCACACCTGAGCCACCAGAAGAGCTCCCTCTGTCTGTTCAGCAATGGCATGATGGTTTTGATCCTGACGTTCTTCGCCATCCATCTTCGTCTTGCACTCTTTTTCAAAGTGCAAGATGAGCGACTAACTCTTCAATCGTGAGCTTTTTCATGTCAGTGAACATCTCGATCGCCACGACTACCTGACTGTAGCGAGCTGGCACCACGCGAAGGAATTTTCTCACCACTCGTGAGTCATCAACGCTGGTCTCCCCTAAACCCTTCAGATCTGTAGCCAGTTTGGAGATCTAAATCGAAAAATCATCAATGGTTTCTCCCGGTTTAAACGAGATCAACTCGAATTCACCCAATAACTTCTGAGCATTGGCTTCCTTGACGCGATCTGCGCCAAGTCTTATCGTCTTGATCGCCTCCCATGCTTCTTTGACCGACTTCTTATTGAGAAGCATTGGATGCATCTCATCAGGTACACCACGGAGCATTGCTCCTAGTGCCAATCGATCATGACGCCGCTCGATCTTGTCGTCGCCTTGCACTGCATCCCAGAGACACATTGCCTCAAGATTGCACTGAACATGTGCAGCCCAGCCCTGGTAGTTAGTGCGGGTAAGCATTGGCCACATCAAGTTTCGGACCGCCTGCGCGAACGCACGTTCCATCACCTCTTTGTCCGACGACGTCGACGGGGAAGTGGACATCTCGGCGAGGGCTTCTTCTTCTCCGGTCTTCCTCTACACCTTATCACTGCCTTCCTGCACCTTCTCGAACCGCAGCTCTGATACCACGTGTTAGAACCAGGCGATGCCCTGGAACTCGTGCTGCGCCAATGGTGGTGTGACGGTGATCGCGATCACCGCGGTGAGAGCGAAAACGAGATAGATGGAAACACAAAACAACCAACACACGAGATATTTGGCTGCCGTATCGCAACCCCGCAAAGCATCATGTCTTTCCTTTTATTAGGGACTCCTAGAGATCTCGGAACAGGCTCCGAGTCTCCCCGCGCCATACTGCTTATCGCGCGATACATCGTTTCCTCGCAACGTACGCTACGCGCTGCAATACATGGCATGGCGCGGACTCTCGACCTCCTAGGCTGTGTCGTGGACCAAGCGTGCCTTTGGCCACCCGCTACCTGCTAACCCTGACTACGACTCAATGAACTTAACTATTCAAATTACATGACGCAACAGTTTAGCTAACAGGAAAGAGGCGGCGGAGGCTCGGGAGGAAGAGGGTTGGGTGGGGGGTCCATGCTCCTCCAACCCTCACCAGTTAACTTGTTGTCACGTGCAATGAAGTATTGATTCTTGGTTGATAGGTTAGATATGGCTCAATTTATAGCCGCCTCTAGAAATCGATTCTAGAGACGGTTGAAAATAGAGCCGCCTCTCTAAAATTAGATGTATTTGCAGAGGAGAAGCCACCGGCTCTACAAATAGAGGGCCACTATAGATGTGACTAGAAATTGAGCCACCTCTAAAAGGACCTCCTGGTACTACGAATTATTTTCGCAGTAGCGTGGAACCGTGTTCTAGCTCATGTGTACACGATGGAAACCCTGACATTTACTGGCATTTTCACTTGAAACCATTTGAAGCACGAGCATGTATACACTTTAATTTCCTTTAAAGTTTTCCATGTACTGATTAATTAATAGACCTTGACCAATTCCACCATTAGACAATTAGTAGCACCTGTAATCAGCCTGTGTGATTACAAACAACTTACTGGTTCACATCAATTGCGTCAATTACAGGGCATGTTCACCTTTGGTTTCATATCTTTTTTTCCCTTTTCGAGAGCGACATGCCAAAAAAATCTGCGCGTGTCTGTGATGGGTTGGTTGAGCATCACTATCTCGTCTCTTTTCGATATGCTCTTTCCTTATTAAAACTTGACCACACGTAAAACAAATACTGCTAGTACCATATTCAAAATAATCATGATAAGGTTGTTTAAAAACTCGATGTGGACTAGGAAGTTAGAATTCTCATAGCTAGTTACTCGTGAGTCATCTCTAGCCACTGTGTGGCTACTTTTCTTTTCTTTATTTTGCCTTTGATTGGAAAGTGCACTCAAAGCTTGTTCAAAGTTCTTTTTTTAAAAAGTCTTTTTCAGTGCATCACTTTGAAAAGGTGGCATGCAGGAGGCTGCATAGATGTCGAGTTCTTATAGGATTTGATATCCAGGTGTCAAAAGTGATTATTTCACTAGCTTGTTTTATAGCATATATGACTAGCCGAAAGTTACTCATGATAGACGAGGTTACATGAGCAGTTAAACTTGGCGGTTTCTCTAAGTTTCTGTATTTAAGATTTTGCTTTGCGCCTCAGCAAACATATATAGGTTCAACAATATATTTTCAAATAAAAGATTTTTTGATACATGTTAAAGTTTAAACGCATTCTTAGTTCATTACGCTTTCAGGTTATATTTTGAAAGTTAATCTATTCTCAGTCACATATTTCTGAGAAACGGGCGCAATTCGAAATGTACTTTTCGTGGGTGCAATATGAATGCACTCGCACCACTGAATATCCCAAAAGGCTATCTGAGTGGAAGTCAGTTGTAAGCATGAAAACCTTCTGCCCAACTTTTTTATAAGCACAATGCTTACAACTCCTACTAAGGTATTGGGTGATCAGCACTTAAGCAGTAGTGTTCAGCACTTTAGTACAATTACCATTAATCACTTCACTTTTCAGAACCTTGGTTGACCAGTGAGTTGACAATGGGTATACGCGTGCGAACTTTGGGGGAAGGGGGATCAGGTAAAATAATATATTATGCGCTGTTAAATTGGTTGACAATTGTGCAAGTGGAGATGGCACCACCCAAATGTCAACCGCCAAAAGGGCAGTGTGAATGGTGGTAATGATATATTGTTTGTGTTTTGAAGCACGGCAAAGATGGTTTCCTAGTTAACAGATAGGAACGAAGTTCATCGCCCATTCTATATGCATCATCTGTTTACGACACTGCAACTTAATTTTCAGTTTACGACCCCATATGCATGTTATTCTTTATTAATATTAACTAGCAAGCATACCCATGTGTTGACATACAATCTGTTGCGTGGTGCTCATGCTAATGATAATATGCTAACTATTTTTTGTTGGATTTAATTAGACTTAGCCCAACCTTAAGTTAAATAAATTTAAGGTCTGTAATTAATGATGATGCAACAAAGGATTAATCGGGAAATTGACTCAATATAAATAATGTGAACCTATTGTGAGCTGAAGTAAAGAGAAAGATGTGGTATACGACCACACATATGCCGCGATACCAATGGGCTTGGGTAGCCATGAACACGAATGGTGTGGTGCCAATAATTAAAAATTTTGTAACTCCCAACATAAAACGAGAAGAATGGGAGTAAGACACGACTGACCTAATAAGGGACAGAACAGGGAGAGACCTAAGAGCAACTCCAACCCATCTCTTAAACAAGTCCTTATTCTAAATCTAGAGATTTGATAAAAAAATCAACTCCAACCCACCTCCTACTTGGCCTCCAATTTTCCATGCCCTCTCAAATTATAGTTTCAGCTCCTCACATCTAGACCCCCCTATCCAGTGGATCCCACCCACTTTCCTCTCCCCACCCATAAATCAAGACAAGAATTACAAATGGTGGAGTTGATATACGATTTGTCAATGACAGGTGGGTTCCATGTGAGATAAGGACTTGGTCAAGTTGGGTCTTAATTTGAGCCCCTATTTTTTTATCATAGCTTGTAAATAAAAGTTTAAGGGCTTAATTTAGAGACTTAGGCTGGAGTTGCTCTAAGGATTGGAAAGAGAGCTTGAGACAGAAGAAAAATATTTCCTTCATTGCTGTTATTAGGTATAAATTAATAGAAAGAAACTTCCTCGATTGTTTCTTTCTAATGAGGTGTCCAATCGTATTCTTAGTCTGTAATAGTATTTTCCCTGACCCTTTTAACTATCGTTCATATTTCTCGAGAGGTTAAACATATTCAACTTTAACTAAATATATATAGTGTAATAATTATATTTACAGTACACAATTAGTATCATTAGATAGATAGTTGAATCTATTTGAGCAATAAACTTATTTGAAAATACAAATGTTGCTAACATTTTCTATAAATCTAGTTGCATTTTAAAAAGTTTGACCAGCATGAACATCATAGCAACATTTAAAAAGGAATAGAGGGGGTACGTGATGATCAGTGCCCTAATACTGGTTTAGTTAGTAAACATTTTATTTTTCATAGGTCCATATCTTATCTCCCATATCTCTTTTGCCCCTCCCCATCCCTCTCATAAATCTATGTGCTAGATCTGTATTTCTCCATTTCTTTTGCCTGTCATTTTCCTTATTGATTGGACTTTTTTTTGTAGGAGTGAGCTGGCAGTAGTATGCAAATTGCAAAGGAGAGTTAAAATATTCAGCTTTGGCTTTTAAGGTCAGTGGGGGCAATTGCACAAGCAGTTGCATGTCACTTTCCCTCCTTTTCGGTTTTGGCCATGCCCGGCCAGCTCCACTTTTTGCACCACTTTCATGGTCCAATTATCCCAACCAAAAGGGCAAAAAAGGAACGAGGAAAAATGGAAAAAGGACTGATACAGAGAACACAACAAAGAAATCAGATACTGTTAGCCATATTCGCTGTTGCCCATCCTGATGCAAGAATAAAGTAGACAAATATAAGGTATACTAGTAGAATATATTCTGAATCTAGTGGACTAGTATATGCACATGCACCAAAATTTAATATTTTGTTATAGAAAGCACTTGACAACAAGTTGCTGACACATTTTTTGAAGATATTGTTTTAGTTGAAGATGCGTTCGATGAGGAAGAAGCTGAGATCGGTACGGGTGGGACAATTGAGGATCCTATTGATGGATCCTCTCAGTCGACTATTGACGGGGCCAAGCTGGCAGAGCCCAAGCTGCAAAATAATCCTCTGACAGAGGAGCCGCCTCAATTGGACTTGGACATGCAGATCAAGGATTGTGTTGATCCATGGTACATCACCCACCACTGGTGACACCACCGGTGAGACATCGTCGAAGCAAGTCTTATGACAAATCGCCGCCTTGCCAAGCACAAAGTTCTAAAAGACTTGGGGATTGTTGGGAACGATGGGAAGCTGAATGATGATGCAATTCAAGAACATACTTGGGGGTATGTGAAAGAACTGTTGTCACCAGACCTCCTTGAGTCACTCATACGTACAAAAGATCGTGCTTTCTGGGATCTTGTGGCGGGGATCTCCTTGCCTCTTCGCTAGGCTTTGTTGTTATTGTTGTCATTTTAGTTGATGTTGCCTTGTTGTTTACCCTGTAGTTTTTTTTTTTTTGTCGTTGGTTCCATCTTTATTCACTCGTCGTCTTAGCTCTGTTGATGTTGTATTGTTGTATTATCTAGTCTGAGCTTCTTCTATTTTATATAACCGGAACCTGATTTGTATAAAAAAACAACAAAGTGAAATACCTGAAGCAATATATTCCCCTTCTTAATGTTGTTATTTATCTACAACCTGGGACCTCTTATTGATCTCCTGGTCTTTCTCAAACCCAAATAGCTAGTTCTATATGTACATCCTGCGTGCCGCCTATATTACAAGTCCACAAGTAGCTATGTTACACATACACATACACATACACATACACATATACACACTAGCTCTGTTTCCCACCCAACACATATATATACCTATAGATATATATTACAATCCTCTGATGATTTACCCAAAAAAAAATTCAGTACTGTGTCAGGCTAAGCTCATGTCGAGATGAGAAGGCTGCATGACAAAATTCCTGCATCTGCTGCTGCTGCTGATGGATCGATCGATGTCCTTCAAATTGAAGAATCAAGAGCCCTCCTGGAAGGCCACGGAGCGCGTGAGCGCGACGGGGTTGGCGTGCAGGAGCGGCGAGCTTGTCATCATGGCCGCCGGCTTCTTGGTGGCCTCGCGCTTGGGCTCGAACACCATCCCAACAAGCTGCTTCTGCTTGTGCCCACCAGCAGCATCGTCGTCCTGCTGCTTCGCCTTGTCGCCTTTGATCCCGATGAGCGACCAGATGGAGCTCCTGGCCACCTCGTCCACGTCGTCTATCCGGATGGTCTTGGGAGCCCACACCTTGGCGTTTCTCCCGTCGTCACCCTCCTCCCGGTCCCGGGGGTGCTTGCCCAGCCCCAGCGTGTGGGAGTCGGCTGCCCCGGATGATGAGACCGAAGGAGCACTGGTGGTGGTGGGCGACGTCGACGACGAGAGGCCCGCCGCCGGCCCCTGCGACTGCGACGACGGGGGCTGTTGCACCGGCCATGGCAGGCTCCAAGCTCCGGGAACCATGCAGCCCCAGTAACCTGGTGCGGCTGGGTATATCGGGATCGCGATGCCCGAGGAGAAATACGCCGCCGGAGATGGCGCGCAGCTGTACGGCGGCGGCCACACGGTTGCGCCGCCGTTGTTCATGCTTGCTGGGTGCTGCACTGATCCGTCGTCTCCGTTTGCTGCTGCGGCTTCGTCTACACAAGACCTGTCGTTGATGGTCTTGTTGTCGTCCCTGCAGTTGCTCGATCCTTCGCTGCAAGGACCCGGGTTGTTGCCGGCGTTCCTGATCACCGGGGCCGCCAGGTGGTGGCTGAGCTGCTCGACGAGGTCCAAGCATGCAGGACCAGGAGGCACGCAGCCGCCACCATGGCCGCCGAAGCTGAGCACCGTGCCGTTGGTCGTCTTGAGCGTGTCGCCGCCGCCGCCGCAGGCCGCCCCGACCCTGTGGAGGAAGTGCGAGGCGGCGACGGCGTTCTTGTTCTTGCGGCGACCGGCCCCGACGGGAACGTTGCGCATGGCGCCGCCGGCGGTCCAGTAGCGCTGGCAGTTCTTGCAGAAGTGGCGCGGCTGGTTGACGTTGTAGTTGTTGAAGTAGCAGAACTTGGTGTCCATGCTGTTGCAGCGCGGGCATGGCAGCACCTTGTCGGGCTTCTTCAGCTTCTCCCTCTGGCTGGCAGCGTCGCCGCTGCCGTTGCCCTGGCCGGGCTTCTGGTGTGTCGTCTCCGGTGAGCTCTTGGGGTCCTCTGCGTCCACGACCTCCGGCTGCGGGGACGGGTCGGAGGAGTCCGGGTGCGGGTTCTCCTGGTCCAGGGCATGGGCATCCTGATGATCTTGTTCAGTGGAGCTGCTGCTGCTGCTGCTCTGCTGAAGATCCTAGTAGAATGATGATAAAATTTCATTTGATCAGCTCATGTACTGTACGTAGTTGATGCATGGAAAACAGTTGTAAATTTCGAATTTCATCATATGCATGCCTTATATATAAGATACAAGCCTGGTTCTTGTGTTTTCCCACTTGAATTAGACATCTGATCGATTTCCATGGGTGGAAATTCGGGAGGCAATTTCTTAATATTAGCACGCACGTTTTTGAAGAAAAAAAAATATTAGCACGCAGGCACTATATAGTATTTGATTTCGGACATGAGCGAGCGAAAGCAAGTTGCTGTTTTCTTAGAAATGGTGTGATGCCCAATTAAGCAAGGAGGCAGTCAGTGGAGACCACTAGAAACAGCTTTAGGCCTCCACGTTTACACCAAGCCTGAGAATTTTTTTCTCCCGGGCAGCCCATATAATTGACTTCCAAGAGAAATAATTCACTAACAGTATAAGCAAAACACGGATTCCCCCCTTCATCTGTTGGACCGCTCACTGCAATAACAAGACTCGTACGCAAATGCCCTGTTTCGGAGAACAGAAGAAGAGCATCGTCTATATCTTTTCGCAAGCAAATAAAAATGGCACTCAAATCAAAATCAATCAGCCCCGTCCCCGGACGCAGTCCAATTAATAGTCCGAGGAAATTAATCAATCAATCAAGAAATCATCCCCTCCCTGTTTTTTTTTTTTTTTGACGACACATCCCCTCCCTGTTGAATAGATCAACAACTCACCAAGAAACAGAGACTCCGCTGGAAATGAACTCACGACAGCACACAGCAAGAAAGATGATTTATATATATATATATATATATATATATATATATATATATGTATATGTATCCAACCTTGGCGTCGCCGGACTCCGGCACGGGGATGGTCTTCCCGAAGAGCTTGATGAGGAAATCCCCTCCTCCTCCTCCTTGGCACTCCGCCATCATCTTCTTCTCACTCCGATCCAAACAAACACAAGCTCCCGGCTTTGCTTGCTGCTGCTGCTGCAAGCCAAGGAGGAAGAAGCAGCTAGCTAGGCGACAGACAGACGGAAGGACGAGGTCGAGACGCCGCAGGTAGGTTCACTTTGCGGCCGGAGCCGGGAGAGACGACGACGAGGCCGACCGGCAAAGAAACCAACGAGTGGAATTTGGTCTGGTGCTGCTGCTGCTGCTGGCCATGGACAGGGGAGGGCGAGCGGGTATAAGAGGGGGGGAAGAAGGAGGGGGGTGGGGGCCACGGCGAGGGGTGCTCAGCCACAAGCTCGGCTTGTGGCCTCCGGGGTGCGTTATTTGATTCTCCTCCTCGCTCGCGCTTCGCCTTTTCGTCCCGCGCGTCGCCGTCGTCGGGCAGCTGGCGCCCTCCCCTTGGCTCTTGGCTCTGCCTCCCTCCCACGCTCGCTCGATCGCTTCCTCCTCTGCCCTGCCCTTTTTCTACGCCGCTTTCTTTCTGTTCTCTTTTTCTTTTTTCGATTGGAATGTAGCGCCTCAGGCTTTTGCTGATTTTACGTTTTTTTAAGGTTTTTTTCTTAATACTCTCTCTGTCCGAAAATAAGTAATCCACCTACCTCATGCAAAAATTCCTATGCACAGGGAACTTTGGAAATAATGGGGGAAAGGAAGTTTCATTTAAAATTCTTATGAGCAGTTCCTACAAATCAAAGGCTACCACGGGAACTTAATCCATAGGAATTTGAATCCTTTGTTTTTTCTTCGTTCGAAAGGAGGCCTTATTTGATACTTTTTTTTTATAAATTTGGTTAAATTTAAAATGCTTTGACTTATAACAAACTTGATACATCACTTAGTTTAGGACAGAAAGAGTAATAAATTAAAAGAAGTAGGATCTATCTACCTAGCGGCAACAAGTGAAACTCCTCCAAAACAACCCCCATAAACCATCAAAGGCGAGAGAAAAACTCTAGTAGTGTGCATACTCACACCATCGACACCAAGCTTGCCAACCGCAACACGTTTCTCGTCGAGGTACGCACTCAACTTCTCCAAACACAGGGGTACACTCGACACCGCTACGACACTCATCACCTTGATCTGGAGTTTGACATGGGCGACTGGTTGTGGCTCCGGTTACTCCATCACCCTAACCTATCTCTCGTCCTCAATAATCACGACAAGCTGTGGGACCATGGGATGCTAGGCCGTTCCAGGTCCCGCAACGTATGAGCATGGTGGCCTACCGTCTCCAACTGTCGAGCGGTGCCCGCATCCATGACGTGTTCCATGCATGTGGGTGTGCTCAAGCCATTTCACAAGACTCCATCGATAACCATTCTGTCACTCCCACCACTACAAAGCGGCCGCCTACTACCATAGCCAAAGCGTGTTTTTCGATTTAGTCTCTACCGTGGCGTCTAGCACATGCTAGTTCAGTGGGCGGGCCATGCTTGTGGGTGAGGCCACATTGGAGCCAGTCAACGCGTTTCGTGCAGCGCACCCCTTCTTCCTACTCGAAGACGAGTTATTTCTCAAGGGGGAAGAGATGTTATATGGTAGGAAACGTCTACCAGAGGAGGAAGAGAAGTCATGGCTAGGGTTACGTGGGGATCGACAACGGTGCACGACACATGATGCATGGGTGACCGCGCGGTGCGCGATCACCATGGAACTCCAGCGACTCTGACGCTTGAGGATGGGATTAGATCAATTTTTTAGCTCCTTATATTTTTGCATGAGTTTGTTAGGTAATTGTTAATCTTTGCTATATGTACTGAACACTTTGGTTAATCGAAGTCAGCTAGAGATTGATCTAATCTATCCCTCCCCTCTCTCTCTCTCTCCCACCACACCCTCCCTCGAGACGCTAGGCTAGCATCATGGTGTCTCAACTTTGCCGTTGTCGGTAAATCAAATCACAACCTCCCACCTCCCATGACTACGCCCTACGCAGTGGTCACAGCTCCAACACTAATACCTTACTTTGTAATGATTCATGGCAACCCTTAAAGGTAGCTTTTGTATAAATGCAATAGTCATATCTTACATGGTGCACACCTCCCAACCGTCACCAGCTTCTAGGCCACCTCCCTATCCCATTTCTAGTTGTCTCGCCGGTGGCTAGATGGGGTGGGGAACCATCTCCATAGTAGTAGTAGTAGTCCTAGTGGATCGAATCCTAAGTCTACGGTTTAGGTATCAAATGTCATTAGTTTTGATGTTTGGTTTTTGGTGCTCCCTTCTTCTCCCTGTTTGTGGTCTCTAGGGTGCTATTTTCTCAATACCACTCTCCTTTGCCTTTTACCTCCCTTGTGTCACCATTGCCAAATAGCTAGCTCCCTCTTCTTTGTTGTGCCTCCCATGCTACCTTATCCCCTTCCATCTTGCTTGCTATTACCCTTATTGTTTGACGTTGTCTTTTTTCATCTAGCGCCCCATGATTGTGATGATTCTTTTTAAAAGAATTAGGATCTGCTTATTGGAAAATAATAGGTGAAACCTCTCCCAAAATAATCCATAAAACCTAACCCACCAAAGACGAGGAATAAATGCCAATGTAAGATTGGATTGCAATGTACAAGAGCGAAAAGTGGAGCTGATGAAACTTTTTCTCAATTTCATAAGCCCAATTCACAAGAATTGATTGTGGCGTTATCGCAGCAATTTGCACAGGTGGAGCCAAGGCAATTTTTCCCAACACATGGGTGGTGATCTGATGTGCAATTTAACATTGTTTACTTGAGATTATTAGTCACTACTTCTCAGAACAAATTAGTATCAACATCAACACCAAATAGGGTTGATCGTTTATATTCGGCATCAGACCATTTGAGCTCAAATTTAATATTTCTTTATTGTCTAATGCTGATGTGATACAGAAATGATCAACCACAGAAATATTAAATTTGAGGTATTTTATTCATTTACAGAGATAGTCCGCCTATAAAAATCACCCAACTGGTCCATTTGCCTAGAGTCCCATCGAGTATAGGCATGTCCTCCCTCTCCCACTAGCTATCTCCAACTTCTCTCTCTCTCTCTCTCTCTCTCTCTCTCACCTGCCCCATGCATTCTCTCTCCTACTCGCCCCATTCTTCTCTCTCCCACCTGCCTGACACAATCCTGTGTTGACACCAATCCCATGCCTGCATGTACGTAGTAGCGTGTGACACACATGAAGATCAGTGGCACATAAAACATTGAAGACCGGGTGGCACATAACACACCAAAGACAGGGAGGCACGTGGCAGCACATCGAAGACCGAGCCCACGAAGACCAACAGTGTGTAGTGCACATGAAGGCTAGCGTACCGGTGAACCCCGCATCACCTCTCTCCCTCTTTATCTCGTCCCTCTCACCTTTGCTCTCTCTTCCTCCCTTTGACAGTGGAGGTGGATCCTGTGGCGACACCTCTCCATTTGTAGCATGGCTCCTGGTGATGGCATGTTGTTTAGTTGCGCCCATATCCACGAGGGCGGGAGTGAATCTGGTGATAGTGCTTCTTCTGGAGGGGGCGCGGCTCACGGAGCGGTGAATAACATGGCAATGGAGCGGCCATCACACCCATATGGAACTGGTGGTGAATGGGCTTCGTCCCCTTTTGGCGGTGGTGCATGGTGGTAGGGATCCACAGGTGGTGATGGTAGTGACAATGAAGGAAGCGTGGGGTGGTGAAGGTGGGAGAGCGGGCTCGGCGATGGAGCCCCGGGCAACAATGAGCTCTACGGTGACATCTATAGTGGGTTCAGTAGGCTACCGCACCAAGCTCATCAAGTTGTATTTATTATTTTTTGTTAATTGCATCTACATATTTGGGCATTCAGCCCGCCTGTCACGATTTTTACAGTGAAATTGCAGGCGGGATGGCAGGAGTGTCTGCCTCCTCAAACACAAAGCATTTCATGTGCTAGTGGTACAACACTTAAAGCAAGTTTAATAATACATCCCACTTGCTAGCTGTAAGATTCCTTACAGCCTTCTCTCAGCCCACCTATACAATAGTTAGAGTAAGTATAATGAATGGTTGTAAGCCGGCGAAATCCGACCTGGCAGGGAGCGTAAAGGAGAGAGAGTACAGAGCGGACGTCTCGCGAAACGGCGACCTGAAAAGCGGGCGGATACGCAAGAGCTCTATTCTTATTGGTTGTTCTACTGTTGTGCTAGCTCTATATTGGATGTATGTACGGCAGCTGCCGTTGCTACATTTAATTAGAATCCACGCTAGACTTCATTTCGTCCGCCGGCGGGCGGTATCATTGCTCTTGCTCTTAGCTATTCACTATTAATACATGGTCCACTTATCTCTCACACAAAGTTTCTTGGTTCTTGTGTCTAAGCTGGCTGTAAGCTTACAGCATGCTTCTTCTCTCTCCTCCCTTCTCTCCTCCACCTCAGCATTTAGCTAGTTTACATCCCACTATAATACTTGCTCTTACTTGATTAATAATTAATTAAAGATGATCATGTGGCTCTTGTACTTTTATCTAGTTCCTTGATCGCATTCATTTAGTATACATGGAAAGGGTTCGGTTCGGCTACCATGCATGCATGATGAATGTAGCAAACCTATTACTAAATTCTATGTTTTTTCTACACAAAAAAAACCCACACCTTGTACGTTGATACTACAAACTGTTCCATCTGGTACTAGCTTTTAAATTGGCGTCACCCGTGGAACTCTATATACATAGTATAGTAACGGATTTTCTTTCAGTTCACATGTATTGTTTTTTTTTTCTAACGCGGCGGTGCGTTTGTGGCCATGCTACCTTGAAAACCAACTCGTGGCTATCTTTGTAACATGATCGATCATGCGTCCAATTAAACCCTATGACTCCACATGGATAATTTTGTTTGATGGACAGTGGCCGGACTCCAAAAGATAGGTGTAGCAGGTGGACAACTGTGTGGGCACAAGGACTTTTTTCACCATGTGTTATGATGTACCAGGGTATATGAGTGAGCATGTTGTCCCTTTAATTGCATCTGTTGTGTGCTGACTGCATTTCGTCTATTTGCAAGGGATTACCAACACACAGCCTGTGTGTTGCTGCAATTTTTGGAGTTACTGTGTACTGCTCTAGTGTGTCTTGCCTTCTGTATACAGAAGTTTGAGTGATACTGTCATGCAAGCGAGCCAGATTTGTAGTAATAAAGTTTTCTGTTTTTGACATAATTGCTCATGTGTGGATGCAAAAAGTTGATGCAATCTTTGTGCATAGCATGTACAGAAAGTGTTCCTGAATCACAGGGTTAGATATGCATGCCATTGAACTATGAATTAGGATCAATAGCAGAGTTTGCTTGCCTATATATGATTGCATATCTAGGGCCTCTGGCATCCAACCCCTTGGCTAATTAGCTTCTTCCAAACTATTTATTTGCAGTTATTCCTGCATCTGATACTGTTGACCCAGATGTAGAAATGCTTATATTATGACGCCATATATCATTCCAAAAATTCATATATGAGAACTTGAGCTCGAATGGTCTAGACCCCATTGGTTTTCCCTTTTTTTTCCTTTTTCTTTTCTTTTCGTACGTCTACTTATGGTACAATTTCCATGTTGTTTTGTGGGATGCATACTTGGTGGCTTCATACGAGAAATATTTTTGATATTATCTTAAAACATGTATTGTACGTTATAGATTCTGAGGTTGTCATAAGTCAAAAAATCCTAAGTTAATAGAATTTATAGATATAGATAAGAGAATATATCACAACCAAGAATATCATAAAAGTAAAACAATTCATAATGGATCTAGATACTTATTTATTATTTAATATTATAAATGGTATTGCTATTTTTTATAAACTTGTCCAAAGGAAGAATAGCTTGACCGTGAATGAATTAGAACCAATTATATTTGGGGATAGAAGCACTGGGGTTCAAGTTTTTGTCCAAAGGAAGAATATCTCTTGAAAACTTTTTGGTTTTTAGGGTGAACTAAACAAGGCCTAAGTGTTTGCTTTTATACATTTGTACTGTGATTCAAAAAGAAAAAAAACATAATCTATATGATTTTTCTATTAGGACCTGTTGCTTTCCTTAAAATCCATCAGTCGCCATACACAAAGCTCCATCTAGGTTATTTTCGTTCCTGATGTTTTTGTCGAATTGCCTTGCTTGGTGGCTATCTTGGGACTTGGTTTTGTTCCATGCAAAAAAGGTTATTGTCATGTTCAACGAAACTTGGATTCATGCATGCATGATCTTGACAATTTTGGATGTATATTATCGATATTACAAAGTTTTTCATGTAGCGTCTCAGACTTTGGTTACACCATTTTTCTTGCAAAAACCAAACTTTGGCACTGCAAAGTTGCCCTTTTTCAGAAAGAAATCAGCAAGAAATGCACACGGTGGTAATTGCATGAGGTTTAAGTTTGATGGAGCGATTATTTAAGCAATGACAAGATATGTGTGTTTGCACGTACGTTGCGACTGCCTGCTGCAAGTTCCATGTGGCTTTACAAGGTTTGTATACTTATGTTATTACGAGATGATGTAAGTGGCTCTGTCAGTGAATATTATTTTTGCAATCCCCGTTTGACTGTATTTTATTGTTCTCCCCCATTCTAAATTGTAAATTATTTTGGCTTTTCTAATATAGAAAATGTTTAAAAGAAAACTGGTGGGAAACTTGTTTGGACCAGGCAGATCACCCAGACGATTGATTTCTAACGCCTTGGGCTGAATCTACTTGCCTGAGTGAGTCTCCCTGCTGGCCCAAATCAAACCGTCTTAGTTTTTGTTATGCACCTAGATATGCATTCACTACTAGAAACTTGAAATTCTCTGATGATTTTGAATTATTTTTAACAGTATTGCATAAACTATCAGAGTAAACTTGACGGTTCCTGAAAAACATAGGATAATTTGTATGATCTTGAAGGTTCTTAGAAAACACACAGGAAAATAAATAACCGTCAGGGAAATTTCTAATTAACCTGTGAGTACATATAATCGATAGGAAAAATAAATAACCGTCAGAAAAATGCCTAATTCCTTGATGGTTTTAAACTATTTTTGACGGCTATTAAATATACCATCCTGGTAATTAACATTACTGTGACGGTTTCTGCAAAACACATAGAAAAATACTAGAAAATCAAGAACGTTAAAAAAAGTTTTCTCCTTTTGTGACAAAATTTTGTAACTAGTCTTTCTCCATATACTAACTCCAAATGATAGTTTTTTCTAAAATCATGATCTACCAATTTACAACATTTGTTTGGATACCATTTATTGTTTCTTGGATCATTTGCATATGGTTTGTTTTCTATTCATGTACATATAGAAAGCAACTCGTGAAACAACCTTCGAAAAATGTCTTTTATGCTCCAATTTTTTTACATAAAATAGGCTAAATACATACTGTTGTCCAGAAGTTCCAAAATTTTGAGAATCGATTTTCTATTTTCTATTGTTTAAATGAATTTCTACGTGCTTATCAAAAGTAATTCTAAATTGAACAATGGGTACCTCCAATAAGATCCCAAGAATATATAATTTTTATATTTATGCTTATATGTTTCACTCTAGGCCATATCCAGAGATGGATGTATGCTATGGATAATTCATCATCCTATCTCTAAATTAACATAAAATAATTGTAATAATTTAGAAATTTTGTTAGAAAATTCTACAAACTTGCATGAAAACATGTTTTTGATGTACAATGTTCCAATAAAAAAATTCAAATGTTTTTTAAACATAGGTGCCATACATTGCTCACAAATGGTACATCCCTCACATAGTTATATGAAAATATAAATTGTGAACAACGTACAGTACCACTTTGTTAAAATAATTTAAATTATTTATGACAAGCTTATACACCCAGATTAGGCCTTCATATACCAATTCTTAGAATTTTTAGACCACTTTATCATAATATTATATCTAAATCTAAATACATATATAACACTTGCAATTTATTAGAAATGAGGGAGTACGTATATAATATGGATTGACTTGAAACATGCGTTGCTGCTCTCTTTGTCTTGCTTATTTTGGAAACCCATTCGTGGACATGGTTCTATGTTGAATTGCCTAGCTAGCTTGGCACAGCTAGCGCCGACTCGTGGCTATCTTTGAACCTCGTCATATATGTACACGTACGTTATCCACACAGAAAAAGTCCCGGTCGTGTCGTGTCAACAAAACAACCTATATTATCCCTAAGTACTGATCGATGTCTAGAAGAGAGTGATTTAACAGGAATAATTGCCCATGCCATCGTGTACATACACTGATGCATGAGAGATCATATATATATTTATATCGTGCTAGCTGCATATATATATATATATGTATATGTGGTCCTGGTACGTACTGTCTCCTTTTGTTTCCTCTGGTTGCATCCAGCAGTCACGCAAGGACTCTCTCTCTCTCTCCCACATGATGACATATGGTGTGGTGTTGTGTTGCGCCTAACTCGACCGTCAATTTCTGTGTGGCTGTGGTTGTAGTTGTACACACTGCCCGGCCGGCCCGTTTACTTATATGCCTGTGTTGGTTTCTTTCTGTTCAAGCCTATAGATGATACTTCCGTACAAGCTTAGCTAGCTCGCCTTAGCTTTAATCACCGTTTTGTGATCATGAGGTTGCAAGCTGACGTAATCCCACGGACATAAGTAGTATCATGCCATGCGCCTGATCATAACGTGTGTAACTGTGACTGTAGTCGAACGATTGGTCAGGGTTATTTCCAATTTCAAGATAGTTTTATTATTAGAGCATCTTCAAGAGTATCCCATGTCCGTTCTCCATCCATGTTTTTTTGAAAAAAAAAAAAGAGAAAAACACATCTCGAAGAGTACCCCATATCCCTTTCCTATCTTTTGGTAATTGGCAAATAGGCTTGTCGGCGTCTAGACTCGCGGTCTAGGCACTAACAAGTATAAATCTGCGTGACTGACCAAGCTTGGATGGTGATGCAAGTGAGACACAGAGGGTTTATACTGGTTCGGGCTAAGGATGCCCTACGTCCAGTGTAGTGGTGGATTCTGTATAATCTTGCACCCAAAGGTGCTTGTAGTAGGGGGTACAAGCTGGTTGCGAGAGAGGGCTAAGTCCCAGGTCTCGGCTTGGTGTGGACAGAGTGCGGGCTGCTGCTCTGTGAAAGAGTGTTGTGTGCGTGTTCTGGACCTGTCTCCCAGTTGTGAACCCTGGCTCCCCTTTTATAGTCTCAAGGGGAGGCCAGGTATTTACATGAGTAGATTTCTTTTATTTGAGGGGTGAAAACACAGTCCCGACCCTGTTGAGGCCTGTCCATCTCGTCCTTGGGGGATGGTCGACGGCATGGCTGCTCCTGTAGAGGGTTACCGAGTCCTGTAGGGGTCGCGGGGGCCGGATCACCGGTCATTGCTGCATATCCTGTCAACAGTGGAAAATGACCACAAACAGTGGTGCGGCTTTACCTCGCCCATTCCCTTTCTACTGTGCGATAATGTGCTACAGTGAACAGGGGTAAGGGTGTATAGTGACAGAGGTAAGGCCACATTGACTGGGGCGGTTGGAACAGTCGTCTCCTTGCCCTGCCGCGTCATGGGGGCCGTCACATCCGTCACGTCGGGGGAAGTCTTGTTGACCAGGTGGAGTGGGGCCCGGTGCCCGAGCCTGGACGGGGTCGGGCGAGTCGGAACTTGCGTCCGAGGCCCTGAGGGGTCGGGCGAGTCGGAACTTGCGTCCGAGGCCCTGATGATTGTAATTAGTATGTTCCTTCGCGTTTTTTGTTACTCTGATTTGGGTATCCCTTATTATGGTACCCAACAGTAGCCCCCGAGCCTCTGAAGGGGTGAGGTCACCTCTTTAGGGGTTCTTTCCCCGTGGACCGTAGTCGACTCGGAGCCTTTTACTGTTGCCGGGGGGGGTGCGCGCGAGCGCACCCGCCGGGTGTAGCCCCCGAACCTTTTGGGGGAATGGTGTTATTCCTTCAAAGGCTTTTACCCCTTGACATCTTTAGTCTGGAGTGTTTTATGGGATAGTTTGCGTGTTCTTTACACGTAGTGTCTGTTCCCATGGTGCGAGGAAGCCCCCGAGCCCTTTCCCCGCAAGGGTCGATCAGGTTCTTTCTCGTCTTGTAATTCCGTCCCTCATTCTTCCTTTCGCTCGGAGGAGGGTTGGGTCGTGCCGTCCTACCCTCGGTGGGCGAGTGACGACACTTCCCGGGAGCTGCAGGCGGGTAGATCCGAGTGGATGTCCGAGTCCCGTTCGATAGGGGTCGGCTAGTGGCCTTATGGGCACATCTCAAAAGGTACCCGAGGGTAGTCACGGTGGATGTCGGAACCGTTCGTTAGGTCCCGAGGGCTCGATGCCTCCCTCGATGGGATCCCACTCTCGTGACACCCGCATGGGTCTCGGATATGACTTGCAAAGATGCGCCGACTCCCTGTAGGGTTCGGACCTTGGCCTCTATCGTGCTCATCTCCAGTCATCCCTCACTCAGTTATCCTGAGGCGACTGTTCGAACCTGTGTCGCAGGTCAGTCTCGAAACCTCTGGAACGTAGGTGGCCATGGCCTGGGGATTTTGGGCCTTAAAAGGTTTTCTTTAGACCCGTTCTTTCGTGTTGGGGTCGGGCGAGACGGAGTCTGACGCCCGACAGAGACCTCCATGCGATGTTTAGCCAGCGGGGGGTCGGGCGCCGCGTCTCTTGGAAGGAACCGCCCTGTCATAACTTTTCAGGGCGCTCCTTTTGAGGCGCGGCGCGTGGGGACTCGAAACGGCTGTGCCGTCTCGCCCCGGTTTGGACGGGACGTTTCGCCTGTGAATTTAATGCGTGCGTGCGGCGGGCGCGGGAATCGGAGGGAGTTGGCGCTTCGAGTTTTTCACCTGAGTGGGCGACGGTTGCTCTCTTTCTCTCTCTCTTGGCCTTCCTCGCAGGGGCGTGGTCGTGGCTCGCTCCCTTCTATAAAAGCGGCCGCTGGGGTTTTGGTTTCTTTCCTCTTGCTCTTGCGCCACAAAACCTTTGCCTCCTGCCCCTTCTTCTGCCGCCGTCTCTTCTACCTCCATCGCACAGGCCTCCTTCTTCCTCCCAGAGCCATGGCCGGTGTCGAGGCGTGGCCGCCCAGCAACGTGACCAAATCCGCGCTGGAGGCGCGCGTGAGGGCCGGGATTCTTCGTCCTCTCAAGGACGTCGGGTTCCCGGAATGGATCGTTCCCTCGGCGAACGACAGGGAGCCAAACCCGCCTCCGGGCTATGTGGTGTGCTTCCTGTCGTTCCTAGATCGGGGGTTCGGTGTTCCGGCCGGCCGCCTGATCAGGGCCATCCTCCACTACTACGAGGTGGAGCTGCACAACCTGAACCCAAACTCGGTGATGCAGGCCGCCGTCTTCACCACGATTTGCGAGGGGTTCATGGGGGTTCCTGTCAATTGGAACCTCTGGCTTCACCTCTTCAAGGCGGACATGTCGGCCCGCTATGTGGGGAAGGAAAAGATCCCCCTGCGGGCCGGCGGCTGCACGCTGCAGCTTCGCCAGCAACGGTCCGGACTGTACATTTGGACCACGATGCCGTCGTCAAACCGGGGGTGGCAGAGCGCGTGGTTCTACCTCCGGAATGACGGTGGTCTTCTGCCGAAGTACTCCGAAAAGATGGTGACAGAGGCCCCCAGAAGTGGGCGTGGGGCGCTCCGGCCGAGGAGCAGAAAAGGCTCGCCCCGCATCTTGCGGGGCTTCAGAAGCTGCGAGAGGCCCGAGTTACTGCGGCCACGGTGGCAACGGCGTTCCACAAGAGGAGCCTGCTTCCGCTGGCGCAGCGCCGGGTGCCAATGTTCGAAATGACCCGGGACGTCCCTTGGGCAGGGACGAGGATGTTAGCCGAGCTGATATCGGCTTCGGACATCGCTGCCCGGGTCGAGAAGACCACGCACCCGGAGATGAAGAACTCCCGGGTGGTGCCGATGCGCCCTGAAAAGGGCTATATTTCTTTGGTGAGAAGGTGTTCTTTATTTTGATCTTTTGCTTTCGTTTCTTCTTTCGCTTGACTCCTCGTTGATCTTCCTGCTCCGCAGGGGATCGGGGCCGTCAAGGACTCCCCACCCCCTGTCCCAGAGGACAAGGAGATCCGGGCCAAGAATCGGGCCCGGAACGAAGAACAAAAGAAGGTCAAGGAAGACAAAAAAGCTAAGGCGGCGCGAAGGGCGGAGAGACGGGAGGTCGCCTCCAAGAACCGCCGTGAAGCCGAGAAGGCAGGGGTCGCCCTGCCCCCGTCTCCTGAGACTTCATTTTCGGAGATAGAGGGCGGGGGCGGCGACGTCGACTGGCTCGACGAGCTGATGGAGGAGGACGACGCAGTCCCTCCTGCCGGGGGGATCGAGGCCCCGGAGGGGTCAAAGGCCCGAGGTGGGTCGGAGACCCGCGAGGGGACCCAGAC
The DNA here is from genome assembly GCF_000003195.3 of Sorghum bicolor. NCBI lineage: Eukaryota > Viridiplantae > Streptophyta > Magnoliopsida > Poales > Poaceae > Sorghum > Sorghum bicolor. The sequence goes on along the minus strand of NC_012870.2, from coordinate 27,419,986 downwards.
TCCGGGGGGTGGGCAGCCCGTCCCCCAAATCGTTGTGGACGACGAGGGCGGCGCCCCTCGTGAAGATTCGGCCCCCGTGGGCCTCCAAGAGGGGGAGAAGGCGTCGGAGGCCGAGGCGGAGGAGACCCCTCAGTCTGTAGCGCCGGAGGGTCCGGCCGAGCCCATCCCAACGTCCGGGACGGGAGCCGGTACCCCCGCGGAGGTGTCGCAGGTCGAGGCCATCCCAGCGCCCCCTGCGACGTCGGCAGTCGAGGCGGGGGTTCGTCCGCCGGCTCCTGGCGCTGTGGGGGACTCGCAAGGAGCCCCGGGCTCCTATAGGAAATCTGCTCCCCGGGCGAGGTAAAGATGGGACTCCTGATTCTTCTGTCGATTTTTTGTTTTTCTCTTTCTTCTGACTTGACTTTGTTCCCCTAGCCGTAAGCAAAAAGCTCCTTCGGTGGCGCTGGCCCCCCTAAAGGCTGTGAAGAGGGGGGCTCAGTCGACTCCTGGGTCGGCTCGGCCTGCGTCGCCACCGCCTCCAGGCTACGCAGAGGCGGGGCGCCACCAGGGGCAAGACGCGGGGGCACCGAAGCCCCAAGGGTCGGAGGACGTTGACCTCGGAGGTGCGGCCCGGCCTGCGCATGCTGAGGAAAGCCGAGCCCTCGTGGTGTCCAGTGCGGCGCCCGAGGCCCCTGCGGTGGGGAGGGAGGAAGAAGCTGGATGGGGTAGGAGTCCCATGATCTGGCCCAACCTTGGCGATGCCGAGGGAGGAGCCAGATTCATTCTGGATGACCCGTCAGAGGATTATCTCTGGCATGGCCTGGATGCGTGTGGGCGCGCCGGCGTCGAGGCCCTCAACCGAGCTACCCAGCTCGTGGGTCGCGATATGTATAATTTGGCTCAGGTAAGGTTTTTATCCGTGTTATAAAATAGTTTTGTGCTTACCCTTACGGTACTAACCCCCTGTGTGACCTCTGATCTTGCAGGCGCTCAAGGCTACCTCCCAGGAGAAATCGGTATTTCTCCGTCGGGAGAAGGATGCTTGGGCGTCCTTCGAGAAGGAGAGGGCTGCCAGGGAGGCGGCCGAGGGGGAGCTCGCGAAGGAGTGCGAGATTTCTGCCGACCTTCGGCAGAAGTGCTCAGCACTGGCCACCGAGGCTCGGGAGGCCCGAGACAACGTCGCCCCCCTGGAGGAGAGGATTGGGGCCCTCACGCAAGAGTCCGAGGCGCAGAAAGCGGCAGCTGAGGGGTACAAGGGTGAGGTCGCTCGGCTTGAAGCTTTGCTCGCCGAAAAAGACCTTGCCTTGAACCAAGCTCAGACCGACCTGTCCGGGGCTCTGAGCGAGGTGGCCCGCTGGCATCAGAGCTCGGCGGAGCACGAGAAGCGTGCCGAGGGTAAGACTTGCGCCCTTTACCCTGGACCCCCTTTATATTTTTTGAGTCGGCTTTTCCTGACTTCCTGTTTCTTGTTCTGTTTTTCGATCAGATTTGGAGAGGAAGGTGGTCGAGGCGACCTCTACTGCCGAGGCCCTGCAAAAGTCCCTCGACGCTGAGGCTTCGGACCGCTCGGCTCTTGAAGCCGTGGTCACCTCGGCGTGTGTGGGGCTCGGGGTTTCGGTGTCGGGGTCGTCGCTGCGGAGTCGGGTCGAGGCCCTTTACTCCCGGGCTGGGGAGAAGATGAGGGAGGCGCTCCATACCGGGGTAAAGAAGGCCTTGGCAGTGGTGAGCTCTCACTACGCCGGCATTGACTTGCCGGCGGTTTGTGAGGGCTACGTCCTCCCTGACGACGAAGTAGAAGCCCAGGAGGAGGTGCAGAGGCTCGATGACGCCGCGACTGTCCCTGGAGACGCCTTGGCCGCCTTTTTTGATGATGAGGCGGAGCTTCCCCCCCTCAGGGGTCAAGGACCTGAGTAGGCCATAGAATTCTTAGTTTTTCTTTTTTTTTCTTTTTGTGGGTGTTGGGGCCAGTAGGCCTTGTATTATACAACGTTTAATGTTGAATGTAGATATTTGTGTAATTACTCTTTAATCTTTTTTCGTGAATGTCTTATTTTCTTTTTCCTTATGCCGATCCGACCTCGGCAGCGCGAGGTCGGGTAAGCTGCTTGCGATAGCCAGAAACCCCAAGCCTAAGTCCTTTTCCTTTTTTCCCTTAGTAGTTTTTAGAAGTCCGAAATTATCCCCCGAATCTAAGGTGAGTAGGAGCGGTCTTTTGCTCGTGAGCGCTGACCTTTCCTAGGGCCCATGCCTTAAGATTTGTGGGGCGAATTTCTGGTTTTCTTGAAACTTTCTAAGAGAAAAAGGGGGAAGACCTTGGGTCGGGGTTCTTTTGACTTGCACGAAAAAAGAAAAAAGATTTGGAGTTGACACGGGGGTTCCCCCCTATGTAGCCCCCGAGGGAGGCTCGGACTCTGCTGGGCAGGTCCGAGGCTCCCTGATAGAAAAGGACCATATGACTTAATTTTTCATTTATTCTTCCAAGGTGACGAACAAATGAGAAATTTTTACAAAAGTTCTAAGGGAAAAAGCGACGTAGCTGTTCTATGTTCCATGCATTTTTGAAGACCTCCCCTGCTTCATTGGCGAGCTTGTAGGTCCCGGGTCGGAGGATTTTGGCGATGACGTAGGGTCCTTCCCAGGGAGGTGTGAACTTGTGACGACCCTTGTTGCTCTGTCTGAGCCTTAGCACCAAGTCGCCGACTTGAAATGCTCAGCCTCGGATCCGCCGCGCATGGTATCGGCGGAGGGCCTGCTGGTACTTGGCGGAGTGCAGGAGGGCTACGTCCCTGGCTTCGTCGAGCTGGTCCAGCGCGTCTTCTTGGAACGTCTTGCTGCTGTTTTCGTCGTAGGCTTGTACCCTTGGAGACCCGTACTCCAGGTCGGTGGGGAGGATGGCTTCCGACCCATAGACCATGAAGAACGGGGTGAAGCCCGTGGCTCGGCTTCGGGAGGTTCTCAGACTCCAGACGACGGTCGTAGCTGTTTGAGCCACCTTTTGCCAAACTTGTTCAGGCGGTTGAAGATCCTGGGCTTCAAGCCCTGGAGGATCATGCCATTGGCGCGCTCGACCTGACCATTGGTCTTGGGGTGAGCAACTGCCGCCCAGTCCACACGTATGTGGTGTCTGTCACAGAACTGTAGGAATTTTCGTTCGGTGAACTGTGTGCCGTTGTCGGTGATTATGGAGTTCGGCACTCCGAATCGATGGACGATATCCGTGAAGAATAGTACCGCTTGTTCGGCCTTGATCCTTGTGATGGGTCGGACCTCGATCCACTTGGAGAACTTGTCGATTGCAACAAGCACGTGGGTGAAGCCCCCGGGCGCTTTCTGTAGGGGCCCGACTAGGTCGAGGCCCCAGACGGCGAAAGGCCAGGTGATGGGGATCGTCTGCAAGGCCTGGGCGGGCTGATGTATCTGCCGAGCGTAAAACTGGCATCCCTCACAGGTCCTTACGATTTCTGTGGCGTCGGCTACAGCGGTTGGCCAATAAAAACCCTGTCGAAAGGCATTTCCTACCAACGTTCGAGCTGCGGCGTGATGGCCACAAGCCCCCGAGTGTATGTCCTGTAGGAGCTTGACTCCTTCCTGATGTGGGATGCAACGCATGAGGATGCCCGAGGGGCTGCGTTTGTACATTTCCCCATCGAGGAGGACAAAGGTCTTGGCACGTCGAGCCACGCGTCTCGCTTCAGCCTGGTCCAGGGGCAGAGTGCCATCGACCAGGCGTTGAAGCAAAGGGTAGCGCCAATCAGGCGAGTCGTCAGTCGCAGGTGGCTCTGGCTCGATGTCCATGGCCTCCTGTTCTTGGGCGACAGCGTCTTTGGGGTCGGCACTCTATTTGTTTTGGGGCTTATCCGACCCCCCGTCGTCCTTGTAGTCGACGGAAGGTTTGTAGATGTCGCTGACGAAAACATCCTGGGGGACAGTGGCCCGCTCGGATGCCATCTTGGCGAGCGCGTCGGCGGCTTCATTATACTTTCTTAACACGTGGTTAAGTTTGAGGCCGTCGAATTTCTCTTCCAGGCGTCGAACCGCCTTGTAGTATGCGTCCATCTTTGGGTCATGGCAGCTAGATTCTTTCATGACTTGGTCGATGACGAGTCTGGAATCGCCTCGGATGTCGAGCCACTTGATCCCCAGTTCGATCGCGATGTGAAGACCGTTCACAAGGGCCTCATACTCTGCTGTATTGTTTGAAGCGGGGAAGTGGAGCCGGATTGCGTATCGCATCCTTACCCCGAGGGGTGAGATGAAGACAAGGCCTGCGCCGGCCCCAGTTTTCATCAGAGACCCGTCGAAGTACATGGTCCAGCATTCGTGCTGGATTTGTGGGGGTGGGAGCTGAGTCCCAGTCCACTCCGCCACAAAGTCTGCCAGGACCTGGGATTTTATGGCTTTGCGAGGCTCATAGGTGATCCCATCGCCCATGAGCTCTATAGCCCATTTGGCAATCCTTCCATTGGCCTCTCGGTTTTGAATCACTTCTCCCAAAGGGAAAGATGAAACCACCGAGACCGGGTGTGATTCAAAGTAATGTCGGAGCTTGCGCCGAGCCAACACTACAGCGTAGAGTAATTTTTGGATCTGGGGGTATCCGGTTTTTGTGTCGGAGAGTACTTCACTGATGAAGTATACCGGCCTTTGGACCGGCAGGGCGTGCCCTTCTTCCTTCCTTTCGACCACGATAGCTGCGCTGGCCACCTGATCAGTGGCTGCGACGTAAAGAAGAAGTGGTTCCCCCTCGGCGGGGGGCACCAGGATGGGAGGTTTGGTGAGCAGAGCCTTGAGCTTGTCAAGGGCTCCCTGGGCCTCGAGGGTCCAGGAAAAGTGCTCAGATTTCCTAAGTAACCTATACAGAGGCAGCCCTTTTTCTCCGAGGCGAGAAATGAAACGGCTTAGGGAGGCAAGACATCCCATTACCCTCTGTACTCCCTTTAGGTTACGGACGGGACCCATATCCGTGATGGCCGAGACCTTTTCTGGGTTGGCCTCGATCCCTCGCTCAGACACGATAAACCCAAGGAGCATGCCTCGGGGGACCCCGAATACACACTTTTCGGGGTTGAGTCTAATCCCTTTTGCCCTGAGGCATCGGAATGTTTCTTCCAGGTTGGCAACCAGGCCACTCGCTTTCCTGGATTTGACGACGATGTCGTCTACGTATGCCTCTACCGTTTTGCCTATAAGGTTCCCAAAAACCTGGAGCATACATCGTTGATATGTAGCCCCCGCGTTCTTGAGGCCAAAAGGCATGGTTACGTAGCAATACATCCCGAAAGGGGTGATGAACGAAGTCGCGAGCTGGTCGGACTCTTTCATCTTGATTTGGTGGTAGCCGGAGTAAGCATCAAGAAAAGATAAAATTTCACATCCCGCGGTGGAGTCGACTATCTGATCGATACGAGGTAATGGAAAGGGATTCTTTGGACATGCTTTATTTAAACTAGTGTAGTCTACACACATCCTCCACTTCCCATTTTTCTTTTTAACTAGCACGGGGTTGGCTAACCACCCGGGATGGAATACCTCCTTGATGAATCCGGCCGCCAGCAGCTTGTGGATCTCCTCTCCGATGGCCCGGCGCTTTTCCTCGTCGAATCGGCGCAGGTGTTGCTTCACGGGTTTGGAGCCGGCTCGGATGTCCAAGGAGTGCTCGGCGACCTCCCTCGGTATGCCAGGCATGTCCGAGGGACCCCACGCAAATATGTCGGCGTTCGCGCGGAGAAAGTCGACGAGCACCACTTCCTATTTGGGGTCGAGGCTGGAGCTGATCCTCAGTGCCTTGCCTTCAGAGGTCCCGGGGTCGAGGAAAACTAGCTTGGTCTCCTCCGCCGGCTCGAAGCTCCCGGCGTGACGTTTGGGGTCGGGGACGTCCTGGTCGCAGTCACCGAGGCCGGTAAGGATGGCCAGAGATTCTGCCAGAGCCTCGGCCTGCTCGACGCACTCGACGTCGCACTGGTAGGCGTGCTGGCTGGTCGTGCTGATGGTGATGATGCCCTTTGGTCCTGGCATCTTGAGCTTGAGGTAAGTGTAGTTGGGGACGGCCATGAACTTGGCGTAACATGGTCGTCCCAGGATGGCGTGGTAGGTCCCTGGGAACCCAACTACGTCAAAAGTGAGGACCTCCTGTCTGAAGTTGTTGGGGGTCCCGAAGCAGACGGGTAGATCGATTTGTCCGAGGGGGTGGGCACGATGTCCCGGCACCACTCCATGGAATGGTGCAGTGTCGTTCCTCAACCGGGACTTACTGATCCCCATGAGGGCCAGAGTCTCGGCATAGAGTATGTTGAGGCCACTGCCCCCATCCATCAGTACCTTAGTGAGACGGGTCTCGGCGATGATGGGGTCGACGATCAACGGATAGCTCCCGGGATTGGGAATCCGATCCGGGTGATCCTGTCGGTCGAACGTGATCGCACTCTCGGACCATTTAAGGTACGAGGGCGCAGCAGCGCTGACTGCGCAAACCTCTCGTAGTTCGCGCTTCCTTTGACTCACAGTGAGGCGAGCCGCGCGTCCCCCAAAGATCAGAAGGCAGTTCTTGATCTTGGGGAAAACCTCCCCTTCGGGGTCGTCGTCCTTGGGAGGCTCTTCGGTGTTCTCCTTGGTGATGATGTCGGTATAGTACCGACGGAGGACGGTGCACTCCTCGAGGGTGTGCTTGGTTGGTCCCCTGTGATAGGGGCATGGCTTCTTCAACATTTTGTCGAAAAGGCCAGGGCCAGCAGGAGCCCGCTTGGGGTTCTTGCGATCTACCGCAGCGACCAGGTTGTCGTCCGGCTGTCCCTGCTTCCCCTTGTGACCCTTCTTCTTCTTCTTTGGGTCGCGCGAGCTCGAGGCCTCGGTGGCCTCAGCCTTCTGTTTCCCCTTAGTCGCACCGTCGGAGAAGATGGCGCCGACTGCCTCCTCGCCTGAGGCAAAGTTGGTGGCGATGTCGAGCAGCTGGCTAGTGCTCGTGGGGGTCTTGCGTCCGAGCTCGTGTACCAACTCCTTGCAGGCGGTACCGGAAATGAAGGCTCCGATCACGTCGGAGTCCGTGATGTTGGGGAGCTCGGTGCATTGTTTGGAGAATCGCCTGATGAAGTCACGGAGGGACTCGTCAGGCTTCTGTCGGCAGCTCCTGAGGTCCCAGGAGTTCCCAGGGCGCACGTATGTGCCTTGGAAGTTCCCGACAAAGACCCTGACCAGGTCTGCCCAGTCATGGATCATGCGCCCAGGGAGGTGCTCGAGCCATGCCCTAGCCGTGTCGGCCAGGTGGAGTGGGAGATTGCGGATGATAAGCATGTCGTCATCTGCCCCGCCTAGCTGACATGCCAGGCGGTAATCCGCCAGCCAGAGTTCAGGGTTCGTTTCCCCTAAGTACTTGGTGAGGTTGGCGGGCTGTCGGAATCGTGCCGGGAACTTGGCCCTGCGTATGGCTGTTGGGTATTTTAAACGCAAACAGAAAAATCCGCAAGCGCACGGATACCGATGTAGCCTTCACCCGGGAGTATTTCAGAGTATCGATTTTCCACAGGGAACGTGAGTGTACTAATTAAGATCCAAGATCGCCCAAGGATAACTATATAATTGTTTTTGGTGGGAAGAGAGGAAGTTTCCTGAGAGTTCTCTAGTTGATCTAAGAATCAAGAATTACTTCAAGATTATCTATATCGGGACATCAGAGCACTAACCACAGAAAGAGATCAGAAGGGGGCTAGGAAGGTCTGACTACGGTCCTACAAACACCGATCCGAATGTGGTGGAATACGTCGACCGTTAGGGCTGTCACTACCCTAGGGCTACCACAACAATCCGTGGGATTGGGTGCAATTCCAGGTAATCGCAAGACTAAACACCACGTCTAATCTATTAATTACTACTCTAGCGTTATAAAGACTAGAGCACTTGATGCAAGCGGGAATCCAATAAATAACTTGAATGTAAATAAAAGTAATTAAAGAACTCAGGAATTATGAATTGAAGAACCTGGAGAACGATGAAGAACGAACCAGATGCTGCAAAAGTATAATGTTGAGGAAGATCCGACAGATCCGGCTCCTCCTCCGCTCTCCTCTTCTATCTCCCTATTTTCTAGATTACAACTAGAACTAACTAGAACTAGAACTAGAGGAACTAGAACTAGAACTAGATGAACTAGAACTAGATCTAGATGAACTAGAGGTAGAACTAGAAGAACTAGAGGGATCCTCTCTACTTGGATGAAGAATTGAAACCCTAGCTTTGATTCTGTAGAAGAGGTATGATCTCCAGGGGCCAGGGGGGTCTGGTTTTATAGTCCCTTCAAGTGAATCTGAGCCGTTGGATCAAACCGACATTGATTGAACGGTTATTGTTGATCCTTTAGGTCGGTGGAGCAATATCCCGAAAGAGAGTCCTGATTGGACTCTGGCTGAGGGCGGGCGCCCAGGAAAGGAGGGCGGGCGCCCTGTCCCTGTGTCCTCTCGGCCTCCGCTTCGGTCCCGTGGCTTCTGGAGTCTTCTAGATGATAGAAAATTGTGCGGCACGTTAATATCTCTATGTAAACCCGACGTGTGGGCCTTTCTTCCATATTTCCTGATAACCCCCTGCAGAAATAGACAAACACCAAAACTTGTGGAATTCTGTCAGATAAAACCCTAAGTCTAGGTGTTGGTTGCATTTGGATCCTTTTCTATGATTAATTGATTGTTAAATATGAGCATTAAGGACCGTCAACAAGCTCCCCCAAGCTTAACCTTTGCTCGTCCCTGAGCAAAGATGAACTCAAGAGTTTCTGCAGTGGTTTCATAACTTAAAGATACACATGCGTTTAAACAAGATCTCATCTCTGGTTAGAGTAAACTGTTAAGACTTAAAACTTACTCATTTACCTTTCACCATGGGACTTGTAACCGTCACTTCTGTCTTGAGTAGTTAAAAGATAGAACAGTCTAGTCAAGCACCATGTCTCTTGTTCTTCGATTAACTATAGCTCTGGAGTTTTTGCAGATTTTCAAATAAAACTCAGAGATTCCTTGTATGACTCTCTCTAGTCTCTCTTTTGTGGTATTTCTGGATCCTTACCAAGGCAGTATTGGTATATGCCTTCTCTCAAAGTATGTGGTATTTGTGGTATAAGGCATAGTGACATTGCCTTCTCTCTCACCCTACTCTAATAAGGCTTTGATATCTGGAGCTCATAGGTGGGAGACAGCTAATACATACTTACAAGACATTTATTGCATAGTCAAACCATGGATCCAGAAGAACAAGTCAATAAGTCAAATCAAGATGTGCATGTGTGGCGAATGAATAGTATATGGTGATGATGGTGATAACAATGGTGAAAGTCTAATTCTACATATGCTCTTTTGAGGGAATACATACCTTTCTTGCACTTTTAAAACTTTCTGAGGAGAATGAGATGCTCTATGTTTTCTTTTTCTTTTCTCTCAGGTGGGTATCTTGTACCCCTAATTCTACTGTCGGACACTTGTCCATTTTTACCTCTCGTCTCACTTTTTCTTTTCTTTCGAGGTTCCGGGCACTTGCCCCTTTTTATTTCCTCGTATTTTTTTCTCTCTTTTTTTAGAGCACTCATCTCATGAAATAATATAGCAAGTGGTAGTAACCAAGATAACTTGAGCATTTATTTCACAGGGAAAAACAGAAATAGGAGAATGTTTTTGGCTATTCTCTCCCAGATTAGGAGTAGAATATTTTTGGGTGGTTCTGGAGATGGAAATGGATGGACATATGTGGATGCGTACTTCCGAAGTAGAAGTAGCATGTATGAGTGAACGTGCAAGTGAATCTTGATTTAACCACATGACAAGCTCCTAAGGGTCTACACAGCTTGACCACACTCAATGCTCATAAGTAGTAAAAAGTAAATGTGTGGCTCATAGTCTAGCAAGCATGTATATATGGCTGTGGTAGGAATTTAAACACTCATCATACAGGAACTCATCATGCAACATTTTAAAGATTTTCAAAGATAAAATTCTCCAGAATTCTAGCATCTCTAGGAACAGATAAACAGCAGCTCAACCTTCCCATATCATATCCGTTAACGACTTAGACTTTAGATCAAGTACTGTTCCCACAAGTTCAGGTTTAGAGCAAATCTTAATTAATAACAGTCATGCCTAAACTTGAGAGAGATTTCAATTTTGAGAACTAGTCATGGTAGAGCAACTATTCATCATATCCATGTGAGAGCTTATCATGAGGGTTCATAGCAAACTTTATTTATTTATTTATTTAGCAAACTAAGCAAAGATATATGTATATAAGCACAAAATCTTTATTTGGGTTTATATGATTATGCATCTTTTTATTATTAGAGTAAAGTATAAACGTGAGTAGAATACTTAGCTGGATAAATGGGGGTGCTCTCCCCCAAGCTGGATTTTGACATAATTCCTTTTGATGTAGCTAGCAGGTGGCGGAGGTGTATTTGAATGTCGGCAGCACTCTGACAGCGATTAGGATGTCCTCCGTCTGCTAGTCTTCTTTGATCCTTGAATTCTGTGGAGCTCAAATAGACAACAAAGCTTTGTGGAACTAGTTAAGTGTTAGCATAAATATTTAGCCTTTATCATATTGAGCCTCCTCAATAAATGTTACTCTCTTTAGTAGGATCATAAATTTTTTTTTGTATTTTTATTTTTATAGGACAGGAATATATTTATTTTATTTTTACGCCACCACAGTGAATGTACTTATGGGTTTTATGCCATGAGCATTCTCACATGGGGCTTACTATTTTTAACATTTTTATTTTCTTTTCAAGATGATATGAACCTGATTAACTAACAAAACTATTTTAAATAATTGAAAGGAAAAAGATAACTACCAAGTTTACCTTTTGGCAAGGCGTTCGGTGTTTTTACGTCCTCCGAACGGGACTCTCCGTTTTCTCATTCGTCCTGGGATTCGCTAGATAGCGTAGTCGGTGGTTCCGGCGGCGCCCGCTCTTCGTGTATAACTATCTTCTCTCTACACACCTGACTCGGTGCTATGGTCTCCTCAGAACAGTTCTGTTCAAGCTGTATGTCTTCAGACCTCACTATTTCTCCTCGTTGTCTGCCCATCCATCCTTGATGATTTGCCTCCTCTGGTTGCGGTTGCGTCGTCTCCTTCTTGTCCTGACCTGCTTAGAGTCTTCAACTATATAGTTAGGGTCAGTAAGATAGCGGCGTACCTTCTCAGAGGGGAAATGCATGTGGACTTCTCTGGTTCCAATGTATATGATTGCTTTAATGGTGCTAAAGAACGGTCTTCCAAGGATGATGGGTGGATCGTACTCGTCTTCTCCCATGTCAATAACCTTCAATCTTTCAGAATGTCTGATCTGCCATCTGAAGCTGAATGTATGTCGGTTTTAGGGGCATGGTTCCGAATAGGAGCTGATAGGTGACTGGCGGCCATTATGTCGACGCCTGACCCGGTGTCGCAAAGCGTCTTCTGGAAGTTGTATCCATTAATGGCGCACTGGATGCTTGGCATACTTGGGTCGTCCTTTTTGGTCAGGAACGGTGACTTAAATAGATGATCTTGACCTCCTTGAACTGCAGTGACCATCTTAGCTAACTCGGTCCACACTTGCTTGTTCCTGTTTCTCCTGTTGGTCCTCTTCCTTGGTTCATGTCGGGAATGCTCTGAGATTTGTGTAGTCTTGTTCTTGAAGGAAAACGTCTCCTTCCTCCCCTTGATGTAGAAACTAATCTTGGCAGCACTAGCGTAGATGACAGCTCCTGAGGTGTTTAGGAATGGCCTCCCTAGGATGGGTGCCCTCTCATCAGTAGCAGTCTCTATCACCACGAAGTCTGCTGGGGCGTACAAGCTACCAACTCGGACGCAGAGGTTCTTCAATATTCCCTTTGGGAAACTTAGCGTACGATCTGCAAGCATGCCGATGGAGATCGGGATGATGGGGCGTCCTGGATTGTCTCTCTTGACTGGCAGAAGGTCAGTAATTACTTCCACAATGGGGTTACTCCAGTAGTTACATCCTCAAGCATCTCAGGGCAGTGATTGTCTGAGTGTCCAGTATCTCCAGTGTGTTTGAGCTCGTAGATCTAGGTTCTTCACTTGGTGGAGTCTGGGAGTTGTAAAAGTCATTCATATTTTGCTCGAAGTGTACCTGCTCATAAAGACAAGGCAGAGATCAAGTGCATGGGCCCTGTTGGTGGAAAACACCAACAGAACCAAAAGTGTATTTATTCTTCTCTATCCTTAAGCATAGTGAGCAAAACAAAGTTGATGGATAATAAGATCATGAGTGTAGCATTTAAAACATTTGTCAGATCAGATCGCTCAACCTAATGGAAAGATAATCTATCTATATATATGTTTTGTTTATATCTTCCAAAGATTGAGTGTGCAACATTTTAGCTAATATGATTAGGAGTGTGGAATCACAAAGGTGGAAGGACTAAACATGTTGAATCGATTGGGTTGGTTAATCTAGAGTTGTAGATCATACATGTTTGTCTCTTTTATTCATGTGAACGCCAGAACCAAGGAGAAGCTTATAAAAGTGATAGTCAAGTACCTTAAGATGTTACCTTACTTGAAGAATGATGGTACGATATCTCCTTGTGGAAGCTTTCCTTTCTCAGCGGTTGTGCATCGTGTTTGTGGCACCCTCCATGGATCATCTCTTGTGAGCTATGCCTTCCTTGTGTAAATTGTTAAACTTTATGTGCCTCTCTCTTTGTCTCCAATGTGAGTTTGTCTCAGGACTTCCCAGGTCGATATTGAAAGTTTTCCTGCAGGGGTTAGTCCAACAAAATATCCAATATCTACTATAGCATACTATCGGCTCAAAGATCAACCTAGACACCATGTCTAATTTGATTTAGGAGGGCATTTTAACTTAAGCATCATGCTTAATTTAAACTCCCTTGGAAGTAAGATCATCAGCCCTAAACTAAGCACCATGCTTAATTAAGAGATAAATGAAACTACTCCAAGCCTAGAAATATACTAAAGCAAATAAAGGTAGCATGAGAGCATTTATAGAGATCTACTCAAGTGGAGATGAAGTAGTGTGATTAGTATTTAACAGATTGAGCATGTCTCAAAGGTAGGGACAACCAACATAGCAACATGGCAAAGGATGTTTTTATGTAAATTACTCCCCCAAGCTTGAATTTTGCAAAATTCAAGTTTGGATGAATTTAATTCAATGTTGTATGATGGTTGGTTGGACATACCTTGTGCTTGTCATTCATCCGATCTTCTTGCTCCAATCCTGAAAAGGTTAGTGACAAGAATACCCGAAGGAATTTTTTTACAATTATCCTTACATGCTCAATACACAAGGTAATGTTGTAAATAATTAAAAGCTCATGTTACAATCTGATCACTACTTGTTTTAGGACACTAAGCTTGTCCTTGGGAAACCATCAATTTATGTCAGCGAAGTGGTTTCCCCTCCAACTCTGACCTATATCAAGATCAACACAACGAGATCTACAATATTTAATATAGACATATGCATCGACAACCACCCTTTTAAAGTTTTTATAAATAGAAAGGATGAGGGGGTTGGAGATCTCGAATGTGGTGATGTTGGAAAAACCAATGGATTGTGAAGATATTGCATATGAGCATGGAGTAAATGAAGTGGCTATGAAATAAATTCCATGCTCATTAATGCTTAGAGTGGAATCCATGTGGTGTGGTGAAAATGATATGGTGACTGTGGTAAAAAAAAGAAAAGAAAAAGGATACACGGACGACTTGGTTCGAAACTAGCACAGCTACCGTTCCCCGGCAACGGCGCCAGAAAGCTTGTTGGGTATTTTAAACGCAAACAGAAAAATCCGCAAGCGCACGGATACCGATGTAGCCTTCACCCGGGAGTATTCAAGAGTATCGATTTTCCACAGGGAACGTGAGTGTACTAATTAAGATCCAAGGTCGCCCAAGGATAACTATATAATTGTTTTTGGTGGGAAGAGAGGAAGTTTCCTGAGAGTTCTCTAGTTGATCTAAGAATCAAGAATTACTTCAAGATTATCTATATCGGGACATCAGAGCACTAACCACAGAAAGATATGAGAAGGGGGCTAGGAAGGTCTGACTATGGTCCTACAAACACCGATCCGAACGTGGTGGAATACGTCGACCGTTAGGGCTGTCACTACCCTAGGGCTACCACAACAATCCGTGGGATTGGGTGCAATTCCATGTAATCGCAAGACTAAACACCACGTCTAATCTATTAATTACTACTCTAGCGTTATAAAGACTAGAGCACTTGATGCAAGCGGGAATCCAATAAATAACTTGAATGTAAATAAAAGTAATTAAAGAACTCAGGAATTATGAATTGAAGAACCTGGAGAACGATGAAGAACGAACCAGATGCTGCAAAAGTATAATGTTGAGGAAGATCCGACAGATCCGGCTCCTCCTCCGCTCTCCTCTTCTCTCTCCCTATTTTCTAGATTACAACTAGAACTAACTAGAACTAGAACTAGAGGAACTAGAACTAGAACTAGATGAACTAGAACTAGATCTAGATGAACTAGAGGTAGAACTAGAAGAACTAGAGGGATACTCTCTACTTGGATGAAGAATTGAAACCCTAGCTTTGATTCTGTAGAAGAGGTATGATCTCCAGGGGCCAGGGGGGTCTGGTTTTATAGTCCCTTCAAGTGAATCTGGGCCGTTGGATCAAACCGACATTGATTGAACGGTTATTGTTGATCCTTTAGGTCGGTGGAGCAATATCCCGAAAGAGAGTCCTGATTGGACTCTGGCTGAGGGCGGGCGCCCAGGAAAGGAGGGCGGGCGCCCTGTCCCTGTGTCCTCTCGGCCTCCGCTTCGGTCCCGTGGCTTCTGGAGTCTTCTAGATGATAGAAAATTGTGCGGCACGTTAATATCTCTATGTAAACCCGACGTGTGGGCCTTTCTTCCATATTTCATGATAACCCCCTGCAGAAATAGACAAACACCAAAACTTGTGGAATTCTGTCAGATAAAACCCTAAGTCTAGGTGTTGGTTGCATTTGGATCCTTTTCTATGATTAATTGATGGTTAAATATGAGCATTAAGGACCGTCAACAATGGCCTCGCTGAAGACGCGGGGACCCGGAGGCTCTGGTGACGCGCTGCGATCGTGATCGGGGTCGTACCTCCCACCTCGGCGGGGTCGGTATCGTCGGGACTCGGCTTCATCCCTGTCACGTCGCCTGGCCTCGAGGGTGGCCCGCACGTCCGCGCCTGCTCCGACGCGCTCGTGCACCGACGGGGCCTTGTCGCCCCTTTGTGGGTCAGGGGGCGGTGGACCCTGTACTGTTGGTGCCTTGTTAGGAGGGGGGCGTTCCCCTCGATGTCTCGTACTGTGGGATTGTGAAGCAGAACTTTCCGCGTTCTGCACCACAGCCTGTTCCAGAAGGCCACGTAGCCCCTGGCGCACTCTTTTTCCCTCAGGAGTCGAAGGCTCGGGCATCGCCCTGAGGAGGAGCGCGGCTGCCATCACATTCTGGCTGGCCATGCTGAAGACTGGGGCGTCTTCCCCTTCGTCCGCAACAATGCGACGGTTGACGTCTCGGGCGCGACGTCTGGCTTCGCCCCCGTCTCCGCGGGCGGACGGCTCTCGGACTAGGGCCTCGCGGAGTTGGCGGAGGCGTGTGCGCTCTTCTTCGAGCCTGGCCTCCAGCTCATCGAGCTGTGCGAGGTCAGGATGGTGTCCCCCAGCGGGGGCAGATGCCACCCCACGGGCTCCGAGATTGGTTCCGGGAGTTGGATTGGGAGGTGGAGTTGCGTCCTCTTGCCTAGAGGGCCCTGCGTCCGTGTGGGCGCCGTGCGGCGTACCTCCGACTTCTATGTTGAAGCATTCTCGTGACGGGTCGTAGCTTTCGTCGTCGGAGTCGGAGTAGCCGAGACAATAGTTGCTGGCCTCCAGGAAACGCATGAAAGTCTCCGGGTCGCCATACCCGGAGAAATCAGCGCCGGCCCACTCGTCGTTGCCCGAGGTGAGGTCCTCTGGGTAGGATGAGACGGGCGGTGTGGAGACGAGGTCCAGTGTAGACCTTAAGTGGTGCCCGGGAAGTTCTGCGTACGCACTTAATGAAGTGCTTACGGAAGAGGCGTAGGTAGCGGCGGCATTCCTGAGCCCGAAAGGTAACTCGGGAGGTGCCGCCGCTGCTACGTCATCCGCAGGTGGAGGAGGACGGGACGTCGAGGCCCCTTTGTCCCCCTTGCGGGGAACAGGCGCGGGCCGTGCCTTCCCCTTTGAACGGGGTGGGACGGGGGGCCGCGATGACCCTCTGTTGATCCTAGGAGCGGAGCTTGATGCCCCGCGAGCCCTTCCTCTAGCGCCGGCTGGACCGGAGGAGCGGGCGACCTGATGAGAACATGCGGGGGGAAGACCGGACGGACCTTGGCCTCAGTGGTGGGGTCGGAGATCCTAAATCTTTGACGCCCCCTCCGTGGGCCCCCCGCATGGTGTCCCGAACGTCTCCCACACCCTGAGTGTGGTGGGATCGGCTCGGGGCTAGGTTCGACGTTGTCACGTGGCGGGAGGAGGATCATGTCGTAGCCGGAACCGAGGGACATGAACTCCAAACTCCCAAACATCATGATGGTGCCGCGACGGAGCGGGTGAAATCCGTCTGCCATCCAAACCTCCCCAGTAGGGACTGGAGAGCGTCACGCAGAAGGCCCCTACCTGGCGCGCCAACTGTCGGCGTCTAGACTCGCGGTCTAGGCACTAACAAGTATAAATCTGCGTGACTGACCAAGCTTGGATGGTGATGCAAGTGAGACACAGAGGGTTTATACTGGTTCGGGCTAAGGATGCCCTACGTCCAGTGTAGTGGTGGATTCTGTATAACCTTGCACCCAAAGGTGCTTGTAGTAGGGGGTACAAGCTGGTTGCGAGAGAGGGCTAAGTCCCAGGTCTCGGCTTGGTGTGGACAGAGTGCGGGCTGCTGCTCTGCGAAAGAGTGTTGTGTGCGTGTTCTGGACCTGTCTCCCAGTTGTGAACCCTGGCTCCCCTTTTATAGTCTCAAGGGGAGGCCAGGTATTTACATGAGTAGATTTCTTTTATTTGAGGGGTGAAAACACAGTCCCGACCCTGTTGAGGCCTGTCCATCTCGTCCTTGGGGGATGGTCGACGGCATGGCTGCTCCTGTAGAGGGTTACCGAGTCCTGTAGGGGTCGCGGGGGCCGGATCACCGGTCACTGCTGCATATCCTGTCAACAGTGGGAAATGACCACAAACAGTGGTGCGGCTTTACCTCGCACATTCCCTTTCTACTGTGCGATAATGTGCTACAGTGAACAGGGGTAAGGGTGTATAGTGACAGAGGTAAGGCCACATTGACTGGGGCGGTTGGAACAGTCGTCTCCTTGCCCTGCCGCGTCATGGGGGCCGTCACATCCGTCACGTCGGGGGAAGTCTTGTTGACCAGGTGGAGTGGGGCCCGGTGCCCGAGCCTGGACGGGACCGGGCGAGTCGGAACTGGCGTCCGAGGCCCTGTGGGGTCGGGCGAGTCGGAACTTGCGTCCGAGGCCCTGAGGGGTCGGGCGAGTCGGAACTTGCGTCCGAGGCCCTGAGGGGTCGGGCGAGTCGGAACTTGCGTCCGAGGCCCTGATGATTGTAATTAGTATGTTCCTTCGCGTTTTTTGTTACTCTGATTTGGGTATCCCTTATTATGGTACCCAACAAGGCTGGCATCATGCGTAAAAATACATGTGGCCTTTCTTGCGCGCATCGCTCTTCCCCGCGCCGTCTTCTCAGTCAATCTAAAGGTGGCAGAGTGTGGGAAAGAATAGAGAGGAGAAAAGGGTTCTTGATACAAATATACGAAAGAGAAAGAATATATAAAAGTGGTTACAATAATTTAGAAATATTACAAGATTCTTAATGTAAAATTGTTTTCTATATTTTAGGAGTGGATTATTGAAAAGTCTTGGAGATGTCTTATTTTTTTCTCCCAATATCTTTTTAGGAGTTGCAAAAATATATGTTTTTAAGGAAAAATTGAATACTTTTGGAGATGCTCTTAAGAAAATGTTTCAAAACTCAGTTATAAAAAAATAGTGTATGTGTTTTGAGTTTTTTGGGTCTTTCTCTCTAAAAGAGGAGTACATATATGTATTAAAGCGTTTCGATTCCCTTTTGAAAAAAAAAGGTTCAAATGGCGTGGAAAAAAGATGGTGGAGGGAGAAAGGAGTTTATCGTCTTTCGCTTTGCTTCAATTCCTTCCTACTCACCACCCAATGAAGTCCATATATAAAGTGTCTAGATGGGCCTGGTCCACCAGGTTGATACTTACACCTGTTATGTGTCACACTCGATCCCACACTGGTATATTGACAAGCTGATGATAATGATATGCCAAGTTGGATTTTCTCACTGCCTTTTCTAGCTAGATTATTAATTTGATTTCTTACCACGCCTACACCATCAACTTCTCCTTCAAAGTTACTAGGAGAATGTCCTGCGCGTTGCTGCGGAAATTACCGGTAAAATTATACTATCGTAATATATGTTAGTGGATGATTTTTAGTATTATAGCATGGACAACTAAATATATGTTAGAAAATAATATGGTTGCTAATGTGAATAACATAGATACAGGATAAAATGATATGTGTTAGTTCGATTTATTAATAGATAATGATGTGAACACTTTGCATAGCGGGGTAATGTATTAGTGGGATGATTTAGTGGATGCTGATGTGGACGCTTTGTATGGCAAGAGAAGTAGTTAGTGGGATGCTCTAGTAGATGATGATGTGAATGCTTTGCACATCAAGAGAATTAGCTAGTGGGGTTTATCTATATAAGAGATATAGATAGATTACTCTTGTATTACTGTATTTGCACTCCAATTCTACCTCTTTAATTATAATAATAAGACCCACTGAAATGTAGGCTGTCCAGAAATTTAACCTCTTTTTTTTAGAAAAGGGAGTTTATTTTGGTCTCTGCAAGGGCTAGCTTTGTAAGTTTATTAAGATATGTAAGTGAATAGTGAGTATATGTATTGCATTTCTCTTATCGCTTTAATTTATTTTATAACATTCTTTTCTTTTGCCATTATGTTGTCTCGTTTGGACTACATGCAACACTACAAACATGCACACAAATAGTATAAAAAATAAGAGTTAGGCCTTGTTTACTTCCAAAAAATTTTGCAAAGTAGGAATAGTAGCATTTTCGTTTGTATTTGATAAATATTGTCCAATTATGGACTAACTAGGCTCAAAAGATCCATCTCGTCAATTTCGACCAAACTGTGCAATTAGTTTTTATTTTTATCTATATTTAATACTCCTTGCATACGTCTAAAGATTCGATGTGACGGGGAATCTGAAAAATTTTGCAAGATTTTTGAGAAACTAAACAAGGCCTTAGTTAAATGCCATATCATCATGTATATATACTCTATCATAACTATGTCTCCTAAGTTGAAACATAGAAAGAAAAGAGAGGAGGTTAGGGGGTGTTTCATAGGACTCCTCTTGAGAAGCGAGCTAGAGCCATTTTAGATGAGCTATAAAATAGCTCAGGCTTCTTTATTTTTTAAAAAAAACAAAGGCTACGTTTGTCCTAGCTCGGTTTCATTAGTAAAATTGTTTTTTAAAATTAGTTTCAAAGCAACTTTCTAGGTGAAGCTAAGATGTCTTGGAAAATCTGTTTGGCAAAACAACTTTACCAACAACTTCATGTATGGATAAGAGAGAGAAATGAGGGAGAGAGAGTTGGAATAAGCTATTTTTTAAACTTCATCCCACCGCATGTCTTTGTGAGAGGAGCAAACAAACAGCTTGACTCATGAAGTTATTTAGAAATGAGTGTTTCGTAAAAAAACAATAGGAGTACGCAATAACTTATGAACTTGTTCGCTTATCCAAAAAGCTATGGCTGAAAGTATTTTTATTAGTGAGAAAAAAATATTATTAAATGATTGGTAGATTTGGTAGATAAGCTCAAATAACTGAAGTTGTTGTTGAGGCCCAAGTCAAACGAGCAATGAAACATCCAACTCGCGTCGTCGTGGAATGGAACTCCACGTTCCTCTTCCAGAAACTTCTTCACCTTTAATTAATAGATAATATTTTTTTTCTTTAGTCCCCATCCTCGGTAACATCCCAGTTAGTCGATCCACTTTAATTTCCACAATGAGGACTAGCAAGAAAATGGAAACGACATCTTTCCTTGACTTTAAAGCTAACTAGCTGAAATAGACCGTCCATTCACATTTGTCCTTTTTCTTTAGCAAGGATAACCTTTATCTCTGTGAAATTTGCATTAAGGGCTTGTTTGTTGGCAGTGGGTGGATATTCCGGTAAACCGAAAATTATGGGTCCAGTAGTTCGGATATTGCAAAGTCATATTGATTTTCTTTCGAGAAAACATTTGGTAAACAATCAATGGCGTTTTAAAGCAGTTGACAACATTTTTTGTTGTGTGCATGCAGTTGCTAGTGATTGAACTCACAACCTCAGATGTCGTTCAGTCACTCCTTAATCACTACGTCTTAAAGTTAGTTAAGACTGAGTACTAGATACATTCTTTTTGTATTCACTAATATGAATACATTTGTATTTGTTTTAATGTATATTGTAATGCATATTTAAGACCTTAAACGAATGCAAATAAAAAAGTTTAATCATGAAAGTTTTAGATCTCTTCAATAACTTCAGTTTAGATTATTTCTCTTCCAAGGTCATTTGAAAAATACAATAAATATGAACTAAAAAATTATTAATCTTTGAACATAATTTATGTGCTCTAAATGATTTTAAATAAAAAAAGTAATCAGCTACAAAGTTGCAGATCTTTTCGAGTACTGCAACTTTCTTTTAGATCATACCTCCATTCAAGATCATTTCAAAAAATATTAAAATGATTTCAATTATCTCGACTAGTGTCAAGTTGTAAACATCTTTATTGGTAGATATCTTAAGCCTACCATCATTAAATATCATATATTTATATTGAGATATCTTAAGAGTACTGCTAACACTAGCAGTAGGCTTAAGAGAACCGTAAGTATAAATACATGATTTGTAATGACAGTTGGCTTAAGAAATTCTCATTAATAATAACGGAAGAGTAAATTACACTCACCATACGACAAGTATCTAAGTGGGTGTATGTTAGTCCAACATCTTATAATTTGTCCAATTTAATACAACAACAATATAGGTGGGTGCATATTGATCCACAATCTTCTCATAAGTTTAATTTGATACAAGACTTATTCGTGTATATACAGTCTAAGTATTGTAGCAACGCATCTCTGTACACTTCAAATCACTGTCATTGCAAGCTGTAGACCCTAGCATGCTCATCTCATCCATCAATCAGCTTGAATCGTTTACTATACGATATCATTTATGAACCCGGCCAAATATAAAAGTTGTCATTGATTTCATAAATATGAAAAATTCCAAACCGATCATTTTTCTTTCTATACCATAATATTATTTTAATTTCAACCTATTGTCATTTATGGCTGGCTTGAACTGATATGTGGGTTGTCCATATCATAAGAATCAGGGACCGAATGGTTTTTTTCAAAAACGAGAATCAACAAAAATTTTGTTTGGTTCTACCTATAACCAAACTAACCAAGTTCTTGTATAGGTTTACCAAGCTAAGAAAAAAGAAAATAAAAAGTGGTTTCCACCTTTTAAAGGATGTAGTAGACACACAAAAAAATAAGATGATGTAGTAGACATAAAAAAGAAGACGATGCAACAGTTGCACCGTCCAAAGGATAGGAAAGGCCTAGAGAGGGGGAGGTTAATTGCCTTGTAAAAACTTAAAACTCGATTTAGCGGATTAGCATAATGCGGAGCTTCTACAGAATTCTCGCGGAAGTTTTAGAAGAATAGGTAGTGAGCATTTGATTCCACATAACCTTACCATTTTATGTCTCTCTTAATGGTATGACTTTTCCTATATTCAAGTTTAAAATAGAAGTTGAATGTAAGCTTTTATTTGGACAGAGTCAGAAAAATGATATCATAATATAATAAATAATTGAAGTTGAGTGATGGACGAAATGAGCGTGCTAGGGTATGTAACTTCCGATGATAGGGATTTAGAGTGTACAAAAACACTGTTTGGAACATACATGCATCAATGAACTAAGTTTTTACTTCAAATTAAACGGATTAGAAGATGTTGGACCAATAAACATCCACCTAGATAGTTGTCGTATTATATTAAACAAATTAGAAAATAATGGACTAATATGCACCCACTTAATTAGTTGTTGTATGGTGAGTGCAATTTACTCATAATGGAAATTAGATTATGTTCTAATCCGATTTGTACATGATTGATATAAACTCTCATCTCATGAGACATGTAAAAAAAAGAAAAGCAAAAAAAGGAAGGCTATATTTTATATTAAAAAATACTTTGCCTTTATTTCACTCTTTTGCTTTCCTTTTTTGGAAAAACGAAAAAAGGTCCCTTGCATGTGCACCTGCATATTAAGCTCGGCCCTTTGTGATCTTTGGCAGCTCTGCATCTATTGTAAATTAGGAGCTGCTATGCTGCACTTCGCTCTTGACATCTAGTATGGTTCCTGTAGAAAATTATTGTTACATCCCCATGAAAAGCCTTTGGTTGCATCGTTCACATTGATGCTGCATCAGCACTGCCTATTATCCATCTTTGTTTCATTTATACAAATCATTTATGATCATCTCCCCTGGCATGTATAAAAGGAAAATTACTGGTCTACATAACTATGTAGCATAGGTATCGTCATGCAACGAAATATATGGTTTATGCTTTGATACCAATGTAGGACCCCCTTTATGCTTTGATACCAATGTAGGACCCCCCCCACACACACACACATTGCTCTGATTTGCATAATGGACAGTACTATTCACCGGCAGATAAGCTCAAGCGAACAGGACATGGCTGTTGCTATGTCACAATACAAGAATTAATTTCATCTTTCAACATCTTCTCGTTATGCCCATACATCCTTTTGAGTGCCAATCTACAAATGGCAATCATAAGAATATGCTACAATAAGTTCCAAATCCAGCTAGGATACAACCTTGCCTCTCTCCCTATTACAACCATGAATCCATAATCTGAAATCCATGCCAATAATACACTCTCAGTTCTGAGATGGGACCTGTTACAGATGAATACATCTAGCACAAGGTGATTATTGAGAAAACACATGTATGTCAGTGAAAACGCGTTTACCAGTGGCAAATCATAAAACTGAGTTTACCGGTGGTAGTTGAGGAACTTGTTAGGAATCTAAGAACCAAAGGCCCAACCCCCACCCAGCCCCCAACCCCAACCCCACTAGACTAACCATGGCCCTGCAACCTGAATAACACTACCATCAGATAAAATTCACCTTTGCGCATAGTGGCAGTATTCATAGGAACTAACTGTCAAATGGGAAATAGTAACATTATGTCAGCAGCTATGAACATGGAGTTTTTGTTCCAACGAAACCAAACCCCATTACAACATATGCAAAGGCCTGGAGGTATAGGTAAAGATAGTATTTGTGGCTTCCAAGTACGAAGTCATATGAAGCACATATTAGGAGGAGTAGTGCAAGCAAGAGCTCAGGAAAATAAATCCTGCAAAGGCAATGATTGAAAAATAAGCACATTAAACAAGTAGCAGTATTCATCCTTTATTCCTTCAACACTGAAAAAGTGAATTGAACTATGTAAGCCTCTTCTGTTACCTCTCGACACATTCTGTTGGCTTCACTGGTTCAAGGAGTGGAACATCCAGGTCATCCTTCACAAGATCTCCTACCTTCTCAGTGACTACCCAATCATTTGCACGTGCAGTCTCAAGTAAACCAGTTACAGCAGCACGCATGCGGTGCATGGACATAACATTCTCGAACAGAATCCAGAAGGGCATCAGATGGAGAGACCTGATATATCACACAATATAATCTGAAGATGGACACATTGACGGGAGATGGAAGGTTGTGCATTGTTGTATTATTCATACCCAGGATTTCTTATGGCGTTCATACATGTAATTGCAGTGGGAATATAGACCAGCCCCCATAAAGGAATGCTGACACCAGGAACCATGGCAGACAAAGGGATGACAACACAATAAAACAAGAATGTCACAAGGGGAGCAATAACCCTTCGGACAAAGAAAAAGCTGTATAGCAGATGGTGTTTCTTCCATATTGACACCTCCTGCATCATGTGCAGATGGCAATTATAACATAACAAACTCATGTTAATTCCTTGTGAGGTGAGGACCAAGAAGACAAACCTTGTTTGTAATGATTTCCCAAGCCATTTTCCTGAAGAGATTAGCGGCACCACAGGTCCACCTATGTTGTTGATGACGGTAGGCTTTGAAGGTACTTGGTAGTTCACTCTTAACCTGCATAAGATTTGCAATAATTGTAATGCTGACATGGTACAATATATATAGCTTCATAAGAAAACAACTGTTCGAAGTTCACAGAGAATCAGTGGAATACCCTAATATCACCAACATACAAGAATTCCCATCCCTTGAGGCCTGCCCGTACAGCCAGGTCCATATCTTCTACAGTGGTGCGATCTTTCCATCCTCCAGACTGATTAATAGCAGATACACGCCACACACCAGCTGTACCTGTAAACAGAATATAGTTATTGCTTCTCACATAGTTTATCCCACCCCATCCTGTGACAACTGACAAGAAACTTATCAGGGAAAATCAGAACCTCAGTGTATGGCTACGAACCGGCACTTACCATTAAAGCCAAAAAATGAATACACAAATGATCCCGATTCCTGCTCAACTTTGAAATGATAGTCCAGAGACATCTTCTGTATCCTTGTCATCAGGCAAACATCATAGTTCACTGCAAAATCACCCGGCAAAGGCCAGGTCAGGAACATCCTGTAATCATAATGAACAAAATTTGTCGCTTACTTTATCAATATGACCACTGCCATAGCAAATCCAAAGAAATTGCATCAGAACATCAGTAGTAATCAGAACCTCTTTTACAGCTTAAAATTGTCAGCTGACATATTACTGTGTCAGTGTCACTCAAAATTTTGTTATTAAGAGCCTAAACTGAAGAGCGTACAAAAAAGCTTCCCCAAAAGGATCATTAATGAAACAGAATTAACAAACTATGTACTTTGTCATTTATTTGTGTACTAAACCAGAGATTTTGTCACCACTCTGAACACTCTACTAAAAGATTACAATGTTTCTTTAATTCAGGACAAAACTGTCTTTACTAAAAGATAACATGACATTTCTCCATGTCCAGACAAAATTATCAGAAATACTCCCTCTGTCCCACAATAGTAGACGTTTTAGGATCTATCACAAATACTAGAAATGCTCAAGGTAAATAACTTTAGTACCCCTAGAAATAGAGAGATGTATTGGGAAAGGAAAAAGGCGTATTGGGAGAAGAGAAGGGTGCATTGGGAAGTGAGAACGACAACTATTTTGGGACAAAATTTGAATGCTATAAGGTTAAGTATTTGAGACAGAGGGAGTGTATAAACTTTTTAACTATACAGGTAACACTATCAATTTAAATGTTGAATATCACGTATCCAATGTAAGGTGGAAACATTCCAAATGCCAATCAGGTATGCACATCCAAGTTAGCACATGAGTTCTTGGGTGATGTCTTTAGTTAATTAAAAGGAGCAAATACCATGTCTCTTACAAGGATGAATTGACTAATCCTGAGAATTAAGGAATAAGCTCTGTAATGAAACAATTAAAATAGACAAAAGAATCTAAATTAACCAAACCAACATAATCTCTAATGAATAAAGATAACTAGACATGAATAAAACTTGTTGTGGACAACTGCATGTGTCAGAACCACACACATAACATTTTTTTTAAAATTTTCTACATATTGTTCACAGATAAAGTAGGAACTCCAAAAACAGAGTATTCCAAAATATATGTGTGACTACAAAATGATATATTTATGCTTACCAAACTCCCAACGTGCTTGTACAAGTGCAATCTTTGGGTTATGCACAAGAAACGGTATGGTTTTTAAAAGGAAGTCAGGTTCAGGTTGGAAATCGGCATCAAAGATAGCAACGAAGTCACATTGCTTGGCGTATATATGTTCCATGCCCTTCTTCAGCGCACCTGCTTTGTATCCCTTTCTGTTATCTCTAACCTCATACTTGATGTTAATTTTTTTGGTTGCCCAATCCTGGCACTCAAGCTCCACTAGTTCCTGCATTCAAGGAAAATGGTTTCAAAATATTACAGTGGCATGACTTTCTATATACAACCATGAAATGGAAGCTCTTGATGCATTTAGCATGTGGGGGAACTGAAAACATACATACTAAATGTCCTTTCTGTAGAAAAAACAGAACAAACTAAGCTAACCTTATACTAGACACTTAAAATATCCTGTAACTTGCATTATACCAGGCTGCTAGCCAACACAAATATCTTTATATCTTACACAATGGCAATGCAGTAATCAAATTATCTAGTGCCACCTCCAGTCAGATGTAGTTGACATTTCAGATGGACTAAACTGACTTAGACTTGGTTACTTTTTGTTTGTCTGAACGCCAATTAATACTGACTGGGGGGAGCCACATACAGAAGCTTTGTTAATCCTTTTTGTCTATATATTCCAGTATATTGATCCAAAGCATTACTAAATTTTAAATTTTTTAGTCAGCATCAATATTTCCATATTCGCTAAGTGACTTAATGATCTTATTCATACATACATTAGACCAACACAATGTTGTTGGAGCTAACCTAGCAAATTAGTATCAACACTCATATGCTCCATTTGATGATGATAAAATGATCATTCCTTTATAATTGCAAGTCACAATTAACTTTTAAAATGCATCATATCTACCACAATTTGACCCAAAATCATATGAATATCTCTAGTCTTTTAGTCAATCAAGATAAGCTATGTCTCCGAAACCAAGGTGTACCTTAATAATCGGATCAGTGGAATCATCCAAGACTTGTATTACAATACGGTCTGGTGGCCATGTGAGGGCACACGCCGCAGCAATGGATAGCTTGTACACCTGTACAAAGAAATGACCATTGCAATGATCCAGTGTGAAACTTTATAACATTGCAAGACACACAGGAACATTGTTCAGACACTTTGGAAAAAGAAAAACTATTGTTTTTTTAGCGTTGATAGTCAAATGCCCAGCAATGTAAAGAAAGGACTAAACTTGCTTAGTGGCAGTGTCTGCACAGCAAGAAAAACGAGACGGTCCCCATCCATCTTAATCATCACTGGTTTCCTTTACTCAATACTAGGATAGCACAAGCACACACTGCATTGCGTGCCACTTGTCCTCATTAATAGGATTCTTTTTTTTTTCCTTAGGTTCCCATGGTATTTTTCAGATTTTCTTTCATAACTGAACCACAATGCCGTCACTTGTAGCGAAAAAAAAAACCATAACTGTGCCTTAGTACTAGTATCATGATTGCAGTAACAAAAGGCAGCTTGCGCGTAAACAGTGGGGCCCATTTCTGATACTAGCTCCACCTTGCAACTTGAGAGTTGAGAAAGTACAGAAGAAACACAAGGACACACTTAACACTTTGTTTTGAATCATATCCATAATAAACTCCCCCATCTCATTCAGAAACAAGAGAAAGGACCCCCTAAGAACCCTTATGTGTAATTGTGTATTAGACACAGCGCGCCCACAAATTTGGTCGATAAAGTGCTCAGAAATGATCCGCATGATGATGCATTTAAGGTATTGCGGCCCTACTAACTACGGTCGACGTCTAAAACCTGGTAAACTGATAACGCCGCATCCTACCTAGTACGGTTGCAGTAGTACAATTCTCGCGATATGATCGCGACGTATAACAGGCAATGCAAAGGTTGGAGGGGAATGGGCCAGCAATCAATTAATATAATGGGGGCACACAGATAATTTTAGATATAGGTAGCTGTGATGGCCAAAGCCAAAAGTAGAGAGCGCCTCACCTCCCTCTCGTTGTACATGGGGATCTGCACGAGCACCATGGGGAAGTCCGCCGCCGCCTCGACGTCGTCGCGGCCCCCGGCGCCGGACCCGGGCACGGGCATGGGCATGGGCTCCCATCGGTACCTCTCGTCGAGGCGGCGCCAGCGCCACAGCATCGCGGCGACGAGGCTGGCGAGGCCCATGTACGCGGCCTCGGCGACGAGCATCGCCGACGCGGCGAGGCACGCCCACACCGCCGCCCGCAGCGCCCACGCTGCGGCCGTGAGCGCCGCAACCGCCCAGGCTTCCGCCATCTGGAATTGGATGGGGGTGCCTTGCTTGGAGCGGACGGAACGGAAGAGCCAAGCGGAGGGGTGTGCGTGCGGCCGCGTGCAGCAGCTCTCGTCTGCCTGCGCTTTTTTGAAAGGGATTGGGGGTACTGGTGGTAGCTGCGGTCTGTGGTGGGCTGCGACTCCGAGCCATCCAGGACCAGGAAGAGGAGGAGCCAGCACATTTTGGATTGGCCGGATGTGGGGAAAGTTACCAGGACGTACTCGCGCTCGGTGTTTGGTTGGAGGCTCGGAGTGGAGTAGTGACTGGTCAGGGCAACTGCAGCGAGAGCAGGCCACTGAGGCCTTGTTTAGGGCTTGTTTAGTTCTAAAAAAATTTTAAAATTTTTTTATATTCATAAAAGCATTAAATATAGATAAAAAAAATAATTAATTACATAGTTTGCTTGTAATTTATGAGACAAATTTTTTGAGTCTTATTAGTCATGATTGGACAATATTTATCAAATACAAATGAAAGTACTACAACATAAATTATAGACAAATTGTGTAATTAGAATTAAAAAATTTTGCAAAATTGAACAAGGCCTTCGAGCGTCAGGGCGTGTCTGGCTCTGTAATCAAAATCATGACACCGAGAGAGTAGCATTTTTGGTCCATATGTGTATTTTGTTTTTTTTTCTTCTTCTTTCCATTGCTCTCTCTCTCTATTTATTACCTCACTGCTAAATACAACCATACCACCATTTTTTATTAGGCCTTGTTTAGTTTCAAAAAATTTTGGGAAATGGACACCGTAGCATTTTCGTTTGTATTTGACAAATATTGTCCAATCATGGACTAACTAGGCTCAAAAGATTCGTCTGGTCAATTTCGACAAAACTGTGCAATTAGTTTTTATTTTCGTCTATATTTAATACTCCATGCATGCGTCTAAAGATTCGATGTGACGGAGAATATGAAAAATTTTGCAAAATTTTCTGGGAAGTAAACAAGGCCTTAGAAAAATACTGCTATACCTTGTCCTTAACTATGAGTGTAATACTTAGAAATGAGCCAAAAAAAAGATTTATCTTTTAAATATATAATTATGTTGTGAAGTGTATGTATTCGTTTGCTAGTTTATAATATTATAATTGTGTATGATTAGAATATGATAATAAATTTGCATTAGACAAAACATATTATACTTTTAGCCTCCAACCAAACACATCATCATCAAGTAATTAGGTTTAATAGATTTGTTTCGCAAATTAGTTCTAATCTGTGCAATGTTTTATATACTTAATCTATATTTAATACTCTAAATTAGTGTCCAACATTCGATGCGACGAAGATTAAATTTTAGGAGTTAGAAACCAAACACCATTTTACAAAGTTTCTGTCTCTATAACTAGGCCTTGTTTAATTCTGAAAATTTTTTGATTTTCAAAACTGTAGCACTTTTGTTTTTATTTGACAAATATTGTCCAATCATAGAGTAACTAGGCTTAAAAGATTCATCACCTGATTTACAGGTAAACTGTGCAATTAGTTTTTATTTTCGTCTATATTTAGTGCTCTATGCATGTGCTGTAAGATTTGATGTGACAGGAAATCTTGAAAAGTTTTTGGTTTTGGGGTGAAGTAAACGACCCTTCGTCTTGGAGATTGAGTTTGGCATTGCCTTTTTTTCAACAGCTACGGACAAAAAGGCGCAAGAGAACAGTAGACACAGACAACTGATGATAACATATGACAGGCAAGGAAAGTGAGTCACGTCGTTGTTGCAAAAGCCAATAATATACTCCATGCTAATATGCTATTAGTGCTAAAAAAACACCGTATGGAATACACCGATCAACATGTTTTTTCTATAGGATTACAACATCAACACGCATCCTTCTCGGCTCCCAAAAATCAAGGTCAAGCATTTAAGACCGAAAGCCATGTTTATACGCTACTAACGCTCGTTTAGATCAATTTTTTTAATTTGGTTACTATAACATTTTCATTTATATTTAATAATTATTGTACGACTACAAACTAACTAAGCTCTCGCAAATTACAATAAATTATACAATTATTATTTTAATTTATATTTAATATTTCATGTACTAGAAAATATGCTCGTGCGTTGCTACGAGAGAAGGATTGCATGGTTGTAAACTGCATGATGCACTCCTCAGTTGCCTCTCTCTCCATTGGACTTCTAGCACCCACAATTGGCACCTCACACATGATCACTGTCTCACTAACCTTTCACGACGTCCTACACTAACCATAAGGTTCTTGTCTACCACTCCAGCATGACGCCCCGCCGCTCGCCCTATGCAAACTCTTACGATTGTTTGCTGAGGATTAAGAAAAGAAAAGAATGGTTTTAATTATGTTCTTGATTTTCTAGTATCTAGGTAGATTTTGGTTCGTTAGGTGTTGGGTTCAAGCCCTCGGGCTTGCGTAATTTTTTTTCCTAATTTATAATTTATTGGCGGATAAAAAAGTGGACAGACTGAAATTTTTATGATTAAATATCAGGTAAAGATTTACACGTTCTATATTACAATAGATTTTTTATTAGCCGGGTCCGTCGATGCCGTGATTAATTTGTTGCATTGCTGGAATTTGGAAACGGATCGGACTCCGTATTCTACTCGAACTCAACTGACCCGGCCGGGCTGTGTTCATATACTATAGGCGGACAGAAGAAGTGAGCAGACTAAAATTTTCATGATTAAATATTAGGTAAAGAATCATAGTCCTATACGGATGGACTGGTGGACAGAATTTCATGGTGAACAGAATTCTGTGGTGAACTAAATTTTTCACAATTTATTATTAGGTGTAGATAAGTTCAAAAATTCGATATGATGAAAAATCTTATAAACTGGTCTAAGGCTCTACCGGCAGACCAAACAATTTAAGAAGATGAGCTATTTTCTAGTGAACAGAAGTTGAAGTTATAAAAAATATTGTTCTGTTCGTTTGAGCTTATTTGCTGAATTAGTAGTGTTTTTTTTCCCATAACAAATTAGCAAACAGTATTTTTCGGGCATGACTTTTCAGATAAGCGAACAGGTTAGGTCGAGAGAGAAAATCGTACCAAATAAATCCTAAAATTTATGTTGTGCAAAAAAAAGTATATGCAATTTGGTAAAACTATTTGAGTAGACAAGGCTTGATTTAGCTGATAGTTTTTCTAGCGGCAGTGGCTGCACTTGTCACTTTTGATCACTGCCTCACAGTCACAGGTGCAGTGGCTGCAAGTTACTGTAGAAGAAAGGGCAACCGAACATGTATTATAAAATTTGTACTAACACTAGGTAGCATGCCCGTGCGTTGCTACGGGACAATAAAACTTTTACACTAAAAACACATGGATCGCACTATAAAATAATATTACTGTAAAATTAAATACCGATGTTACATTTAGTCCAAAAGCAATGTTCATGAAATTAACAATCACAAAGAGCATGATGTAGCCAGCGACTGTGGATGTAGATGAATAACAATGAGTAATTAATCATATATTTAAATTGTAATAAGGGTAAAATTGGAGAAACTAATGGCACCATAATGCCGCGTAATGAGTACTCTGATTTTCTCCAATGAATGTATGCAAGACATATATCAAAATCAAGAGATAAAGAAATGAAGCATAGGAGAGCAAAACACAAATAAAAACTGATCATATTTGTTTGATATATTTTTCTTTCATTAATATTTCCTTGATATACCACATCAAAACTATGAGAAGTAAACTGGTTATGCTAAATCAATATTGAAAAAACTATATATATATATATATATATCAGAAAAGTGACCCAAAATAAAATACGCACCATTGTAAATGTTTTTCTCAGCAGCTGCAAAGATCTTGTATAGGTGACAAACAATTTGCATGCCGAAGCCTATTTGAAAAACTCAGGCTTTAGTTCAATATAGTTCCCAAAAAATATTGTAAAATTTTTCAGATTCCCCGTTACATCGAATCTTGCAGCACATGTATAGAGCATTAAATATAGATAAAAAATAATTAATTACACAGTTTACCTATAATTTACGAGATGAATCTTTTGAGCCTCAGATCTTTCCATTGTGCCGGCTGAAGGTTCACTCCAAATCATTTGGTCTGAAGATAGCATGTACAGTTGCCAACTAAATTACTTTATTTTCTTGAGTTAATTATGATATGCTATAAAAAATAACTTTACGCAGCAAATATTTTCTGGCCAAACTCTATGTTCAGCACATGATAAAACTAATTAAATGTTCAGCAACAGATCAAACTCAAATTCCATTTTAAAATTAGCGTGCAGGATGATCCCTCTTCACTTTTCCAATGCCTTTAAATTGAGCATCATCCACGGCCTGATCTTTCATACAACACTTTTTTTTTGAAATAATATAATTTTGCAAAGTTGCAGTAATAACTCAATATAATCAAGATTACATAGGTGTTTGAGACTAAACACAAAGGTGGAGGCCATGAAATAAGAGTAGATTAATTAACAAAACAACAATATGAAATATTTCGTAAAGAAAGACCCACATGGGTCAGGAGCAATGTACCATCATATCTATTAGCCTGAATTACCATGTCGATATCCATTAGTTCAAAAGACAACATAAATATCTTTGAAATCCTTCCTCAGTAGATGTAATATGACATGTTTTCCTCAATAATATCAGTATGCCTTAAAAGTCAGAGAAGCTTGAACTGATGAAGGATCTTCGCAATCTAACAGTAGTCCCTCTGAACTTGATTTAAACCATTAGTATAGGTGGAAACACATATTCCTGGAACTTTAGATGAGGAAATCATTTGCAGCTGATAGCCATTTTGTGTCGATTAGTTAAAGCTAAAACCTATATCATGAATATTCCTATTTGCCAATTTTTGAGATTAGTACAACATATGTATTCCACTTATTAATGAGAGACAATAGATAAAGGTCATTCCCACATGCATTTTGTGGTGCAGAGAGCCAGAGATAACTTTATTACCATCTCTTGTTGTTGTATATTGCTAATGAGACACAATCAACAGTGTTATTAAATTGGTGACCATCAAAACCAGAAAATAAACAAAAATAAATAAATAAATAAATAGTGTAACACAAACTGTGATGCCCCATAGTCCCTCACCTTATATCTCATTTTTTGCCCAAGTGAAATTCATTGATGTGGCTATGATGATCTCACGATATGGTAATCAAGTGGCCATGAAATTCATAGGAGTATGTTGCTGTGATGACCTCACGACATGGTAATTGAATGGCTCCAAAATGACTTCTCCCTTTAATTGAAGACATATATACAAATTAGTTTTGTTCCACAATTACATGATCGCATTAGATCTGATGGATAGATATTCTACATTGTATATTTGTTCTTTCAGGATTGATCTACAGTTATGCGCTGACACTGTATATTTCTTTAAATGATACCATTCACTGAATAAATGGAGATCAACAGATATGTGAATCAAAGATGGCTACAAGAAAAGTATATGAATATTTTGTTTTCACTTACTCACATAAGAAAGCATCTGCTTCATCTATGAAGAGGAGGAAACCCCTATCAGATTTCTTCTCCCAGTCAAAAAACTGATGGGTCTTGGTGACTGCTTGTGGTCCCAATGATGCAACATCTTCACGAGCCATATTCTAATCCCTGTAAGCGATAACAATATTACTGGACAGCGGTATTTCATAAGTTTTTATTAGTGCTGACTTAGGTATGGTCTACGTATGTAACAAACAGCATTGCGAGTTAGTATCTCCACGCTGATCCTAGTGCTTGAATGTAGATCCTCCAATGGTGGTGGTCCTCCTGCTCGAATGGAAACCTCAGTGCAGGAGCCTCATACATCTAAGGATATGGAGAAAGTGACGCCCGATGTGGCCTCGTCGTCGTGTCGGTGTCGAGGCCCTGCAGCCACGCTCCTACTCAGCAGATCTGAGCGCCGGGGTTGGGACGGAGGGGCTATGCGCGCCATCATCCACCAGGATAGATGGGGCAGTCGTACCAGTCGTGGAGTGAGGCGGCTGCTCGACCCTGTGGTGGCGGCGCTGTCGTCGTGGATCCTGACGGCGCTGCTGCTGTGGACGCAGCGACTATGGCTACGGCGCGTGCACGACAACGCAGTGCCGGGCGAGCAAGAGGGCGTGTGAGCAGGCGGGGGGGCAAGTGTGCCAGAGACGCATATCACGGGAGTAGCTGGAGGCGGTATCGAGAGAGAAGGGTAGGGAGGCGCTATCGCAGGGGAGGGATCACAGGTTACGGCGTACGAACAATGAATCCTCCCGTGATTGGTGGCGCTGGAGAGGAAAGAGATGTCCTGATTAACGGAGGCAAAAACTTCCTAATCTTGCGAGTGGGGCGTCATTCGCAGGTGGCCAAGCAGACGGACGAACCAAAAATTATCCACACTTTAGTTTTTTTAGTTGTAGGAGATAATTTGATGTACCAGCATCAAATAATAAGTATTACATTCAAATATTAAGTTGGAAACTGCCACAAATTACGTACAATATAAATAGTTCAACCATCATAATGATAATTCAAAATATATTAGGCATAAAAGAGACTTATAATACTGAAAGAATCTAGATGACTACACAGAGTGAAGCCTAAAAATTTCTCTACAAAGGCCCTGTTTGGATCCATGGTTAGAGTTAGATTTAGCTATTTGGGACTCAAATAGCCCTAAAGCATCCAAATATAAAGGTTAGATTGAGGTTATTTGTATCTAACCCACCCTAAAAAATTATCCCCTTAAAGAGGTGCTTATTTGGGCTATTTGGGGCTATTTGAGGTGGGGCCCATAGGAAAAACGTTGTTTTGCCGCATGGGATCGGCTCCCGTCACGTGGCCGGTTCCTCTTCATCCCCACGCACGACATGAACCCGCAGCTACGCTGCCGCCTCCCGGGAACCAGTGCCACCGCCATAAGCTCGCTTCGCCACCGCCTCTCGTCGATGGACGGAGATGGCTTCGACACATGGGGCTCGCAACCGTCGTTGAGCGGCCCTAAACTCGCGGATCTCAATCTCAACTCGCAAGCGCCAACGGTGGAGGGGTTCCTAGGGCTTGGGCTTTACGGAGCCATCCTCCAGGGCGACGGTGACGAGCTCCTCCGTGGCCACGTGAGGGGCTCCGGCCTCCCTCCCTATTGCCCACCGCGAGCCGGAGCCATGAGCGGGAGGAGGCCACACAACAGCCGGCCACACCAAATCCAGCCGAGAAAGAGCTAAATGATTAGAAAAGTATATTTATTGTCAATCTAACCCTTGCATCTAAACACCTCTTTGGCTAGAGTTAGTTGAGGGTTAGTCATGAGCTAGAGAATAACTCTAACCTCTAACTTAGTTAGAGTATCCAAACAGAGCCAAAGACACAACACCAGCAGATCAAAAGGTTGATTAGTACACCAAGAAGCCCTGCTTGTATGCAATTTGCACTAGCTCTAATTCACCCGATGAAAGCACCTACACAATTTTAATTGGTTGGTTTCTAGTCTAAAGCACAATACCAAACAAGCTACTACCAACAAGAACTACACCAGAGACAATAGAGCTACTAAACAAAGCAACTAACACTAGTTAATGGTACAGCTACTACTAAGCTACTCTAGCTAGCCAAGGCAAGCAACTACCACTCACAAGCAATATATGAATGTAAATAAAAGTAAGAGTAGAAGATAAACCAATGAGTATGAGTGATAGACATAAGAGTTATCCCTGAGGTTTGATTGCTTGCTGACAACCTACTCCTCGCTGTAGCGAGTCTCCAAGTGATGATTTGAGCGCTAACTAGCGTGACAAGCTAGACCCACAACGTGGATGCCTCAATAATGAATCAAATGGTGCACTCAAACTAGTCTTGAGCATTCCACTAGAGTATCCCTTTGCACTTCACGAGTTGGGATCAAAACCTCTCACAAAGAACATCTGTTGGGCATGAAGAATAATCACCGATCTTCCTCAAGTACCCCAAGCTACTCTAAGATGTCGGTGGCAGTCACCGCGAAGAGTAACAAGAAAATCGTAGCCTAAAATACCAACTAGTGCCACTAGATGCAACACTCAATGCAAAATGCACTAGATTGCTTCCAATCTCGATTTGGATGAAAGCAGAAGGCAAAGAGGTGAGTGGGAGGTGTTCTTGGATGCTCACAAGGGTGTTTGCTTACTTATAATGCAAGAGAGATGGCTAAGACCCAACCAACTTCTATTATAACACCTAAGCCGAGATAGCCGTTGGGCTCCTCAGTGCATAGAAATTGGTGGCATTAGGTCCTCTGATGGTCATCGGATTAACCCATCAAAGTATATGCTTAGGCGTAGTGCATGCTCCAATGTTAAGGCAACCAATCTGATGCCATTACGATGCTCCCTCACGCGCTCTCTATCAGATAGTAGTCGTTGGGCCAACAACGGCTAGTGGAGCATATAGTCTAATGGCCCTGCTCGCTTGAAGTTCTATTGTTATATTTCTGTTCGAGTGTGAATAACTTGGAGACCCACTATCCACGTGAGTATATGTATATGGATATAGGCATAAAATTGCACCAATATCCCACTTATGAGTTTTTTTTTCTTATAATTCTTAAATAAAAAAACTGATAGTACATACTAGCTGAATGATAGCCAACCGAATCCTTGCTCCGCCATAGGCCTTTTCTAAAGTGTTGATTACACGAAGAGTTTGGTGCTTAATAAAAACAAAACATGTTTGTGAGGTCATCTTCAGTGTAAGTTTCATAACATGGTTTTCAATATATTTATATTTTGAAAATAGTATAAAAGAGTTTTATGGAATGAAATTTTTATTATCTCTTTTTTTATTAATACAATTCTACATCAACATATTTAATATACATAAAATTTTAGCCTAGCGAGGTCGCGGGTCCCTGTCCTGGTCCCTCCATATGCTAACCGTACACTCTGTTGGTCCCTAGCCCCAATTGGACCACGACATGTGTCGGGCGCAACTGATCCTTTGTGGCCTGTTGGTCCCCGGTCCCCAATGGGACCACGACACGTGTTCTGCGCAACTGATCCTCTGTGGTCCCCGGTCCTCCCTCCCCTCCGCCTCCGTCCCACCACACTATGAAGACCTGTGTCGTTCGCGTCGCCAACGAAGGATACGTAATTTCCATCAAATCCGTGTTCGCGCCACTTTCACGTAAACTAACATCACCGTATTCATCCCGCCGCCGCTGTTTGTGTGCTGCATCATCTCAGAAAAAAAAAAAAATCCCCGAACCCGAGCAAAAGGCCCGCTAAACCCTCGACGCCGCCGCCGCCGCCGCCTCCGCGCCATGGCCGACGAGCTCGACGAGCTGATCGGCTTTCTCTCGGACCGCAACCCCCAGGTGCGGGGCGCGGCGGTGGACATAGTGCGCGGGCTGACGGGCGGTGAGGACGGCCTCCGGGCGCTCACGGCGCGCGCCGACCGCGCCCTGCCGGCGCTGCTCCGCCTGCTGGCTTCCGCGGCCGGCAGCGGCGCGGGAGAGGCCGCGGCGGACTCGCTCGTCAACCTCAGCCAGGACGCGGACCTCGCGGCGCGCCTCGTCGCGCTCGGGGCCGTCGATGCCGCCATGGACGTTGTGGCCAAGCGAGGCGGGGCGCAGCCGGCCCTCGCTCGCAGCCTCGTCATGCTGCTCGTCAACCTCACCCACGTCGAGTCCGGCGTCGCCGCGTTCCTCCAGGTCCGTTCCGTTGAGCCATTCTACTCAAGGAGAGTGCTACTTATAGCTTATATAAATGATGATGCTCCAAATGAGCAACTTTTGCCTCCCTAACCTTCTCCTTGACATGAAAGTTTCAATGATACTTGGTAACTTGTGTTACTGGCTAGAATAGAGATCCTTGGATAATCGATTAGGAGGTCATCTCAATATTTCCATTCCTCAATTGTACCGTGGAGCCAGAAGAAACAGCTTCTCAAGTCATTTTGCATATCCGAATGGTTTGGTTATGTCCTGAGACGAGCTAACAAGGAGAAGATGTGCTTTCACTGATCATCACAGATAAGGAGCGAGATTGCGAGAATGGAACACTGAACAAAGAAAGCTGTTGCAAAACATTTATATTACAAACCTTGCCCGCCTTATCCCCACAATAAATCTGGATCATGTGATCTAAACCATCCATTCCCAAAAATAGCACACATTCCTGAAAAAATCCAAATCGCCAAGGTCATATATTATAAGATAGATAGAAAAGAAATAATTTGGATAGCTAAACCAGCATAGCTCTTAAGTTTAAGCTCCTGACAGGAACATTCGTAGTCCACAAGTGTAAGCCATCTTAAAATCAGGGGTGGGCCCAATTGCCATTTCCCAAATAACCACAATACCACCTGAGGATGTAGAAGCAGAAATTGCAACAATATCGAAACTATCCTTTGAAAGCCAACAGGTGATTGAAAAGTTCAGCTAGGCGCTAGGCGGATTCTAGGCGGTGACCCTCCGCTTAGCGCCTAGGCAGGAGTAATCGCGCCTAGGCGTTCTAGGCGTTTCCCTAGGCGCTGGGAGGAACAGGGGAGGGGAGAGGAAGTGGAGCAGGGGAGGAGGAGCTGCTGGCAGCGGAGGGGTGATGAGCAGGGGAGGAGTTGCCGGAGGGGGGAGAGAAGATGAGCAGGGGAGGGGACTGACCTTGGGGCGGGGTAGCAGCCGGCGGTGGAGCAGGAGGAAGGAGGAGGCGGCGGGGATTTCGCGTGATTTCCCACGGCCGAAGCCATCCGCGCGCGTGCGAAAGGCCGCGTCGTCCGCCTCCGCGCCGTGCCATCAGCCTGCAGGGGCAAAATTTCGTGGCTCGCCCAGCTCTGCGACCACCTCGGCGCCGCCCAGCGCCTAGATGCCGCCTACCCCCCTAGGCGAGGCGGTTACCCCTCGCCCAGCGCCTAGTCGCGCCTAGGCGCCGCCTAGCGGAACTATGTGATTCCTTTATTATGCATCCTGGGATCTGCAACACACAAGACCATGGCAGAGAAGGCATAAACAGTAATTCAAATGATTATGCATCCTTGGGAGCTGCTGCAGTTGTCGAAAAACAGATCAAGTGAGCTCATCTGCAACAAATGGCAAGAAGCCAAGAACAATCAAGAAATAGGTAGCAAAAACAAAACCAGTAGCATGAACATGAAGCCTGCACATGATACAACAATTGAATGCAATGTTGCCACTTCGATCCAATTATATGACAGAGAAGCTAGCAGTCACGAATTCCTTGGTAAATAAAATGTAATATTTGTGGACATGGGAACAAAAATACCTTACAATAAATCCTTCTTTCGGCCTGAGTTTCAGTTATACATGCACCAAGCCAGTGCTGCAGCTTAGTTCAGATAACCTGGAAAGCCATAGCTGTTCTAGATCAGTTTCTGAAAAAGAGCATTTAATCAGGTCCCACAGCAATATCGGTGAACTATCCTGTTGTAGATCAAAAATAAATGCCTGCTGTAGAAACAGAGTAAAGACTGAAATATTATCATTGTGAAACCACAGTCAGGCTGTATATTATGCTACATGTAATGGGATTGAGATATACTCCCTCCATTCCAAATTGTAAGACGTTTTGGCTTTTCTAGATATGTAACTTTTGCTATGCACTTAGATATACACTATGTCTAGATACATAGTAAAAGCAATGTGTCTAGAAAAGCCAAAACGTCTTATATGGAATGGAGGGACCGAGGGAGTATATAATATGTCCCTAGCTAAGAGATTAAAAAAAAAAGCATAGATAGATAAATCATATGCTTAACAACCAAGACATATATGTTCCTCCTGTGAGCCAATGTTCACAGTACTTAACATCAATGAATTGCTAGTATAGCTGTAGATTAAAGACAAATATCATTTTATTCTTTCAATATGAAGAAGCAAAACTGGGCACACATAAATAAATGAATTAACCAATTGGCGTTCACACAAACACTGTTGGGTCAAGGCACATTTCACAAACAGCTGGTGTTCGCTGGCACTTTGCTGCGTCGAGATGCATCCATATGTGCTAATTTTATTTTGGATGGATGTTGAATTGAAGAAGGGGTGGAAAGAAGAGCCAACTCACCTGCTGCGGTGCCTGTTGCCTGAGTGCCTGACTACACCTACATTGGTTGTGGCTTGACGTCTGAGATAGTGTCAAAGGCGTCGGCTTGATTGAATCGAAGGACGCCAATGCAGCAGAGTTGTGGACGGGGCAGGTGTCAAGTACTTGGAGACAGGTACGCCAGGCCCAGTGGTGCCAGTAGTGACAAGGAGACGAGAGCGTGTGTTCCTATGCTGTGACTGTGGCATACACACAGCCAGTGCAGATGGGGCGACGCCAATCAAGTTCGTAGGTGCCGAGGGCGGTCGCGGATGGCAGCCTTGCCTTGGCATATGCAGACGGATGATGCGGCCAGTGAGCGCCCACCCTACAACTCAGATTTGCTGCCATTCCCGGAGCTTTTGGGTAGCCATGAACTCCGAGAACAAGAGTGGAGAGAGAAAGGAAGAGAATAAATGGGGGAGGAGAGAGAAATGTGAGTCCCACCTATGAGTGCCGATTTTTATGTGAAGGGAGGCACAAACATGTGGTGGGTGGATGGGGTGGGGTGGAGGCTGCGGCTTCACCAAGTTTTAGTAGTATATATAGAGATTCTTACTGGTGATCATTCATGGAAAGACTTATGTGGCTCCCTTCATTTTGAAAGGTTGGGGATGAGAAGGTGCAAGGCTTGTATGTTGCAAAGCTTGTGCGATCATTCTGTAGGTCGTCCAGTGATTCTGAAGGTTAGTTTCTTCTGTTCAATGTAGCTTCTACATTCAGATGCAATGATTTCAGGTCGACTGGTCGAAGCTGGTCGCTCTAGGACCGACCAGGCGATTAATCGAGATTAATCGTCGACCAGGGCGATTAATCGCCCTGGTCGACCCTGGTCGTCCACCTGGTCGTCCAGCTATTTCAGGGCATATATGCCTATATATATACCTCTATATATACTATATAATATACACAATCAAGCTAGCATCAAGATTACATTAGTGTTTAGATAGTGAATTACTTGTGGGAGTTGGTTTCTTCTCTTTTCTGCACTGTCCAGAGGTCCATATTGCTGTCCCAAACCCCCCCTGCAGCCCCTCTATTCTATCTAAACCCTAACAGGCCAAAAACTTAAAGCCCATTAGCCCACTCCCAGTTAGAAAAGGCCCAAAAAAACAGAAGCCTGGTCGTCCATCTTACCTGGTCGTCCGATTAATCGCGATTAATCGACGATTAATCGGACGACCAGCTTTCTGGTCGAACTAATCGAGTCGGACCTCCTAATCGAATCCTAGGAGCGACCTGGACGATTAATCGCGATTAATCACGATTAATCGGACGACCTGAAATCATTGTTCAGATGAGAAACTGTGATTAATTCCTCTATTTTATTCATTATTTTTTTATACTTTTTATTTGTTATATTTAAGAAGATTCTGCTCCATATTGAACTTGCTCCTTTTCTTTAAGTTTTCCTTTTTTTGCTGTCTGATTATATTATATTATACTGTGACCTTATCCTGCAACTACAATATTTTCACATGGCTTGAAGCATCTTTTTGTCCACATGAATCTTCTTTTCCAGATTCACCTTTTCTTTTTGTTGCTAATTGATCTACCTCTCATCTCTGTGACCCCTTACATAGCCTCTTAACTACTTTTGTGGTTGTTTGTCTTGAATCATCGCTGAAATATTCAGTTGACATCTAAACAACCTTTTTTATTTTACAAAAATGCAGAGGAAGACATTTTTGAATATGTTGCCTCCATACTTGTCAATATATCTAAGGTTGAAGCTGGAAGGAGAATATTGATGGAGCCTAAGAGAGGTCTTCTGAAGCAGATTATTCGACAATTTGATTCAACAAATCAACTTAGAAAGAAAGGGGTACGTGCAGCCAAATCTTTATGATGGCATAAATGTGACATCTATACTGAAAGGGTTGCTCCTGGTTTGCCTACTTTTGACCAGCTCTTTATCAGTTGCTATTGCTACTTGCTAATTATTACCATCAACTGTTGTGTTTTAGCGAGTTGCTGTGAAGGGTTCTACTGCAGACATATAGAGGGAAATGTTAATAGTTCAGTTTGCTTACAATTCAATTTGTAAATTGGAATGTGCATTATTTCATAATTCCTTGCTGTGTTATTTGTATGCATGTACCAATTCTAGGTTTGCCTGCAATTAGAACTAGTTGCTGTCCTGTATCCAGTTTCTGTTTTTTCTAAACGCAATGGCAGAAGCTCTGCCTTTCAAATAAGAAGAAATAGAATTGACCCAGTTTATGAGGGAAACCAGGCCTAAAAACCAGTTTCTGTTTCAGTGCCATAATTTTCCTTTTTGATTTACATTGACATGTTATGAATCTAGTATAAGTTATTATCAAATTGATGTATTCCCACTAAATTTTGTACTTCTCTATTCCTTGATGAGTTTTTTGCAGGTTGCTGGTACAATTCGTAACTGTTGCTTTGAGGCTGATACTCAGCTTCAGAGTTTGCTTTCTTTAGCAGAATATCTTTGGCCAGCTCTACTTTTGCCTGTAGCTGGAAAGAAGGTACTACATATCATTAACATTTCTATCATTGTATCCTTTATCTATATCGCTTATAATCCTAAACACCACTAGTGATGTATCTCAACATGCAAGTTGTCCACCTCAGCAATGCACTATCACATGCTATTGTGATGTCCACATCAGCAAGACACAAGCATTTTGTTGTCCATGTCAACATGCCACATAATCCACTAGCATTTATTTATAATAGTTTATTCCTTTGTATAAGTAATTATATATAGTCTAAGTTCATTCTGAAACATCCGCAATTCCCAGAGCAACATGTGAGGTATGCCTCTAGTTGGCATAAACTTTCGAGTGCCAGACTGTCAGTTCCACTGTTTTCTTTTTGGGGTAATTTTCATTCCCTTTTGACTAGTAACCTGTGTTGGTCCAGTGGCCCTAATGAGTAATGACCACTGTTGTGTAGACTTCATGAGCTGATTGCACATCTTACAATTAAAAATTTAGAACTAGCAGTATGTTTTCTTGCTTTGAGCAATCTTGCGTTGCATTTTCTTAATGTTTTAAAAGGCATATTCTTGTAGAAGACTCCTTTTTTTCCTCGAATGACAAAGGAGAGTTGTGTTTCATTTCATTAAGAAGAGAAAGAAAATGAGGAGAGGCCGGCGGCCAACTCCCACAGATGTCTAGTTACAGACACACTACTTACAGTAGAGACTCAATGTCGACCAAACAGACCTTAACCTTAGGTGTCAAGGTTAAGCAACCTGATGAGTAGTTCATGGAGAGCTGACGCACCAGCCATACACCACAAATTACTCTCATTTTCCATTGCCTGTAACACTTCCGAAATACAAGGCCCAGCATCCTCAAACACACAAGCATTGCAATGTTTCCAATAAGACTGCCTGGCTGTAGAGTTTAAGTTTTGACAACATATTATCTTCTTGTTGAAGACCTCTACTTCTACATTTTCATGTAGAAATGCATTTGTTGCGCATTTAATTCCTTGGTACACTTTGCAAAAGTATAGACATAGGGATCAATAATTAGCAAGGGTGAATCTGTTATCCTTTTTGTGCAAGAGGCACACATATGGCTTTTAGCTTCCTAAAGTAATTTCCCAGAAATACTTTCCTTTTCTTTTGTTTTGTGCTGAATGATGGATATTCATGTGTTAATTTACTACTCATGTGGCTTTTGGCTGATACTGCAGATATATAGTGAAGAAGACAGATCGAAAATGCCACTTGAGCTATCGAGTGCACTCTCTCATGAACGGGAAGCTGTTGATGATTCTGAAATTCGGCAGCAGGCATTGGAGGCTATTTATATGATCGTATTGCAGGTGATTTTTACATTCCATGGCAGTGACTCCTGGTTCATTTTGCATGCCTATTTTCAATTATACAGTATCCTATGCTGTCTTGTTTTAAGATGTCTTGACTAAATAAACTCCATTGCATTGTCCACCTCTGTACCTCTTACCATTGTAGTCCTGTTGATCATGTTGTGCAATTATGATTTCTACTGTGAACCTTAACAATATATAGCTGGTTACCTCAGGAAAAACTTGGAAATGTCTCTTGACTTTCTTAGTGTACATATTAAAGACTGGTTTTGGTTGCGGATTTGTTACTAATTCTGTTGTAAATGAAATTTCCAGCACTGCATAGTACACTTTTCTAAGATAGGGTACTTGTTAAACTAGAAGGGTGAATCCATGCGCAGAGGTGCATGCCTGGTCGAAGGTCAGTAGATCAACATGCACTTGTGGCTGTGGTCAGTAGATCAACATGATCTAGCTGTAATGAATTGAAATGATGGTTCAAGTGGCGCATGCCCCCCCCCCTCCCCCCCCCCCCCGGCGTTTGATAGCACCCTGCAATGTGGCATTATAGCACAGGTGA
Source organism: Sorghum bicolor (assembly GCF_000003195.3). NCBI lineage: Eukaryota > Viridiplantae > Streptophyta > Magnoliopsida > Poales > Poaceae > Sorghum > Sorghum bicolor. The sequence goes on along the minus strand of NC_012870.2, from coordinate 27,375,330 downwards.
TGCTGTGTTGATGCCTCAGTATTCACAGCACCACAGATGTATAGTGTAACAGAAAGACACTTACCCTGGGAGGCCAAGCATGAAACAGTTTCAGGCCAGGGCTAATATACTTTATAACAGCTATTTTGGCAAACGGCTGACTTTATATCATTTTTTACCTCACATCTCATGTAGTCATGCTATTCTGCCACTTGCTTTAATTCTTACTGAAAATTCACCTTTTTCAGGATGATGGCCGCAGGTCGTTTTGGTCAGTTAATGGTCCACGAATTCTGCAGGTTGGTTATGAAGATGAAGAGGACCCGAAAGTGATGGAAGCATATGAACTGATTGGTTCCCTGGTATAACAGCTGAACTTTTTATTATTTTCTCTATTTAGTTTGACCATGTGTTACATATACTTGTTGAATGGTTTTTGCTTTATAGACATGCTGTTTCTGCATGTCGTAGGTATCTTATAATCTTCCGAGAGCTATTACCTATATGATGCAGGACTTTCTCGTGATGAGTTTACCCTTGTGCTAATTTTAGTCTCTGTAATTGTTAATGTTCCTGTCCTTGCCCCCAATCTCGGCATCTGCTCTACTTCTGTATGTTTGATTCTTCACATTGTTGCAACTCTTGAACTGTTGAGATGTTGTCAAAAAAAAAAAAAAAACTGTTGAGATAGTTGTTTGAGCGGACTACTGGAAAGCATGGTTTATGATGAGTCTATGTAAAATTGAAACAGATCATGTTTTGACATTTGATCAATTGACACAATTGTGTTGCCATAATGCTATCATAGTATGATGTTCTTTATGAGGGCTGACTCAAGCTTTATTTAATGTTGACAGCTTGTTGGGAAGGGTGAAGGTGAACAAGAACAAGAACAAGGAGAGAAGCCTCAATGACCCCTCACCCCTGATAAAAACGGTGTTGTATTTCTGTTTGTCTAGAAAACATCCCTCGTCATGTGCAATAGCAATACTATAATATCCCAACTTGTCAGCTGCAATTGTCAACTGCAAAAGCTCTGCAGTGTTGCTTCTGTAATTGACGAATGTATCTGGAAAATTTGCAGTGTCTTTTCCATGGTTTTGAGAGCTCTGACGATTCTTTCACAGCGTCACTTCAGAACATGGGTAGGCATACCCTGTAGCTTTCGCTGGGCGCCATGTTAAATGTAGGGGACCCGACCAGGATGCGGCCAACATTGGAAACGGCTGTGGCTCCATGTCGATATTGTTTGGTGTAGCTCTACCCCATGTGAGCTCAAGTCGCACCAAACAAACTCTTGGGTGTTATCTACTTGCTCGGTCGGTTTGCCGGTCAAACCTGGATAATGCTAACGATCATTGTGATGCAATTTTTAATTTGTGGAGAATGGTGACAAACTCCTATCATGATAACATAGGACGCAGGGTCCATACGTGATGGCTAAGATAAACCAGACACTTCTTGTGGTCCACAAGATCATACGTGTGCCTCGTGTCACCTCAAATATTGCACGGAAAACATTGTGGGCGACATCCACAAGTTTTTTTTTAAAAAAAAGATTTCTGTCTCCTTTGTCTGCATTTTGTGTTGCCGTTGTTTCTTTCATTTCTGACAAGTAGTGTTCAACAATTGCCATTTTGCTTCTAGGGCCACACTTTAGTACGGGTAACCCCCTTCACTGATGCTGACGCCGCCACCGTTGCTATTTCTTAATTTTCTCCTTTTTATTTTTTATTTTAGGGAAATTTCATATGGTAGTTGGAAGAACTCTCTCTCTCTCTCTCTCTCTCTCTCTCTCTCTCTCTCTCTCCATACCATTCTCATCACAACATAGTACAGGCAGATAGGATCACTGTTGTACGGAACCTTTTAATCCTACCTGAATGTTTTTCTTTTTTTAGTAGACGGGATCTTTTATGTCTATTTACTGCACTTTTCACATAAAATAAATCGATTCGTATGAAATTCATGATTTCTATGAAATTCGTGCATTCAATTTGAATGCAACACGGGGAAATTTCAAGAATCTATAAAGATAGAAACACAATGGAATTTTGCATAACCTCATATTAGTTTTCCTCCAAAAGTTCCTATTGCTTCATCCATCTCATATGAATCCAAGAGAAAAGGGGAACGAACTCAAGTCCAAGCCTTGCCAAGAGACCAAACAGCAGATGCCGCACTTCACGCGGTCAATATACTGTTTGAGTGCTAATCACACCCGTGAATCGTTGATCATTCGTTTATTTCAAACCAAGAGGCTCCAAATCTCCTATTTGAGATATTGGCGCATAGCATTGGACTCTGAAGTTTGGATGCAGCGGAATCGGACAGACAAAACTCTACCAAACACAGGTTTTCAGTGTGTCATGTCATATCATGGTATCTTTTTTTTTTTTGAGGAAGCATATCATGGTATCTTGTTTTATTCAATTCGACAATTATGTTTCAGAGAACAGGATACCCCCACCCACATAACCACATTTTTTACTCAACAAAAGCTATTTCTTCTCTGCTTTCCCTGTTTCAGGGGAATTTCATACGGTTGTTGGGAGAAAGAGATCTACAGCTCCTTTGGAACAAGATAATTTCTTTTTTCTTTTAAACCTAGGATCCTCAAAACATAGGATAGAGAAAACGTAGGGTCACAGTTATACGAAACTTGTGAGCCTAAACGAAGGCCTCCTGTGAAAAAGGAACCGTTTTGTGAAATTCATGTATGTTGCCTATAAAATTCAAGAATTTTACATAATTTTTTAAAATTATTTCGTGTTTCTATCTCTGTAGATCCAAAGGCCATATTGAGGGTTTAAACACATAGAAACAAGGGAAGCACGAAAGAAACAAGGGAAAGATTCAAGAATCTATACAGATAGAAACACGAATGAATTTTGCATTAGTTTTACCCTCATGTTTGTTTTCTTCTAAAAATTCTCATTGACTCTTGGATCCATAGGAATCCAAATGAATTTCATATAGTTAAATCTTCTGTCCCAAAGTGGTTTATAAGAAATTTTCCTATGGGATTGGGATCTTCTTAAATTTCTATCTTTTATTTTGTTCCAACAGGGCCTGCATCTTGCTTGATTCAAGTGAAAATTCTGTGAAATCCATTGAAAAAAAATGTTCCAAATAAGGCCTGAAACAGACATAATTTTAAAACAAAGCATCACAACTTGAAGATGCAGATGATCTCCATGCAAATAAAGTTCATACCGAATGTAAACACCTCCAAAATAAAGGTCAACAGAAAAGACATACCAAACTGAAGTTCAAGTCCTGCTAGGAGACCAAGCTGCAGATGCCGCACTTCCCGTGGTTGATATACTGTTTGAGTGCTAATCACACGGTCCTCATTATCAGGATGACTAAACTAACGAAGGAGCATCACTGGTGTGCTGTGTTAGCAGTCACCGCACCAGCCAGTTCCTGAACCTGAAGAGCTGCATATGTGATATGTCTTCCATCAGTTGGTTCAGATGCTTCCACGCCTTGCCCTGAAAACATAGATCATTATGTTTCTTCCAAATGCACCATAACAGAGCAGCGCACACACGGTTCAGCAATATTTTTCTCTCATAATAAATCAGCCAATAGTACTTTCTGCCATGGCTTATCAGCCAACAGTACTTCATTTTGGATAAAATTTAGGTTAACCATTAGGAATATAAATCTTAGATAACTTTTAAGTTGTTAAGTTTAAAATTATGAAAACTATATGAATAGATTTGTCTTGAAAAATACTTCCATACAAATATACATATACCACTTTTCAATAAATATTTTTATAAAAATAAAGAGTCAAAGTTAGATTTTAGAGACCGTGTCGTTGTTCTAAACGACTTTCTTTATGCGTATGAAGGGAGTACCTTTCTTGTTACTTACCCACCAGCAGCAGCAGCAATCACTTAACTCAAAGTCAACAAAGTTAAAAAAAAACCCCTCAAAGTCAACACCCACTTGTACATTCATAAAAGTAGTGATAATGCCAAAGATTGCAAGCAATAATGCCATCAAAGAAAGATGTTCAATTGATTATTTTTCGCAGCAAAAGAAACATGATTGATCGTCTATCTTCCTTCTTTACTCAAGTTACCTCTAGTTAACAGGTCGATATGAACTCAGGGAGTGACAGCGAGCTTCCAAACAGCTGGAACATAAACTACTGGCTTAACTCCTGTAAAGGTGATCATTGAGTACAACGACTCAACTCCTAACCGTGGGCTTTCATTGGTGAAGAATTTTGAAGATGTTAGGCGTCAAGCAGTGGTCGGGTCTTTTATTATGATGTTTAACAAGTCATCAAGCATCATGGTCGCAAGAAGGGGGCTGTGCCCCCTTGTGCTCACCGATCACCGCTGACAGAGAGTTGCGTGGACGTATTTGTAGCTTAGGTCGTTTCACGTCGCTTTAGTTGTCACTTTGTTATTTCCATTTGTATATACTCCCTTCATCTTAAAATAACGGTCGTTCTCGTTTTCCGAAAAATAACTTTAACTAAATATATTAATAATTATTAATATTTATGGTACATAATTATTATCATTGGAAAGATCTTTAAATCTAGTTTTTTTAACAAATTTATTTAGAGATACAAATTTTACATATATTTTTTATAAATCTAGTTAAACTTGCGACACATTTTAGGAGTACTTAGCTGCGCGTGGTTGCAGATTGTTTGCCTCCGAGTAAGATGAGATTCTACCGCAAGGATTGTGTAGGTCACCCCTTCCGGTCAATGATATTGTTAAGTTCAGACTTGCTAGAATCATGGATCATTGTTGGATGCAATTCTCTCTTCTCTTAATAAAAGCAGAAAAAAAGGATTGAAATGAATATATGGCATTAGAGTTATAAGCCCAAATGGTCCCATCACTATCATTAGTGTAAATGATGCTCTCAGCTATCTGGATAGGGCCCTGCCACATATTCATCAGACCCTGAGACAATACCCTACTTTCTTAAAAGTAACTATGAGCTGCTCTGCATCCCAACAATCTGCTATAGTACCTCTTTTCATTTGGCTGATAAGCCATGACAGTGAGAGAAAAACACTGCTGAATGGTTGGCGGATTCGGCTGATAAGCTCAAGCGAAAGCTAAGCTACCCAAACCAGTTATCTTCCCAAAAGCGCTGCTTCCTATCATTACCAGAAGAATATCTCCAATCTATGTGCACGGTGCAGTTTTTCAAAACACTCGTGGAGTGTTTTGTTTGTCCATTCCTCAAATTTAATAGAATGACCACATTTCTCGTACTGGTACTAATTTTTTTTAGATAATGGATAACAATCTGGCCTCTACATCTAAGTATGTACACAGCCCAAAATTACAGAAACTTGGATCAAGTGAAAAAGAGGAAGCCATAGTCTTATAAAACGACCATAACGCTATTTCAAACAATATAAATGTTTCCATCCTTTATTGGATAGCTCTAACGCAATGACTTCTAATTTCTTGCTCATCATCGAGAGCGCGTCCTTGGCTTGCTCTTCATGCTGCAATTGGGCCCAAAAGCATAACCAGTACGCTCCTCTGAAAATGACCTGCATAATAGAGTTAGATTTTATTCTATTAAAAACAACATCATTACAACATCTCCAAATAGCCTAGCAGCCACCCCTACCCAAATCAAATTTCTAATCTTTTTATTCTGATTAGATAGCCAATTACCAAACATGTGGCTGATTGATCTAGGTTGAGTCAGATTAGTAGCATAAAAGATAAACCTCCAAATCATTTTGGCAAGAGGACAGTCTAGGAATAAATGTTGAATAGATTCATTCCCATTACAGCAGATACACTTCTGACTCCCTTTCCAATTTTTTCTGGCTAGGTTGTCTTTGGTAAGGACGACACCCCTTTGCAGGAACCAAAGAAAATTTTTTATTTTTAAGGTACTTTTATCTTCCAGATCTTTCTATGACGAAAAGGTATATTTGTATCTATAAGATGGAGATACAGGGATCGCACAGAGAATAAACCTGATCTGGTTAAACTCCATCTAAAATAATCTGATTCATCCACCAGTTCGACATGAAAGATATTTGCTACTAAACTAAGTCATTCTGTAAGTTTATTATCCACCAGAGCCCTCCTAAAAGAAATGTTCAATGGGCTAGTGCTCATAACCTTTGAGACTGTAGCGTGAGGATCTCTCACTATATTATATAAAGATGGATAGCGAATTTTCAGAGGCTTATCACCTATCCATGTATCATCCCAAAATCTAGTTGTGGTTCATCCTTAATATCGAAAGAACCCTTTGCCAACACCTCCTCTTTGATGCGCATTAGGCCTCTCCAAAAATGAGAGTCATTGGCTTAGCCGTGACCTGGGATAGATTTTTAGAACTTAGGTATTTATTCTTTAAAAGAGATTGCCATATACCTTCTGTATTCAACAGATTAACCAGCCATTTTGTTAGGAGGCATTTATTTTGGTGATAATGGATCAACATATTATGTTCTACAAATCAAACAAAAAACTAAAGAGTGAAATGAAAATGATGACCACCAAACACCCCTGGATATCGTCAGTGATGACAGCATAGCAGATTTTTGAAGAACAGTATAAGAGCGGTTTGTGGAGCAGAGTGATGAACTGTTCCATGGTACACGCCTACAGCTCAACTGTTGCATAAAACACCCGACTGTCTTGCTCCTACCACTGTTCCAGATAGATAGTACCTTGTGCGGTTGGCCTCCTGATTCGGAAAATCCGGTTCGTAAATTCACATATTTGATAATTTCCCCCCGGGAAATTAGCATCTCGCAAGATAAAGACCCTTCCTATCATGCATCCCAAGTGTTACCTGGAGACGAAAAGCATCACTGTTGTTGAAATTTCTTTGGTGTCTCATTGGCAGATCATGGACAGGAAACGGCCATCGTTGCCCTTTTCTTTTTCCCTGACGACGAACAGCAACGGTTTCCTTGTCGCCTTCGCAGCAGGGTCACTGTCGGAGTCATGCTGCACAACAGTTTCAAATTTAGTTGTTAGCATGAGTGTCAGGGAGGATGGATCATGTCAAAGGCAGCAGCTACCGTCTCATTTTCAATTTTGGATCATCAAACGTTGCTAAATTAATTAAAGAAACATATATATGGCCATCGGTGCTCCAGCAGAACAAACTTCACTGCAGGCTGCAGGCCTGCAGCCTCCTCATCTCCTCCCTGTTGCCGTTGCAGTTATTCCATCATGCAGACAAAATTGGCAATTAGGTTTATTTCTCCGTTGAATTGAATTATTATGATAATAATAGTAGTAGTTTTCGTACATGAACAGTTGGTGAAATTCATGTGTCCATATAATTTTTATCTTCATTTTTATTTTGGTGATGTGTACTGTGATGTCTATATAAGTGCGCCTATTCACAACATCTCCTTTGGCCACACCATTTTCTTCATCCTTGTATGTACTGGTGTGTGTTGGCTGCACTTGCACTGCACCATGGAGATGGGGCGATCGGGAAATGGTGGCGGCAAGGTGGTCAGCTTCGACGACGCCATCAGCGGGAGGCGCTGGAACGGCAGCTCCCTGTCGTCGTACCTTGACATGGGCCGGAACGCCGACGTTGGCCGCGCGGCGCCGCGGCCGTTGCCGGCGCATGCCATGGCGAGCCGGCGGCGCACGTACGCTGACGGCGAGCTTGACGTGTTCTCCGCCGAGCGCTACTTCAGAGGCGCAATGGACGACGACGGGGACGACCGCAAGGAAGGTTTTGGTGTCACCTTCCCCGCGGGAGCGGTGCAGGTGCAGCAGCCGTTGGTGGAGACGGCCGCTGCGAGGCCAGCAGCGGAGGCCGTGGTAATGGCTAAGCCGTCTTCGACGCGCGCGTCGACGGCGAGCTTCACCGCGAGCTCGGCGGCGTCCAGCGCCAACAGCCAGACGGCGCTCTTCCGGGGCGGGCTCCGTCGACGGCGCAGTCCCCCCCGCGACAAAAAGTGCTGCGTCCAGGTCGGCGTGCTCATGCGCACGTGCTCCGGGAAGCGGTCGGTGCGCGTGGACGACGGCTGCGCGGCCAAGGAAATAGCTCCCGACGCCGCAGAGCCGGCGGCGGCGACCGGGATCGACTGGTACAGAGAGCTGAGGATGCACAAGGCCGCCCTCGGACTCTCTGGGGATGGCAACAGTCATGGCCTGGTGGCCGCCGGTCTCCCGCCAAGCTTCAATCTTGGGACGGCGAAAGTGGCGGCCATCGGGAGGGAGGTGACGACAGGGGAGGAGAAGGAAGCTGCTGCCGAGCTCACCTTCCCAAGTTCTATGAGGAGGAGAAGCAACTTTACCCTGGTGGCTCCGGTCAGAGCCAACGTGCCGGCGGCGAGCGGCGGCCGCGTCGGCGATCCCGGCGGAGCAGGTAAAGTTGGCCGTGGCGGTGTCGGTGGCGCGCATCACCTCCACGACAACGACGACGACGACGACGACGCCGGGAGCGAGTCGAGCTCCGACCTGTTCGAGATCAAGAGCCTGATGATCGGCGACTGCCCCTACGAGCCGAGCGAGGCGAGCATCCAGTGGAGCGTGGTGACCGCGGACGCGTCGGAGCGCGGCGACCGCGTCCCCGCCAGATGGGTCGGCGGCGGCGGCGCGAGAGGTCCTCCTGTCGCTGGAAGGCAGCTGCGGGGGCACCGGCCGGCCGGGATTCTGGCGGGGTGCGCCAGCCACAGGGCCGTGGACGTGTCGACGGCGACAACGACGACAAAGGCCGTGCCAAATGCGGTGGCGGCGACGCAGCAGCGGCGCAGTGAAGGATTTCAGAAGGCACCACGGAGCGGCGCCTGACGATTCTTTATTTTGTAGTCGCCTTCTTGTGCTTGTGTACACTCGTATTCATTCATGCCATTGTAACTACTATCTTTGGACGGTGTCAGATGAGAGATTTTAATGTACGTAGCACACAACAGCATATGGATATGTTGCTTTGCATTGCATGCGCCGTTGGGGTCCTAGCTGTTTGAATCTGCAAGAGCATCTCATAAATTTCACTCTCAGTTTTTCTATATCTCTTGCACACTCTAGAGAACCATTTTCGTTTTTTATATTTGGCTAGCAAAAAATCTAGAATAGAAGATGACCTATATTTAGATTAATTAATTTCTTGTGCCAACGTACGAGTAGGTTAAAATATGTACATAAACCTTTTCCCCTTACTTAACTGAGCGGCAGAGCTTCTACATTTTTTTATTAAAAAATAAGAGTAGATTAAAAAGGGTTACTAACTTACTATTGTATATGATATCTTGTAGCATCAATGCTTGATTAGTAGACGACAGGAACGTCTCAGGTGTGCTTTGCACACGCAGACGTAGCTACCACCGGAGATATGGGTGCAGAAACAGAAATAAGCGCCTTTACTAGGCTGGGGGTGCTTGATGATGTTGCTGTTTCTCTCCCTACAAATAATTGAATTAAACACCCATGACCTGAGACCCATATATACACATGTTAGAGACGAACAATTCTAAACTTAATTAGGCTGATGGAGCAAGCTTTGAGACTCATCTGACAGTGTATATAAAACTCTTGTTTAGATATAATTAAGATGGAGATGAAGCTTGATGCCTGTCCTTCCATCTCAATCTACATCCAACGTTGTAAATCCGTCCATGGTCTCTTAGGCCGTGTTTAGTTGATGAAGTGAAAATTTTCGCGACACTGTAGCATTTTCGTTTGTTTGTGGTAATTATTGTCCAACCATGGATTAACTAGGCTCAAAAGATTCGTCTCGTCAATTCCGACCAAACTGTGTAATTAGTTTTTATTTTCATCTATATTTAATACTTGATGCATGCGTTTAAAGATTCGATGTGACGGGAAATCTTGAAAAGTTTTGAGTTTTTTGATGGAAGTAAACAAGGCTTAAATTATTTGGGAACTCGTACCCACAATGACAAACAGTTTTTTTTTAAAAAAAAACAAAGCTAGCATATATAGCACGGCCGTACGTGGGCCCTGTCGTTATGTGTTGCTGGCAGGCCGTTGCCATCGCTGTTTGTCTGTCCATGATCAGCTGTGCTTTGCTTGCCTGGCCGGCTGGCCCTGAATATCCACGGCCGACGGCGACGCTACTGGACCCGTATTGCACGCCTCGCCATGAGAAGAAGAATATTCACGTTTCTGGAACATAGATATTTCCACAACGTAGAACTGCTAAGCTCAAGAGCCTCCAAGAGAGAGCCAAGAAGAGCCGTGCATGCATGTCCCAAGCCTACTAGACACTGATGAAGAGAGAGAGAGATCACAACTTCAACTTGTGTTGGGCAGGGGAGGGCTCCCGGCCTGTACTTTTCCGTCCAACATCACAGGTAGTCAGGTACTACTAGTATTTATTCAAGAGGCATGAAGGATGAAAATTACGTTCTTACTATCCAACAATCTGCTACTGTGCTGCGTACTCACTCACCGCGAAATGTGTGTGCCAGATCCCTCCCGTTACTGTAGCGCATTACGACTTTTGCAACAAGTTCAGCTCATCTGTTCGACCATTTGTTCAGGCAGGCGCATCACCGCGTTGCTGTCCAACAGCTCTTCGTCAGTGTCTCAATTTTTCACCATATTTGCACCCACATAGAAAAATCCTACGCACCCACAAGGCAAACGCACCCCCCTCATATTTGCTCTAGCTCCGCGACTGGTCAGTGTCTAACTTCAACAGGCTAGCTGTGCATCCACTACCAACCGGTTCTACACTTGTACCCACATCATAAAAGGGTTCCTTTCAGGTACTTCTTTTTTTTTAAAAAAAAGTTTAGCGGCACAACTTCTTGTATAAAATCTGCATACTGGTCCGTGGCTGAATTTCATCCAGAAATCAGCAGCACTGCACACCTGCAGCAGGCAGCTTCACCGCTGCATTCAGGGGAGAAAAACCTGCAACTGCAACGGGACGCCACATTTTCTTCATGTATAAACGTTTGTGCACTTTTATCAGATTGAAAAAAAAACAGGACATGCAAAATAATATCTGCATGTATTTCAGCCCAGTGCTCGAGTTCGTTACAAGCTTCTCACAGCAAAACCTCTCTCATTCTCTACCCCCACCACCCTCAATGAGAAAAAGTGGATACCAATTGAACAAACTTTACAAACTTATATAAATATAAAATGCATCCGCATCCACCAACTTTATTATTATTTATTAGATGGGCTACAAAGGAGGCATGAACCAGGACCTCGGATCAAACTATGCTGAGGCTGGTACTCTTATTGCCATCATCTGGAGGAGCCATGGCCTATCAACGTCTGGATCGATAAAAGTGTGTGCAAGGAACTGCTCTGCTTCAACATCCAGCAATTGTCTACACCAGGTCACCCGGTTCGACGGCTGGGAGCCTGGCCCGGAGCACCTGCAGAAACCAGTGTTAATTAGCAGATACCACTGCAGTCAGTCTATGCTCTACATCATCCATCCCCAATACACTAGATTCACAACAACACAATCATATTACAACCAGAACAACCAAAGAACATAAGTCGATAGTCTTCATGAGGATTGATTGGTGTTAGTGACAAGACAACTATGGAGGTTTAATATCACTAGCTGATAGTTACATGGAATTGTCCAATTATTACCTGTACTCATAAAAGCAAGCAGTTCGCTCATTCTCGGATTTGTCCCAGTTATGCCACCCAGAAGGCTTAATGCATCGATCCATAAAAGTGTATGCAAAGACAACCCTTCCAAAGGGCCCCCATGGCCGACCTAGGAACATATATCCACCATCTCCATTTCCAGTAATAGTACACCTGAAGTGTCAAAACAAAAAGAGCAAAAACTTGCTAAAGAAACATTTTAATAGTTTTTGTAAAACAAACCAAGCAAATAAAGTTTTAAAAATACGAAATATTTGAGTGCCATATTAAACAAACAACATACAACAGACTCACCTCAAGAATACATAGCCAGTAGATTCTGATGTGGACTTCCGGCTATGAGCAGTAATAAATCCTGCTGCTTTGCAATGGATATGGCAATGTTCCATAAGGGCGATAGAGTTACCGAAGATGAAATCACAGTGGCCTTCAATGTAACAGTCTCTTAAGTACTGTTTTCCATAGTGTAAGTATAATGTGTCCTGTTAAAATTTGATTGGAGTCAGAGTTTCCAAATGTTATTGAAAAGTATTGTTGATTCTTATATCCTGGTTGCTGAGGCGATTTCACTAGGAGCTGAAGAGACAGACGTACTTGCCAACCAAGGAACCTGCAGTTGTAGAAAGCGCACCTATCTGCGGTCACCCGGAGTGCAACAGCCTGCCCAGAGCCCTGTATCAATGAGTAGCACGCATCAACTTCCCATCTCACACCAACAGCATGATCATCTGTTTATGCCAGGAGAAGAAGCAAAGAACCAATACCTGGGGAGCTGAATTCTCAAACGTAATATTCTCTGCAATGAAATCCTCCCCCTCAACAATGAACGTACCACAGCCGAATGTTCCTGTTCCTATAACCCTGGATGACTTTATGAGAAAAAAACAGCACAGTTCATCATTATGAGATATAAATAAGAATTATTCAAAATGTTAAGCACATTTAGAGCTGTGATCAGGAGTAAACTCAAGGGGGTGTGGCTACAGAATTGCCTAATCGAATATCCGTTTGTGCTCATAGGATATGAGAATCTTATACACCTCTGTCAAAATTGGTGAAAACAGTTTACGGTTGTCTCTATGCACCAGCTGTATTGTCCATGCTTATAGGCTGATATACGGAAAGGAGGGGAAAGAAACATGCATCTTATCTTATAATAAACCCCCAAAGGCTAAAGGTTTGTATGACTTTGATCAAACTAAACTATGTGACCGAAACTAAGAAAGGTTCATTGCGTGCAACGATCAAAGCCTGAAACACATGTAATTCTTATTAATTACTCAATCCATCCCAAATTATAAGTCGTTTGACTTTTTTGACACCAAGTTTGACCATTCGTCTTATTCAAAAATTTGTGCAAAATTTCACTTTTTTTGTCGTGGCTTGATTTATTAATAAAAGTTCTAAAAATATGACTTAAATTTGACTTTATTTATATAATTTTTTTTTGAATAAGACGAGTGGTCAAACTTGAGATAAAAAAGTCAAACGTCTTATGATTTGGATGGAAGAAGTAGTAACTAAGGTGTATATTGACCAGCTACATCCACATCAGGTCAGGCAACCGCAGTCCTTGGAATGAACCTACTAATCACAGCGACCGACCGTAGCACATGCACACAAGCCTGCCGGGCATTTCGTCGAGCAGGACGCAGGCAGGCGGAGAGAGTGAGGGAGCAGACGCCGCCGCGTACCTGTGAGTGCTTGATGCGCGTGGCGGTGTTGTCCCACGACACGACGGTGGCCTCGGGCGAGGCCCCCGCGATGGTGATGAAGTTCTTGGTCTTGGCGACGTAGACGGGCTCCCTGTAGACCCCCGGCGCGAGGCGGATGACGACGCGCGCCCGGTTGCCCAGCGGCACCGCGTCGACCGCCGCCTGCACCGTGGGAAAGCACTCCCCGTCGCCCTTCCCCGGCGGCGCCACCTTCAGAACCCGCCTCACCACCTGCTGCTGCTGCGCCATGGCAATTTGGCAAGCAATGGGGAACGGGCGGGCGGGCGGATCGGTGGAAGACGACGGCTGCTTCGGCTTGGCGCGCGTGGTTGGTGTAACAGGCAGGCAGGCAGGCAGGTGTTGGAGCCGCGTGGACCAGCGTGGAAAGGAGAAGAGAAAACCGGCGGGGTAGGGCATAAATAGGCGGCCGCCGGTCAGCGGATTTGAATCCACACGGACACGGGACACACACGGCCACGGCAAGACGAAGAAGCTGAAGCTGAGTGACGATGACCGCTTCTCTTGTGTGGGCGGTGGTTGCCGTCAGCCAAACATGGCCATATTAGGCCTTGTTTAGTTCACCTCAAAAACCAAAATCTTTTCAAAAATCCCCGTCACATCGAATCTTACGGCATATGTATGGAGTATTAAATATAGATGAAAATAAAAACTAATTGCACAGTTTACTTGTAAATCACGAGACGAATCTTTTAAGTCTAGTTACTCCATAATCGGATAATGTTTGTCAAATTGAAACGAAAGTGCTATAGTTTCGAAAACCGAAAAATTTTCGAAACTAAACAAGGCCTTAGAAGATTCTTGCAAGGCAGCGGGCAGCCGCGCCGCTAGCAACAGCTATTAGTTCAAACGAACCGTTGACCGCGACTGGCTGACAGATGGGGTCAATGTTTGTGAGGAGACGAGACGATCGAGCATGTCTGGTAGGCGAATTCGCACTGGCTATGATAAATCTCATTTGCAAAGTCAGAATTCTCTTTCACCGTGAGAGGTAACAGTATGTCCCAAATATTACATTCCTACTCAGGCCTTGTTTAGTTCAATACAAAAATCAAAACCTTTCAAGATTCTCTGTCATATCAAATCTTACGACACATACATAGAGCATTCAATATAGATAAAAATAAAAACTAATTGCATAGTTTGTATGTAAATCGCAAGATAAATCTTTTGAGTCTAGTTAATCTATGATTGGACAATAATTGCTAAATAAAAATAAAATTACTATAGTAGCCAAAACCAAAAAAATTTCTGAACTAAACAAGGTCTCATTAGCAAGGGCATGTTGAATTGCAGCCTAACGCAACAACTAACCATCGACCATCTCAAAGAGTTTGATAAAATGACTCTATCAAGCTGGCATTTTTTTGGGGGCACATGAAAAATTAACCTCCAACACTATTTCTCACAAAAAGCTACCAATCTTTACGTGAATGGAAAGTCACGCGACTTCTTCACCTCCCTATCATGTTCTAGCACGAAAGCAAATCGATCTCACGCGTTTTTTCTTCTTCTCAAGTGAAGGCCTCCAATATCCGTGCAAAGTAAAATCGATGGTTTGTATGTGTTAACAATGGTTGTAAGAATCCCAACCTCTCAGGTAAGTGGTTTTGGTGGTTAATGACAACTTTGTATGTATAACTGATGAATGTTTTTGGAGAAACATGTTTTATGTTAGGTCACAACATATGAAGATGTCCCTTAGTGATGATGAAAAGGTGATCAAGGACTCCGTATCGAAATGAAGGTTAAAGATCTCTCAATAAAATTAGGCATCACCGGAAGGGGATCATATTCAAGTACAAAAAAGCTCGACCAAGTGTTCAATGTGTGAGAAACTCAACATGGTGAACAAATGGTCAAGGGAGCTTAATCATATAGCAAGGAATCTAATATAACAAGTTAGACCTCGGTGGAAGTTGGAAGTGAATGGACCCCATTCCATAGTGGATGGTCCAACTGTGATGGCGGAGAACATCGGATAATCTTCGGATGATTTGCTGAAGCTAGAGCTTTTTGCAAAGTTCCAAATACTATATTGATGACAACAGCAAGGATGTTCCAGTAAGAGGCAATGTGATGTCATCGGAGAGTCTTCGCAATGATTAAGTTCAAAATGTTCACCATTAGAGTTTCACTATTGAGCTGAATGGAAAGGATGGTCCAAGCACTTGCGCAAGCACACACATGATGAGCGGACGAAGGAGTGGATCGCCCCCGACCCTTGGTTTCTGAGAACTGGATCTAACCCGTGTGGCGTTTGACATATCCAAAGGACCTTTAACCTGCCAGGCATTTGCTGGACTTTGAGGGTGTTTGGTTGAAGTTGTTAAAGTTTAACAGGTACTATAATATTTTTGTTTTATTTAGCAATTAGTGTCTAATCATAGATTAATTATGCTCAAAAAATTCGTCTTATAAATTACTCTCTAGCTGTGTTTTTAGTTTCATAAATAGTCTATATTTAGTACTTCATGCATGTGTTCAAACATTCTATACTACGATGAGCGGTAAATTTTATCACACTCAACCAAATAATCGCTTTGTAAATGCCAGTGTTCAACACAAATGGGGAAAAAACAACACTCAACCAAACAATTGCTTTGTGAATGCCAATGTTCAACACAAATGGGGAAAAAGCTGGCGAATGACTCGTCACATGCATATGCCTTGCGTTAGACTCACGCGGTGTCCTGCTGTATGCCTGTATGCGGGAACCCGGTCGATTTCCTTTTTCCTTTTTCCCTTTTCCATCCGTCCATCCCCCTTCCTTGACGTTCTTTACTCTGCATGCAGGAGGACCGACGGATTCCATGGACGCCCGAGGCGACATTCCTGCCAACAAATTAAAGGAGAGCGCACATCAAAAGCAGCTGATATATTCCTCACCCTACCCGATTTAGCTAGCACTCTAGCATTTGGCCATCCACGACACTGGAATCCTATACCAGACGGTGGCTAATGCTAGACAAAGATCTGAACATCTCATAGTCACGTGTGCCCCTTTCTATCGGATTTCAAAATCTTCATATCATGTTGAAAGGAAGCACTCAATGTCGTCTGGAATGAGGCAGCCAGTTTTACAAATTACAAGTAAGGATCATAATCTATTTGGTATAAGGCACTATTATTCTGGTGAAATTGCTGTGGGACACACTGTACCCTTTTTCTTGAAAAATTTTGCTACATGACGGGTATTTGTTAACGAAAGATGATCCGAAGGAACAATGAAAGTAGGCATGCACAAATTCTATCTGAATGCTTTGTTTTCAATAGCAGAATAAAATTATGAATGGATGCCCATGAAAAGATATTTATACGTAACAAGAATTCAGACATGCAGTGCGCAACTTGACAGAGATTTCTGACCACAACTAGAGTTTTAACGCTTCAACTATTGCTGAACAACAGTGTTTTTCCATCCGAATGCTCTGTTTTCAACTAGCCTGGTTCGCTTGTTTTATAAGCCGTATTTTTTCCACCAATCAATTTTTCTTTTATAATAAATTAGTAAACAGTAGTTACAGCCATGAAGCGAACATGCTTGAACAAAAGTAAAATGTTGTACTGTTTGGAATTCTTAGGCTTACTTGCAACGGATAGTGTTAACCGATGACGCGTGCACTCTAGGCTGCCGCAGATCCCCCACCTGGGTGGCTATGGCAGGCTAGAATGATCACGAGAAGAAAAAAAAGACGAGATGACCATCTTCTTCCTTGGGACGGCCATGATCGAGGTCCATGGCGGCGCCTCGGCGACTGCAGCTGGCGGAGGGATATGGATGGCAGGGAGTTCGCAGTACGCAAGTGGTACGTGGAAAAATCGCCGCCGCGAGCAAGTTGCCCCCGAGTATTGAAGCATCTTGAAGCCATAACACCTTGTGGAAGCTTTTCTTGCTTGACTAGTTATGTGTTTTGTTCATGCACCAACTATCTTTTTTGTTGCACTCCTTTCTTACCTTATGTCATCATTTGTTCTCTGTCTAATTTGTGCTTGGACTTTAGCTCTTCTTATTTTTTTATTCCTGCAAATCACTAGTGGACAACACATACCCGAAGGAATATACAAGTAATGACAAGGGCATTGTTGTAACACAGCTAAGGGTCACTTTCTATGCTATAAAAAAGAACTTGCTTGAGCATACTTAGCATAGCACATCTATTATTCACAATTACTTCTTTCTAAAGGATTGATTTTATTTACCCACCTTATGTTTTGATTATCAAATATAGGCATTATGAATCAACTCAAACTCATAGAAATGAAGCAATAGTGAAGTTAAAGATTGCAAACTAGCATGTGGAGCGATGAGAGCATGAGATGAGGAAGAACTTGGTTGGATCATCTTAAGAAGTTGACCTTTTCTTCCTCATGTCTCAGCTTCTCGACCGCAGAGGTGAGGGTGCAGAACGTTGCATGCTCTTCTCTTGTCAATCTTTTCTTGATTCCTGATAATGAGTGGTTGACAAGAGAATGTAACTCCATGGAGTGAGTGCTTCGATTGTGGTTCATATTTTGTGGCACCCTTCTTTTTTCTTGGATATGAGTGAGTTGTGTCTCTCTTCATCTCTAGTGTGAGTTCAACTTAGGACATGCCCATTTTGGTATAAAGTTTTCCTGCAGGGGTTAGTCCAACAAAATATCCAATATATACTATAGCATATTATCAGCTCAAAAATCAACCTAGACACCACGTCTAATTTGATTCAGGAAGGCATTTCAACCTAAGCACCACACTTAATTTAAAAACCTTTTAGAGGTAAGATCAACACACCTTTTGGTCCAAGAGTTAAACTAGACACCTTGTCTAATTTAAGTTAGAACAACAGTTTAAACTAAGCACCATGCCTAATTTAAAAAGGTATCTGAAAAGACTTTAAAACCTACACATACTATAGCAAACAAAGGTAGCCTGAGAGCATTATAGATGTTTACTCAAATAGTGATGATAGAGCATCATTATTGTTTAGCAAATTGAGCATATCTTAAAGGTAGGGACAACCAAGATGATGTAGCAACATTGAAATAGATGTATCTGTCAAAGCATATCCCCCGAGCTTGACTTCTGCAAAAATCAAGATTGATTGAAAATAATTCAATGTTGCATAATGATTGGTTGGACATACCTTACATTTGTCATTCCTTCGATTTTTTGCTCCAAACCTGGAAGGTTAGTGATAAGAATACCCGAAGGAATATTTTCACAATTATAATTTCTATGCTCAATTAACAAGGGTAGCGTAGTAGAAAGATGAACACTCATGTCGTGGTCTAAACAGTGCTTGTTTTAGGACACTAAGCTTGTCCTTGGGAAACCTTTAAGATGTGCTTTGGTGAAATGGTTTCTCTTCCAACACCAATCTAAGTGTACTAAGATTCGCCACAACGAGATCTACAATATTTATGGTAAACATATGTGTCTACAACCACCCTTTCAAAAACTTTAGGAATAGGGAGCATGAGGGGGTTGAAGATCTCTCGTGGGGCAATGTTAGAGAGACTAAGTGAATCAGAAGATTTTTCATATGAGCAAGGGTCAGATGAGATGATGATGAAGTAGCTTCCTTGCTCATTGAAGTCTCCATCATTTTCTACTTCCAAGAGTGACTTGACATATATATCTGTTGACACGGTTTTTGGCTCATCTATAATATGTGTGTCATATTTCTATATTATGTAAACGTAAATAATATATGATCAAATTCCATATAAATAAGAAATGAATAACAAGGAAAATACTATTGACCAAGAAATATCATGTACTCACATGAAAACGAGGCCAGGTGGCATACTATGTGAAGGCCATATATAAAAACCAAATACTTTATTGATTAATTGGACTTATCAATTATTTCCTACATCACAAAAAAAAACTATATATGTATAACGTGGTGATTATTGGAAATATAGGAGAAAGAAAGGATGAGGACATGCATGTGTACTATATGCGTAAGCATGAATATGCCTTGTCAAACATGTACTTTGACAGAGCCTAAAGTGCAACAAAGATGTGGCTCATTTTCTCGTGTGTGTGTGTGTATATACGGCTCACACAAGTACGGGTGTATGTGGCATATACAAGTACGTACATAGTCAGCGTATAGCCACGTCGGCTAGGAAATAAGCTATTTCGTGTTTTCCTTAAAATTACTTCAGTCAAAGGATAAACAGATAATTCCCGTCACAAACTGCTCTGACCAAATTCAAATGAAGCCACGATCGAAATTGTTCCTTGCCAGCGCGCGCAGCAACGCGAAGAAAGGTGCCGGGCGTGGCTTGAAGCGATCATTTTGAAATCAAACAAGAAGAGCGCCAAATCTGCAGGCAACTGTTCCCGCCGCCGGCATCATTAGCGCTAAGACAAAATCAAATGAGAAGGCACCTGGCAACCACTCCCGCCGCTTTAGACTGGACGCGAATTCAAAAACAAGAATCGCCTTGCCACTTGCTCTATAAATAGCAGGCTGCAGCAAGAGCATTCAGGGCCTGGCTCCTCTGATCCAAAGTGCCGCCAGGCTGCCCTCAAGCAAACCACCACCCGGCTTCATTTGTATATTGCCTCCAGGCTGCTTCGTTGCTCACGTACGCCACCAGGCTGCCGCTCCCATACTCCCAGAAAACAACTGCCGTGCTGCCTCCTTGCTGCTCGATCCATCAGAAGCCATCGGAGAAGAGCTCGTGGTGAACGCCGTCGTCGCTGCACGTCGGAGTTCCTGAAAGGTGAGAATAGAGCTTCATGGCGCTCATCTGATCCTCTCCCTTTCTTCACCTTCACGGCTCCGCGGCACTCAGCACAACCTCTTCATCAACGCCATGATCAAGGCCTCATGTGTAGCTTCACTCTCCTGAGTTAGTTGCCATGAGATGTTCCAAGGCCTCATGCCAGATTTGTCATACAAACTGGACAGGGAAGAGCATCGTTCCCGCAAACGAGAGCTATACCCACCATCATCCCTATAACCAAGGCCTCATACGTAGCTTGGCTCCGTCGAGCAAGCTACCATGAGATGTTTCAAGGCCCCATGCCAGATTTGTCATACAAACTGGACAGGGAAGAGCATTGTTCTTCAAAATATGTTCCTCGCTGCATGATGTGCATGAGTTCAGATCAATAGGAGTTCTTGCATTGAAAGCCGCCTAAGAGAAGCATAAATCCCATGCTAAAGTGCTACCCAAAAAGTAGCAAGTAGCTAACTAACGTGTGCATGCATATATCCGTATATATATTTGCTGAACTCCCATGCCAAAGTGCTGCCCAAAAAGTAGCCAAGTAGTTAACCAACGGATGCATACATATATCCGTATATATGATGAACTAGCCATGCATTGCAGATTAGATAACTAGCATGTGTATGTATATTCGTATATGGCATCATTGCATAATTAGCATATATATGTATATTCGTATATTGCGTCAATCATGCATGCATGGCATATCAAAAACCTGAATGCGTGTATATATCCATCGTATATATACATTTGGTCCGTCCTATCCGAGAGATAAGCAAAGGCTAAAAATTGTATAATTGTCGTTCGCTGTGCACGCTTGCCATGAAGCCTTGGATCCCAATAGAAAATAGCAAGAGTCCATTGCTTAGGTAAACAAGGCCTGGCCGGATTCATAAATCTAGTATATGTGCCTACGTCCTGCATATAGGTAAAGTCGCGGTGCATATAATCATTCAACACAAATAATACAAGGATGAAATCAAATAGTAGCTAGCTCTCACCGTTACTATCTTCACCAAGATTAAATAACAAATTAATAACTCCTCATACGTTGAGGCGGCCTCCACATCTGAACCAGATCCCCTGCCAAATCCCAAGATGGACTAAACAAAATTAGTTTCTTAATGTTAAATCCCAAGCCATAGTTGTTCATGCTAATTTAGACAGGTTGTTGAGCCGTGGTCATAATAACCAAAATATTATAGATTTTGGTGTAAAATCACCTAATATGGGTAAACTCATCGCCCTCGTGGGCCATAATGTTCCCAATTAATTTGGACAAATATATTAGTCGTGCCACATGTAGGCCCTCCATCTCTGCTATATGTGCATCACGGCTAATTAACTTAAATCTTACACCTTAGTTGGACTGCACTCATATACAGGCGTGTCTAGCTGATAAATTGAATCAATCAAATAAAATTTGTTAGCATCGTATATGCTAATCCATGGCTAAATACTATGTCATAAGCATATATGATAAAGTGAATTAATTGCGTACAGCCCGGCCAATGTCATAACACTCAAAATCTTAGCAAGATAAGCAATTTGTCTTACTTGAATAGAACCTTGTACCATATATATGTTGAGTACTCTCTCCTATGTATTAAAATATGTCAAATCATGATCTTGCATGATCCAAATTGACCATGTTAAAAATCCCCAAAGTAAATCACATACATATACCTGGCGCACCACATATAGTGCATCAACCAAATATCCATATCTTGGTCCGCCAAAAAGCCCAAGCAAACAATATGCATGTGCATCCATCCGCGACTACGAGACTGAAGACTTTGTTTTCTTTTGTAGTTTGTGATAGAAAGCTATATGATGTAATCTTTCTTTTTTCATGTACTCATGTTGGAACTCTTAATCAGGGGTGTTCTCTTCGGAGATGTAATTAACATAACTTTTATGCAAATATAAGAATTATGGAAGTATGGACTCGCAATACCTGTTCTTTTCATATTGTCTCGTTTAAATTTATATTTGTCTCTGCTGACGCGGAGGCGGGTCATAGCCGCCCGTTTCCCCGTCATCAATATCCAAAAATTCCCTTGGGTCATCTCTTGAATTGATCTTATCTAAGGCCTTGTCCATCCATTCAATGGCAATAGCATATAGGTTTTTAATGCTCTCTAGCCACGGATGTTGCTCTCCTCGATCTTCCATATGGCCTTAATGATTGCTATGCATGGGATATCTAGATGAATTTCTAGAATCATCAGGAGGTTTGGGAGAGAGAGTGTAAGTGCAATCAAGCCCTAGTTGTGGGTTTTGGTGATAATGACCACACAATTAGAGGACTAATGAGATTTGTTGAGATGGCAAGCAGGTAAAATAAGAATGAGGGTAACACATGATATGTGAGATGGCAAAAGCCCAATTACCAAATGATGTGGTGATGGACTCAAAGGCATTTTAATTATTTAATATTTAATCTTGAGTTTAGGCTATGCCGCACTATAAAGAGGGATGCAAATTTAGTTGGTCTGAGGAAGATAGAGTGCTCAAGTATTAAAACTAAATCAAAAGAGAGACACTCTAGCACTTCACGAGCACGTAGAATAGTTTTTTAAGACTTGTGGTGTCGGAAGTCCCGACGTGCGTCGGAACTGATGACTGTTGACGGTTCTTAAGTATCAATTTTAATTATCAAATAAACAAGAGAAAGGACCAATATGCAACCAACACCTAGAATTAGGGTTTGATCTGACAGAATTCCACGAGTTTTGTTGTTTATCTGTTTCTGCAGGGGGTTATCAGGAAATAAGGAAGAAAGGCCCACATGTCGGGATTACATAGAGATATCAACGCACCGCGCGATTTTACATCATCTAGAAGACTCCAGAAGCCACGAGACCGAAGCGGAGGCGAAACGGGGCCAGGCCCAGGGCGCCCGCCCTGGAGGCTTGGGCGCCCGCCCCCCTCTGGATTGCTTTCGGGACTCTCTTCGTTCGGGATATTCCACCGACCTATTGGATCAAGAAAAACATAGTACCACCTCGCCTATCGACCCAAAAACGCATAGAAGGGGAGGACTATATAAGCAAGGCCCCCCTGGCCCCTGGAGAAGACATGAAGAAATTATCATAGAGACTGAGGGGTGCCCTCGAAGGAAAACCTCTTCTCTAATTAATATTTCTTTTTAGGGCTTAGCAACCAATGTAAGGTAGAAATAGATCTTCTAGTTTCTACTAGATTGAGAGAGATAGAGTGGAGGTGAAGAGTGGAGGAAGCCCGGCCTGTCGGTGTCTACTCCAAGCTTGTACCTGCGGGATCAAGTTCTCCTAACCCGAAGCTTGCTCCTAGGATTCTTCAGTAATTCGACTTCTAAATTCTAGTAAGTTCTTGTTTTATTGTTCTTATGGTTTATGAGTTTACTTTAATCTCTTCGCGTAGAGTTTAGAGTAATCATTGCTGGCGTAAACGTGGTGTTTAGGCTAGGGTACTCATAGATATTCCTTGACTAGCTGGACCGTGGTAGTAGTGAGGAACGTGACAATTCCGAGCTACCTTTGTAGATCACATCTCGTTAGGAGGAAGGATAGGGTTTATAGGTGCGGGTCGAACATTCTTTGTGTTGTCTAGATTCCGTTAGCCTCCCCATTAGAACAGTAGATCATCCTTACCAAGGTTAGAAGGAGACTACGGTTGCAGTCTTCTCTATTTATCACTCACATCAAAAGACATTCTTTGTGCCTAAAGGTTAGTAGTAATAGACCGGTTAGTCAGATGCACTCTTTTTCCTAGTGGTAAAAAAATAAATACGATACTCTGGATAATTTCCCGGGTGAAGTGCTCACCGATATCCGTGCGCTTGCGGATCAATTCCTTATTGCGTTCCCAAATATCAACAAGCATTTCTGGCGCCGTTGCCGGGGAGAAAGACGGTTGCTGAGATAACCTGAGTCTTGCTACTAGCTTGTATCTATACTTTTATCTTTTCTTATCTTTTATATCCTTTATTTATTTTCTTTATTCTTACCTTATGGAAAACCAAAATTCTAAATCGATCCATGAGTCTGCAATCCCTTTAGCAACTGACCTTTTACCATGGGAATCATCACAGCCTATCCAAACATCCCAGTATAAGTTAAGTTCTAGGTTGATTGCCATGATTCAAAACCTATCTTTTTCGGGAAAGGAAGACGAAAACCCTTACCTTCATATTAGAGATTTTGAGCAAACATGTGATTGTCTTCGCATTGAAGGCATTTCTGATAAGACTTTACGTTGGAAGCTTTTTCCTTTTTCTTTAAGGGGAGAAGCTAGACAATGGTACAATCAGAAGGTAAGTCAACAACAAGGTGAATGGGGAGTTTTACGAGCCAACTTTTGTCTAGATTTCTATTCCCTTGACCGTATAGCCGACCTTAGACTCGAAGTCCTATCTTTTAAACAAAAAGATAATGAAACTTTGGGAAAATCCTGGAAACGTTTTTCTGATCTTTTAGAATCTGGTCCAAACCTTAATCTTGAAGACCCTGTTCTTTTATTTCACTTTTTTTGAGGTCTTTAGAAAAATCACAAACAAATGCTTCACACAATGTCTAGAGGTTCTTTCTTTCGCATCCCTGCTGATGAAGCTAGAGTGATCCTAGATAGAATCCTAGAAGCTGAGATGGATAATACCCTTCATGATGAAACCTACGAAGCCGAAGTAGACACTCTGCCAAATTCTTTATCTACTTTAGCTATCCCAAGTTCTGAGCCACAAGAGGAAGAAATTCCACCACCGGACTTCATGCTGGATATAGAATCCGATCTTTTTGCCGATTTTGGAAACATTTCAAACTACCATTCTATTGACAAACCCCAAAACGGTCAGTTTAGCATTTATTTGCCAAGTGAATATCAATTGAGAGAGCTTATCTCAGTCATGAGTAGCGAATGGTTGGAGGAATCAGAGCTTTCCTCTGATGTGATCCGTTTGGACACACCCTCTATAACTATACGCTGTGCTTATAATTCTGATCGATTTAATGCTCTATATAATCCTGTTGTGGGGATCAACATTATGTCTGAATCCTTTGCACTTAAACTATTTAAAAATCTTATCTTAACCCCCACAACAAAGGTCATAAAGGAATCGTCGGGACGGTTAGTCCCCAGTCTTGGAATTATTAATGTCCTACCTCTTACGGTTGAAGGCTCCATGGTTCATTTGAACTTCTATATCTTTGATACATGGGACTTCGACCTGTTGATAGGACAACCTTTTAGAAGACTCCTTTATGAAGGTCATACTGGAAAGCTACACATTTCTTTTGGAAAAATTTTTAAATTCCCGATAACAATTTCACACTCCTTAAATAATAAGGCCGAGTCATATCTTTTGCCTGATCCTATGGAGGAAGTAAAGGCTGCATCTCTAGAGCTTTTAGATGAACCAGACTTAGAAGACGAAACTCCTTTCTTCACAGAAGAAGAAGACGAACCTTCCGAGCCTGAACCCTTAGATGAGTTTGCAGAAACACCTAGACCTCCCATAGAGCTTAAAACTTTACCACCCGGTCTTACCTATGCTTTCCTAAACAATAATCCAGAGTTCTCTATGATCATTAGCGATAAACTCACTCAGGATCAAACTCTGCGATTAATGGCCATTCTTGAGAAACATCACTCGGTTTTTGGCTACTCACTTCAAGATCTTACAGGAATCAGTCCTATGATTTGTACCCATCGTATTCCAACAGATCCTTCTGTTACACCCTCTCGAGAACCCCAACGTAGACTTAACAACACTATGAGAGAGGTAGTTAAAAAGGAAGTAATAAAGTTGCTGCATGCAAGGATTATATATCCTGTGCCGCACAGTGAGTGGGTGAGCCCAGTACAAGTTGTGCCCAAAAAGGGAGGCATGACAGTTATTATGAATGAAAAGAACGAGCTAATTCCGCAACGCACC
This sequence comes from Sorghum bicolor, assembly GCF_000003195.3. NCBI lineage: Eukaryota > Viridiplantae > Streptophyta > Magnoliopsida > Poales > Poaceae > Sorghum > Sorghum bicolor. The sequence continues at coordinate 27,349,381 of NC_012870.2, read as the reverse complement.
GTCACAGGATGGCGGATGTGCATAGATTATAGAAAACTAAACAAAGCCACGAGAAAGGATCACTTTCCTTTGCCTTTTATAGATGAGATGCTAGAGCGGTTAGCAAACCATTCGTTCTTCTGTTTCTTAGATGGATATTCAGGGTATCACCAAATCCCGATCCATCCCGATGATCAAAGCAAAACCACTTTTACATGCCCGTATGGAACTTATGCTTACCATAGAATGTCTTTTGGGTTATGTAATGCACCAGCTTCTTTTCAAAGATGCATGATGTCTATATTTTCTGATATGATTGAAGAGATTATGGAAGTTTTCATGGATGATTTCTCTGTTTATGGAAAAACTTTTGATAGTTGTCTTGAAAACTTAGACAAGGTTTTGCAAAGATGTGAAGAAAAGCACTTAATCCTTAATTGGGAAAAATGTCATTTTATGGTTAGGGAAGGAATAGTGCTAGGACACTTAGTGTCTGAAAGAGGGATTGAGGTAGACAAAGCTAAAATTGAAGTAATTGAACAACTACCTCCACCTGTGAATATAAAAGGAATTCGAAGCTTTCTTGGCCATGCTGGTTTTTACCGTAGATTCATAAAAGATTTTTCATTTATTGCTAGACCACTTACTCTTTTGCTAGCCAAGGATGCTCCTTTCGAATTTGATGATGCATGTCTAACATCTTTCAATTTATTAAAGAAAGCACTCTTCTCTGTGTTGGGTATTTTAAACGCAAACAGAAAAAATCCGCAAGCGCACGGATACCGATGTAGCTTTCACCCGGGAGTATTCCAGAGTATCGATTTTCCACAGGGAACGTGAGTGTACTAATTAAGAATCAAGATCGCCCAAGGATAACTATATAATTATTTTTGGTGGGAAGAGAGGAAGTTTCCTGAGAGTTCTCTAGTTGATCTGAGAATCAAGAATTACTTCAAGATTATCTATTTCGGGACATCAGAGCACTAACCACAGAAAGAGATGAGAAGGGGGCTAGGAAGGTCTGACTACGGTCCTACAAACACCGATCTGAACGAGGTGGAATACGTCGACCGTTAGGGCTGTCACTACCCTAGGGCTACCACAACAATCCGCAGGATTGGGTGCAATTCTAGGTAATTGCAAGACTAAACACCACGTCTAATCTATTAATTACTACTCTAATGTTGCAAAGATTAGAGCACTTGATGCAAGCGGGAATCCAATAAATAACTTGAATGTAAATAAAAGTAATTAAAGAACTCAGGATTATGAATTGAAGAACCTGGAGAACGATGAAGAACGAACCAGTTGCTGCAAAAGTACAATGTTGAGGAAGATCCGACAGATCCGGCTCCTCCTCCTCCGCTCTCCTCTTCTCTCTCCCTATTTTCTAGATTACAACTAGAACTAACTAGAACTAGAACTAGAGGAACTAGAACTAGAACTAGATGAACTAGAACTAGATCTAGATGAACTAGAGGTAGAACTAGAAGAACTAGAGGGATCCTCTCTACTTGGATGAAGAATTGAAACCCTAGCTTTGATTCTGTAGAAGAGGTATGCCTCCAGGGGCTGGTGGGGGTCTGCTTATATAGTCCAGGAAGAGTAGCCCCCAAGAAATCTAGGAAGAGTAGCCCCCAAGAAATCTAGGAAGAGTAGCTCCCAAGGAATTTCCACGTTATTCTCCACCATCTGATCAAACCGACCTTCATCGTGTGATTTTCCTCGATCCTTAGAGTCGGTGGGGCATAATCCCCGAGACTCGTGCTGATTGGCCAGCAGAGGAGGGCGGGCGCCCAGGGGGGTAGGGCGGGCGCCCTGCCTCCGGGCCCGCTCGGCCTCCCGTTCGTTCCCGTGGCTTCTGGAGTCTTCTAGATGATAGAAAATTGCGCGGCTCGTTAATATCTCTATGTAATCCTGACGTGTGGGCCTTTCTTCCGTATTTCCTGATAACCCCCTGCAGAAATAGACAAACACCAAAACTCGTGGAATTCTGTTAGATAAAACCCTAAGTCTGGGTGTTGGTTGCATTTGGATCCTTTTCCATGATTAATTGATGGTTAAATATGAGCATTAAGGACCGTCAACAAGCTCCCCCAAGCTTAACCTTTGCTCGTCCGTGAGCAAAGCTAAAATCAACAAGAAAACAGGGGTTACTTCTATGCCTCTTACTACAGTGTTTTTAAGTTATCACTAAGGTCTTAAGTGATTGAAAAACAGAGTGATTAAGTCAAGCACTATGCCTCAAGTTCTTCTGTCTTACCTTTGTTCTGGAGTTTTTTATAAGTCCGCAAAATAAAACTGAGGCATTTGCCTTCTTCTCGAAAGATATATAAGTAGAGCTTTAAAAGTTTTAGCATACTTACTTTGCATTTTGCTATGTCAACGCTCGGAGTAAGGGAGAGGAATGTCATACTCCTAGATCAAGACCTTTGACCTTTTTGAAAAGTTTGTCATCTCTTACTGGCATATTGCTTATTAGAGGGACCATGGGCTATCATTTTTTTTTCTTTTCTTTTTTTTCAGTCTCTCTTTTTTTTTCAAGTGGGCAGCAAGTACCCCTAATTCTACTGTCGGACACATGTCCATTTTTTCCACTCAGGTGGGTATCTTTGTACCCCTAATTCTACTTCGGACACTTGTCCATTTTTACCTCTCGTCTCACTCTATTTTTTTTCGAATCAAATTTTTGCATAGTCCCATGCCTCTAACGCAATAATACTTCGGAAGAGTGAATCTTTTATATTTTTAAAACAAAAAGATCTTGATCTTGGGAGTATGATAATTCTCTCAACCAAAACTACAAGAATTAACAATGGCTTGAACAAAGCAAGTGCCCACAGTTTTAATATTTATATCTTATAAGACTCTAGGTATTATGATCTCATATTTTTTTTATTTATGAATTTTTAGATTTTCAAAAGATAAAATCTCCAGAACTCTAGCAAAACTTTGAACAAGTTAAATAGTAGCTCAGACCTTCTCATATCATGTTTGTCAATTACCTAGACTTGAATCAAACTTTCTTTTTATTTTATTTAAAACTTAGGATTACACAAAACTATTGTATATTACTCAAAAGAAAAACTTTGTTTGGTTTCATGGTTATGCATTTTTTTTATTTCTGAATACTAGTAAATAAAACCAAGAAAGAAAAGTAATACTTATCTAGATACACGTGGGGGTGCCTCCCCCAAGCTGGATCTTGACATAGTCGTTCACTCTTGTAGCTTGCATGTTTGGTCTCACTCTTCTTAAGCTTCAAAATCCTGCACAATCCAAATAGACAACAAAACTTGTGGAACATGTTAAGGGTTAGGTAATTGTCTAGAGCTTATGAGAGCTTAATATGAGAATTCTATAAACTCAATCACATCAAGCTCCTCTGCCAGGTTGTTTTGTGGCTCAAGATAGATTTTCAAGCGTTGACCGTTTACCTTAAAAGTGTTACCTATGTCGTCTTGGATGGTAATGGCTCCATGAGTTGAAGTGTCAATAACCTTATATGGTCCATCCCACTTACTTCGTAGCTTACCATGCCCAAAGAGCTTAACTCTTGAATTGAATAGTAGAACCTTATCTCCAGACTTAAACTCCTTGTGCTTGATTCTCTTATCATGCCATCGTTTTGTTCTCTCTTTATAGATCCTTGAATTATGGTAGGCTTTCTCTCTCCATTCTTCTAGCTCAGATAGTTGCATCAGACGATTCTCACTAGCTAGGTGGAGATCCATGTTCCATTTCTTGAGTGCCCAATGAGCCTTAAACTCTACTTCCACAGGCAAGTGACAAGTTTTTCCATATACAAGTTGATAAGGTGACATGCCTATGGGTGTTTTGAATGCAGTTCTATATGCCCAAAGTGCATCAGGAAGTTTGTCCTTCCACCCCTTACCCATCTCATCTACGGTCTTTTGTAAAATATTTTTGATTTGTTTGTTAGATGTTTCGGCTTGACCGCTAGTCTGAGGATGGTATGGTGTTGCGACGTTGTGTCGAACTCCATGATCGGCTAAGTACTTTCGGAAGATTTTGTCGATGAAGTGAGAACCTCCATCGCTTATAACTATCCGGGGTATACCAAAGCGAGGAAAGATTACTTCATGGAACATTCTCTTGGCATGTTTTGATTCAGCTGATCGACAAGGTAGGGCTTCTACCCATTTGGACACGTAGTCCACAGCTACTAAGATATACTCGCAATTTCCGGACATAAGGAATGGCCCCATGAAATCAATGCCCCAAACATCGAAAAGTTCTACTTGAAGATTATTTGTGAGAGGCATTTCATTTCGTGAGTTGATATTCCCATGTTTTTGACATCGGTGGCATCTCCTGACAAAGTCCTTTGTATCTTCATACATCGTTGGCCAGAAAAAACCACTTTGCCAAATTTTAGCATGTGTCCGGAATGCTCCATAGTGTCCTCCATATGGCGAGGCATGGCATCTTTCCATAATTTGAGTAGCCTCAGCCATAGGAACACACCTTCTTAAGAGTCCATCAGCGCAGACTCGGAAAAGATATGGCTCATCCCAAAGGTGGAAACGACTATCGTGAAGCAACTTCCTTTTGTTTGCACCAGGTGGGACATAGCCTTTTACTATAAAGTTTACGATGTCTGCGTACCATGGATCTACATGTGTTATCTTAAGCAGGGTGTCATCCCTTAGGTAGTCATTTATGGGAAGCTCATCATGTGTTTCCTTATATTGAAGCCTAGACAAGTGGTCGGCTACAGAATTCTCAACTCCCTTCCTATCTCGGATTTCTATGTCAAAGTCTTGGAGTAGAAGAATCCATCGAATTAGACGAGGCTTAGCATCTTTCTTAGTGAGGAGGTACTTGAGAGCAGCATGGTCTGAATAGATGATTATCTTCGCCCACACTAAGTAAGATCTAAACTTGTCTATAGCAAAGACAACAACTAAAAGCTCTTTTTCAGTTGTAGTGTAATTGAGCTGTGGTCCAGACAAGGTTTTGCTAGCGTAGGATATGGCATAATGCTTTCTATCCTTGGTTTGTCCTAAAACGGCACCAACCGCAAAATCGCTAGCATCACACATGATCTCAAAAGGAAGATTCCAATCAGGTGGCTGGATAATCGGGGCTGAGATGAGTGCTTTCTTAAGAGTTTGAAAAGATTCATGACACTCATCACTAAAGATGAAAGGTGCGTCCTTAGCTAGGAGATTAGTTAGGGGTCTAGCAATTTGAGAGGAATTTTTGATAAAGCGTCTATAGAACCCTGCATGTCCCAAAAAGCTACGGATTCCTTTCACATTCGTGGGAGGTGGAAGTTTTTCAATAACTTCAATCTTTGCTTTGTCCACCTCTATACCACGTTCGGACACTTTATGTCCTAGCACTATTCCTTCCTGAACCATAAAATGGCATTTCTCCCAGTTCAGGATTAAGTGTTTTTCTTCACATCGCTGCAAGACTCTATCTAAATTCTCCAAACAATGATCAAAGGTTTTGCCATAGACGGTAAAATCATCCATGAAAACCTCCATGATCTTCTCAATCATGTTCGAGAAAATAGACATCATGCACCGTTGGAAAGAAGCTGGAGCATTGCACAATCCGAACGACATTCGTCGGTATGCATAAGTTCCATATGGGCATGTAAAGGTAGTCTTTTCTTGGTCATCTGGGTGGATTGGGATTTGGTGATATCCAGAATAACCATCAAGGAAGCAAAAGAAAGAGTGGTTTGCAAGCCGTTCCAACATTTCATCAATGAAGGGTAACGGAAAATGATCTTTCTTTGTAGCCTTATTGAGTTTTCGATAGTCAATACACATACGCCACCCAGTGACAATTCGTTGAGGGATAAGTTCATTCTTCTCGTTCCTAACGACCATCATTCCTCCTTTCTTTGGCACTACTTGGACAGGGCTAACCAACTCACTATGTGGCACAGGATAAATAATCCCAGCACGATACAGTTTGAGGACCTCTTTCTTAACAACCTCTCGCATAGCATTGTTAAGTCTCCGTTGTGGTTCCCTTGAAGGTGTAGAATTGGGATCAATAGGGATACGATGAGTGCAGAGAATGGGACTAATGCCCGTGAGATCCTCGAGAGAGTAGCCAAAAGCTGATCTATGTCTTTCAAGAACAGTGACAAGTTGTTGTGTTTCATAATCGGAAAGCTTGTCACTGATAATTATTGGAGTTTTTGAGTTGTTGTGCAAGAAGACATATCTAAGGCCAGAAGGAAGAGGTTTTAATTCTATCGAAGGAGGTGAAGGTAGTTCATTTTTGTCTAGCTCAACGGGTTCTACCAACTCTTCTTCTTCTTGAACAAAGTGTTCATGATTAAAGAATGGTTGGGTCATCTCCTCTTGAGTCACCATTAAGACCTCCTCAATAGGATCTGGGTCAAGTTTGGGTTCCACTATCGTGTTAATTGATCTAGCAAGAGGAACAACAATAGTGGAATTCCCAACCTTGAAGTCTAAATGACCTCGTTGTGGTTGTTCCTGTAGAAGTTTCATGATTGGTCTGCCAATCAAGAGAGGAATCTCCGGTATGTCATAAATGTGAAAATCTAGACATATTCCAGAGTCCTTGATTCTAATAGGAACTGTCCTTAATACCCCATGGCTTTCTAGGATTAATCCAGATGGACTTTGTAAAAGTTTTTGAGATGGGGTTATGGACTCGTTGGGATAAAGAGTGTCAGCTAACTCCTTGGAAATAACATTTATCCCAACATATGGACTGTAGTGGACCTTCCTAGGGGACCTTCTAATTTGGCACAAAAGAATGGTTGAAGGAGTGATGATTCGAGCTACCTCAGGAGACAGCTCTGCTTCTGTTAGCCATTCATAACTCAGAATAGCCGAAAGGCTTTTGATGTGTTCTATGTCAACAGATTCTACTCTTAGAACAGATTGAGTGGTCCTTACTAGAGGTCGTGATTGGATAGGAAAATTCGAGGTGTTTCCATAATCTTCAAAAAGATCTTCCTCGAATTCAAACGGATGCTCTAAAGGTGGTGGTTCATCATCCTTTAGTTGGTTTTGCATTCCCTTATCAGGAGGTTTCTCTACAACCAAATTAATAGGTGGGTCAGGTGGAATTTCTAACTCGGTTGCAAGTTCCTCATCTTTTGGTTTAGGATCAGGCTCGACTTCTTCTTCTTCTTCTTCAGGAAACTCATCATAAATGCCTGTGTAAGGGGTATTTTCAAGGATTCTCTCTAGGATAGCTCTCCCCTCATCTGTGAGTTTGTGTGTGAATGAGCCTCCTGAAGCAATGTCGAGGTGAAGAGCAGCCTCCTTGCTTACACCACGATAAAAGTGGTAGTACAGTACATGGTCAGGCAGGGAAAGGTTTGGACCGGAATTGATAAGGCTTGTGAACCTAGCCCAAGCTGCTCCTAAAGTTTCCTTCTCTCTTTGTTTGAATGTAAGAATTTCTATTCTAAGGTCAGCAATTCAAAAAAGTGGGAAGAAAGCGAGACAAAAGTTGTCCCGAAGTTCATCCCAATTTCCATTAACGCCTCCTACAGAATGAGCATACCACTTTTTTGCTCTTCCCAAAAGGGAGAACGGAAATAATTTCCATTTAAGGGTTTCTTGTGTCATGCCGAAAATAGATCGGCAAGAGCACAACTGCTCGAATTCTCTAAGGTGGGTGTATGGATCTTCATCTACTTGCCCAGAGAAGGGTTGCTCCTGAATCATGGCTATTAGATCAGGGCCGAGGTCGTAGCCATCTGTAAGAATTGGATGTGATGATGGTGGTGGCTCTAATAACTCGCCCTTTGGAGCAAAGAATTTATAGATAGGAGTGAAATCCATGTGGTATGGTGAAAATGGTAAGGTGAGTGTGGTAAAAAGGGAAAAGAAAAAGGATACACGGACGACTTGGTTCGAAACTAGCACAGCTACCGTTCCCCGGCAACGGCGCCAGAAAGCTTGTTGGGTATTTTAAACGCAAACAGAAAAAATCCGCAAGCGCACGGATACCGATGTAGCTTTCACCCGGGAGTATTCCAGAGTATCGATTTTCCACAAGGAACGTGAGTGTACTAATTAAGAATCAAGATCGCCCAAGGATAACTATATAATTATTTTTGGTGGGAAGAGAGGAAGTTTCCTGAGAGTTCTCTAGTTGATCTGAGAATCAAGAATTACTTCAAGATTATCTATTTCGGGACATCAGAGCACTAACCACAGAAAGAGATGAGAAGGGGGCTAGGAAGGTCTGACTACGGTCCTACAAACACCGATCCGAACGAGGTGGAATACGTCGACCGTTAGGGCTGTCACTACCCTAGGGCTACCACAACAATCCGCAGGATTGGGTGCAATTCTAGGTAATTGCAAGACTAAACACCACGTCTAATCTATTAATTACTACTCTAATGTTGCAAAGATTAGAGCACTTGATGCAAGCGGGAATCCAATAAATAACTTGAATGTAAATAAAAGTAATTAAAGAACTCAGGATTATGAATTGAAGAACCTGGAGAACGATGAAGAACGAACCAGTTGCTGCAAAAGTACAATGTTGAGGAAGATCCGACAGATCCGGCTCCTCCTCCTCCGCTCTCCTCTTCTCTCTCCCTATTTTCTAGATTACAACTAGAACTAACTAGAACTAGAACTAGAGGAACTAGAACTAGAACTAGATGAACTAGAACTAGATCTAGATGAACTAGAGGTAGAACTAGAAGAACTAGAGGGATCCTCTCTACTTGGATGAAGAATTGAAACCCTAGCTTTGATTCTGTAGAAGAGGTATGCCTCCAGGGGCTGGTGGGGGTCTGCTTATATAGTCCAGGAAGAGTAGCCCCCAAGAAATCTAGGAAGAGTAGCCCCCAAGAAATCTAGGAAGAGTAGCTCCCAAGGAATTTCCACGTTATTCTCCACCATCTGATCAAACCGACCTTCATCGTGTGATTTTCCTCGATCCTTAGAGTCGGTGGGGCATAATCCCCGAGACTCGTGCTGATTGGCCAGCAGAGGAGGGCGGGCGCCCAGGGGGGTAGGGCGGGCGCCCTGCCTCCGGGCCCGCTCGGCCTCCCGTTCGTTCCCGTGGCTTCTGGAGTCTTCTAGATGATAGAAAATTGCGCGGCTCGTTAATATCTCTATGTAATCCCGACGTGTGGGCCTTTCTTCCGTATTTCCTGATAACCCCCTGCAGAAATAGGCAAACACCAAAACTCGTGGAATTCTGTCTGATAAAACCCTAAGTCTGGGTGTTGGTTGCATTTGGATCCTTTTCCATGATTAATTGATGGTTAAATATGAGCATTAAGGACCGTCAACACTCTGCACCAATCATTCAACCCCCTGATTGGTCGTTGCCTTTTGAAATTATGTGTGATGCTAGTGATTATGCTGTGGGGGCAGTATTGTTACAAACTAAAGATAAGAAGCATCATGCAATTGCTTATGCCAGTAAAACTTTGACAGGAGCTCAACTTAATTATGCAACCACTGAAAAAGAGCTTCTGGCTGTTGTCTTTGCCATAGATAAATTTAGATCTTATTTAGTTGGAGCTAAAATAATTGTTTACACTGATCATGCTGCATTAAAATATTTGCTCACTAAAAAAGATGCTAAACCTCGCCTAATTAGATGGATCTTATTACTCCAAGAATTTGACTTAGAAATAAAAGATAAAAAGGGAGTAGAAAATTCTGTTGCTGATCACTTGTCTAGAATGTATTTTAAGAATCCACAGGAAACCCCCATCAATGATTCACTCCGGGACGACATGCTCTATGGGATTAACAGGTCTGACCCCTGGTATGAAGATATTGTTAATTTTATGGTTTCAGGGTATGTACCACCAGGAGCAAACAAGAAGAAGCTTATTCAAGAAAGTCGTTCACATATATGGGATGAGTCATACCTCTTCCGAGTATGCTCTGATGGCTTACTCAGGAGATGTGTGACCACTGAGGAAGGATGGAAGATCATCGACAGATGTCATTCATCACCATATGGAGGTCACTATGGAGCATTCCGTACACATTCAAAGATCTGGCAGTGTGGATTCTATTGGCCTACAATGTATGAAGACACGAAGCAATATATCAGAAGATGTGGGCCATGTCAAAGGCACGGAAACATAAATACAAGGGATGCAATGCCACTCACCAACAACCTTCAGACTGAGCTCTTTGATGTCTGGGGAATAGACTACATGGGTCCATTTCCTCCATCAAAGAAGTGTGAGTACATCTTGGTGGTAGTTGACTATGTCTCCAAGTGGGTAGAAGCATTACCTTGCAAGCATGCCGACAACGTCAGTTCAAAGAGGATGTTTGAAGAAATTATATTTCCAAGATTTGGAGTCCCCAGAGTAGTGATAAGTGATGGAGGAGCACACTTCATCGACAAACGCTTCAAGCAATATCTATCAAGACATGGAATCCGTCACAATGTCGCTACCCCCTATCATCCTCAGACAAGTGGCCAAGCAGAGACTTCCAACAAACAAATCAAGAATATTCTTCAGAAGACAGTAAATGAAATGGGAACGGCATGGAAAGACAAGTTACCCGATGCACTCTGGGCATACCGGACAGCATACAAGACCCCAATTGGAATGTCTCCATACCAATTGGTGTACGGGAAGACTTGCCATCTACCCGTTGAACTAGAGTTCAAAGCACACTGGGCCATAAAGAGATGGAATATGGACCTAGATGTTGCTGGAGATTATAGAAGAATGCAACTATCAGAATTGGAAGAATGGCGAGAGAAGGCATATCACAATTCAAAGATCTACAAAGAAAGAGTCAAGAGGTGGCATGACAAGAGAATCAAGAAGAAGGAGTTCACACCCGGAGATAAGGTATTACTTTTTAATTCCAGGGTGAAGCTTTTCGGGCATGGAAAACTCCGGAGCAAATGGGAAGGGCCATTCAAGGTAATCAATTCATCATCCCACGGAGCTATCACACTTCAAAATAGCGAAGGTACGTTATTCAAGGTAAATGGTCAACGTCTTAAATTATTTTTAGAGCCCAATGAAGAATTTGAAGAAATAGACGTAGTCCATTTTTACCTTCCCATGGAGAATTAGAGCCCGACACTTTTGGTCTGATGGTTTTGGGTGATATATATATTTTTCTAAATAATTTTGCATCTAGAAACGCGCTCGGAGAAGTGGGCCCACAGAGGGGCCAGAGAGAGGGCAGGCGCCCAGCTCAGGTGGGCGGGCGCCCAGCCCCTGTTCCCCCTCGGTCCCGACTTTCTCTGTTATGGAAAATGCACTTAGGGTGATCCGAATAATCCCTCAGATGGAAAGTTTTGCACGCACATCGACGGGAGCAACCCGAACAACCCATAGAGGCACCCTTTTGACCCCTATATAAACAGACCCCTGACCTCAGTTTTCAAACACCAAGCCACCAAGCTTTCTCTCCTTCAACTAGAGCTTGATTAGCTCTCCTTCAATTAGAGCTTGATTAGCTCTACTTCAATTAAAGTTTTATTAGTTCCTTGCTGTTCCAATGGCCGAGAAGTACCACGATGATTGGGAAGTCGTCCCCTTCAACCTCAACATGGAGCCTGTGGAAGACTCCGATGCCCGTGCTCTCGTCCCGGCCACACAGAAAGACAGCTAGGAGCCATGCCATTACGCCAACGTAACTCCGCCCAATCTTACCATGCTCAACCAGTTCTCACCGCACCACCACAACCCCTACTCCTCAAAGGATCATCATCCAAGACGAAGACCACTATCAAGGTGCCAATCGGCACAAGGATCCTTCCACCTAGACCCAATGAGAGGGTCGTTGGAGTCAAGACCAACCGAAGCGGCGAGATCAGCAGTATTCGCTACACTACGGAGGAGGAAAGGCCTTACTTTGAAGGGATTAGAGCAGCCAAAGTCCGTTTCATCCCTCCAAAGGCAGCCCCGAAGCACTCTCTCAATGCTTTTGAGACACCTCCCAAGCGTCGCAAAACTATAATGGATATTGATGAGGAAGTTCGCAGGCTAGATAGAGTTATCATAGACCTCCAGTCCTCGATTAATTCCCTCACTAGGCAGCTCTCTAACCACAACATCATTATACTAGGCCTTAGGCAGGATCTTGCCAGTGCCAACAAGAAGATCAAGGAATTAGAGCGCCGCTAAGTTATCTAGATTATACCTTGAGGCAATGCATCTTAGTCATCTATCTTTAAATTCGGTTTAGGTTTACTATTACTATCAGTTTGCTATCAGTCTTTTGTACTAAATGCCTCAAGATTAATAAAGAGTATTATTATTATGTCTTGTGTGTCTCTACTTTATTTTTGTGCAAGAAAGCAGAAAACAAGTATGGGGGAGATCCCTCGACATGCTAAACACACTCCGACTACACCACTCCACGATTCAGGTACACACTCTGCACATTTTACTTTACACATACATATATTTTGGATTATGCAGATTATTGTTTCCGACATGATAAAATAAAAAGATTAAAATATTTCTAATCATGATTAATCTCAATTTGTGATATTTCCTGAAAACTTGCAAAATCATTTTAAAACCCTGTGTTACTTAAGTCAATATGGAATATGTGATGGTAGAGTATGAGTTTATTATTCTTGATATCATTGTTGCTTGGAGAATTTATTTCAAAATATTCAAATTTCTAGCTACCATCCTCAGTGTTTTATATGCCTGATAAAACTAAAAATATTAATTATGATTATAAAAGCTATCTGCTCTGTATTGAGTTTGTTCAAAATGAGTTAGACCCTTGTTGAGAGATTTATCATGCTCCTAAGATCAAGACATTATTTCAGTAAGATTCACTCTTCCGAAGTATTATTGCATTAGAGGCATGGGCTATGCAAAAATAGAAATATTTCGAGGAAATAAAAAGGAGCAAGTGCTCGATAACCTCGCAGAAAAAATGGACAAGTGTCCGGCAGTAGAATTAGGGGTACCTCAGTATCCACTTAAAAAAAAGAGAGAAAAGAGAGAAAAAAATGATAGCCCATGGTCCCTCTAATAAGCAATATGCCAGCAAGAGTTGACAAAGATTTTAATTTCCAAAGTCTTTGATCTAAGAGTATGACATTCCCCTCCTCGGATCCCGTTTTGATCAGGCAATAAATGCAAAGTAAGAATGCTTGAGAATTTTTGCAAAATAAAACAGCCTCAGTGAGATATATGTAAAAGCTAATGAGTGATCTGAGAGAACCTATGAGGATAAAAAGGTATGCTAACTTTCTTTCAAAAATATACAAAAACTCCAAGTGGCAGGATTGAGAAGAAAGGATCTTTACTCTTGACCATAAACATCCTTGACTATGGTACACAGTGGATTTTTGACACCCTGCAATTATATAGAGAATGCTTTAAAATGTTTACCCCAGATATTATTCTTAACCATCCTTTTCTCGAGGACGAGTAAAAGCCTAAGTATGGGGGTATTTGTTGACGGTTCTTAAGTATCAATTTTAATTATCAAATAAACAAGAGAAAGGACCAATATGCAACCAACACCTAGAATTAGGGTTTGATCTGACAGAATTCCACGAGTTTTGTTGTTTATCTGTTTCTGCAGGGGGTTATCAGGAAATAAGGAAGAAAGGCCCACATGTCGGGATTACATAGAGATATCAACGCACCGCGCGATTTTACATCATCTAGAAGACTCCAGAAGCCACGGGACCGAAGCGGAGGCGAAACGGGGCCAGGCCCAGGGCGCCCGCCCTGGAGGCCTGGGCGCCCGCCCCCCTCTGGATTGCTTTCGGGACTCTCTTCGTTCGGGATATTCCACCGACCTATTGGATCAAGAAAAACATAGTACCACCTCGCCTATCGACCCAAAAACGCATAGAAGGGGAGGACTATATAAGCAAGGCCCCCCTGGCCCCTGGAGAAGACATGAAGAAATTATCATAGAGACTAAGGGGTGCCCTCGAAGGAAAACCTCTTCTCTAATTAATATTTCTTTTTAGGCTTAGCAACCAATGTAAGGTAGAAATAGATCTTCTAGTTTCTACTAGATTGAGAGAGATAGAGTGGAGGTGAAGAGTGGAGGAAGCCCGGCCTGTCGGTGTCCACTCCAAGCTTGTACCTGCGGGATCAAGTTCTCCTAACCCGAAGCTTGCTCCTAGGATTCTTCAGTAATTCGACTTCTAAATTCTAGTAAGTTCTTGTTTTATTGTTCTTATGGTTTATGAGTTTACTTTAATCTCTTCGCGTAGAGTTTAGAGTAATCATTGCTGGCGTAAACGTGGTGTTTAGGCTGGGGTACTCATAGATATTCCCTGACTAGCTGGACCGTAGTAGTAGTAGTGAGGAACGTGACAATTCTGAGCTACCTTTGTAGATCACATCTCGTTAGCAGGAAGGATAGGGTTTATAGGTGCAGGTCGAACATCCTTTGTGTTGTCTAGATTCCGTTAGCCTCCCCATTAGAACAGTAAATCATCCTTACCAAGGTTAGAAGGAGACTACGGTTGCAGTCTTCTCTATTTATCACTCACATCGAAAGACATTCTTTGTGCCTAAAGGTTAGTAGTAATAGACCGGTTAGTCAGATGCACTCTTTCTCTTAGTGGTAAAAAAATAAATACGATACTCTGGATAATTTCCCGGGTGAAGTTCTCACCGATATCCGTGCGCTTGCGGATCAATTCCTTATTGCGTTCCCAAATATCAACAATGACGCATGTCGGAACTGATGACGTTCGTCGGAAGTCCCGACACCTGGCCCTCTTGCAACCTCTGCTCGCGCTTGCGTCAGAAGTCTCGACGTGCGTCGGAACTTATGATGTTCATCGGAAGTCCCGACACCTGGCCCTCTTGCTACCTCTGCTCGCGCTTGCGTCGGAAATCTCGACGCGCGTCGGAACTGATGACGCATGTCGGAACTGATGACGCATGTCGGAACTGATGACGTTCGTCGGAAGTCCCGACACCTGGCCCTCTTGCTACCTCTGCTCGCGCTTGCGTCGGAAGTCCCGACGTACGTCGAAACTGATGACGTGTCGGAAGTGATGACATGTGTCAGAACTGATGACGCGTCGGAACTGATGACGTTGACTGGTTTTGTATAGACTTCTGACCAAGTGAACAGTGTTTTTAGTATATGTCGGAAGTCCCGAGATCCACGTCAGAACTTCCGACGTAGATCTGAACGGTTAGTTTTCAGCTTCTTGTATAAATAGCTTTCTCAACGTTTCTAACCGTTACGGACTCATTCTAAGCAACTCACTCACGACCCCAACAGCTCTCAAGCTCTCAAGGCTCTCCTCTCCTCTCCCCTTTGCTCTAAACTTCGATTCCCTAAGGATTTGAGTGACAGGAGAGTAGATTGAGTGAGAAAATCATCTAGCAAGCTTGAGCACTTGAGTTCTTCGTCAAGCCGGTTGGATTTGCGTCTATTACTCTTGGGTTCTTGGAACCCTAGCCGGCTAGGCGTCGCCCAAGAGCTCCCGATCTGTGGGAGGACCTTGGGAAGTTTGTATTACCCTTGATTTTCTAGTGAAGAACTCAAGTTTACCTTTGTGGTTGCTTGAGAGAGGCAAGGAGGTGAAAGAGACTCCGACCTTAGTGGTCACCTCAACAACGAGGACGTACGCATGCCTTAGTGGCGAGCCGAACCTCGGGATAAATCTTTGTGTCCCGTGTGCTTATTGTTGTTGTGATTACTTGAGATTACTTGTTCTTTGTTGTCTCTTTCTCTCTCAAGCCATTTCTTAGGTTTTGGTCCCGATCTACAAATTGGTGGCGGTTTAAGGTCAAGGAAGCACTTGGATTACTTCATCTTACCACTAGAAAGTGGGGTTGTAAGTTATTGCCTTCACAAAGTTTATTTAGGCACTTGTAGTTCATTTCCCGTAGGCGTCGGAACTTCTGACGGTTTGCGTCGGAACTTCTGATAGTTTGCGTTGGAACTTCTGACACTTTGTGTCGGAAGTTCCGACCTAAACTGTCATAACTTCCGACAGTTGCTGACAAGTGACTTTGAGTTGTGTAGAAAATTAGTAGATACGCCTATCCACCCCCCCTCTAGGCTTACCAAGGATCCTTACAAGTGGTATCAAAGCCGGTTACCTCGTGTGCGCTTCACCGCGTGAGGTATGGAGCCCGGAGGAGGATCGAGCGGTGCAAAGTCTACGGAAGTCCGTCCCGAGGAAATGGGCTTGCATGACACTGACACTGATAGCATCCAACTCAGTGTATCGACAACAAGCAAAACCACACTTCCTCATCTCGAGCCTACCGATGGTGAAAGGGTTCTCGATGAAGAAGAGAAGAGAAAGAGGAAAGAAGCAAGAAAGCTGAAAAGAGAAGCAAGAGAAAAGAAGAAAGAGCGACAACGATTAGATGAGAAGAAAGCAAGAAAAGAAGCTAGAAGGCTCAAGAGAGAAGAAAGAAGAAAGAGAAGGGAAGCTAGGAAGAAGAAAGAAGAAGCCAAAGCTCCCAACACATCTTCTAGTGAGCTTTCTAGCAGCTCCGAAGATGGTGATGATGATGAGTCCTATCAAGTGCATAGCAAGAAGGACAAGAAAGGAAAGGGCAAGAAGAACGACAATAACAAATATGCCGCAGTATCCTTTAACTATTCTTCTTTGTCTATGACTAACCATGATCGCAAGTCTTTATTAATGTGCCTGCAGGGAAGTTACCTCATTTTGATGGGACTAACTTTGCCAAGTGGAAGCACTTGATGAGAGCTTATCTTATAGGTCTCCACCTCGGCATTTGGGAGGTTGTTTGCAATGGGTTTGAGTTACCAGTTGATCCCAAGAACCCAACATTAGAAGAGATGAGAATCATTCACCTCAATGGTCAAGCCACAAGTGTGTTGCTTAGTGCTTTGGATGGTGATGAGTACAATAGAGTGATTGGTGTTGACATTGCCAAGCAAATATGGGATACTTTGCACCTTGCACATGAAGGAGTTGACAAAGTAAGGAAGGCAAGAATTGATTTGATGATGGCCAAGCTCAACCGGTTTGTTATCTTGGATGGAGAAGGGCCACAAGAGATGTTTGATAGGTTGATGTCCTTGGTGGGCAAGATTAGAGGCTATGGTTGTGATGAGTTAGATGATCATAAAGTTGTCAAGATTATGTTGGAAGCTTATTCACCAAGAAATGAGACCGTAGTAACTCTAATTAGAGATAAGAAGAAGTTTGAGTACTTCACACCAAATGATGTACTTGGGAGGATTTTGACATTTGATATGCAAAGAGAAGAAGCCAATGAAAGAAAGAAGCTTGGTGAGCTGCAAGCAAAGCTAGAAGGCATCAAGATCAATGATGATGTAGCTCTCAAAGCCAACAAGTCAACCAAACGACCCTCTACAAGCAAGTCCATGTCCAACAAGCAAGCATCAACTAGCAAGACCAAAGCACCAAAGCAAGTCAAAGAAGTAGAGACAACATCATCATCAAGTGAAGATAAAAATGATAGTGAACAATATGAGAAAGTGCAAGATATTGCTCTTTTTTTGAGAAGATATCAAAAGGGACTCAAAAAGCAAGGCTACAAGGTAGTGAAGAGAAAGTTCCCAAACAAGAAGAAGAGGCTATGCTACAATTGTGGAAGCACTGAACATCTCATTGCTCATTGTCCTCATGAAATCGAAGACAACAATTACAAGAGAGACAAGAAAGAGAGCAAGACCGACTACAAAAAGAGCAAAAGACACATGGGAGAAGCTCACATTGGACATGAATGGGACTCAACAAAAGATAGCTCAAGTGAGGAGGATGAGAAGATTGCAACTGTGGCTATTCACGAGCCATCCTCCACACCAAGGCTCTTCAACAACATGTTTGATGATGACTACTACTCCCCTCACATTTGTCTTATGGCAAAGGGTGAGAAGGTAAAATCCAAATCCAATCCTTCTCCCCCTAGTGAGACATCTAGTAGTGATATAAGTGATTACTCTAGTGATGATGTGTCTAGTGATGAAGAAATTGATATCATAACTAAAAATTTGGATAGCAAGACCAAATTGTTCATCACTAAGCTAATGGAGGATTTAGAGAGTGTTCAAGCTGAGTTAGAATCTAGTGAAGAGACTCTTATCAAACAAGAGAACCTTTATATTGCTAGCAAGGAAGCTCTTGTTTTAGAGAGAAGTGAGGTGGAATCCTTGCGCAAGGCTTTGGCCAAAGAGCAAGGGGACCATGCTATCACAAAGAAAGCAAATATTGCCCTCAAGCAAAAGTATTGTGACTTAGATGGAAAGTACAAGCAACTTGAGGAACAATATAGCATTCTTTGGGATAGCGACTCACATCCCTCTAAGACAAAGGATGGCTCTACTCTCTCCACTAGTCAAGGTTGTGGAAAATGTTATAATCTTGATTTGAATGCTCATTCTACTAACCTTGTTAACTTAGAGACTATGAGAAAGGAGATTGAAAGGCTCAATGAGATCATTAGTAAGAATTGCTTGGGTGGTAAGGCTCACGTGAGTGATAAAAGGGAAAATGATCCAAAAGGGCCTCAATTCAAGCAAGGGAGACATCCCTCAATCAAGTATGGGCTTGGACACACAATAGGAGCCAAGACAAATGGAAGAAAGATAATCAATGGCTATGAGTGTGTCAAGTTTGAAAGCAAGGGCAAAATTGGTGTAGAGCGGCCTGCACAGATTGTGACAGTACAACGTCCCCGAGCGGTAGTGCCACATAGTGGCAATACCATGATGAAGGGCGGTAATGTCACGCCCCGCAAAAATGGGAAGGCTACCAATTTTGTTCCTAATCAAACTAAGCCCGAAAAGAAAGTGACATACAAGGAAAAGAAGATTTCCCAGAAGCCAAAGGAATTAATATGGGGAACTCCAAACAAGTATGCTTATCAACCAAAGGTCCATGCACCTCGACAAAGCTTGTCATCATGCTTTGTGTTGAAAAGTAACAACCGTGGTGAAGTTGTTGCTAAGTATGTTGGCAAGGAGACCAATGTCTACAAGAATACTTCCATTTGGGTTTCTAAGATACTTGTGACTAACATGCAAGGCCTCAAGTCTATTTGGGGACCTAAATCTAGCAACTAAACTTGTTTTGCAGGCATACTCCTCCGGTGGATCAAGTTGGGTGCTTGATAGTGGATGTACAAATCATATGACCGGAGAAAGGAGTATGTTCCAATCATATACCCCAAAGGTGGACTCAAATGAGAACATTGTCTTTGGAGACAATTCTAAAGGGGATGTGCTTGGTCTCGGTAAAGTTGCTATAACCTTTGAGCATTCAATTACAAATGTTTTGCATGTTGATTCGTTGAGCTACAATTTGTTATCCGTTTCTCAATTGTGTGAGATGGGTTACAATTGTCTCTTTACGGATAAGGGTGTGGAAGTCTTTAGAAGGGAGGATTCCTCTATTGTCTTTACGGGTCGTTTAAAGAATAAGCTTTACCTAGTTGATTTCAATAAAAGTAAAGCTAATCTTGAGACCTGTTTAGTGGTAAAATCTAGCATGGGTTGGCTTTGGCATCGCCGACTAGCCCATGTTGGGATGAGGAACTTGGCCAAACTTCAAAAGGATGAACACATTCTTGGACTAACAAATGTTCACTTTGAGAAAGATAGGATATGTAGAGCTTGTCAAGCCGGAAAGCAAGTTGGCGTACCTCACCCACCAAAGAGCATCATGACCACCACACAACCATTGGAGCTCATCCACATGGATCTCTTTGGACCGGTCGCCTACCTAAGTATCGGGGGTAACAAATATGGTCTTGTTATTGTTGATGACTATTCCCGTTTCACTTGGGTATTTTTCTTGTTTGATAAGTGTCAAGTTAGGGACAAAGTGAAGACATTTGTTAGAAGAGCTCAAAAGGAGTTTGGTCTCCCCATCAAGAAGATGAGAAGTGATAATGGGACCGAATTCAAGAACACTCAAGTTGAGGAGTTCCTTGATGAAGAGGGCATCAAGCATGAGTTCTCAAGTCCATACACCCCTCAACAAAATCGTGTAGTAGAGAGGAAGAACCGAACACTCATTGATATGGCAAGGACAATGCTAGATGAGTACAAGACTTCAGATTTGTTTTGGTGTGACGCTGTCAACACCGCTTGCCATGCCATCAATCGCCTCTACCTACACAAGAAATTGAAGAAAACTTCATATGAGCTTCTAACCGGTAACAAACCAAAGGTGTCTTACTTTAGAGTGTTTGGGTGTAAGTGTTTCATACTTAACAAGAAACCCAAAACATCTAAGTTTGCACCTAAAGTTGATGAAGGTTTTCTTCCTGGTTATGGATCAAATGAGCATGCCTATCGTGTTTTCAACAAAACCTCTAGGAGAGTTGAAATAGCGGTAGATGTGACATTTGATGAATCTAATGGCTCTCAAGTAGAGCAAGTTGATTCAAGTGTTGTAGGAAAGGAGGATCCACCTTGTGATGCAATCAAACAATTGGCTATTGGTGATATTAGGCCACGAGAAGATGAAGTCACTGATGTGGTGGTTTCCCAAGCTGCTGGTGAACAAGTTTCCGCAAACCCCTGCTGCAGCACAACAGAGCAGTTGTGCCACACCTAAGAGTGGTAATGCCACACCCCCTTCAACAACAGCAGCAAGTCCAACTCAAATTCGAGGACAAAACCTACAACCCATATTTGAAGAAGAAGAAGAAGAAGAAGAAGAAGTTGAAGATCTAGAAAGTAATCAAGAGGCCATCGAGCATCCAAGACTCAAGCAAATCATTCAACGAGATCACCCCGTCGACAACATCCTTGGGAGTCTTCGAAAGGGGGTATTGACACGTTCTCATTTAGCAAATTTTGTCAATATTACTCTTTTGTTTCTCCTGTGGAACCAGTTAAGGTTGAAAAGGCTCTTGAAGATGAGGATTGGGTGATGGCCATGCAAGAAGAGATGAATAACTTTGAAAGAAATCAAGTTTGGACATTGGTGGAAAGACCCAAGACGAATGTGATTGGCACCAAGTGGGTCTTCCGAAACAAGCAGGATGAAAATGGAGTGGTGACTAGGAACAAAGCAAGATTGGTTGCTCAAGGCTACACTCAAGTAGAGGGCTTGGACTTTAAAGAAACATATGCACCAGTGGCAAGGCTTGAGGCAATCCGAATGCTTTTAGCCTTTGCTGCCCATCATGACTTCAAGCTATATCAAATGGATGTCAAAAGTGCATTCCTCAATGGCCCTATCCAAGAGCTTGTCTATGTTGAGCAACCACCGGGTTTTGAAGATCCCAAGTTCCCCAACCACGTCTACAAACTCCAAAAGGCGCTCTATGGGCTTAAGCAAGCACCAAGAGCATGGTATGAATGCCTTAAGGAATTCTTGCTCAAACAAGGCTTTGAAATAGGCAAAGCTGATCCTACCCTTTTCACTCGCAAAGTCAATAAAGATATATTTGTGTGCCAAATATATGTCGATGACATAATATTTGGTAGTACTAACCAAGAATTTTGTGAGGAATTTAGTAGGATCATGACCAAGAGATTTGAGATGTCTATGATGGGTGAATTGAAGTTCTTTCTTGGTTTTCAAATCAAGCAATTAAAGGATGGAACTTTCATTAGCCAAACTAAGTACACCCATGATATGCTAAAGAAGTTTGACATGGCGAATGCAAAGCCCATAAAAACTCCCATGCCAACCAATGGACATCTTGATCTTAATGAGGAAGGGAAAGCCATCGACCAAAAGGTATATCGCTCCATGATCGGCTCTCTACTCTATTTGTGTGCATCTAGGCCTGATATTATGCTTAGTGTGTGCATGTGTGCTAGATTTCAAGCTAACCCAAAAGAGTGCCACTTAGTGGCTGTTAAGAGAATCTTGAGATATTTAGTACACAGTCCTAACCTTGGCTTGTGGTATCCTAAGGGCTCTAAGTTTGATCTACTTGGGTATTCGGACTCCGATTACGCCGGTTGCAGTGGATCGAAAAAGCACTTTGGGGACATGTCTATTCCTTGGACGGTCCCTAGTGTCTTGGAGTTCTAAAAAGCAAAAATGTGTAGCCCTTTCCACCGCCGAGGCCGAGTATGTTGCAGCCGGTGCATGTTGTGCTCAACTACTTTGGATGAGGCAAACCCTTCGTGATTTCGGATGTCGTTTTACCAAAATCCCATTATTGTGTGACAATGAAAGTGCCATAAAGCTTGCAAACAATCCCGTAAGCCATTCAAGAACTAAGCACATAGACGTCCGACATCACTTCTTGAGAGACCACGAAGCCAAAAGAGATATCGAAATTCGCCATGTGAGCACCGAAAAGCAACTAGCCGATATCTTCACTAAGCCTCTTGACGAGACAAGGTTTTGTGCTTTGCGTAGTGAGCTAAATATACTTGATTCCCGTAAGGTGGTTTGAAATTTAGCACACCTTTGATTGATCAACTAGTATCTAGGCAAAAGGTTTGCAAAAAGGTTCTTATTACGCTTCAAAATGCTTTATCAAAAGAGAACTTGCATTTTATGGTCATTACTTGTTCTTGTTCATCTGTTGCTGACCATAATATGTTAAGTGTGTTGTATCCCTCTTTCTTCTTTTCTCACTTTTTGGTGCTTGTTGCCAAAGGGGGAGAATGAGAGGGGGGTACAATTTTTTTTCCTTGCCTTGAATGATTGTGTGCATACTTGTCATACGCATCACGTATATTCCTGTGACACTATGTGCAGCACCCCACAGAAGCATGGATGTAGAGGAAGCCCCATCACTTAACTCTATATGTGAATTTTGGCCTCTTATGCCAGTTTGAGAATTCAATTCTACATTCACATATTTAGGGGGAGTCTCTACACCCATGACTTTGAAATCTCAGTTATACTTTAAATATTTTTGTAAGCTCTAGTTGTGTTGTCATCAATCACCAAAAAGGGGGAGATTGTAAGTGCAATCAAGCCCTAGTTGTGGGTTTTAGTGATAATGACCACACAATTAGAGGACTAATGAGATTTGTTGAGATGGCAAGCAGGTAAAATAAGAATGAGGGTAACACATGATATGTGAGATGGCAAAAGCCCAATTACCAAATGATGTGGTGATGGACTCAAAGGCATTTTAATTATTTAATATTTAATCTTGAGTTTAGGCTATGCCGCACTATAAAGAGGGATGCAAATTTAGTTGGTCTGAGGAAGATAGAGTGCTCAAGTATTAAAACTAAATCGAAAGAGAGACACTCTAGCACTTCACGAGCACGTAGAATAGTTTTTTAAGACTTGTGGTGTCGGAAGTCCCGACGTGCGTCAGAACTGATGACGCATGTCGGAACTCATGACGTTCGTCGGAAGTCCCGACACCTGGCCCTCTTGCAACCTCTGCTCGCGCTTGCGTCGGAAGTCCCGACGTGCGTCGGAACTGATGACGCATATCGGAACTGATGACGTTCATCGGAAGTTCCGACACCTGGCCCTCTTGCTACCTCTGCTCGCGATTGCGTCGGAAGTCCCGACGCGCGTCGGAACTGATGACGCATGTCAGAACTGATGACGTTCGTCGGAAGTCCCGACACCTGGCCCTCTTGCTACCTCTGCTCGCCCTTGCGTCGGAAGTCCCGACGTACGTCGGAACTGATGACGTGTCGGAAGTGATGACATGTGTCAGAACTGATGACGCGTCGGAACTGATGACGTGCGTCGGAACTGATGACGTTGACTAGTTTTGTATAGACTTCTGACCAAGTGAACAGTGTTTTTAGTATATGTCGGAAGTCCCGAGATCCGCGTCGGAGCTTCCGACATAGATCTGAACGGTTAGTTTTTAGCTTCTTGTATAAATAGCTTTCTCAACGTTTCTAACCGTTACGGACTCATTCTAAGCAACTCACTCACGAACCCAATAGCTCTCAAGCTCTCAAGGCTCTCCTCTCCTCTCCCCTTTGCTCTAAACTTCGATTCCCCAAGGATTTGAGTGATAGGAGAGTAGATTGAGTGAGAAAATCATCTGACAAGCTTGAGCACTTGAGTTCTTCGTCAAGCAGATTGGATTTGCGTCTATTACTCTTGGGTTCTTGGAACCCTAGCCGGCTAGGCGTCGCCCAAGAGCTCCCGATCTTTGGGAGGACCTTGGAAAGTTTGTATTACCCTTGATTTTCTAGTGAAGAACTCAAGTTTACCTTTGTGGTTGCTTGAGAGAGGCAAGGAGGTGAAAGAGACTCCGACCTTAGTGGTCACCTCAACAACGAGGACGTACGCAAGCCTTAGTGGCGAGCCGAACCTGGGGATAAATCTTTGTGTCCCGTGTGCTTATTGTTGTTGTGATTACTTGAGATTACTTGTTCTTTGTTGTCTCTTTCTCTCTCAATCCATTTCTTAGGTTTTGGTCCCGATCTACAAATTGGTGGCGGTTCAAGGTCAAGGAAGCACTTGGATTACTTCATCTTACCACTAGAAAGTGGGTTGTAAGTTATTGCCTTCACAAAGTTTATTTAGGCACTTGTAGTTCATTTCCTGTAGGCGTCGGAACTTCTGACGGTTTGCGTCGGAACTTCTGACAGTTTGCGTTGGAACTTCTAACACTTTGCGTCGGAAGTTCCGACCTGAACTGTCATAACTTCCGACAGTTGCTGACAAGTGACTTTGAGTTGTGTAGAAAATTAGTAGATACGCCTATTCACCCCCCCTCTAGGCTTACCAAGGATCCTTACAGAGAGCATAGAACAAGCCATAGTGGTCAAGGATGTGCATGCTAAGTTTGTTGGTACACCAATTGTGGGTCCAAAGAAGAAGGCCATTTGGGTACCAAAAAGCTTAGTCACTAACCTCCAAGGACCCAACAAGTATGGGTACCTAAGAAATATTGATTTGTTTTGTAGGTAAACTATAAAGCTGGAGGAAGGCATTGGGTGCTTGATAGTGGGTGCACACAACACTTGACCGGTGATTCAAGAATGTTCAATTCAATCAATCCAAATGATGACAATGGTGTTCATAGTATCACATTTGGTGACAATGGCAAAGGCAAGGTCAAAGGGCTTGGTAAAATTGCTATATCCAATGACTTGAGCATTTCCAATGTGCTACTAGTAGAGAGCTTGAACTTCAATTTGCTATCCGTAGCTCAACTTTGTGATCTTGGTTTCAAATGCATATTTGGAGTTGATGATGTAGAAATCATAAGTGTAGATGGCTCTAGCTTGATATTCAAAGGCTTTAGATATGAGAATCTATACTTGGTTGATTTCAATGCTAGTGAAGCTCAATTATCAACATGTTTGCTCACTAAATCTAGCATGGGTTGGTTATGGCATAGAAGGCTTGGTCATGTTAGAATGAAACAATTAAACAAGTTAGTCAAGCATGATCTTGTTAGAGGCTTGAAAGATGTCACATTTGAGAAAGAAAAGCTTTGTAGTGCATGTCAAGCCGGAAAACAAGTTGGCAACACTCATCCAAAGAAGAGTATCATGAGTACGTACATGCAAGGCATTTGAGTTGTTGCACATAGACTTATTTGGACCCACCACATACACAAGCATTGGTGGAAACAAATATGGATTTGTGATAGTGGATGATTTCACAAGATACACATGGGTATTCTTTCTTAGTGACAAGAGTGATACTTTTGCAACCTTCAAAACATTTGTCAAGAGAATACACAATGAGTTTGAAACAACCATCAAGAAAGTGAGAAGTGACAATGGAAGTGAATTCAAGAACACAAGAGTTGATGAGCTTTGTGATGAATTTGGCATTAGGCATCAATTCTCGGCCAAGTATACTCCACAATCAAATGGTCTTGTTCAGAGGAAGAATAGAACCTTAATTGACATGGCAAGATCAATGTTGAGTGAATACAATATGAGTCATTCTTTTTGGGCTGAAGCAATCAACACGGCTTGCTACTATAGCAACCGACTCTATTGTCACCCAATGATGGAGAAGACACCATATGAGCTCTTGAATGGTAGAAAGCCCAATATTGCATACTTTCGGGTTTTTGATTGCAAATGCTACATATTGAAGAAAGGCACTAGATTGAGTAAATTTGAGAAGAAATGTGATGAAGGTTTCTTGCTTGGTTACTCCACTACTAGCAAAGCTTATAGAGTTTGGAATTTGGCTTGTGGTACTCTTGAGGAGGTGCATGATGTTGAGTTTGATGAAACCAATGGCTCTCAAGAGGAAGATGAGAATCTAGATGATGTAAGAGGCACTCAATTGGCCGATGCAATGAAGAACATGGACATTGGTGATTTAAGGCCTAGAGAGGTGATTGATGTTGAAGATGACAAAGATCAAGTGCTTCCTACCTCTAATGTGCAAGCTAGTGGTTCTCATGATCAAAATCAAGCTAGTACAAGTGGTACACAAGTGCAAGATCAACAAGCTAGTACATCATCTCATGATCAACCAAGTGCAAGCAATCAAGTGCAAATACTCCAACCGACAAACATTGCAAGAGATCATCCATTGGATCCTATCATAGGTGACATTCAAAGAGGAGTGCAAACTAGATCAAGACTAGCATCATTTTGTGAGTATTTCTCCTTTGTGTCTCACATTGAGCCAAAGAAGATTGATGAAGCATTGAGAGATGTTGATTGGGTTAATGCTATGCATGAAGAGCTTAACAACTACAAAAGAAATCAAGTATGGGAATTAGTTGAGAGGCCTAGTGATCATAATGTCATTGGCACTAGATGGGTCTTTCGCAACAAACAAGATCAAGATGGGTTAGTTGTAAGAAACAAAGCAAGATTGGTAGCATAAGGCTATACTCAAGTTGAAGGTCTTGACTTTGGTGAAACATATGCCCCGGTTGCAAGATTGGAAGCAATTAGGATCTTGCTAGCCTATGCTTGTGCTCATAACATCAAGCTCTACCAAATGGATGTTAAGAGTGCATTTCTCAATGGCTATATCAATGAAGAAGTTTATGTTGAGCAACCTCCTAGTTTTGAAGATGATAAGAAACCCAACCATATCTACAAGCTAAGAAAGGCATTGTATGGTTTGAAGCAAGCACCAAGAGCATGGTATGAGAGATTGAGAGATTTCTTACTCTCTAAAGGTTTCAAGATGGGGAAGGTTGACACCACTCTCTTCACCAAGAAGATTGGCAAGGACTTGTTTGTGTTGCAAATCTATGTTGATGATATCATATTTGGATCAACCAACCAAGAATTTTGTGAGGAGTTTGGCAACATGATGGCTAATGAATTTGAGATGTCAATGATTGGAGAACTTAGTTACTTCCTTGGTCTTCAAATCAAGCAATTGAAGAATGGCACATTTGTGAGTCAAGGCAAGTACATAAAAGACATGCTCAAGAAGTTTGGAATGGATGATGCAAAGTCAATTAGCACTCCAACGGGAACAAATGGAAGCCTTGATAGTGATACAAGTGGAAATATGGTGGATCAAAAATTGTATCGGTCTATGATTGGAAGCCTACTCTATGTTACCGCATCAAGACCGGATGTCATGTTTATTGTATGCATGTGTGCAAGATTCCAAGCCTCACCAAGAGAAAGTCATCTGAGAGCAACAAAGAGAATATTCAGGTACTTGAAGCATACACAAAATGTTGGTTTGTGGTATCCCAAAGGTGCAAAGTTTGAACTTGTTGGATATTCTGATTTGGACTATGCGGGATGCAAAGTTGAAAGAAGAAGCACATCGGGCACATGTCAACTATTGGTAAGATCACTTGTCTCATGGTCATCCAAGAAGCAAAATAGTGTTGCACTATCAACCACCGAAGCAGAGTACATTGCGGCCGGTAGTTGTTGTGCACAAATCCTATGGATGAAGGCAACATTGAAGGACTTTGGAATCAATTTCAAACAAGTGCCCTTGCTATGTGACAATGAAAGTGCCGTGAAGCTCACCAACAATCCGGTTCAACACTCAAGAACAAAGCACATAGATGTCCGCCATCACTTCATAAGAGATCACCAACAAAAAGGGGACATTTGCATTGAGAGTATAGGCACCGATGATCAACTTGCTGATATATTCACCAAGCCACTTGATGAGAAGAGGTTTTGCAAGCTAAGGAATGAATTGAACATACTTGACTTCTCAAATATGTGTTGATGCACCCCCACTATATGACATGCCTCACCTTCAAACAAAGCAAGGTAAAATTGTTTGACATGTCATCCATCCTATGCTAAGGACTTGTGTAGTGCATCTAGTCATTCCTTACATGTCTTAGGATCATTCATGAAAATCAAATGAATTTGACGCTTATATGGTACCACTATTGCTTCTATGCTTGACTTGATCTAGTGGTAGCATATGACATGTTTGTGGGCTTGCAATCCTAGTGTTTGATCTAGAATATAAGCTATAAGTGTTTAACTCAACATGGCACAAGATAACCCTTGTTTGGAGGTGTGAAGAAGCTTATCCTTGGATCAAACCGAGTTAAATATCTTAGGCAAGTAATCTAGATTGGACCAATTTGGGAAAATAATCTCACTTCACATGGTTTCACACTAACCTATCTATAATTTGAGCTCACCTTTTGTGGTCATTGATGACAAAGGGGGAGAAAATTTCCCAAAGATTTAAGATAGGGGAGTAACATGATAAAAGAAGGGGATCAATTAAAATTTTTGAAGCACACAAGTAGGGGGAGCAAGCTCATAAACTTGTATGTTGCATTTATATGTGCATCACATATGTGTTGACACTTGCTAACACCACTTGAATACTAGGTTGTCATCCCCAGCGTGGCACTAGAGTGTACTATGGTATTTATATGCACACAGATAATCCGCAAGCGCACGGATACCGTTGAAGCTTTTACCCGGTTAAAGGTTTTATCGTATCCACAGGGAAGCGGGAGAACTGATCTACGTTCTAACTTAACCAAGATAAGTAAATAGGTGTGAATAGGAAAGATGGTAGAATCGAATAAGAACAATATTAAAGGTAAGATAACAGTGAGTGATAATATGGGAATAGAGAATAGAGCAATTCTAGTATATGGGCGATGGTAGCAGAATAGAGAGGATAACTATGGTTTCTCTACTTCAAAGTGGTATGTCTATGTCTGGGACGAACCACGTGATAAGAGTACACCACAAAGGATGCTTATCCATAGGCCGATAAACCCTACCCGTCCTGCTAACGAGAGGTGGACTACAGGGGACCAACGTAACTGTCACCTACGCGGCCTACCACACGATCCAGCTAGTCAGGGGATATCCACAAGTAATCTAGGTCTAAGCACCACGCTTACACCTATACTACAACTCTAACCTATAGGGTCCTATAGATTAGAAGTACTCAAAAGAGTTGTGAACCAGAACATACATGATTAGTAATTGCATAATGAATTAGAAGTAGATTACCAGAGTCATCCCATGAGCAAGCTTGATTAGAGCTTGATCATGGCGAAGTACAACCGGAGGAAGAACCGACAGGCCGGCCTCTCCTCTAATCCTCCTTCGCTCTCCATCTCGCTACTATCTAGATCTACTCTAGTTTAGAGAAGAGAGGAGAGCTCTCATCTCTAAACCCTAGCTTTTGCTCTGTCTATGAATAATGAATAATGATCAAGGGGTGTCTCCTCCAGGGGCCAGGGGGTCTGGTTTTATAGTCCCCTCAAGTGAACCTGGGCCGTCGGATCAAACCGACATTGATTGAACGGTTATTCTTGATCATTTAGGTCGGTGGAGCATAATCCGCGAGATTGAGCGTGATTGGCCACAGGAGGTGGGCGGGCGCCCAGTAGGACAGGGCGGGCGCCCTGTCTCTGGCCCCGTTTTGCCTCCGCTTCGGTCTCGTGGCTTCTGGAGTCTTCTAGATGTAAGATAATTGCGCAGCACGTTAATATCTTTACGTAATCCCGACATGTGGGCCTTTCTTCCATATTTCCTGATAACCCCCTGCAGAAATAGACAAACACCAAAACTCGTGGAATTCTGTCAGATAAAACCCTAAGTCTTGATGTTGATTTCATTTGGATCCTTTTCTTTATTTATTTGATAGTTAAATTTGATACTTAAGGACCGTCAACAAACTCCCCCAAGCTTACCTCTTGCTCGTCCCTGAGCAAGGATAGACTCAGCAATGGATCAGAAGTTGTTGCAATATCTTAAAAATTTAACGGTACACATGCTTTTAAATAAGATCTCATCTCTAAGTTAGAGTAAACTGTCAAGAACTAAAACTTACTTACTTTACCTTTCACCATGGGACTTGTAACTGTCACTTCTGTCTTGAGTAGTTAAAAGATAGAACAGTCTAGCCAAGTGCCATGTCTCTTATTCTTGATCAGCTATAGCTCTGGAGTTTTTGCAGATTTTCAAATAAAACTCAGAGATTCCTTTGTATGACTCTCTCATATCTCTCTTTTGTGGTATTTCTGGATCCTTACCAAGGCAGTGATGGTATATGCCTTCTCTCAAAATATGTGGTATTTGTGGTATAAGGGATAGTGACATTGTCTTCTCTCTCACCCTACTCTAATAAGGCTTTAATATCTGGAGCTCATAGGTGGGAGATAAAGTATACATACTTACAAGACATTTATTGTATAGTCAAACCATGGATCCAAAGAAACAAATCAATAAGCCAAATCAAGATGTGCATGTGTGGCGAATGAATGGTGTATAGTGATGATGGTGATAACAATGGTGAAAGTCTAATTCTACTTTTGCTCTTATGAGGGAATACATACCTTCCTTGCTTTTTGAAACTTTATGAGGAGAATGAGATGCTCTTTTTTTTCCTCTCAGGTGGGTATCTTGTAC
Organism: Sorghum bicolor; assembly: GCF_000003195.3. Classification (NCBI taxonomy): domain Eukaryota; kingdom Viridiplantae; phylum Streptophyta; class Magnoliopsida; order Poales; family Poaceae; genus Sorghum; species Sorghum bicolor. The sequence goes on along the minus strand of NC_012870.2, from coordinate 27,318,749 downwards.
CCCTAATTCTACTGTCGGACACTTGTCCATTTTTACCTCTTGTCTCACTCTTTTCTTTTCTTTCGAGGTTTCGGGCACTTGCCCCTTTTTATTTCCTCGTTTATTATTTTTTTTCTTTTCTTTTTTTCTTCTTTTTTTTCAGAGCACTCATCTCTTGAGATAATATAGCAAGTGGTAGTAGAAAGATAACTTGAGCATTTATTTCACAAGGGAAAAACACAGATGTTTTTGGCTATTCTCTCCCGAATTAGGAGTAGAATATTTTTAGGTGATTCTGGAGATGGAAATGGATGGATATATGTGGATGGTACTTTCGGAGTAGAAGTAGCATATATATGAGTGAACGTGCAAGTGAATCTTGATTTAACCACATGACAAGCTCCTAAGGGTCTACACAGCTTGACCACACTCAATGCTCATAAGCAGTAAATAAATGTGTGGCTCGAAGTCTAGCAAGCATGTATATATGGCTGTGGTAGGAATTAAAACTTTCATCATACAGGAACTCATCATGCAATATTTTAAAAAATTTTCAAAGATAAAATTCTCCAGAATTCTAGCATCTCTAGGAATAGATAAACAGCAGCTCAACATTCCCATATCATATCCGTTAACAACTTAGATTTCAGATCAAGTTTTTATCCCACAAGTTTAGATCTAGAGCAAGCTTTAAATTATAACAGTTATGTCTAAACTTGAGAGAGAACTTCAAATTTGCAAATTAGGCAGAGCAACTATTCATCATATCCATGCTAGAGTTTTATTATTAAGATTCAGATTAGCATAGCCACTTTATTTATTTATTAAACACACTAAGCAAAAGATATATATATAAGCACAAAATCTTTATTTGGTTTTTCATAGTTTATGTATTTTAATATTCTAATATAATATAAGTATAAAGATAGGTAGAAATACTTAGCGAGATAAATAGGGGTGCTCTCCCCCAAGCTGAATTTTGACGTAATTTCTCTTGATGTAGCTAGCAGGTGGCAGAGGTGTATTTGAAAGTCAGCAGCATTCTGACAGCGGTTAGAATGTCCTCCGTCTGCTAGTCTTCTTGATTCTTAAATTCTGTGGAGCTCAAATAGACAACAAAGCTTGTGGAACTAATTAAGTGTTAGCATAAATATCTAGCCTTCATCACGTTGAGCTTCCTCAATAAATATTACTCTCTGTTTTTTTTATTTTATAAAGTAGAAAAGAAATATTTATTTTATTTTTATGCCACCGCAGTGAAGGTACTTATGGGTTTTATGCCACTCGTATACTCACATGGGGCTTAGTATTTTTTAACATTTTTATTTTCTTTTCAAGATAGCATGATTATCTAAAAATCTATTTAAGGAAAGTAAATAATTAAAGGGAAAAGGGAATGCAGAAAGGATAAATATGGATAACTACCAATCTTACCTTTCGGCGAGGGTTCAATGTTTTAAGTCTTCTTGTCAAGATTTCTCATCGTGTTCATTCTTCAGGTGCGTCATTTGATTCAGGTGCGGACCTTGACGTCTGCACCTTTTAATACAGTGTCACCCATGTTCTTCGTTTGCCCAGTAGTTCGAAGTGCGGCGTTGGCAGTAACCTGCTCAGTGTGTTTGTGCTCGTAGATTCAGATCCTTCACTTGGTAGAGTCTGAGAGTTATAAAACTCCTCCGTGTTTTGCTCAAAGTGTACCTGCTCATAGAGACAAGGCAGAGATCAAGTGCATGGGCCCTATTGGTGGAAAACACCAACAGAACCAAAAGTGTATTTGTTCTTCTCTAACCTTAAGCATAGTGAGCAAGACAAGTTGATGGATGATAAGTTCATGAGTGTAGCACTTATAACATTTGTTAGATCAGATCGCTCAACCTTATGGAAAGATAATCTATCTATGTATATGTCTTTTTCTTTATATCTCTCAATGATTGAATGTGTAACATTTTAGCTCATATGATTAGGAGTGTGGGATCATGGAGGTAGTACTAAGAACAAGGATTAAAGGACTAAACATGTTGAATCAGTTGGGTTGGTTAATCTAGAGTTGTAAATCATACATGTTTGTCTCTTTTATTTATATGAATGCTAGAACCAAAGAGAAGCTTATAAAAGTGATAGTCAAGTACCTTAAAGTGTTACCTTACTTGAAGAGTGATGGTATAGTATCACCTTGTGGAAGCTTTCCTTTCTTAGTGGTTGTGTGTCGTGTTTGTGGCACCCTCCATGGATCATCTCTCTATGATGAATGAGCTATGTCCTTCTTGTGCAAATTGTTAAACTTCATGTGTCACTCTCTTCGTCTCTGATGTGAGTTTATCTCAGGACTTCCCAAATCGATATCGAAAGTTTTTCTGCAGGGGTTAGTCCGACAAAATATACCAATATCTACTCAAGCAGTTTTTCTAGTTCAATAACCAAACTAGACTCCATGTCTAATCAGATTAAGGAAGGCTATTTAACCTAAGCACCATGCTTAATTTAAATGCCAATGGAAGTATGGCGAGTACTTCCAAACCAACACTTGCTAGTAAATAGACAAAGGTAGCATGACAGCGTTTATAGAGATCTACTCAAGTGGAGATGAAGTAGTGTGATTAGTATTTAACAAATTGAGCATGTCTCAAAGGTAGGGCAACCAGCATAGCAACATGGCAAAGGATATTTTTATGTAAAGTACTCCCCCAAGCTTGAATTTTGCAAAATTCAAGTTTGGATGAATTTAATTCAATGTTGTATGATGATTGGTTGGACATACCTTGTGTTTATCATTCATTCGATCTTCTTGCTCCTAATCCTGGAAAGGTTAGTGACAAGAATACCCGAAGGAATATTTTTACAATTATCCTTATATGCTCAATACACAAGGTAATGTTGCAAATAATTAAAAGCTCATGTTACAATCTGATCAATGCTTATTTTAAGACACTAAGCTTGTCCTTGGGAAACCATTAGTTTATGTTGGCGAAGTGGTTTCCCCTCCGACGCCAACCTATATCTAGATCAACTCAACGAGATCTGCAATATTTATTATAGACATATGCATCGACAACCGCCTTTTTAAAGTTTTTATAAATAGAAAGGAAGAGGGGGTTGGAGATCTCAAGTGTGGTGATGTCGGAGAGACCAATAGATTGGGAAGATGTTGCATATGAGCATGGAGTAAACGAAGTGGCTATGAAATAAATTCCATGCTCATTAATGTTATCTTCGTCTCCAATCTGAATGTTCGGAGTTTCTCCTGGATTGGTCTCACCTATGTCCTCTTCTGTAGTTGGATGAATCTCATCTTCAAAGGGAGTCAAGAACTCACCACTTGAAACTGAGCCAAAGTCAGAACCCATTAAGGCTTCTTCCTTATCCATCCATTCTACACATTCTAGCCATTTAGAACTTGTGATCAAAATAGGGGAGGTGTTAGAATTTTCTATATGGCTTAGCTCTCCTTCTATGGCATTACTTGACATGCCATCCTTATGGTCTTCATGACTCCTATGGTTTGGTCGTCTTGGTGAATTGCTAGGATCATCATGAGACTAAAAAGAAGAGGGATAAGAGGGATCTCTAAGGTCAAGGATGGATTTAGAACTTGTGAACATGGAAGGGGAGTAGATAGAATTGTCTATATGGCTTAGCTCTCCTTCACTTGATATGTCATCCTCGACTTCTTCATGATAGGAACTAGGACATTCTCTAAGAGAAACATTATTGCAATTATTTGAATTATCCCTTCTTGAAGGTCTCTTATAGAACCAGAAGTCTAAACCATCAGCATCTAAAAGATTTAAGGTCGGAATTCCTTCCTCCCTTGGAGAATTTTGGGGTATTGATGGTTTAGGATCGATAGCTAAAGTTTGGAATTAAAGTGGTTGTGATCTGGCTATCGAAACTTCTTCTTCTTGTCTAGGAACTGGTTCTTTCTCTTTCTCAGGGATATAAAAGCTAGGAGACTTTCCGCTTAATAAATCAATCAAATTCCAAGCTTCACTAGCAGGTAGGTGATAGAAGGATCCTCTAGAGGCTGTATTCAAGGTTTGCTTATTTTCCCCACTAAGGCCCTCAAAAAAGTGAATTAGAAGAACTTCTTCTGGAATAGAAAGCTTTGGGCCAGTGAGAGTAAGGTTAATAAAGCGGTCCCATGATTTCCTAAGAGATTCTTCTTCTAGTTGTCTAAAAGAAATAATCTCACGCCGAAGTTCCGCCACTTTGGAGATTGGAAAATATTTAGAAAGAAAACTACTATATAACTCCTTCCAATCTCCATGAACACTCCCTACTTTGAGTTTGTACCAATGTCTAGCTTTTCCCGTTAAAGAGAACGGAAAGAGCTTCCATTTGAGGGTCTCATCGGACATTCCTTCTATACGAAGGAGGTCACAGACTTGATAAAACTCTCTTAGGTGTGTGTATGCATTTTCCTCACCTTCTCCTGAGAAAGGTTGTTTTTGAACAAATTCTATGTATTCGGGGTCTATCTCAAAACTAGATGCTATGATAGGCTTTGAAAATTTTGGTGGTTCGAGATGTGTGCCCGTAGGTCTATGAAATTCATAGATAGACATGTTTGAATTCATGATAGACCAGAGATCAAGGATTAGATAAGAAGAAAGATTAGCAGAGATGAGGCAAAGGATAAAAGGAAAATATTTTTTTTATTTATTTATTTTTTATAAAATGATTAAACTAGTTCGTAGTCAACTCAGCAACCGTTTCCCCGGCAACGGCACCAAAAATGCTTGTTGACACTTGCTAACACCACTTGAATACTAGGTTGTCATCCCCAGCGTGGCACTAGAGTGTACTATGGTATTTATACGCACACAGATAATCCGCAAGCGCACGGATACCGTTGAAGCTTTTACCCGGTTAAAGGTTTTATCGTATCCACAGGGAAGCGGGAGAACTGATCTACGTTCTAACTTAACCAAGATAAGTAAATAGGTGTGAATAGGAAAGATGGTAGAATCGAATAAGAACAATATTAAAGGTAAGATAACAGTGAGTGATAATATGGGAATAGAGAATAGAGCAATTCTAGTATATGGGCAATGGTAGCAGAATAGAGAGGATAACTATGGTTTCTCTACTTCAAAGTGGTATGTCTATGTCTGGGACGAACCACGTGATAAGAGTACACCACAAAGGATGCTTATCCATAGGCCGATAAACCCTACCCGTCCTGCTAACGAGAGGTGGACTACAGGGGACCAACGTAACTGTCACCTATGCGGCCTACCACACGATCCAGCTAGTCACGGGATATCCACAAGTAATCTAGGTCTAAGCACCACGCTTACACCTATACTACAACTCTAACCTATAGGGTCCTATAGATTAGAAGTACTCAAAAGAGTTGTGAACCAGAACATACATGATTAGTAATTGCATAATGAATTAGAAGTAGATTACCAGAGTCATCCCATGAGCAAGCTTGATTAGAGCTTGATCATGGCGAAGTACAACCGGAGGAAGAACCGACAGGCCGACCTCTCCTCTAATCCTCCTTCGCTCTCCATCTCGCTACTATCTAGATCTACTCTAGTTTAGAGAAGAGAGGAGAGCTCTCATCTCTAAACCCTAGCTTTTGCTCTGTCTATGAATAATGAATAATGATCAAGGGGTGTCTCCTCCAGGGGCCAGGGGGTCTGGTTTTATAGTCCCCTCAAGTGAACCTGGGCCGTCGGATCAAACCGACATTGATTGAATGGTTATTCTTGATCCTTTAGGTCGGTGGAGCATAATCCGCAAGATTGAGCGTGATTGGCCACAGGAGGTGGGCGGGCGCCCAGTAGGACAGGGCGGGCGCCCTGTCTCTGGCCCCGTTTTGCCTCCGCTTCGGTCTCGTGGCTTCTGGAGTCTTCTAGATGTAAGATAATTGCGCAGCACGTTAATATCTTTACGTAATCCCGACATGTGGGCCTTTCTTCCATATTTCCTGATAACCCCCTGCAGAAATAGACAAACACCAAAACTCGTGGAATTCTGTCAGATAAAACCCTAAGTCTTAATGTTGATTTCATTTGGATCCTTTTCTTTGTTTATTTGATAGTTAAATTTGATACTTAAGGACCGTCAACAATATGGTTGCTTGCATTTGCATTAGCTTTAGAAGCTTTCTCTCCGATGCCTTGCTTGTGTGGTGTATGCTAGTTATAGGTTTGATCGATGAAATGAAGAACTAGCATGCATAGGTAGTGTAACTAGACTTTTAGTTGTTTCACAAGTGGTACTAGAACCTTGTTTATAATGTTGATCTCATGGGGTGTTCTAGTTTTGTGAATATCTAGTTACTAATGGTGCTAAGGATGGTGTATATTGGCAACTCCGATTGGTATCACGCTTCAAAGGTCCATTCTTTACACCTTAGCATCATTTGGTAGAAATTGACTCCTATATTTCCTATTCAAGCATATGTGCAAGCTTTCAAATCCAAACTCTTAGCACATATGTAGGGGGAGCAATTGCTACCAAATTTGGGTTTGTGAAACTTGTACATAACCTTTGCACATGATAAAATGCTTGGGCAAGCAACATGAATCCAAGAAAATTTTATTGAAAATCTTTGTAAAAAGGGTTGTCATCAATTACCAAAAAGGGGGAGATTGAAAGCCCTAAGTTTGGTTTTTGGATAATTGATGAAACCCTAAGTACTAACCTCTATACTAAGTGTGTGTAGACTTACTGAGGTTGGTACATGCCAAGTGATGGAGCAAGTAATGATCATGGTGATGATGGTGATGACCACAAGATGATCAAGTGCTCAACTTGGAAAAGAAGAAAGAGAAAAACAAAACCCTATGGAGATCAAGACAAAGGTATTGCTTAGGGTTTTGGTTTTGGTGATCAAGACACCATAGAGGGTGTGATCACATTTAGGATAGATAGCCGTACTATAAAGAGGGGAATTCTTTGGCTAAGCAGTTATCAAGTGCCACTAGGTGTCATTGTTCTTGTGCATGCATTTAGAACCTAGTGAGCTAAATTAACTCCTTCGTAGAAAATGATTGTGAAAATGCTAACACACGTGCACTTGTTGGTACACACTTTGTGGTGTTGGCACACTTTGAGAAGGAGGTGGAGTTTGAAGAGTAGAGAGAGGATGGGTATTCGGCGCTTTTCGAGAAAATGAAGTGCATATTTTCTATTGCGCTGGTGGGAACTTTGGAGAAGTCGCGGGAGTGTTTCTCGCTGAGAAAACCAGACGCTGGCTTCTGGAGCACCAGACGCTGAGTCTGAGCGTCCGGTGCAGTCAGTGCCTGGCTCAGCTAGGGTAAGGCACCGGACGCAGGCTGGAGCGTCCGGTGTTCAGGCGTTTTGCAGTGCTCCCTGGGTTTAAGTCCGGTGAGCACCGGACGCAGGCTGGAGCGTCCGGTGACCTTGCATGTTTGCATACCTCCCTGAGTTTAGGACCGTTGTGCACCGGACGCGTCCGGTGCCATTGTTGACGGTCCTTAAGTATCAAATTTAATTATCAAATAAACAAAGAAAAGGATCCAAATGAAATCAACATCTAGACTTAGGGTTTTATCTGACAGAATTCCACGAGTTTTGGTGTTTGTCTATTTCTGCAGGGGGTTATCAGGAAATAAGGAAGAAAGGCCCACATGTCGGGATTACAAAGAGATATCAACGCACCGCGCAATTTTCTACCATCTAGAAGACTCCAGAAGCCACGGGAAGGAAGCGGAGGCCGAAAGGGGCCAGGCCCAGGGCGCCCGCCCTGGTGACCTGGGCGCCCGCCCCCTGCTGGATCCTGTTCGGGACTCTCTTCGCACACGATGTTCCACCGACCTATTGGATCAAGGAAAACATAGTACCACATCGCCTACCGACCCAAAAACGCATAGAGGAGGAGGACTATATAAGGAGACCCCCCTGGCCCCTGGAGAAGACAAGAAATTATCATAGAGATTGAGGGGTGCCCTCGAAGGAAAACCTCTTCTCTAAATAATATTTCTTTTTAGGCTTAGCAACCAATGTAAAGTAGAAATAGATCTTCTAGTTTCTACTAGATTGAGAGAGATAGAGTGGAGGTGTAGATCGAAGGAAGGCCGGCCTATCAGTGTCTACTCCGAGTTGTACCTACGGGATCAAGTCTCCTAACCCGAGGCTTGCTTCTAAGATTCTTCAGTAATTCGACTTCTAATTGCTAGTAAGTTCTTGTTTTATTGTTCTTTGGTTTATGAGTTTACTTTAATCCTCTTCCGGTTGAGTATTAGAGTAATCACTTGCTAGCGTAAACGTGGTGTTTAGGCTAGGGTACTCATAGATATCCCCTGACTAGTTGGACCGTGGTAGTAGCGAGGAACGTGACATTTCCGAGTTACCTTTGTATCCCATATCTTGTTAGCAGGACGGGTAGGTTTATAGGTGCGGGTCGAACATCCTTTGTGTTGTCTAGATTTCGTGAGCCTCCCCAATAGAACAGTAGATCATCCTTACCAAGGTTAGAACGAGACTACGGTTGCAGTCTTCTCTATACATCACTCACATCGAGAAACATTCTTTGTAGCCTAAAGGGATAGTAGCAATAGATTTGGTTAGTCAGATGCACCCTTTCTCCCAGTGGTAAAAATATAAATACGATAACTCTGGAAAACCTCCCGGGTGAAATGCTCACCGATATCCGTGCGCTTGCGGATCATTTCTTGATTGCGTTACCAAATATCAACAAGCATTTCTGGCGCCGTTGCCGGGGAGAAAGACGGTTTGCTGAGATAACTTTGAGCCTTGCTATTATCTTGTATTATACTTTTATACTTTTATTCTTTTATCTTTTTATTTTTTCCATCTTTATGGATAACTTAAATTCCATACCTATTATTAAATTTTTTGCACCTTCGGAGACCAGCCATAGACCATGGGAGTCAACAAGTCCTGCCCCTAATTATGATCTGTGTCCGGAGTTGATAGGTCAAAACCAACCCTTTTCTATAGCTGAGGTCCTATCTTTTAATCAAGAAGATAATGCACTTTTAGCTACACCTAGGGAATCTGTTAATCTTTCTATAAATTCAGGTTTAGACCTAGCCCTACAAGACCATGTTTTTCCTAGATATTTTCACATTGGTCTTAATCATATAACCTTTGGTAGAGTCCTTCTTTCTTTATCTATTAGTAAAGGAAGGTATGTCTTCATTCGTGGACATCCTTCTTGCACTAGTCTTCAAAGAAAAATCTTAGAGATAGAGAAGGAATCATCTCCCAGACAAGGAAAGGAAGTTTCAATAGCCAATTTCCAAACACTTCAATCCCATGATTCGGCTATCAAACCCATCCTTGCGCCTAATAATTTCTACTACGCTCTTTCTCTTGAACCTCCCGATAATCCTATGAATCTATCTAGACATCCCATTCATAAGAGTCACCAAGACTACAAGGAGGATCGAGAAGAGCAGCATCAATGGCTAGAGGGCATTAAAAATCCATGTGCTATCACCATTGAATGGATAAATAAAACAAACTTGAGAGACAATCCTAAAGGAATTTTAAGCATTCATGAAGAATCATCCTTGGAGTTTGAGAATGAGAGAAACAACAGTGAGCATGGAAGTTATTTCATAAATACCTTACCAAGTCCTTGCTCATATAAAACATCTCCCCAATCAATTGGTCTCTCCATCCTTACCACATTTGAGATCTCCAACCCCCTCTTCCTTTCTATTTATAAAAACTTTAAAAGAGCTGTTGTCGATGCATATGTCTATAATAAATATTGCAGATCTCGTTGAGTTAATTGATGGTTTCCCAAGGACAAGTTTAGTGTCCTAAAACAAGCACTTATCAGATCGTAACATGAACTTCTAATTATTTGCAACATTGCCTTGTGTATTGAGCATATAAGGATAATTGTAGAAATATTCCTTCGGGTATTCTTGCCACTAACCTTTCCAGGATTGGAGCAAGAAGATCGGATGAATGATAAGCACAAGGTATGTCCAACCAACCATCACACAACATTGAATTAAATTCATCCAAACTTGAATTTTCCAAAATTCAAGCTTGGGGGAAATACTTTACATAAAAACATCATTTGCCATGTTGCTATGTTGGTTGTCCTTACCTTTGAAACATGCTCAATTTGTTAAATACTAATCACACTACTTCATCTCCACTTAAGTAGATCTCTATAAGCCATCATGCTACCTTTGTTTATCCTAGTAAGTGTTAGTTTGGAAGTACTGTACATACTTATATTGGCTTTTAAATTAAGCGTGGTGCTTAGGTTAAATAGCCTTCCTTAATCTGATTAGACATGGAGTCTAGTTTGGTTACTGAACTAAAAACTGCTTGAGTAGATATTGGTATATTTTATTGGACTAACCCCTGCAGGAAAACTTTCAACCTGGGAAGTCCTGAGATACAAACTCTTTGGAGATAAAGGAGACACATGAAGTTTAACAATTTGCACAAGAAGGACATAGCTCATTCATCATAAAGAGATGATCTATGGAGGGTGCCACAAACACGATGCACAACCACTAAGAAAGGAAAGCTTCCACAAGGTGATACTGTACCGTCACTCTTCAAGTAAGGTAACATTTTAAGGTACTTGACTATCTCTTTTATAAGCTTCTCCTTGGTTCTAGCGTTCACATAAAATAAAGAGACAAACATGTATGATTTGTAGCTCCAAATTAATCAACCCAATTAATTCAACATGTTTAGTCCTTTAATCTTTGTTCTTAGTACTACCTTCGTGATCCCACGCTCCTAAACATATAAGCTAATATGTTGCACATTCAATCTTTGGAAGATATAAACAAAACATAAATATAGATAGATTATCTTTCCATTAGGTTGAGCCATCTGATCTAACAAATGTTTTAAATGCTACACTCATGATCCATCAACTTTTTCTTGCTCACTATGCTTAAGGTTAGAGAGGAACAAATACACTTTTGGTTCTGTTGGTATTTTCCACCAACAGGGCCCATGCACTTGATCTCTGCCTTGTCTCTATGAACAGGTACACTTCAAGCAAAACATGGAGGAGTTTTACAACTCCCAGACTCCACCAAGTGAAGGACCTGGATCTATGAGCACAAACACACTGAGCAGGATATTGCCAACACCGCACTTCGAACTGCTGGGCAATCAAAGAACATGGGTGACACCGTATCAAGAGGTGCAGACGTCAAGGTCCACACCTAATCAAATGATGCACCTAAAGGATGAAGATGGTGGAAAGTCTTGTCCAGAAGACTTAAAACATTGGATCCTTGTCGGAAGAGGTCAACATCGTCGACTCAAGTCACCTTTCTTGATCAAGAAGGATGACCCTAGTGTTCCAAGCATCGAGTGCGCAATCAATGGATACTCTTTTCAGAAGACACTCTACGACACCGGATCTGATGACAACATAATGGCCGCAGCCACTTATCAGCTCCTGCATGGAACCATGCCCCTACAACCAATATATTCAGCTCCAGATGATTTTTAGGTCATTGACATGAGAGAAGACGAGTATGATCCACCCAGCATCCTTGGAAGACCGTTCCTCAACACTAATAAAGTCATCATCTACATTGGAACCGGAGAAGTCCATATGCACTTCCCCTCTAAAAAGGTACGCCGCTATTTTACTGACCCTAACTATTTAGTTGAAGACTATAAGCAGGTCAGGACAAGAAGAAGATAACACAACCGTAACCAGAGGAGGCAAATCATCAAGGACGGATGGGTAGACTACGAAGGAGAAGTGATAAGGTTTGAAGACATACAGCTTGAACAGAACTGTCCTGAGGAAACTGTAGCATCGAGTCAGGTGTGAAGAGAGAAGATAGTTATACACGAAGAAGAGGCGCCGCTGGAATCACCGACTACGCCACCTAGCGAATCCCAGGACGACTGAAAACACAAGGAGTCCCGTTCGGAGGACTTAAAAACACCGAACGCCTTGCCAAGAGGTAAACTTGGTAGTTATCCTTTTCCATTCAATAGTTTGCTTAGTTAATCAGGTTCATGCTATCTTGAAAAGAAAATAAAAATGTTAAAAAATAGTAAGCCCCATGTGAGTATGCTCATGGCATAAAACCCATAAGTACATTCACTGTGGTGGCATAAAAATAAAATAAATAAGTTTTCATCTTACAATAAAAAAATATAAAAATAAGAAGTGCATGATCCTGATAAATAAGTAACATTTATTGAGGAGGCTCAACATGATAAAGGCTAGATATTTATGCTAACACTTAACCAGTTCCACAAAGCTTTGTTGTCTATTTGAGCTCCACAGAATTCAAGGATCAAAGAAGACTAGCAGACGGAGGACATCTTAATCGATGTTAGGGTGCTGCCGACATTCAAATACACCTCCACCACCTACTAGCTACATCAGAAGAAATTACGTCAAAATCCAGCTTGGGGGAGAGCACCCCCATTTATCCAGTTAAGTGTTTCTACTCGCGTTTATACTTTACTCAAATAATAAAAGATGTATAATCATGAAAACCCAAATAAAGATTTTGTGCTTTTATATATTTTTGCTTAGTTTGCTAAATAAATAAATAAATAAAGTTTGCTATGAACCCTCATGATAAACTCTCACATGGAAATGATGAATAGTTGCTCTGCCATGACTAGTTCTAAAAATTGAAATCTCTCTCACGTTTAGGCATGACTGTTATGAAGTAAGATTTGCTCTAAACCTAAACTTGTGGGAAGAGTACTTGATCTAAAAGTCTAAGTCGTTAACGGATATGATATGGGAAGGTTGAGCTGCTGTTTATCTGTTCCTAGAGATGCTAGAATTCTGGAGAATTTTATCTTTGAAAAATCTTTAAAATAACACATGATGAGTTCATATATGATGAGAGTTTAAATTCCTACCACAGCCATATATACATGCTTGCTAGACTTTGAGCCACATATTTACTTTTTACTACTTATGAGCATTGAGTGTGGTCAAGCTGTGTAGACCCTTAGGAGCTTGTCATATGGTTAAAATCAAGATTCACTTGCACGTTCACTCATACATGCTACTTCTACTCCGGAAGTACCATCCACATATATCCACTCATTTTCATCTCCACATTCACCCGAAATTATTCTACCCCTAATCCGGGAGAGAATAGCCAAAAATATTTTCCTATCCCTGTTATTCCCTGTGAAATAAATGCTCGAGTTATCTTGGTTACTACCACTTGCTATATTATTTAAGGAGATGAGTGCTCTAAAAAAAGAGAGGAAAAATACGAGGAAATAAAAAGGGGCAAGTGCCCGGAACCTCGAAAGAAAAGAAAAAGTAAGACGAGAGGTAAAAATGGACAAGTGTCCGACAGTAGAATTAGGGGTACAAGATACCCACCTGAGAGGAAAGAAAAAGAAAATATAGAGCATCTCATTCTCCCTAAAAAGGTTCAAAAAGCAAGGAAGGTATGTATCCCCTCAAAAGAGCAAAAGTAGAATTAGACTTTCACCATTATTATCTCCATCATCACCATACACCATTCACTCGCCACACATGCACATCTTGATTTGACTTATTGACTTGTTTCTCTGGATCCATGGTTTGACTATGCAATAAATGTCTTGTAAGTATGTATTAGCTGTCTCCCACCTATGAGTTCCAGATATCAGAACCTTATTAGAGTAGGGTGAGAGAGAAGGCAATATCACTATGCCTCATACCAAAAATACAACATACTTTGAGAGAAGGCATATACCATTACTGCCTTGGTAAGGATCGAGAAATACCACAAAAGAGAGATTTGAGAGAGTCATATAAGGAATCTCTGAGTTTTATTTGAAAATCTGCAAAAACCCCAGAGCTATAGCTGATCAAGAATAAGAGACATGGCGCTTGATTTGACCGTTCTATCTTTTAACTGCTCAAGACACAAGTGACGGCTACAAGCCCCATGGTGAAAGGTAAAATGAGTAAGTTTTAAGTCTTAACAGTTTATTCTAACTCAGAGATGAGATCTTGCTTGAATGTGTGTGTACTTTTAAGGCATGAAACCACTGCAGAAACTCTTGAGTCCATCCTTGCTCAGGGACGAGCAAGAGGTAAGCTTGGGGGAGTTTGTTGACGGTCCTTAAGTATCAAATTTAATTATCAAATAAACAAAGAAAAGGATCCAAATGAAATCAACATCTAGACTTAGGGTTTTATCTGACAGAATTCCACGAGTTTTGGTGTTTGTCTATTTCTGCAGGGGGTTATCAGGAAATAAGGAAGAAAGGCCCACATGTCGGGATTACAAAGAGATATCAACGCACCGCGCAATTTTCTACCATCTAGAAGACTCCAGAAGCCACGGGAAGGAAGCGGAGGCCGAAAGGGGCCAGGCCCAGGGCGCCCGCCCTGGTGACCTGGGCGCCCGCCCCCTGCTGGATCCTGTTCGGGACTCTCTTCGCACACGATGTTCCACCGACCTATTGGATCAAGGAAAACATAGTACCACATCATAGAGATTGAGGGGTGCCCTCGAAGGAAAACCTCTTCTCTAAATAATATTTCTTTTTAGGCTTAGCAACCAATGTAAAGTAGAAATAGATCTTCTAGTTTCTACTAGATTGAGAGAGATAGAGTGGAGGTGTGGATCGGAGGAAGGCCGGCCTGTCGGTGTCTACTCCGAGTTGTACCTGCGGGATCAAGTCTCCTAACCCGAGGCTTGCTTCTAAGATTCTTCAGTAATTCGACTTCTAATACTAGTAAGTTCTTGTTTTATTGTTCTTTGGTTTATGAGTTTACTTTAATCCTCTTCCGGTTGAGTATTAGAGTAATCACTTGTTAGCGTAAACGTGGTGTTTAGGCTAGGGTACTCATAGATATCCCCTGACTAGCTGGACCGTGGTAGTAGCGAGGAACGTGACAATTCCGAGTTACCTTTGCAGATCGCATCTCGTTAGCAGGACGGGTAGGTTTATAGGTGCGGGTCGAACATCCTTTGTGTTGTCTAGATTCCGTGAGCCTCCCCAATAGAACAGTAGATCATCCTTACCAAGGTTAGAACGAGACTACGGTTGCAGTCTTCTCTATACATCACTCACATCGAGAGACATTCTTTGTAGCCTAAAGGGATAGTAGCAATAGATTTGGTTAGTCAGATGCACTCTTTCTCCCAGTGGTAAAAATATAAATACGATAACTCTGGATAACCTCCCGGGTGAAATGCTCACCGATATCCGTGCGCTTGCGGATCATTTTCTAATCGCGTTACCAAATATCAACAAGCATTTCTCACGCCGTTGCCGGGGAGAAAGACGGTTTGCTGAGATAACTTTGAGTCTTGCTATTATCTTGTATTATACTTTTATACTTTTACTCTTTTATCTTTTTATCTTTATGGATAACTTAAATTCCATACCTATTATTGAATTCTTTGCACCTTCGGAGACCAGCCATAGACCATGGGAGTCAACACGTCCTGCCCCTTATTATGATCTGTGTCCGGAGTTGATTGCAATAGGTCAAAACCAACCCTTTTCTATAGCTGAGGTCCTATCTTTTAATCAAGAAGATAATGCACTTTTAGCTACACCTAGGGAATCTGTTAATCTTTCTATAAATTCTGGTTTAGACCTAGCCCTACAAGACCATGTTTTTTCTCGATATTTTCACACTGGTCTTAATCATATACCCTTTGGTAGAGTTTTTCTTTCTTTATCTATTAGTAAAGGAAGGTATGTCTTCATTTGTAGACATCCTTCTTGCACTAGTCTTCATAGAATAATCTTAGAGATAGAGAAGGAATCATCTCCCAGACGAGGAAAGGAAGTTTCAATAGCCGATTTCCAAACATTTCAATCCCATGATTCGGCTATCCATCCCATCCTTGAGCTTGATAGTTTCTACTATGCTCTTTCTCTTGAACCTCCCGATAATCCTATGAATCTATCTAGACATCCCATGCATAAGAAGGAGGATCGAGAAGAGCAACATCAATGGCTAGAGGGCATTAAAAATCCATGTGCTATCACCATTGAATGGATAGATAAAACAAACTTGAGAGACAATCCTAGAGGAATTTTAAACATTCATGAAGAATCATCCCTGGAGTTTGAGAATAAGAGAAACAACAGTGAGCATGGAAGTTATTTCATAAATATCTTACCAAGTCCTTTCTCATATAAAACATCTCCCCAATCAATTGGTCTCTCCATCCTTACCACATTTGAGATCTCCAACCCCCTCTTCTTTTCTATTTATAAAAACTTTAAAAGGGCGGTTGTCGATGCATATGTCTATAATAAATATTGCAGATCTCGTTGAGTTAATTGATGGTTCCCCAAGGACAAGCTTAGTGTCCTAAAACAAGCACTTCTAATTATTTGCAACATTGCCTTGTGTATTGAGCATATAAAAATAATTATAGAAATATTCCTTCGGGTATTCTTGTCACTAACCTTTCCAGGATTGGAGCAAGAAGATCGGATGAATGACAAGCATAAGGTATGTCCAACCAACCATCACACAACATTAAATTAAATTCATCCAATCTTGAATTTTGCAAAATTCAAGCTTGGGGGAGTACTTTACATAAAACATCCTTTGCCATGTTGCTATGTTGGTTGTCCTTACCTTTGAGACATGCTCAATTTGTTAAATACTAATCACACTACTTCATCTCCACTTGAGTAGATCTCTATAAAAGCCATCATGCTACCTTTGTTTATCCTAGTAAGTGTTAGTTTGGAAGTACTGGTCACACTTCCAATGGCATTTAAATTAAGCGTGGTGCTTAGGTTAAATAGCCTTCCTTAATCTGATTAGACATGGAGTCTAGTTTGGTTACTGAACTAAAAACTGCTTGAGTAGATATTGGTATATTTTGTTGGACTAACCCCTGTAGGAAAACTTTCAACCTGGGAAGTCCTGAGATACAAACTCATTAGAGATGAAGAAAGTGACACATGAAGTTTAACAATTTGCACAAGAAAGACGTAGCTCATAAGAGATGATTCATGGAGGGTGCCACAAACACGATGCACAACCGCTAAGAAAGGAAAGCTTCCACAAGGTGATACTGTACCATCACTCTTCAAGTAAGGTAACATCTTAAGGTACTTGACTAACACTTTTATAAGCTCCTCCTTGGTTCTGGCATTCACATAAATAAAGAGACAAACATGTATGATTTATAACTCTAAATTAACCTAACTGATTCAGCATGTTTAGTCCTTTAATCTTTGTTCTTAGTACTACCTTCGTGATCCCACACTCCTAATCATATAAGCTAAAGTATTGCACATGCAATCTTTGGAAGATATAAACAAAACATAAATATAGATAGATTATCTTTCCATTAGGTTGAGCCATCTGATCTGACAAATGCTACACTCATGATCCATCAACTTTGTCTTGCTCACTATGCTTAAGGTTAGAGAAGAACAAATACACTTTTGGTTCTGTTGGTGTTTCCCACCAACAGGGCCCATGCACTTGATCTCTACCTTGTCTCTATGAGCAGGAACACTTCGAGCATAATATGAAGTAGTTTTACAACTCCCAGATTCCACCAAGTGAAGAACTAGGATCTACGAGCACAAACACACTGGAGATATTGGACGCTCAGGCAATCACTGCCCTGAGATGCTTGAGGACGTGAACTACATCAACAACAATAACAACTATTACTACAACCGTCCTCAACAACATCAAGGTTGGAATCAACAGAGGCCTAATTACTCAGAGAGGTGATCTAGGACGCCCCGTCATCCCGATCTCCATCGGCATGGTGGACTTCCCAGAAGCACTCTGCGACTTTGGCTCCAGCGTCAACATTATGCCCAGGGTTGCAGATCGGACACTCAGTTTCCCAAAGGAAATATTGAAGAACCTCTGCGTCCGAGTTGGTACCTTGTATGCTCTAGCAGACTTCATGGTGATAGAGACTGGTACTGAGGAGAGGGCACCCATCATCTTAGGGAGGCCATTCCTAAACACTAGAGCTGTCATCTACGCTAATGCTACCAAGATCAGTCTCTACATCAAGGGGAAGAAGGAGACTTTCCTTCAAGAACAAGACTACACAAACTTCAGAGCAACCCCGACATGAACCAAGGAAGAGGACCAACAGGAGGAACAGGAACAAGCAAATGTGGACCGAGTCAGCTAAGATGGTCACTGCAGTTCAAGGAGGTCAAGATCATCGACTCAAGTCACCTTTCTTGATCAAGAGGGACGACCCTGGTGTTCTAAGCATTGAGTGCACAATCAACAGATACTCTTTTCAGAAGATACTCTACGACACCGGATCTGACGTCAACATAATGGCCATAGTCACTTATCAGCTCCTGCATGAAACCATGCCCCTACAACCAATATACATTCAGCTATAGATGACTTTCAAGTTATTGACATGGGAAGATGAATATGATCCACCCACCATCCTTGGAAGACAGTTCCTCAGCACTATCAAAGCCATCATCTATATTGGAACCTGAGAAGTCCACATACACTTCTCCTCTGAGAAGGTATGCCGCTGTTTTACTGACCCTAACTATATAGTTGAAGATTTTAAGCAGGTCAGGACAAGAAGAAGACAACGCAACCGCAACCAGAGGAGGCAAATCATCAAGGACGGATGGGTAGACTACGAAGGAGAAGTGATAAGGACTGAAGACATACAACTTGAAGAGAACTGTCCTGAGGAGACCGTAGCACCGAGTCAAATGTGGAAAGAGAAGATAGTTATACACGAAGAGGAGGCACCGCCGGAATCACCGACTACGCCACCTAGCGAATCCTAGGACGATTGAGAAAACGGAGAGTCCCGCTCGGAGGACTTAAAAACACCGAACGCCTTGCCAAGAGGTAAACTTGGTAGTTATCCTTTCCCTTTTAATTATTTCAAATAGTTTACTTAGTTAATCATGTTCGTATCATCCTAGAAAGAAAATAAAAATGTGAAAAAAAAACTGTAAGCCCCATGTGAGTAGACGAGTGGCATAAAACCCATAAGTACATTCACTGTGGTGGCATAAAAATAAAATAAATATTTTTCTGCTTTATAAAAACAAAAATATAAAAACAGGGAGTAATATTTATTAAGGAGTCTCAACATGATAAAGGCTAGATATTTATGCTAACACTTAATCAGTTCCACAAGCTTTGTTGTCTATTTGAGCTCCACAGAATTTAAGAATCAAGAAGACTAGCAGACGGAGGACATTCTAATCGCTGTCAAAATACTGCTGACTTTCAAACACACCTCTGCCACCTGCTAGCTAAATCAAGAGAAATTACGTCAAAATTCAGCTTGGGGGAGAGCACCCCCATTTATCTCGATAAGTATTTCTATCTATCTTTATACTTATACTATATTAGAATATAAATACACATAAACTATGGAAAACCAAATAAAGATTTTATGCTTATATATATGTCTTTTGCTTAGTGTGTTTAATAAATAAATAAAGTAGCTATGCCAATCTGTATCTAAATAAAACTTAAGCATGGATATGATAAATAGTTGCTCTGCCTAATTTGCAAATTTTAAGTTCTCTCTCAAGTTTAGATATAACTGTTATAATTTAAAGCTTGCTCTAGACCTAAACTTGTGGGATGAAAACTAGATCTGAAGTCTAAGTTGTTAACGGATACGATATGGGAAGGTTGAGCTGCTGTTTATCTGTTCCTAGAGATGCTAGAATTCTGGAGAATTTTATCTTTGAAAAAATCTTTAAAATAACACATGATGAGTTCCTGTATGATGAGAGTTTAAATTCCTACCACAGCCATATATACATGCTTGCTAGACTTTGAGCCACACATTTACTTTTTACTGCTTATGAGCATTGAGTGTGGTCAAGCTGTGTAGACCCTTAGGAGCTTGTCATGTGGTTAAATCAAGATTCACTTGCACGTTCACTCATACATGCTACTTCTACTCCGGAAGTACCATCCACATATATCCACTCATTTCCATCTCCAAAACCACCCAAAAGTATTCTACTCCTAATCCGGAAGAGAATAACCAAAAATATTTCTGTTTCCCCTTGTGAAATAAATGCTCAAGTTATCTTGTTACTACCACTTGCTATATTATCTCAAGAGATGAATGCTCTGAAAAAAAAGAAAAAAAGAAAAAAAAGAAAATAAAAGATACGAGGAAATAAAAAGGAGCAAGTGCTCGGAACCTCGAAAGAAAAGAAAAAGAAGAGCATCTCATTCTCCTCATAAAGTTTCAAAAGCAAGGAAGGTATGTATCCCCTCAAAGAGCAAAGTAGAATTAGGCTTCCACCACCATTGTTATCACCATCATCAACATACACCATTCATTCGCCACACATGCACATCTTGATTTGGCTTATTGATTTGTTTCTTTGGATCCATGGTTTGACTATGCAATAAATGTCTTGTAAGTATGTATACTTTATCTCCCACCTATGAGCTCCAGATATTAAAGCCTTATTAGAGTAGGGTGCGAGAGAAGATAATGTCACTATGCTTCATACCACAAATACTACATATCTTGAGAGAAGGCATATACCATCACTGCTGTTGATATTTGGGAACGCAATAAGGAATTGATCCGCAAGCGCACGGATATCGGTGAGCACTTCACCCGGGAAATTATCCAGAGTATCGTATTTATTTTTTTACCACTAGGAGAAAGAGTGCATCTGACTAACCGGTCTATTACTACTAACCTTTAGGCACAAAGAATGTCTTTCGATGTGAGTGATAAATAGAGAAGACTGCAACCATAGTCTCCTTCTAACCTTGGTAAGGATGATCTACTGTTCTAATGGGGAGGCTAACGGAATCTAGACACCACAAAGGATGTTCGACCCGCACCTATAAACTCTATCCTTCCTGCTAACGAGATGTGATCTACAAAGGTAGCTCGGAAATGTCACGTTCCTCACTACTACCACGGTCCAGCTAGTCAGGGAATATCTATGAGTACCCCAGCCTAAACACCACGTTTACGCCAGCAATGATTACTCTAAACTCTACGCGAAGAGATTAAAGTAAACTCATAAACCATAAGAACAATAAAACAAGAACTTACTAGAATTTAGAAGTCGAATTACTGAAGAATCCTAGGAGCAAGCTTCGGGTTAGGAGAACTTGATCCCGCAGGTACAAGCTTGGAGTAGACACCGACAGGCCGGGCTTCCTCCACTCTACACCTCCACTCTATCTCTCTCAATCTAGTAGAAACTAGAAGATCTATTTCTACCTTACATTGATTGCTAAGCCTAAAAAGAAATATTAATTAGAGAAGAGGTTTTCCTTCGAGGGCACCCCTCAGTCTCTATGATAATTTCTTCATGTCTTCCAGGGGCCAGGGGGGCCTCGCTTATATAGTCCTCCCCTTCTATGCGTTTTTGGGTCGATAGCCGAGGTGGTACTATGTTTTTCTTGATCCAATAGGTCGGTGGAATATCCCGAGCGAAGGAGTCCTGAATTGGCTCCAGAAGGGGGGCGGGCGCCCAGGCTTCCAGGGCGGGCGCCCTGGGCCTGGCCCAGCTTCGCCTCCGCTTCGATCTCGTGGCTTCTGGAGTCTTCTAGATGATGTAAAATTGCGCGATGCGTTGATATCTCTATGTAATCCTGATATGTGGGCCTTTCTTCCTTATTTCCTGATAACCCCCTGCAGAAATAGATAAACAACAAAACTCGTGGAATTCTGTCAGATCAAACCCTAATTCTATAGCTGATCAAGAATAAGAGACATGACACTTGGCTAGACTGTTCTATCTTTTAACCACTCAAGACAGAAGTGACGGTTACAAGTCCTATGGTGTAGGTAAAGTAAGTAAGTTTTAAGTCTTAACAGTTTATTCTAACTCAGAGATGAGATCTTGCTTAAATTCGTGTGTACTTCTAAGAAATGAAACCACTGCAGAAACTCTTGAGTTCATCCTTGCTCAGGGACGAGCAAGAGGTAAGCTTGGGGGAGTTTGTTGACGGTCCTTAAGTATCAAATTTAATTATCAAATAAACAAAGAAAAGGATCCAAATGAAATCAACATCTAGACTTAGGGTTTTATCTGACAGAATTCCACGAGTTTTGGTGTTTGTCTATTTCTGCAGGGGGTTATCAGGAAATAAGGAAGAAAGGCCCACATGTCGGGATTACATAGAGATATCAACCCACCGCGCAATTTTCTACCATCTAGAAGACTCCAGAAGCCACGGGAAGGAAGCGGAGCCCGAAAGGGGCCAGGCCCAGGGCGCCCGCCCTGAGGACCTGGGCGCCCGCCCCCCTCTGGACTCCATTCCGGACTCTCTTCGCACACGACGTTCCACCGACCTATTGGATCTAGAATAACATAGTACCACCTCGCCTATCGACCCAAAAACGCATAGAAGGGGAGGACTATATAAGGAGACCCCCTCTGGCCCTGGAGGAGGCAAGAAATTATCATAGAGATTGAGGGGTGCCCTCGAAGGAAAACCTCTTCTCTAAATAATATTTCTTTTTAGGCTTAGCAACCAATGTAAAGTAGAAATAGATCTTCTAGTTTCTACTAGATTGAGAGAGATAGAGTGGAGGTGTGGATCGGAGGAAGGCCGGCCTGTCGGTGTCTACTCCGAGTTGTACCTGCGGGATCAAGTCTCCTAACCCGAGGCTTGCTTCTAAGATTCTTCAGTAATTCGACTTCTAATACTAGTAAGTTCTTGTTTTATTGTTCTTTGGTTTATGAGTTTACTTTAATCCTCTTCCGGTTGAGTATTAGAGTAATCACTTGTTAGCGTAAACGTGGTGTTTAGGCTAGGGTACTCATAGATATCCCCTGACTAGCTGGACCGTGGTAGTAGCGAGGAACGTGACAATTCCAAGTTACCTTTGCAGATCGCATCTCGTTAGCAGGACGGGTAGGTTTATAGGTGCGGGTCGAACATCCTTTGTGTTGTCTAGATTCCGTGAGCCTCCCCAATAGAACAGTAGATCATCCTTACCAAGGTTAGAACGAGACTACGGTTGCAGTCTTCTCTATACATCACTCACATCGAGAGACATTCTTTGTAGCCTAAAGGGATAGTAGCAATAGATTTGGTTAGTCAGATGCACTCTTTCTCCCAGTGGTAAAAATATAAATACGATAACTCTGGATAACCTCCGGGTGAAATGCTCACCGATATCCGTGCGCTTGCGGATCATTTTCTAATCGCGTTACCAAATATCAACAGTAAGCATCAGACATTGGCCAGAGTTTGATGCACCCCTAATAGTTAGTTGTACCTACAACGCGTTGCCTGTCGTCAGAGCACCCGATGACCCCGACAGGTGCTGTTTTGGAGGGTAACGTTTAGATTTGAAGGCTTAGCCTATAAATACAACTCCTACTCATCTAAAGCACCTCTCTTGCCCATTTGATTAGCTGAAGCATCCATTTGAGTGCAAGAGCCAAGTGAGGTGATTGAGATTTGTTAATCCAAGATTAATGACCTCATTAGTGCATATGGAGTAGCAAGTATGTATCCACCTTTGTCATTAGGCTTATTGTGGTCAAGTAAGAGTTTGTGCTTGTTACTCTTGTGATCACCATCACCTACACGACTTGGTGGTGATTGAGAGCTTGGTGATCATCCGGCGGAGCTTGTGAATGAACCAACTCATCTTGTGAGGAGTTTTAGATGATTCACCGTGCAGGAGCGATGAAGAATCAGACCATAGAGAGCACTTGATCAATCCTTTCACAGATCAAGGGGAGCTATACTCTTGTGTGGGTGCTCCAACGAGGACTAGTGAGGAGTGGCGACTCGTCGATACCTCAGCAAAACATCACGTCATTCTTCTCCTCGTTATTTTGAGCATTTACTTTTAAGCATTTCAATTCTTGTATCTACGTTCCTAGAATTACCATGTTAGAATAGGATTAGAACCTAGGGTGCAAAACTTTTATTCTAGTAGATTACTAAGAAACACACTTTAGGCACCTAGGGTTAAGATGGGCTAATAGGTTTTAATTACCACTTTAATTTTTAGAATTAGCCCAATTCACCTTCTCTTGGGCATCTTATCCTTTCAGGCACTACCCATTGCCCTGTTCACACCGAAGAGCACAACATTAGGATAAACCCTAGATCCTAATTGAAAATGCCAAAATGGACCAACAAAAAAAACAAATAACTCATCCAGTCATGATTCCTGTAAGGGTAGAACTCATTTATCTAGGTTGTTTTAGGTTCTGGACATCCGCTTCATAATTGTCGTCATCTAACAAATAACTCATCCAGTCATGATTCATGTAAGGGTAGAACTCATTTATCTAGGTTGTTTTAGGTTCTGGACATCCGCTTCATAATTGTCGTCACCTAACATAAAGGGCACAACGACTGTGCCTTGCGCTCCATGCGGATCTGTTGAGGACAAAGCGTTCGAGCCTGTCGCCATCTTCAACGGGCCTCAGCTTTGCACTCTCGTGTCGACAACACCCGCCCACTAACGCCATGCCCCCGCCATCGCTGCCGTTGCCTTTTTCATGGAGATGGGAAAGGAGAGTGACACAATTGGAGAGTGAGACTAGGGCGTGGTGTCCTATGGCTAAATTTTAATAAAGCCTTGTTTAGTTCGTAAACTTTTTTAAGATTTTTCATCATATTGAATTTTTGGATGTATGTATAGAGTATTAAATATAGATAAAAGAAATAATCAATTGTACAGTGTGCTTGTAATTTGTAAGACGGGTCTTTTGAGCGTAGTTAGTCTATGGTTGAACAATAATTAGAAAGAAAAGGGGAGAAATCCTAATCTTAGTCTATTTGTATGTGGACTCTTACCAAAACTCATAAGCCTTGACAGGACTATATATACGTGGGAGCTCTATGTTGTAATCACCAATATTCAGATAAATAAAGAATAGTTTCCCTATCTTATGTCTATTTGTTATGTACTTTCAATTCACTGTATTAATCATAAGAGACGAAGAGGGAAAGATTCTAACCACTAGCAATATGTTTTATAACACCCACCATCCCGACTTACACAGCGAGACTAGGAGGCCTCTGGCTAGGTACTTCATACCCCGCGCCTCGGTTTCATAAAAAAAGAAAAAAAAATCTACTTTTGCACCCTCACTTTTTATGAAAGTTTACTTTTTCTCTCTTAACTCTAAAACCAGGCAAACCACATTCATCAACTTTTCAAACCATTTATTTTATCTCCCTGAAGAGATTTTGAAGGCAGTTTTACTACAGTGAATGGTGGTTTTGCTACGGTAATGTGGTTTGTCTTTTTTTTAATTATTTCGACTGAATATTCGAAAAATCATATTAAATCACAGAAAAAGCATAAAATAGAAAATCTAATTTTGTTGGACTCCACATAAGTAGATACACAATAAATATATAATACAGTATATTTTAGTATAAAGTTTTTGCTATAAAGGTTTTGTCTTTTTCTTTTTTATTTATTTTGGCTAAATATTTGAAAAATCATAGTAAAATTCTGAAAAATTATAAAATGGAAAATCAAATTTTCTTAGACTCCACATGAGCATATCTACACAGTAAATATATAATATGATGCTTTAGTAGAATTTTTTAATTGTAGTTTTAGATCTATGTTTTTCTGTAATTAATTGAAATAATTTATAGCTGCAGCTTCTATAATTATTTTGCCGAACTAAAGCATGCACATATTATTAGTTTGTTGTGTATATATACTCATGTGAAGTCTAACAAAATTAGATTTTCTATTTTATGAGTTTTCTACGATTTACTATGATTTTTCGAAGATTCAGCCAAATAAATAAAAAAGAAAAGGGTAAAACCTTTATAGCAAAAACTTTATATTGAAGCATACCATATTATAGGTTTATTATGTAGATCTATTTACGTGGAGTCCAAAAAATTGAATTCCATTTTATAATTTTTTTAAGATTTATTATAATGTTTTAAAGGTTCAGCTAAAGTAATTAAAAATAAAAAGACAACTAAATTGTACGGTTTGAAAAGCTAAAGAGAGTGGTTTGCTTGATTTTGAAGTTAAGTAGGAAAAACGAACTTTTGTGAAAAATTAGGGAGGAGAAGTAGACTTTTTTTTTTTTTTTTAAAAAAAACGCACCCGCGTCTCCACTCTCCAGTGCTGCCGACGGCGCCTCCTCGGCTCCTCCCTCAGGCCATCCGGCGGCGCGGCGGGAGCTCCTGGGTGAGGTCGTGAGGACGCCGCACCACCACGTTCGGCCGCTGCTCAACACAGCTACCGCATTCCTTACCGAACGCCCGACGCCGCGGCGGCGCCGACCTCCTCCCATGGGCTTCTGCTCCCTCTCTGGCGCCACCATCCAACCCACACACTTCTGCTGCCGAACCCTCTCCCAACCCTAGCCAGCTAAGCGCCCCTTCTTCCCCTTCCCCTTCCCCTTTGCACATCCGATTCCTCGTGCCTTTGTCGCCCGCCCAATTTCCAGAAGCTTATGGAACCGGGTTTCTAGCCCTAATCCCGCAAGAAGATGTTTTCTTGCGCCTAGTAGCGCGGGACGGAGGCATGGACGGCGGCGGAGGGGAGGTGGGCTCGAACAGCGGGAGGTTCTCGATTCTGCAGGCGAACAGGGACCCCGAGTTGAATTGGGAGGTGGACGTTGCCAAGAGCCTCGAGGAGTACCTGCTCAAGATCTGCTCAGGGGAAGTCTCCGGCGAGGACGGGCCCCACTCTGTCAACTTTGCCGAAGGTACGGTGGTGCGAAGGGCCCGGGTTTCTTGCGGTCACACTTCTTTTCAGCTGCTGTGTTATCTGTAGGGGTCTGTAGAGCTGAGAATTGGCAGTGTGAGGTTTTAAATTTTGACACTTTGCGTGGATGGACTGTGGATGGAGGCTGGAACATGTGGACTTGCTTCATTTTGCGTGGTGTTATTTCCTTTGCTTGGATAAATGTAAAAGAAAGCAGCTTCTTTTTAGTTGTTTAGCTCACCCAAAAGGCTTAGCCTTTCTAAGGACAATTTAATATGGTAATCGCATCAGAACAAAGTTCTTTTCTTTTTCAAGACAGCAGTTGCCCTGTTAATTTGTGTTTTCTTATCTGCAGCGGCGTTATTACTCCAAGGATCGGTTCAAGTGTACAATAGGAAGGTTGAGTACTTGTACTCGTTGGTGCTTCACGCGTTAGAGTTCCTTTCGCAAAAGAAGTAAGTAAAGAATGATGCTGCTTTCAGATTTATCCGTTATGTACTAATTGCTTACCTGGACACTGTATGTAATATTACCTGTCAAATGTGGGCCTGAAACCGACAGTGATTATGTCAAGGGCGCCCGGACCTAGGGTAGCTGGCCCTCGGCTTTGGAGTTCGTAGCCTTGGTCCGTTGTCGCCGGCGAGGTTTTGCCCCTCAGCCATCGGCTTGTTTAGAGGTAGAAGAAGGAGATTAGATAGGTAATATCTTTGTTGCCTTTCATTGTCCACTGATGGGAGATAATATAGGCCAGCCGGCCATACAATATGGAAACTAATCTCTAACAGATAACTCCTAGAATCAAGGGCTAATTGATCTAGTTGATCTCCTAGCCACTAATTGGGCTGTTTCCCTCCCTAGACGCGGCGGCTGCGCGCTCCGCGGCCCTGCGCACGTTGCAGGCACGGCGCTGGCGTGTGTATGTGCGGCCCCACATGACAGATTATGCATTCTACATTTTTGCGCATCTTAAATGAGTAGGCTAAAAAATGCCACAGGCAGATACGCATTTGCTGCTTGGTTCGAAAACCATGAAATACGGCATCTGTATCCCCCTCATAGGAACCTCGATGAAGTATGCCTGTTTCAGATTATCTCCGCATTGGCAGCTTCCTCTTGGGACTCCACCATGCCGGGCATTTTACTGTCTTAAACTCTATATGTAGCTCCCAAGCATTGAGCTCAAGTAGATGGCCCAAATCCATGTTCACTTGGTTAGATTTACTCTGTGCTCAAAGGGATCAATGCCAACATATTGCTAAACGAAGGCCTTTCAGTACTTTGGAAGATAGTGATCTAATCATGGTATTAAGGCATCACATAGGTGCAGGGGTGGAGCTATGAATTTTGGAAATTCTAATGGAATATTACTTGCCATTGCGGTCAGCCAACCCCGACGAATTTTGGAATTCCAATGGAATATTACTGTATGTAGAGTTAATAGTTCTTAATGGCCACACTATTTTCAGACGAGACCCTGATGGTCATTGGCCTAGATTCACCCCTGCCTAGGTGTTGCTTTGGCATTATGGTAATCAGCAGTAACTTCCATAGTTGATGCCTTGCCTAATGGTTGCATGGAGAGAAGGGGAGGAGATGAACACATCTATGCAATGTTTTCAGGTCGTCCGATTAATCGCGATTAATCGTCCTGGTCGGTCAGGAGTGCTCGATTAGGAGGTCCGACCCGACCAGGTCGACCAGAAACCTGGTCGTCCGATTAGTCGTCCACTTATCGCGTTTAATCGTCCGATTAGGACATGGACGACCAGGTTTTGTGCTCTGTTTTTGGGCTTTTTTGACTGGGCAGATATGTGGGGGGTATGGAGATGCTGTTGATTGTCCCAGTTCTCTAGAAATAGTTAAGAAGGAGATGTTGGTTTACATCAAAAAGAGTTCAAGGACTGTTCTAGAGGCGCTAGTACAAGTTGAAGATGAAGAGGAATGTTGGTTTACACTAATGCAGTCTTGATGCTTCCTTTATTGTGCATAATATAGTATATATATAGAGGTATATATATATATAGGTTGACCAGCTGATATGCCTGGATGACCAGGGACGACCAGAGGACGACCAGGGTCGATTAATCGACCTGGTCGCTGATTAATCGCGATTAATCGCCTGGTCGGTCCCAGGTCGACCAGGATCGACCAGCCGACCAGAAAACATTGCATCTATGTTATTGTAATTTGGGCCTCCTTGCAAAATAGCAAATTGCCATCCTCTGTGGCTGAAGATTCATGTGGATGGAAGGAGAGAAAAGAGATGAGATGGAGAGAAGCAAAGATGCAATGGTAAACAGGTGAGGCCAATGAATCCTATCATGGCTCACCTGTAGCCAAATTGCGAGTGTTTTATGCAGGCCTTATAAATCTTGTCCTTCTACCTTTTTTTTTATTAGAGCCAACCTTGCCCCTTCCACAATACCAATGGCTCCATTGCCTCCTCCTTTGTTTCACCATTGCTGCGACCACTCTTAATATCACTGTAAGCATGCCCTCCTTTACTGCCTTGAACCCTGTTCCACCTCCATTCTAGAGAGGAGGGTACAGTTACATTACCTCATGTACACCTTAGGGCTTAGGTGCCTAGGTGTTAAGGTAGTCGGCAAGTATGTCATCTTTCCTTACCGTTTGATTACTTCACTCCTGCATGTTTGGAACACTCTTTAAGTATTGGGAAAAATGCTGCAATAGTCTGATAAACATTTTGGCAACTCTCAGCTTATAGTGCTGCTGGGAGAAAAGAATTCTGATTCATCAATTTGTCATTGTATGTACAAGAGTGGTTCTTATGATTGTCAAGACCAGCGTGACACCTTGGGTGTTCAACATTTAAATGATATTTTGAGGATTTCTGTAATACTATCACATGATCTTTTCTTATTAGCTACAGTAGTCTAAAGCATTGTAACTATACTAGGCAGGATCAACTGGAAAATGGCTCAGCTCAAGCTAATCAAAACGACCCTAGCACGATTGCCAGTGAAGAAGATGATATATTTATGGGGTTAGATGATGTCCCAGGTAAGTGGATCCTTCACTGAGTGAGCTTACATGGAATGTCATGGAGCTAAGAACATTTGTTTAACCTTGTTTAAATTTCCAGCGGAGTCAAGGACAACTCTGGATAACAATGTCAATCGAGATGATTTACAAAGAAAAGTTGTGAGGCCACCAGCAAATCTACTGGTGTTTGAAGGGGACTGTCTGGATAGTGAAGCGAGTGAGCTAGACACATATTTGGTATACATTCTATCCCCTTTATTTCAACTGCAAAATTGGCCAATTTTTACTTCCATACTGAAATAGTTGTAGTTATTTATGTATTGCAGTTAGCAACATGTGATTTTTATGGAGATTTCCTTCTGCTGGATCCTTGTGATGCACCAGCTGTTTTTGACTTTCTGCAAGGTAAACATTCTGGTAAAGAAAATAGTGTGGCTCATCAAGGCAGTTCAGCACCTTCTAAAAGCCGAGCCAATGTTTTCACTTCCCCAAATGCAAGATCAGCGGGCACAGGTCGTAAATTGTCTGCTGGAAAAGTCTTAGCAGGTCTAGATCCAACCCAGAAGAATCCTGACCAATCTTCAACTCAAGAAACCACTCCAGATGACGACCATTGGTCTGATCCTGTTGAATCTAGCTTTGATGATGATGTTGGAATGCCTCACCCAGCTGATATAGAGGATCCTGTTGGAGATTATTCTGATGATGAGGATCCATGGAAACCTTTGAATCCACATGAACCTGGCAACCTAAAGATTCGGCCTTACCGAAGAGGTACAGGAAGCTGTTCTTTATGGATATATCTATTTTGTTTAGTGCCTTGTAAAGCTATTTTGATGACCTATGAATTGAACTGTCTTTACTGATCTGTTTTGGAGCAGTGAAAGGTTCTCCACGGGTGGTTATTGGCACTTTGAAAAAGAAAACTGTCATATTTTTATTTCCTATGGCAAAGATGGATGGCGTCATCATACCTGAACATGCTAAATCTTTTGAAGCACAGCAGTCTCAGCAGGAGGAACATTATGGTTCCCAATCACCCCCTCGTTTTGAAAAGGTACTCAGCAATCAGCATTGTTACAGTGTCCATGTAAATTAGGCATGTCTAATCTTTTGATTTGACTTATTTAATTTATATCTTTTAACCATCCAACATGCAGTTTTTGAGATCATTTGAATTTGGAGAAGAAAATCCCAATGTGTTTGGCGATTTGAAAGATGACGATGGATCAAATACTGGCCTTAATTTTGATAATGATGATCCAGACATGCCAAATGACATAGATGTTGATCCTGATGTTCCAACATATCCTGACGAGGTTTATTTAATTGACATTTTTGTTTGCTGGTTCCTGTGTTTAGCTATCCAACATTTGGGTAGTTTTTCATTTTTTATCTTTCCTCTGTTCAGACTATTGCTCCAACTCCCAATGGTACACAGGATGACATAGATACACATGCAAGCCTCGATGACTTGTGTCGGTCACATCTGGTGAGTATTTTAACGGTTCTATAGTCCATTACTCCATTTACATCTATGTCTTGTTCGGTTACAAGCATCTTGGTGCCCTATAAGTCAATATGTTGGCTAAATATGGGCCTGCTTGGATCGGATCCAAAATTTGCCCTGCCAAAACTGGGGTAAACCAAAACTAGGGCATGCCAATTTTGGTTGCTAAAACCTTGGCAAGAAATCTGGTACCTAACACATACAATTATATAAGAACCATAGTTTGCATGCCAATTTTGATTGGTTTGATGCCAAAACATATATGCCAAGGTCCATGATTCAGTACCTAACACATACAATTATATAAGAACCATAGTTTACATAATAGATTACGTCCTGATAACATATTACTATATTCTGTAGATGTCCAGTTCATCATATACACCCATCTTCATCCTAAGGACACCACAACATAATATGCATTGTGCTAAAACAGTACCATGAGGTAATGAACTCCTAACCATATACAAGTCCTTGTTTACTTCCAAAAATTTTTGCAAAATAGGAATAGTAGCACTTTCGTTTGTATTTGACAAATATTGTCCAATTATGGACTAATTAGGCTCAAAAGATTCGTCTCGTCAATTCTGACCAAACTGTGCAATTAGTTTTTATTTTCATCTATATTTAATACTCCATGCATATGTCTAAAGATTCGATGTGACGGGGAATCTGAAAAATTTTGCAAAATTTTTGGGGAACTAAACAAGGCCATTATGCTGACAACCTGAAGCACGTCCAAAAAAACCCAAAATAGCACAAGCTTAGTCAGTGCATCCATATGTTTGCCACCTGAAGCATGGCCAAAATACCACAAGTTTCAGCATCCATAGACATAGAATACCTTCAGGAATTTTTAGTCCATTTGGACAAGAAAGGGCATCTTGCAGCACGAGAGAATCATGAGCAGATCCCTCCCACCCTGCTAGGACATAAGTGTAGGTCGAAGTTGACAACTGCTAGGACATTTTGTGTGGGGTATGACTTGCATCCCCTAATCCTATCCACAGATTTAGCAGGCACACATGCCTTGATGTGAGTGACATCTAGTGCCCCTATACAACCCTATGTACAGAGACAAACATGTGTCACAAGACTTGTATCTAAAATTGCATATAAAAAGTAGGCAAAATTTGCTATTGGACATGCCAAGTGATGGCTCTTTGCTGGCGGACACCTATTTTCGAGTGATTTCTAAAAGACACTCTAGTTGTTGACAAATTGGTTGGTGGACACCGTGCCTAACAAAATACTTTTATAAAATAGATATAAAATCATATAAGTGTCCTAAAATTGTACCATAAAATCTTCTAGACTGTACATGATGAGAATCACATAGTAAAATATTGTTTTGCACTGAAAATGATTATTTTGCCTCTTCATAAATAACAAAGTTAATCATGGTTATTTTGTTCATGTATTTGTAGGACACTAAAAATCTTGGAAAAATCATTGAATACATACATCAGC
Organism: Sorghum bicolor; assembly: GCF_000003195.3. NCBI lineage: Eukaryota > Viridiplantae > Streptophyta > Magnoliopsida > Poales > Poaceae > Sorghum > Sorghum bicolor. The sequence goes on along the minus strand of NC_012870.2, from coordinate 27,286,205 downwards.
AAATCATGACTATGCTAAAAATATCAGCTCAAAATAATAAAGTTCATAATGATATGTTTAGCATAATTGAGTTATAGATTTATCTCATGTTAAGCTTAATTGATACATGAAACTTTATTATTTTGAGTTGATATTTTTAGCATAGCCATGATTTGGTGATGTACGCAATCTATGATTTTTCCAAGATTTTTAGTGTCCTGCAAATACATGAACAAATTAACCATGGTTAACTTTGTTTATTTATGAAGAGAGGCAAAATAGTCATTTTTAGTGCAAAATAATATTTTACTGTGGTTCTCATCATGTAAAGTCTAGAAGATTTTATGGTATAATTTTGAGGCACTTATATGATTTTATATCTATTTTATAAAAGTATTTTGTTAGGCACGGTGTCCACTAACCAATTTGTCAAGAACTAGAGTGTCTTTCAGAAATTGCTCAAAAATAGGTGTCCGCTAGCAAAGTGCCATCACTTGGCATGTCCAACAGCAAATTTTACCTAAAAAGTATATCGCTTGCACTATTGAGAGTTACCTCAGAATATGGATAGAATCTGTTAGGGCTCGAGCATCTCCAGCAGTCCCCCAATACCACCCCTCATTCCCATAAAACTGTCATATTGGGGGAGATGTGCTACTTTTTCTTCTCCAGCAGTCCCCCAATACCTCTCCCTTTTCTTGGTGGCCACCAATATTTCCCTCATCTCCCCTCAAAGAAAGGGGAGATACAACTCCCCCAACACCATGGGGACCATCCTAACTACCATTTTTCAGTCATATTTGCTCTTACACTCCTGTGGGACTGACCTTTCATATGGGTATTGGGGGAGATATATTGGGGTACTGCTGCAGCATCTCCCCCAATAAATCTAGAAAGTGATATTGGGCTACCCCAATACTATCTTATTGGGAGAGTTGTATTGGGGGACTGCTGGAGATGCTCTTGTGATCTTTGGGTGTGTGGATGTAGATCTCACATAAATTAGCTCAGGAGCTAACTTTACAATGGCACGCAGGACGGCATTAAAGTATGTACTCACTGTCCATCCCGATCTCCACATTGCAATTGCTACAGAGGAATGTGTGTGGTATTGCCCAACAATCTTCAAAAAACATTGTCAGCTGCTCTACAGAAACATGAAGTGTGTCAACTAATAGACCCCTCTCCCTAAGCCGAGCACAAAGCTTGTAGAATACAGGCCGGGACATCCTGAGCTCACGCATACATGTTCTGTCTGAGGTATCAATCAACCTAATTAGCTCACTACTATGCCATATATCCCTCTGCGCAAGTGGAGCATATACTTTATGCGTTTGGCTGTACTCTTGTGATTTTTGTTCCTCCACCACAAGGCCAACAGTAGAACAAGAAAAGCTATTGACTTTTGCCTCCACATACAGGAACAGAGGAATTTTTGCTGAATATTGCCTATCAAGGTGTAGGTGTGTAGGCAATGTGCAGTTGTGCACAAACAAAAAAATGAAAAATAAAATGCAAAGCATGTATCAGCAGCCAGTAAATAAAATACCTTTTGATATCCACAAGTATGAATGGCAAAGGAAGAAGTTGTACATGTTATGTATAATAGGCTTAGTAGCCAATAAATTAAATTAGTTTGATGAACAGGCTGTTTTAACTGAAACTAACATGTGCAGCTAAACTAAAGTGATTTGAACTAATGCACACTATCATGGAGCATCAAACAATTGTAGCTATATCTGGATTTTTTTAATGGGCAAGGTGAAGTGTTTAACCATCATAAATAATGCTGAACTGTAACAGAGGGATATTCAATGGGGTTATGCAGTTGGGAATCTGAGAAACAACAACTACAATCGTAGTAGCTTGTTGTAAACCTATAGCTATGCAGAGACTCAGAGAGAGACCAAAGGAGCTCGATTTGAAAGATTTTACCTCCAGGAGTGGACCAACGGATCTAGCTGGGGCGATCGTGTTCTGGTACGTTTTTGTCTGCACTTCGTTGCAGCAGATCTGTAAATGGATGATACATTAGAAATTCATACCTACATGAGGATTGAAGGAGGAAAACACATGCTAGTAGGAATAGATGGATTAATCGGAGATGAGAGGCCACCAGATGAGGGGAGATGCTCCTTGTTCCCCAACGGATTAAGGGATCTGTTATGAAGGTAGGGATGGAAGGATATGTCCCTTTAATCTGCAACACGAACAAGTGATGGACTGGTGGAGCTTTGGGGCTTGCACAGGCGACGGAGGAGATAAGTGACGGTGGCCGTGAAAAGTGACGATGGAGAAGGAGAGGATTAGAGGGAAGTGGTGGCTGCTGTGTTGGGAGGGTGATACTGCAAAATAACAGGTGAGGGCAATAGGAGTGCAGAAGGCAGCTAAAGTATTGGCGCTGGACGCCTTGTGTCTGCCGCTGATTCAACTAGAAGGTTCGGCGCGCCAATTTTTTGGTTTGAAACCAAACAACCGCCCAAGTTTTGGGACTGCCATAACTTTGGCTGGGCAGATTTTGGAGGGCATCCAAGCAGGCCCTATATATTAGGTGTAAGCATGTCAAAACATGCTAGGATAAACCTTATTATAATAGATTATTGCTGCATTGGACAAAATTGCTTGTAGGATTAGTTGCAATATCTTCCCAACAATTCTGATATTGGATATTGCATCTGTCATGTGTTGGGTTTTACAGACAAGTTTCTGGAAGTGTCAGGAGGAACTGACTGATTAGTAAATTCCCATGCAACAATCTGTGGCGGTAAAATTGTTTAAATAAAATATTATGCTGGTATATTTAATGTGCTTCCACCTTTCATATGCAGTGATTAAGGACTTAAGGCATGCTGTTTTTGCCATATGGTTGTTTCTCCCATATAGATGATCAATGTTGTTACTGCCTGAACAATGAGATGCATGTGCGTCTCAGCTGAATATTTCAGATATTGAGTTAGATTCTTAGTCGTAGGTCACTTTTTATTTCCTTTAGCGTAACAAGCTCTTTTGTTTATGGTGCCGCCTAAGCCCTTTTCTGGCTTGAACGTGGGTGTGATCGCACTTTCTATCCACTTAATGAAATATACATGTTCAGGCGCACTTGTGAAAAAACCACCTAAAGTGTTAATGACATGAATGTTAAAGCAAAGCTCTACTAACTTAGCTATATTACACATCCACCCACACACATAAAATCCTCAAAACTCACCTGGAGGTGATGCTTCAAAGCTTTTATGTGATTGGAAACTTCATTTTGCCTGCTGGTTTCTAGAATCCAAATTGCAAGTGCAAACTTTAATTTTCAGTTGTGTCCTGAATTTGCCTTTTCTCTTGAACTTCCAAAACTGACAGATAATTCTTCATACAGAATGCTCTCCTTGCCAGCATCGCTGAGGTTGAAAAGCAGAGTGAGATGGATGCTCGAGTTTCAACATGGAAAGAAAGAATTGAGGATGCCTTGGAAGAGCAGGTTTGTTGCTGGCTTTGAACTGCTTACAATTTTGCATCTATGAACTTGTTTAGCGCTCACCCCTACATCCATGTCTTGTCAGGATAAAAACCCACCTTTTGATATCGGTTCATATGGGGAGCAAATCCTTGACACACTTTCATCAAGAACTGACAATACAGGAACTGCATCTTTTAGTGAGATTGTCAGTGGTAGACCAAAGTATGAGGTTGCCAGAACATTCTCTGCCCTTCTCCAGCTGGTAAACTTTCCTTTTCTCCCAGTTTCATAATCTGGTCATCTGGTGCAACCCCAAGGAATTTTTTTAGCCACGTGAATGTTACAGGTAAACGGCAGAAGTGTTGATCTGGACAAAGGACAAGCCATGAATGAGTTGGTGTGTTACACAGCAGAGAATCCATTCCATGTAAAGCTCATTGGTCCCAACCGGAGGCCAGAAATGGAGGCACGCTTTGCTCGGAAGAGAGTCAAATCCCCACTGCAAAATGCAGGCAAAGGTGGTGAGTCCTCCCTGACACAGCATGAGTGCCCCAAGAAGCCGTTGCATAGAAATGGCAAGAGTCCAGTCAAGACAGCGACCAGGCTGACTCCAGATGGAAAGCGAAGGCGAAGGTCAGCTGCTCACCTAATGCAGCCGATCAATCTGGAAGGCAGCGGATGAACGCCAACGGGAAACTAACTCATGGGCATCTAGAGGCTGATTCTTCTAATTGTTGACTTCAGTGGCGGCTTCATAGGCAGGATAGGCTGTGACCTGACTTAGGCGTAGCTAGCGGGTGTACATGTACAATAGTTCATTGTGCTGTTTTGTATGTATTGGTATCAGCTCTCAAGTGTAATGCTAACAGGTAGGGATGAAAACGGATCGGATACGGACGGATATTACTGATATCATATTTGTTTTCATATTTATGGTCGGATTCGGATTCGAATACAGATAATATCAACCATGTCGGATAAGATATGATTGGATATCGACATCACAAATATACGATTTAAGTATTCGGATACGGATACGGTATCGGATGTTGAATATTCGGACTAGGATACGGACAGATCTAAACCCCTCTAAACGAATTCGGTCTCGAATACGGTCGGAAAATATCCGTACCGTTTTCATCCCTACTAACAGGGCAAGCAAGAATTGTTGGACGGACTTGCCCTTTTATAGCGGTACGACATTGGTAGATTCATTTCTAATTCAATAAACTAGCGAGATGCCAAGTCTATTGTATGCTAGTTGCTGGTGCTTTTATTGTTCTTAAAACTGCATGGTTCAACACTACAATCGATGTTCACTGCAATTTCAGATTTACTAGAAAAACCGCGCAGGAACTGTTCTGACAGTGCGCAATGGATGCACTCGTTGTACTAATATTCAGGGATTGCATGAGGAAATAGAGTTAATATAAACCAAGCCAAATCACCTGGGATTTAGGATAAATAGGTGAAGTGTTGATATGACAATGCAAAACAATGTCGTCGAAGCAAGCTAGTGGAAAAATCGTTATCGGTGACAATATTGTAGTGGTGCATAGTTCTTATAGGCTAGTCTTATGATGTCGAAAACACGTATTCCATTCGTGCAATGGATAAGCACCTGGATATCCATCTTTCAGTAAGTGTCCTGCTACTATTGTTGTCTAGAGCTTATAGCAGTTATATACACCTGCTTACAAATTGTAGAAAAGCTCTTCGAAACATAACAGTTTGCTAAGTTCTTGCTAATTTTTACATATTTTTAAGCTAAGCTTAGCCTCTTAGAGTCTTAGTAGCATATACTTTATTTGACTGATAAGCTATGGCAGAATTGTTGTAAGAAAAAAACACTGCTGGATGGCTGGCAGATTCGGCTGATAAGCTCAAACGAGCGGATTCGGCAGATTCTTTTTTTGAGACAATGTGAGCAAAAGAGTAATTGTGCCTTGTGATTTTCTTGATTTATCTAAAACATGTAGGTTCCCGAAAGATTGAAGAGAGGATTCTTTTTTGAGACAATGTGAGCCTTGAAAATAAGTTGATATCATAAAATTTCATACCTTAATGCTTTCCTCTTCCTTGTAGTCTTTTCCCCTCTGTCATCTTCATTGTCATCGCTGATTTCCTGCATATAATTAGATTGTATTTTTAAAAATTTGGAGAAAGTTTCAATGCCATGCTTGGGTCAATTTATTCTTGCTCTTTAGTTTTTGTACCAGAAAACCCGGGTACAACATTGTCGTGATATCTTTAATAACCTATGTTTTTTTATCGGATACAATTTGGACGTATACAATCCACACACTTCACACTCATATCATATGCACACACAAGTGTGTGCTTCTATACATATACAAAGAAGAGATTGAGAGGTGTCAGGTTGAGAGTGTGGAAGCTCAAGGTAGCTCTATTGTCTATAGGAATAAATTCGACTTTTCATCCCTCTATTGTCTGTTGTTTATATTGCTCTGCCCGCCCCTCACAGGAACATGTATGATTTGCACAAATTATGTCGATATGTATGGGTATATATAGTCTAGCAATTTTGATATTGAAATATACTATGGCTGACTCATAGGTTGCAAATTATTTAGTACTCTTTCCTTCTCGCTCGCGAACCCATTCATCCCTTCCGCCTCTTCCACCTGCCGCGACGTGTGCGTCTCCCTCGGTCCCTCCTCCCAGTACCTCCACGAATTGAATGCAGGGCCCTGGTGAGGGGGGCTATTGGGGTCCGGCCGTTCGGACCGAGTCCGTCGTCCGGTGGACTCCCACCGAATTTTTCCAGATGTTTGCAGATAGATTTTCTCGCCTAGCGCCAAGAGTAGTACGCGACAGGTTTTGGCTCAGTGCGTGGGTGTATATTTCTAGGCTGACCCACGCTCATCAAATCCCACATCACCTGAGGTGGCGCATACAAATAGTTTTCAGCGGATTTAAAAAAGTCATAACTTTTATACTAACCATTCAAATTAAATTCTGATTACACCAACGGTTTTGTTACAATAAATCCTTCAAAATAAGATCCCACATGGATATATTTAGATAATATTTTATTAACGAATATTTATCATATGAAGATAGAACATTATTGAGCAGAGATGATGTTCTAGGTTTATAGAAACAATGTTTTGTCTTCAATAAAAAATGTTCTCAGTTTAGAACAATAATATTCTAGTTTAGATTCATGATAATATGATATAAATATATATATATAGACAGATAACATAAATAAATAACAATAAAATTATGAGTAAAGCATAAGAGAAAACATAATAAAGAAAAATTAAAAAGAATATACACGTCCTAAAATAGACTATAGAATATCACATATACTAAGTGGACAACACTAAATACATTATAAAATATCACTAAATATATTATAGAACATTGTATATATATTATATGAACATCACTATATATATCATAAAACATCATATGTATATTGTGCAAACATAGAAAACATAATAGAACATCACATATGTACTGCAAGAACAACATTAAATAAACCATAGACACAACTAAATACATAATAGAACATAAGTGAACATCACTAAATATACCGTAGAACATCACATATATAATAAGTAAACACCACTAGATACACAAAAAACGTAATAGAACACCACATGTATTCTACATGAACATCACGAAATACATCATAGAACACCATTATATACGACGTGAACATCACATGTATACTGCACGGACATCACAAAAAATATCATAAAACATCACATCTATACCACGTGGACATAAAAACATCATAGAATATCATATTTATAACATGTGAACATCATAAAAAGTATCATAAAATATCAAATTTATATTACAGGAACATCGTAAAAACATCACAAGACATGACATTATATACCACATGAACATAAAAAAACATCATAAAACATAACTGTATACTATATAAACATCTCATGAAATATAGAATATAAAAAGCAGAATATAAATTAAAATTAATCAATTCTAGTAACAACAATAATAATATAAAAATAGAAAAATAGCAAAGAAGAGAAAATAAACATTAAACATGAATAACAAATGATAAATATATAGAAAAATAAGAAATAAATATGTATATGAAAAATAAAATAATTAATTAGTCTAAAATAACACGGAATAAAAATAAGGAAAGAAAAACAAAATATAAGAAATGAAAAAGGAAACTAATGAACAGCTTACTAAGAGTTAATTACGTAAAAATTCTTCTAAAAATACCGAATCCAATCATTGCATAAAAATTCGTATCGCACATGTGTTGGAGACATAGAAAAATAGAATATGATATAATAATGAAAAACAACATGAAACAAAAAGTAGAAGATAAAGTGAAGAAAAGAAATAAAAGTAATAAGAAAAAAGAAATGAAAAGAAAAAGAAATAAAAGAAACATACAAAATATAAAACAAAGGGAAAAGAATAATAAAAAAGTATGTAAAACACAAAATAATAAAAAATAAGCATGAAAATAAAAAAGAGAAATAAAAAAGAAAACAAAACAAAACAAAAAGAAAATAAAAGGAAAAGGGAAAGAAAGAATAAGAGGAATAAGTAGCAGCCGATTCCTGCGCTCCAAGGATCCCGTGCTCGTTTCGATTCTGCTCCTATGGTGGGCTCAGTCCGTAACGCAGGAAATATCGGACGAAGGCTCCTGTCCTAACGTTCGGACGGAAAAAATTCTGCTGGTGAGGTGGTCCGCAGCAACACCAGAGCCGTGAAGACGATACTGAACCCCGCCCCGTGGACAGATATGTTAAGGCGGCAGCTCGTTCCTGGCTCCGGCCAAGCAAATCAGTGCGTTTCTCCAACAGGTTCTCCACGAATTCCTTTCATTTGTATGTAGGTGAGCATACAAGATTACATATACAATGTATGTATAAAATATGAAGAACCCAGCCAATAATGAGAATATGCTATTCTTCTTAATTGTTTCCTAGCAATGAGTACAATTTACCCATGCAACTTCTAAAATTTAGCAAATATGCAAACATGTAGGGGCGCGGAACCTAGTGGAGGAAAAACTGGGCTCCCGCCCCCCCCTTCCTGCCGCAAAACACTGAAGACCCATGAAAGGGCTATGAAGCAACCATAACTAACTATCGAAGCAACCAGTATACTCATTTCTTTAAAAACAAGCTAGCATAACAATCCTAAGAAACAACCAGTATACTCTCTCTATCTCTCTCTCTCTCTCTCTCTATATATATATATATATATATATATATATATATATATATATATATATATATATATATATATATATATATATATATATATATATATATATAGCTGGCTACAAAATAACTTATTCTGTAGCCACATTGAGTTACGATAATTATTATGTTAATTTACGAGATTATAATAACTCCATACTAAGTGATTTACTATAACGTTATGGTAAATATCTCCATGTGTTATAGTAACCCAACTATCGTAAATATGTATTGATATTATCATAAATTAGTATATAAAATTATCATAAATGGAGGTGGCTATAGAATAACATATTTTGTAGCTGGCTACTGAATATACTCTCCCTATATATATAGGGAAATTCCTTTCTACACGTACGTGTAGTTACTCTTATCTTCAATAAACTACATTGTGTATGTATTCATACTTGTTTATCGGTTTGAGTATGCTTATATACTCATATTAAGATACTCTAGATCTTACCACGCGAAAATTTTTCAAAAAAAATTATATTTTAAATATATTACTAAAATACTACTACTATATCATATACAATATAAGTATAACCATATACTCTATGTATGTATGCATACTTAACATACATATCACTCTAGATGGTCTAGTATGATCATATACTTTGTCTATATACATTTCGTCCGGTCATATACACCTTATATATATATATATATATATATATTACTCTCTGAAATGAAGTGTATTGGCACCGTAAATCAGCACATGCTAATAGGGATCTGGCTGATTAGTGTAGCAAAAGGAAATTCTTATTACCCAACTGATTGATGCATCATCTGTCTGCGAGCAGCAGCTGAACAACGTCGTACTGTACAAAGAATTATGCTATCTTGGAGATATTCAAATAAACTCCCAACCGAAATGGACGAATTTCGAGAAAATTCGGTCCAATTTTAAACACAATTCGGTGAAATTTCAAGATTTAAAAAGTAAAATTTGTTTTGGACCTCACCGAAATGGATGAAATGCGCTGAAATTCCACCTGTCTTGGTCGAATCCCAGATCCTTGGTCCTCTCAACGTTAACGTGTGCACTGTTGCTGCGACACACATGGACGAACGCGAGTGCCAACGCCGGGAAATGCTCGTGGCTGGCTGGAGCGGCGGCCCAATCGATCGGTGACATGCGACGACGCGACGCGGATCTGGTAAACGGTCGGGAGCGAGGGGAGGAGGACGCGTGTGCGCCGCTCCTGACCCTCGGGCGGACGGCCCCTATTTATACGTCGTCGCCCCCCCAACGTGAATTTGGTACAACCGGCGGCAGGTACCCACCCTGATCCAACGGAGGGAGGGACGGGTATGGTGCTTGAGATTGGTGAAGGCAAAAGTGAAAGGTCATAGGACGTGGCACCGGAAACAGTTAATAACGCCAACGTGGAACTTGCATGGACACTGGATGGTAGGAAACGGGGCAGAGAATGGGGGGTCTCCAGCGAAAGTAGGTGTGGAATTGAATGCGACAGACAACTCCTTCCGGCATACGATTCCGGCCTATGTAAGTTGGCGGACAATGGCGTCCCTGAAGGAAGTTGAGTGGATGGGGACGCGCAGAGAGGCACCATGCTGGAAGTTCAAAATGTATTAGGTCCAAGTTCCTCGCCTACGGCAGCAACTGAACCCGGCCTTATGCGAGTTCCATCAGAGAGCATGCTTACCCATGGAATGGATTCCGGTGGGAATGGGCTGCCGGCTGGTGATGCAGCGGTGGCGGAGGGTGAGGTTCATGCTATTGCCGAAGCATCCAACCACCTGGTAACTTCTTATACATCCAAGAAGAGGTACGTTGCCGTAACGAAAACTCTAGTGTTTTCAGTGCGAATGAGTTCGTGCAATAAGAGAATGGTAGGGAACATATGTAGAGACCTAGTAAAAATTCAGTCAGACATAGAATCGCTATGCAGTGGATTAGTATGTTCATTCCAAATCTGTGAAGGAACAGCCAGAGAAGTGTTACAACACTACAAGAAAGGTGGGATATTGGGACTCGTGAATTGCATATTTGATCAGAAATAAGATAATTACTTTGATAAAACCAGGAAGAGGGGGAGGTTAGGTCCAGACGCCAAGATTTCGCCATCCGATGAAAGCACGATTCCAAGAGCAATACGAACATTTAAGGACCGCGAGGGACAACACATAGTCTTTCCATATGAAGGCACAAGGTTCAACTCGTTTGAAGAAGGGAAGGAATTTTACAACCTCTACTCTTGGGAGGTGGGATTTGGCATTCGAACTTCGCGTGGAAGGCGGAACGATAATGATTACATTACAAAGAAGAACATCTGATGTTCGTGCGAGGTGAGTATGTAGTTAATTTGAATTCTGCACATGATGAAACTTGTAGAGGGAATTCATGGTCCAACCATCCGATTCGTGTGTGTGCAGGGGAAGAGTAGGAATCCAGAAGCAACGTCATGCAGGACTGGATGCAAGGCAATGATTAGGCTTCTATGGTTGGGTGACCACAGCTAGTATATTAATAGGAGCATAACAGATCACAATCCCAGCTTGTCATTGAGCTGTGGTGAGAAAAAACAATGGAACTCCCATAGTGAAATTGACCCACGGACCAAAGATTTCATACGGAGGCTAAGGGAGAACAATGTGAGCGCCGGGAGAGTATGCAACATACTAGGGGAAGCTAATGGTAGAGTGGGGATGCCAGTGCGGAGAGAAGTGATTAGGTCCGTGTGCGCTAAGCTGGCACAAGAAAACATAAGAGATGACCTGGCGAAGACAATGAAAATACTGGGAAAGAGACCGACAAGGATATGGAAGTGAGGTTCAAGATAGGGGGGATAAGAGGATCATGCACATGTTGTGGTGCACGGGGAAGAACAGGGAGAGCTACAAGCATTTCGGGGACACCATCACATTCAACACCACATATCGCACAAACCTATACAACCTGTCATTCGGCCTTTTCGTCAGAGTAAACAACCATTTCCAATCAATCATATTTGGTGGCGTATTGCTAACATCAGAGAAAATTGAAGACTTCGAATGGGCTTTTGCGAACTTTGTGCAGATAATGGACGGAAAGCAACCCTCAATGATGCTAACAGGTGATTGCATACCAAATGCACCCGATTCTATTTAGGTGTACACCAGGGCTCCTTATGATTTCATGTTGCTTTTGAATGAACTAAAGATTAATTCATGTTCTCCTTGTTAATTCTGTGTTGTTGTTCACAGATCAATGTCAGGCTATGGCAGCGGCGATTAGGACAACGATGAAGGAAACTAGGCACCGATGGTGCAAATGGCATGTCCTGAGAAAAGCAAAGCTGTGGTTGGGTAATGTGTACACAAAAAATGTGGCGTTTAAACGGGAATTCCACAAGCTAGTGACTGAGGAAGTGTCAGCCATGAAGTTTGAGAGGAGGTGGAGACAGCTCGTGAGGAAATACAAGCTTGAGAAGAACATATTCCTGAAGCGAATATATGCGAAGAGGGGAATGTGGGCGAGGCCTTACTTCATGAATGTCTTTTGCGCTGGCATGACAAGCACACATCAGAGGAGTGAAAGTGCTAACCACATGCTCAAACAATTCATCCAACGCTCCTCGCCAATGTACTTATTTGTCAGAAAGCTCAATGAATTCCAAAATGACCGCATTGAGTAGGAACAGAAAGAGATACACATTACAAAACAGATACAAACCTCCCGAATACAACAGATGAATACAGAAGACTGTAAATATTACTAGTAAAATGATGTTATAACAGTTTGAATTTGTTGCAGGTCTAGAGGAAACACAGGATTGGGGTGCCGATAGGAAGGCATGCCGAGGAAATTTACACTAGAACTATGTATGAACGGTTCTACAACGAGCTATACCAGGCAGGGGGTACAAGATAACGGAGACGAGCGTGGCAAAGAGTATGTTTTAGTGCACTACAAAGAAGCAGGAATGGCTGATGAACGTGGATTCATGGTCACATATGACGACCCCTACACAATAAACTGCACGTGCGGGTTGTACGGCCATGTTGGGATGTTGTGCCGCCATGCACTTAAGGTACATAGCGAGAGACGAAAATATGAGACATACATAACGAATGCACAACCCTATCGTTAACACTGTTGTCTGGTGTGTGCAGGTCTTGATGCACTTGGATGTTGCAGAGGTGCCCATAGGGAACATACTGGCCCATTGGAGAAAGGACGTGGTGGACGTAGGAGTTGAAGCCACAACGGCCATTGATGATGCAAACACGAAAGAGACTACCGAGTACATCTAGAAGAGACTAATGCTGAAACGGGTCTTGGACGCTCCTGGTGTGGAAAGGTCTTTAAATGATGTGGGTCTCTCGGAGGCAATGAACGCACTTGACATACTAATTTCAGTAAACACAGCGCCTAAAGAAGGAACGACCAGCCTATCAAGAGGGTTACTAGCCAATGAAGACGGCGGGCCGACAAGTTGCCCACCAAGGCTGGCTACAAAGGGTCATCCGCAAAACACAAGCCTGAAGTCCTATGAAACTGCTAGGAAACGGAAGAACAAGACTAGGTGCTCAGAGCTAAGTAGCGGAGAGATGAACAGTACTGCAGATGAGAACCCTAGGGGGGCAAAGACAAGGGAACTGCGTGAGTTAATGCATGGAGTTTGAGTTCCAGTGGATGTAAACTATATTATTAGGGTTACAAATGAACTAGAATGTGTCGTTGGTTCATTATATTAGTTGGCAACTGGGGATTCGAGTGATAATGCTTTGTGACAAATTGCATATAGGTACCATAGAGTGGTAAAAAACGGTGGTGTCGAAAATTATCAACAAGACACTGACACACTGAAAGTTGCTTGCATAGTGAAGGATAGAATAAAAATAACATGGGAAAAGAAGAAAAGGACACTAAGAAAGCGAAGGTTTTTCATTTTGGTAGCAACAGAACGAACTAGTACATGTCGACGGTGAACGGCAAGGCCGGTGCCTAGTGTATGGCGACAAGGTGGATGAGCATAGCAACCGGCACAACAATGGCAGCAATTAGGAAAACAATTCCGGCTCCGAAGAAAAAAAATCCCGGACATAAGTATGTCGTTGCGTGGAGAAGCGTCAACGCGTCCCTTTCATTCACAGGGTGCATCTTTGGTGCCGGGGATCTGATGATTCATACCAATGAAGGGATCATCTGTCCCGGTGTTCCGTGGACCCAGATTGCTACCACCTTGAACAGCGTCAGAACTGGTTGGATTAATGCCCCGGTCAAGATGCTTCTCGTACCCGGATTGGAAGAAGCTAGGGCATGACGATAGGTCCTATAAGCAGAAAAAAGAAGACAAATCATGTGTCAAAACTACAGGAAAGAAACGTGGGTTTACGTCCTTAGCAGTTTCTGTAGATCTGCCTAAATATATACCATTGGTTTGAGGAACATACCTTCGCTCTATTCCTAGGGCACTTGAAACGCTTCCTAGAATTTTTCGTCCATTTGCAAGTCAAAGCTATGATTGTGATGTCCTTGCAATGTAGACATAGTACTAGAGGGAGACCAGTGACAGGATCGACCGGATCAGGTCCCAGACAACTAAGAGTGGCGGTGTTCGAAGTCGCTGATAAATCGTCAGCCATTGTACCTACAAACAAAAGATTAAAGATGAAGAATACGAGACTTCCTTCAGGAAGACTACGGATTGCTTTGTGAAACAATTATAATCTGTGACCACGACAAACAAATCGGATGATGGTGACCCCTTAGAACTAGACACTCGTGGTGGGGTGGTGAGCTCGTCGGCAAAAGCGGTAGCGTGTGTGTTGATTGCGTTGTCAACAGCGGTGGACAAAAGGAGTGGGGTTTTCAAGAGGGGAAGAAGATTGAGTGCCGGCAGTAGTGGAGGGGAAGGAACGAAGAAGGAGAGGCAGGTGTAGTGTAGGGGAAGGAACTCGTTCACACTTATTGGGGGGCAATAAAGGCGTGGTGGATTGTAGATGAACGAATAAATGCAGGTAGGTGCACAAAGGCAAAAATATGCCCTTTAATTCCAGCACACTCGGTCCTTGTTTCAGTTGCCAAAAATTTGGGTTTTTGGGTAATGTATCACTATTGTTTTTTACAGATAATATCTAATCCTGTACTAACTAAACTAAAAAAAGATTTAGCTCGCTGTTTACATGTGAATTGTACAAATATTTTTTGTTTTCCTCTATATTTAATGCACTGTGCATTTGTTGGAAGAGTCGATGTGATGGGCAAACTAATTTTTTTTTTGAAAACTAAACAGGTCCTAAGCACTATAAATTTTTGAATTTGAAACCCATGCATAAATCATTAAATATAGATGTAAATACGAAAAGATTGCAACACGCGTAGATTCTTGTAATCGTGCGGATATTCAAGACTATTTACTACAAGATTGGATAATGTGTGCTACAGTGTAATCATCGAAAAAGTATTTGGAACTGAAAGAGGTGGCATCGGCAAGATAAGATAGCTACATGATGGAAACCCATCCTTTCACGTTTGAATGGGTGCGCAATTAATCTATATCCTAAAACGGATGTAGCAGACCTCGGAAAATAGTATAGGTGGAATACTCTGAAATGTGAATTGGCAACTAAGGAGCTTAGGAATTGCGGTTGCTGGGTTCCATACACAAGGAAAAATAAAGGATGGGAAACATACATGCCAAGTACCAAAGCTGGGTACATCAAGACCCTTAGGACCACATAGTGGTTACAGGCTATTACACAGGATTAATAAGTAGTAGCTTACACGAGATGCAACTCCAAAAGATGCTACCGCTCCGTAAACACAAGATGATACACGGGCTCGGTGAGTCTAGAACAGGCTGTGCTGGCGAGCCATGAAACAACTGGTGCATTCAACACTATTCCATTAGGGGATAACGCCCCTTACGGTTTGACGCCAGTCAGGATTCTAGGGGCGATCAAGCAGCAGCCGGCAGAGGGTACACTTGAAACGGTAATTCATAACCTGAGTTTGGTGGACACAAAAGAGTGGAGGTTAGAATGCATAGTACAAACTGAAACATGTCGTGCCAATGTAAAAGTGGATTCTTTCACCTGTTCATACATGTCGGTGCCAATACGCGCACCGTCGAAGAATAGAGCAAACATAGCAACATAGAACCCTTCAAACCAAATGTAAAGTACAATTATCCAAATATTAGGTGAGATACAACGCCAGTAAGAAATAAACATCTGAGCCCAGGTGTTTGTGCGCAAGTATGACTGAGAGAACGTTGTTTTAGAAGGACTTACTCCAGAGCAAGTGGCCCATTCCAGGAGGTGAGCACGTAGTTCCAATCACACAGCAGCATAATTATTCTATCGTAGCACCCACCAAATGAAATAGAAAGACCCTGGAGCAATTTGTAGGCATGCCCGCTGCGGGATGCAAGGTCTGGGTGCTCAATGTATGTTGGGAACATCAGGTGAAACAAGTGGACAGTTTTGGTGGGGATATGATATGCAAAGCAAAACCATTTGTTGCAATAGCAAACAGGGGCGACCACCTGCGATAGAAACAACGAGAAAGTTGTCTTTGATTCCAAAATAGTAATTTTGCTAGGAATTTGACGGCCAAATGTATGCTAATGTAAGAGACATATAGATAGTCAAGGAGGAAAATATGTGCACGAGAGACTTACCATTTCATATGCGGGGAGCCTATAGTCTAGGTACGAGCGAGAAAAGAAGGAACCCCAAGATGATTGCAAAGTGGAAAACTTGCCTTGGATACAATCGTCCTATGAAAATGAGTTTAATATATGTGAGATGAGGTAAAACACAGAAAATAGATTGATTTCAAAAAACTTGGATCAACATACCGCCCAGCCTACAGGCAGGAAGATACGTTTGAGTGAGAGCGAATTAACAGCATGAATATCAGCATCGAGCTCCATATAAAGAGCCATCAGGCTAGACATAACTTTAGGATAAAATGGTGTCAAATAAATGAATTGCCTCATGACTCCATGCCTAGATAACTTAATGGAAACAGGCTCTGGAAACAACACCCAAACACTGCGATCGATGGTGCATGTAAAGCGTAAGAATTACTAACAATTTAGATCTAGGTGATTTTATGACAATACATCAAATGTAAAAGCCCAAATCAACATCTAATGTAATAGCAAATAGACTCGGATCCTCTTTACCTGTGGATCGATGCCCTGTCATAGATGCCCCTGGTCAAGAGGGTCTGGATCCACCTATCACGCTCTATGTTTAAAATGCGTTGTGCTAGCGTCTGGGGGATTAGTTCAGGTAAATGGGGACCAACAACAGTCTGATGATTTGGATCATCGCCACCATGTCGCAAATCATTGCCTCCGTCTAACGGGGGTAAATTAAGGTCAAAATCTGCAGCAAAAAAACATATTAAGAGGGAGCGATGAAAAGCTAGTGTGGATTCACATGATGAATGATGGGCGGTATTGTGGATGAGTACAATTTGATATTGTCATGCTAAGGTTATTTGGTTTCCTTGCTAATGTAATCGTATCGATAAGTTAATTAAATTGGTAATTGCAGCTGAGTACAATGACATGTCGTTCTAGATGCGCATAACCATGGTAATTAGGAAGGCGGACGTACCGATCACCCTAGGCGCAACTGAAGAGTTGGATGATGCATCCTTCAATGAAGATTCCTGGCTTGTAGTTTTGCTTGACCCAACGTCAGGTTCAAGGCGGGGCAACTTAGAAAGAGAACCCTGATTATACTTGCCACTTTTGGATGTAGGACTGATTGTTGAATCATAGATTGGTCCTCCAGAGAATAATTCTACAGAAGAACCATCTCCAGAGTCCGTAGGGTTGCCTAATGGCAACGAGTACTTTCATGAATTGAGAACAAATGCTGATATTTCATGGAGAATACGGGATGAAGTAAAAAATCCTAAACTCATTTAGGGTGCAGGTAATAACAATCTATAAGATACTCAGTACCTGGAGATGTGGTAAACATGCATTATTGCAAAATAGATAAGTCATGCCAGTAACGATAGAGATTAGTGTACCTAGCATAGGGGTTTGAACTTCAGTTGTGTTGTGAACCGATTTATCAAGGTGATGCATTTCTGTGGATGCACCACAATCGACGGCTGGTACATGTTTCCGCTTCAGACTAGCTGCAAATAAAGGAAAATAGGGGAGCGGGGGGTTAGGGGGCTTAGAATAAACACATATGGACATATGGTGCCTATGTGGGTGCGACAAAAAAAGATTGGGAACCAAGTTTAATTTATGATAACAGGCTACGGGCAACATGTCAGGGGTACCAGCGTCTGCAGATGTAGCACTGGGGACTGCCTCAACGGCATCAACAAGCAACATGTGGGGCAGCTCGGTAGACAACTGACACATGCATTGGATGAGCTGGGAGCATCTAAACTGCCCAAAGGATGAAGGAGGAATGAGTTTTTGGGATCTCAGAAGTTTTAATCTGGCCATGCTAGGCAAGCAAGGATGGCGGCTCATCGAACGCCCTAAATCCCTGTCTGCAAGAGTGCTCAAGGGCAGATATTACCATGACAATGAATTCATGAGGGCCACGAGGAAGAAACGTGCAAGCAGCACTTGGCGGGCTGTCCTGGCTGGGAGGGAGGCCTTGCAACAGGGCCTAATAAAAAGAATTGTGAACGGAGAATCTGCTGATATATGGAGGGATCGATGGATTGTAGACCACTTTGAGGGCCGGCCAATCACGCCAGGGGAGGGCCAAGTGGTTCAGCAAGTTGTTGAGCTCCTAAATGCATCTAGTGCTTGGAATGAGGCACTGATCCGAGAGCTTTTCGTCCCAGTTGACGCCCGTGCCATCCTAAGAATGCCAAGGGCTAGAGGCAATCATGACTTCTGGGCTTGGGGACCCGAGAAGTGTGGCATGTACACTGTTAAATCGGCATACAAACTGCTCATCAAGCTGCGATCTGGGCAAAGGATACTGCTTTCGATCTATGGCAATTATCTCACCCACCTGATCAGAGGGAACCTGCGGCAGTGGCAATGAAGTGGCAGGCTCCGAGTCAAGGCTGGGTGAAGGTGAACACTGACACTGCCTTTTATGAGTCATCCAATAATGGGGCGTCAGCGTGTGTCCTCCGAGGCCACACTGGAAATTTCTATGAAGCGCGTGCTCCTTGGTATGTGCAGGTCCTTGACGCTTGCACTATGGAAGCTATGGCGTGTCGTGATGGCATCAAGATGGCAGTCCAAGCTGGGTTCCAACGAGTACACTTGGAGACTGATTGCCTTGACGTTGTCCAGCTCTGGAAGAGGAGAGGAATACAACGCTCAGTCATTGCCCTGTTCTGGAGAAAATTGTGGAGCTTAGCCAAGGCTTACTAGATTTCTCTTTTTCTTTTGTTAATCGAGTTTGTAATAAAGTAGCCCATGTCTTAGCCAAGCAGGTCTCTGAAACACATAGGCTGGAGAGGTGGCATGTAACTCCAGCATGTGTGGATGATCTTGTAATTCTTGAGGCCTCGGCCAGCTGAGCTTAATACAAGCTAGCAAGTCACAAAAAAACGGCATCAACAAGCATATTCAGGTCATCTCTGTCCGGCTAACTCCGACAGGGTCGCTTGCGCCAACATTCGTGCCAGTAGCATTGCATGCTAGTATGTGGTCATGTGAAACAAATGGAGTGAAAGTTTTGTTACAGTGTGGGTGAAGTCATAAAAAGATGCTACACTAAAACCATGAGATTAGAATAGTATGAGGTATTATGATTCAAAGAGTAGCAGCTTGCAAAAATGTGAGAATCAACGATTTTCTTAACCCCCAATAAAGAATTCATCCTTAGACATGACTCTGACCTTGTGGACAGCTGTGGATCAAGCTGAAAAATGCCATTTTAGGATTTATAATAAGTGTGGTCCCGCCGAATGAGGTTAAGTGAACATACAAGGGATTTACATGATAGTGACTACACAATACACACGCGGAAAAGGTTTGCCCAGAACATAACTCGATATGGCCATACCAAACATTGTGTGTGCATTCATAAAAAGAAGGGAGCAGTAGAAATTACCTGTAGAGATTGAACACTGGCAATGTGCAAACGCTTATGCTGCTTGTCAGAGGAAGCACCGAGCACGGATTTGAGCAAGTTAGCTACAGTGTCGCCAACAATTTGCTTCAATAGAGGAGACTGCAAAAAGAAACAAGACAGTAGAAGTAGGTTAGCATGGCTTGTGTGTGAATTTATGTGCATTGGTCTCGGTGAAGAAGAACAGATTCGTGGATGAAAGGTTTGGACACATACAACAACCTAGATCTGAAAGTCGTTGGAATGCTCGGGCGCAGCAACGTGTGCAGCGATGTGTTTTTCGCCATACAATCCAATCCATTTGGCATCTTCGGGGCCGATCTAAAAGGCAAAAAAGTATTCCAAACAAAAAAATACTAACACGGATTACAAAATGAACCCAACAATGACAGGACCAATGAAAGATGAACACAGACAAATTGGTTTTCTTTATTTAGTAAAGGTTGAAGGGTGGGTTCAGAATGAAGAGCAAACTAACCTGTTGCATGCAACCAATGTATAGCCAAGAACTGAATTGCTTTCGACGGTGTACATCGGCCTTCTCCAGCTTCTCAAATACAGATGAGCCGAAATGCTGGATTTGAGGCCCCTTCGCATCCTAAGTGTTCAGATACAGGTTCATAGTGCAGATGTAGTATATGAACTAACCAGCATTATAAAAAAAGAGGCTCAGTCGGGGGTAGGAAGCGAAGACAAGAAAATAATTATATAGGATGTTACACTAACAAAAAATGATGTTCCTCAAAGATTGCGGGCGTGGCAAACTCACATAGAGAAAAATAGAGCATCCAAAAAGATCCAGTAAAGATGGTGGCCGAGGACTGAAAAGCTGATCCTTGAATAGGCGAGCTCCATCCAGCAGGACCTGTAGCGTGTACTGGGCCCAGTCTAAGTTGATTGGGCCTCCGGGCATTGAGATGGCTCGTAGAAGCTCAAAATCTATGTCAGTGGACCACGGACGCGGGGCAAGGAAATCGCAAGCAACAAGTATCACCACTGAAGTACGGAATGCTGATTCCTCATCCCTAGAAAGAACGCTCTTATGTGCTAGAGACTCTATAACAACCTTCGCCCTCGAAACAGAGCATTCGAGGTTGCGGCTTTTTAATGCCATGATTGTTGCTACATCAGCCATGGTGTCCTCGTAACTTTTGTTTGGTTATAGGGATTGCTGAAAGCTTTTCACCGTGGGGGAAGGAAAAAGCATGACGAACTGTGTGTGCATTGACAGGGATCTGCTTTCCAGATTGAAGAAGGATGGAAGAAGATTCATGATCGAGGATAAGTAGAAGCCAGCCAAAAAGACCCCAGTTGGCCCTGAACTGATGTGGACGAGAATAGATAAACCCAAAGCCAATCTTTTCGATGATAGACCTCTGTGTAGGATAGTGTGCGGTCAGTGCGGCCAAACATTGGATAGCGGAATAGGAATACCTACAGTGGCGGAAATTTGGACGGACGTTGGGAACGAGGTATGTGGATGTGAGTCGGATGCACTAGTACAAAGGCATACTGTACAGGCGGCTGGAAACCTATTTTTATTGGCGTTTGTCAGCACCGTCTGCGCTGGAGGCCAGTTGAAATGGACCAATTCTATAGGCGGTAAATAACAAACCGCCTGTAGAAATGAATTTCTACAGACGGTTCAGTTATGTGAACTGCTTGTAGAAATGTTTTTACAGAAAATACAAAATCGACTTTTA
Organism: Sorghum bicolor; assembly: GCF_000003195.3. Classification (NCBI taxonomy): domain Eukaryota; kingdom Viridiplantae; phylum Streptophyta; class Magnoliopsida; order Poales; family Poaceae; genus Sorghum; species Sorghum bicolor. Next base: position 27,264,813 of record NC_012870.2, on the reverse strand, counting down.
AAAACAGAAAAAAAAGATTTTAATTATAGGAAAGGCCCATTGGCTATTCGCCCGCCCGTCTCCGTCGAAGTCGCAAGTCGCTCAAGGGCAGATATTACTATGACACTAAATTCATGAGGGCAACGAGGAAGAAACATGCAAGCAGCACTTGGCGGGCTGTCCTGGCTGGGAGGGAGGCCTTGCAACAGGGCCTAATAAAAAGAATTGTGAACGGAGAATCTGCTGATATATGGAGGGATCGATGGATTGTAGACCACTTTGAGGGCCGGCCAATCACGCCAGGGGAGGGCCAAGTGGTTCAGCAAGTTGTTGAGCTCCTGAATGCATCTGGTGCTTGGAATGAGGCACTGATCCGGGAGCTTTTCGTCCCGGTTGACGCCCGTGCCATCCTAAGAATGCCAAGGGCTAGAGGCAATCATGACTTCTGGGCTTGGGGACCCGAGAAGTGTGGCTTGTACACTGTTAAATCGGCATACAAACTGCTGTATAAGCAGAGAAGGAATGGTAACCAACCGCAGTCCCCAAGTTCTTCAGGTGACGGAGTCTGGAGAAGAATTTGGAAACTGAAAGTGCCGCCCAAAGTGCGAGTTTTTTGGTGGCGTGTGATGCATGAGTTTCTCCCTGCTCGGCATATTCTATGGAGAAGACATATTGAGCCAACTGACATATTGAGCCAACTGCTTTCTGTGAAGTGTGCGGATCACATGAGGAGTCTATTAAGCATGTTTTGGTAGATTGTACTGTGGCCAAGGAGGAGTCGCGCTTTTTTTTGCGTAAAATCGCGTGCTTCGCGGCCGATGGGATTCGAACCTGAGACCTTGCTCTGGCGCGTAACCTTCTCTACCACTCCACCTATCACTCACTTGTGTCTATATTAGAGTTTAGTTCCCCACATATTATCCCAAACCGAGCATATATTGATTATTTTAGGCCCTAAACGGATTCCAATAGAAAAGTTATCAACTACAAAGTTTCATAACTTTTTAAGATCTATAACTTTTATATTGGAAGTTTTTCCATCTGAGGTCATTTACAAAATTTGAATTTGAAATTTATGAAATTCAAACGTAGTTTTCGACGACAAGATGATGTCAAATGAAAAAATTATCAACTACAAAGTTCCATAACTTTTCGAGATCTACAACTTTCATTTTGACAGTTTTTTCAAACAAGATCATTTGAAAAACTCAAACAATTTAATTTCAAATTATTTCTACAGGCGGAGAAACCGCCTGTAGAAATTTGATTTCTACAGACGGTTTAATTAGAAAAACCGCATGTAGAAATATGATTTTTAGTGGCGGTTCCTTAGGACAACCACCTGTAGAAATGCATGATTTCTACAGGCAGTTTAGTTATGAAAACCACCTGTAAAAATACATCTTCACATACGGTTCGTAGTTCTGACACCGTCCTTTTTATACCACAGGCGCGTGATAACTATAACCGCCTGTAGTATAAAAAAGGGGCGTCGGCGTTGTACTCTTTTCTACTAGTGCTTGCAGGGCGCAAATGTAATTACGATAATTTCTTGTGTGCACAAACGGTGGCAGCAACCAGCACAACCAGGCTACACCTTGGTTGCATGCACACATTAATCGAATAAATTGGGCACGGAGTGATTTATTAAGGCCAGTTTCAATGACCCATTTCAATGCACTGTTTCCAAAACAAATTTGCTGACAGAGCATCAATGAAACGAACAATGAAACAACCTCCACAATGCATGAGTTTCACCTTGATGTTTCCTAGGCTGGGCAAAGCATTTAATTACTGCAAAATGATTGGATCACAGGCAAGATGGTGAAACGATTTAGTCCTCAGTGGGGATTTCATCATGTTTCACCGCGTGGGAAACAACGCCAGCGGAGTTTCACCATAGTGAAACTACTTCCTTCTCTCTCCTCTTCGTTTCATGCAAAAAGTGCAGTTTTGCTGACATGGCGCTCTAATAAATATGCATGACATCCTGGTGAAACCCCCACTGAGACTGGCCTAAAAACATAAATCAGTTATTCATACACGTCGAATTCTATGCAGACAGCTTAAAAGAAGCAAATTAATGAACGGAAAGAGTATTTAGTACTTATTGTCGAACTATAGACTAACTAACATTAAATATTTCGTCTCGTAAATTACATTTAGACTACCAACTTATTAGGACACTCACAATGCAGACTCATAGAGCCTTGTGAAAGGACGTGATGTTTCCTACTGCTGCATGCAGAAGAGAGAGGGAGTATCCTCTGGACCGCTTAGACCTGTCGACCAGTCGACTGGGGCTGTTCACTGCAGTGATGCGACGGCAATTGCAGGAGGACTGGACGTACTGGGAGGCGGTTTGAGTGTAGTGCCGTGTTTAGTTCCGAAAAATTTTGGGAAATGGACACTGTAGGATTTTCATTTGTATTTGACAAATATTGTCCAATCATGAACTAACTAGGCTCAAAAGATTTGTCTCGTCAATTTCGACCAAACTGTGCAATTAGTTTTTATTTTCGTCTATATTTAATACTCCATGCATGCGTCTAAAGATTCGATGTGACGGAGAATGTGAAAAATTTTGCTACATGGAGCAAAATTTTTTTAAGATTCTTTGTTATATCGAATCTTTGATCGCATACATAGAGCATTAAATATAGACGAAAATAAAAACTAATTACACAGTTTACCTGTAATTTGTGAGATGAATCTTTTGAGCTTAGTTACTCCGTGATTAGATAATGTTTGTCAAATAAAAACGAAAGTGCTACAGTAGTCAAAAACTAAAAATTTTACAAACTAAACAAGGCAGAAAAAAGCATCGACGTCGCTGAAAGGAGCGACAAATACATGGATACGAAGTCGCTAAGGCCTTGTATAGTTACACAATGTATGCAAAAAGAACACTATAGTATTTTTATTGATATTTCGAAACATCTTCCTACTCATGGTCTTCTTTCGTTGAAATCATCACCCAAAAAATATGAAAAACCCATGTATTAGATGTTTATTTTTAAATTCAATAAAAAGTTCAATACACGCGCCCTAATATTTGATGTAACCGATAATCTTAAAAATTTTACAAATATTTTAAAGAACTACAAATGTCCAAAAATTTAAAGAAAACAAGAGCCGTGTTTTTAGAGATTTGTTTACTTCCAACTTAAACTCAAAATTTTTTAAGATTCCACATCACATCGAATCTTTGGCTGCATACATGGAATATAAAAACTAGACAACAAATAAAACTAGTTCACCCAAAACCTAAAAAAATTAAAGATTCCTCGTCCAATCAAATCTTCCGGCACATGTACGAAGCACTAAATATAAACGAAAACAAAAACTAAATGCACAGTTTAGCTATGAACCGTGAGATGAATCGTTTAGACCTAGTTATTTCATGATTGGACAATGTTTGTCAAATAAAAAAAAATTTGGTTAACCCACACCAAAACTTTTTGCGAACTGGTGCTCATGTAGGTGCGAGTAGCATTGAAGTACGCTTGCAGCAGACCTACATACACATGCACTCGACGTGGATTCCAAGGGATCAGAGGAGCCGACATGTCTGAATAAATCGGGCTAGGGCCTTGTTTAGGCCTTGTTTACTTCCACCCAAAAACCCAAAATTTTTCAAGATTCCCCGTCACATCGAATCTTTAAACGCATGTATGGAATATTAAATATAGATGAAAATAAAAATTAATTATACAGTTTGGTCGAAATTTACGAGACGAATCTTTTGAGCCTATTTAGTCCATGGTTAGATAATAATTACCACAAACAAACGAAAGTGCTATAGTGTTACGAAAATTTTCAGTTCAGGAAGTAAACACGGCCTTAGTTCAATCTGAAAACCAAAAAGTTTTCAAGATTTCCGGTCACATCGAATCTTGTGGCACATGCATAAAACATTAAATATAGACGGAAACAAAAACTAATTACACAGTTTAGCTGTAAATCACGAGACGAATCTTTTGATCCTAGTTAGTCCATGATTGGATAATATTTGTCACAAACAAACGAAAGTGCTACAGTACCGAAAACTTTTCACTTTTCGGAACTAAACAAGGCCTAGAGTAGCGACACTGCAGCAACACCATAAAAGGTGACAGGCTACGACTAGGGCCTTGTTTAGTTCCATAAAATTTCGGTAAAATGACAATATAGCAATTTTGTTTTTTGACAAACATTGTTGAATCATAGAGTAACTATGCTTAAAAGATTCGTCTAGCGATTTACAGAAAAACTGTGTAACTAGTTTTTATTTTCATCTATATTTACATGCATGAGCCGTAAGATTTGATATGAGAGAGAATCTTAAAAAGTTTTTGGTTTTTGGGTGAACTAAACAAGACCCTAGGTTGTGAGGCCATAATAAGGTCAAGTTTGGACACGGACTGAAAGGTTTCTTTCATTAGATGTTAGTTGGCACAATTTAATATTAATAAAAAAACAAATTACATATGTTCTGTAAAAATACAAGACGAATTTATTATTATGAAATTATTCATTTTTTATAAATGTTTATTTCTCCAATCATGTAACGTAGGCTTCGTTATAGTTCCCATCGTTATTAATAGACTTCAACTAGTGAGAGATACAACTACAATTGATTTAAACATAAAAAATTTGTGCTTCAAACAAGGAGATGAACTTAATCAGGCACATTGAAACTAGTCAGTGCATTGGACCTCCAACATGGGATTTAATTATCAGCAGGGGGGCGACCGAAACAAGATTGGGAGATCTGGGAAATACAATAGAAAGCTAGTGGGGAATTTCTTAAAAAATCTTTGAAATAGTAGAAGTGTCTTTTGATGAATGTGTCGAAAGTTGTTGGCCACAGGGCGGGCCGACTAGGGCGCGAGGGGAGGGGAGGCGAAGGGAACCAGGTTGACCATGAAATTGATCGACACGGTAAGTGACGTGACTAACTGACAAGGCCAACCAGAATGAACCCCGCTGGCAAATGCGCTTGTCACGTTGGTTAGTTAGTTTAGAATAGCCACACGTAAGTGATAATGCATCAAAATATCGGGTATACATCGGCAGTCCCAATAATAGAAACTACCCACGTTTTCCATAACAGCCACATCAGCAACAAACCACATATAGAAATCATCTCCTACAATGCAAGTTTCTTGGCATAATAAATGTGACTTTTTTTATCTATCCCAACTCCGTCGTTTTTTTCTTGGGCAAGCGTGAGCTCATGCTAACCATGGCGGACAGTGTGGAGACGACATGCTTCCTCTATCGCCAGGGAGGGCCGCGTGCGTGGGTGAGCCTCGAACGCACGCGAACGTGCCCAGCAAACCAGCACAGTGGCGCGCGGGCAAGCCGGCCAGCACAAACAAGCGCGGGTGAGCAGCTATGGCGCCGGTGAGTGAGCGATGGCGAGCAGCTGCGGCGCTGGCGAGTGAGCGCACACGAGCGTGGCCAACAAACCAGCACGACGGTGCAAACAGCGAAAGCAAGCGTGGGGCGAGCAGCCACGGCGCCGACGAGCGAGCACAGCGCGCGGCAAGCGAGAACAAGCACAGCGGCACAGGTAGAGCGCTTCCATCGCAAGCGAGCATGGGCGAGTAGCCGCGGCGCCAACGAGTGAGCGCACGCGAGCACGGCCAACGCGGGGGCCGGCGGTGCGAGCGAGCGCATCCAGCGAACCAGCATGGTGGCGCGAGCGAGTGCGCGGCGGGGCAGCCACGGCTTCGGCGAACGAGTGAGCAGCCACGAAATCACAGGCCCAACTTCCATAGAAACTACCGGTTTCCTCCCAGCGGCAAAATCATCGTTTCTTGCTGCCTCGTTGCGAGGGAAGACGTGGTTTCCCTGAGAGGAAACGGTTTCCTCAGTTTTTCTTCTCTTTCCTCATTATTAATTACATTGCCATATCAACATTTTGCTGATGTGGCATCTTATTTAATAGGGATAGAAACCATTATTAATATCAATTGGGACTGCCCTAACTGTACTTACTGATCGGGCGAAGGAATGGAGAACATTATTATTATGGTCATTATGCGATCAGTACGGAAAGGTGGAATTCACGATGTTGAATATGGAACATGGATAAATAAGCTCATACTTTGTACAGCGATAAAGTGGAGATAATTATGGGTTTTGAGAACTTTGAAAAAATTATAACACTATCTCTTCCAAAATGACCATATTTTTTTAGGGCAAAGGTTGTAATTGACAATACTGATGCTGTGGATATCATTATTTCAAAAAAAAAGTGCTTGGTGTGGAGTCGTTTAAGACAAATGCTTGGTGTGGAGGAATACATAAATAAGATAACTGATTTTCATTGGAAAGGATGGGCATATAACAAAGCCACCCTCAAAGATACGGCTACACCGTAGACACTCAATGACAAAGGGGGGGGTGTAGGGGAGAGTTTGGCGCCTACTGGCTAGGCACCAAGTACAAATGGTGCAATGACCATGGTGCAAAATAGGCGTGCGCGGCTACAATGGCACGGATAGATAATACAAATGACGGCTACCACTGGTACACACGGGACATTAGCACCGGTCGGGAAGGGTCTGTTGCCACGGTTCCCGAGCCGGTGCTGTCCTTCCGGGACTAAAGGCCCACCCTTTAGTCCCGGTTCGGGCAACCGGGGCTAAAGCCCCCCCTTTAACACCAGTTGGTAATACCAACCGGTGTTAAAGGGTCCTGCCAGGGCTGCCACGTTGCAGGACTCTTTAACACTGGTTGGTAGGGTTTCTTTTTTTTTTGGTTCACTTCTTCGGTTCTGTTTATTGTTTTTATATAATATATAATAATAGGTTTTTCAATACATGTTTTTGCTGATACAATAATATATTTATATTACACGCATATTAAGCATATATAAATGCAAATTATAGGCTTAGCTTAATAATTAAGCTTTTCCTATAATAAAATGAATAGACCACATCAAAAATTAAATAGATATGTAAAAAGCTTTATATATATATAGTTTTATATGTACAAAATTCGTAACACATATATACATAGAGTTTTTCTCCCAATGTCTACAAATGATACAAATGATCATCGTTGTTTGGAATAAGAGTTTCGTTGCCGTTGAAGTGAAACTCGCCGTTTGGATTGATCACTTGGTCGCGGAGAAATCCTGCTATCGTCTCTTGGATAGCTTTGATTCGGTCTTGTCGTAGGACCTTTTCCCTCAGCCATTCCGTCTTTAATTTGAAATAAATAAAAAAGGTATTAGTTATCTAAGTTATTCAATATAATTCAGGAGATAATGAAAAGAGACATGTAACGTACTCTGAGCGTCTCTGTGGGTGTTTGATTGACTTGTGCCATCATGAATTTGCACACGTAATATGCATATAGATTGTTCCCCCCTTCTTTTCTTAAACACCACTGTACGATATATATATATATATAAATATTCACGACCACGACAATAATAAGGCTAAAAGTTAGCGAAAGTTTGTTAGATAGTAGAACTTACTTGTGGATGTATTATGTTAAGCGGCGCTTTACATCCACTGAGATGTTCACGGTCAATGAATCTTTCCCAAACCCTATACACAGCCATTGTGGATCGTGAACTAATAATTATAGAGTCATATTATGATATTTTTGTATCTGAGATCGACATTACGTACCTTTGAATAATGTTTACCATTTGTTGATAATTTTCTTGTGGTTTTCTCATTGAGTCAAAGATTATCAACCGGTTCTTGGGAATTTCAATGACCATGAGTATCCAGTGAAAGTTGTTTACACACACATTTATATATAGTCAGTCCTATAATGTAAAATAAAATATGCATGCACTTAATAACTATATAACTCACTCGAAGTTGAAGGGAAAGAGTATTTTTTATTTTTCTTTTTGGTTCACAAAGAACCTCATAAGATTGGTGCAGACTTCTGTCTCATGATCTGTTGTCCACACTGCCTGTGGAGCCTTGAAAACAATATAAGGGTCAACAAACTCAATACTATTGTCATTTCTCATTCTGAGCTCTCTCATTTGGTGCCTGCATATATACATACAAGTCCTAAGTGTGTAAGGATTATATACATGTAATTAAAAAAGTTAGAAGTATAATAAAAACAAAAAAATACTTACAGACAAAAGCAGCTGACAAAAGATTTGTCAAGAGCGTCGAGGTGACATAATTGGTGCAATTCTTCGAACTGCACGTATATGAGGTCATCTCCACGGAAGTAGTGATGTTGTCTAATACGAACAGAAATCCAATTCTCTCCCCTTTTAGACGCCTCAATGCACCATTTGTTTATTGCAAACATTTGTGTGCCGAGCTCGTGTAAACGCTTAGGGTCGAATAGACTCCTGCCCGGTTCATATCTTGCCCTCCATTGATCAACTACCTCGGCTTTTTCAAATGTTTGGCATCCAAAAATGACGGCAATTTCTTCCATATTTAAACCGCTCTGTCCAAAGTAATGCTCAAGTAAAACAAGTTTCGTCAAGACACTAAGTTCGACATCAGACTACCACTTCTATGGAAGTGCTCATCAATGACGCTCGTCCTTCGTCACTGAATGTTCCACAAACGTCACTGAAGTTGTTTTGTGATGAACTTGTGACGAAAATTGTTTTGTCAGGGAATGAGCGTCATAGATTCACTACGGTGACGAAACACCAATTTTCGTCACTGATTATCTTTCATTCCATGACGAAATAGTCCTCGTCATTGAATGGAATTCATTCAATGACGAACTTTATTCATCACTGATGTGGCCCTGTTTTCGTCATAATATGGCACTCCGTTAGGCTGCCAACGCCGTTTGCCACGGTGGCAGCTGATGTGGACGGACATGTGGCTGCTGACTCGGACTGCCACATGTCGGATGATGTGGACTGCCACGTGGCCGATGACATGGACTGCCACGTGTCAGTTTTTGGCACCACGTGGCGTTGTGTCATTAGGCCATGTGTCGCACTGTGGTTGCTTTTGATTTTCGTCACAGAACAACATATCACATCGTCACAGAATAAAATAGATAATCATCACACAGCTTCTCAGCACAATTGACTATGCTGATTTCATAACAAAATACAAATAATATTTATATCAGCAGGAACTAACAGATCCATGATTCCAATTACCATATAGTTCACCAACAACTAAACTGAGCTAAACTCAGTTCACCAACATTACTAAACTCAGTTCACCAACCTTGGATTTCATCACTACCAACATAAGTGCTAAACAAAATGACCAGTAAATATAAGAATTGCATAAACATAACCAGCACAAGCTACAGTTTCTGGTCATGCCAACCTGCAGTAGCGCTCATGTCGAAGAAGTGTTGTTCAGGGACAGGATACGCCTGAGGAGCGCATTGTTCTCCTCCATTGCCTTTTGGTTTACCTCTGCCAGCTTCTTCATCTCCTCCATCTCCCTTTGTGTCCTCTCTAGCTTTTCCTCAGCTTCTTCACTTCTCTTCTTGAGCTCCTCGATTTCACCTTGTATAGCAGCCTTAGCTTCAGCTGCTAGTCGTTCCCGAAGCTCGCTTTCTTTTAGTGCTGCTGAGTTGGAGGATGCCACTGGTTTGATGCCAACATTCTTTAGGAAAGTGTTTGAGCTGTTCTTGGGGAGCGCCTGGGACACAACCTGCAAACTGGAAGGTATTGTCTCACCTTCAGCAACAGGTGCTGCCCTCAAAGCTTCCATGTTGGACTGAAACAACAATGAGCCATCATTAGTTCATACTTATTGAATTAAAGTGTAGACAAAAAGATATGTAGTACAAAGAGGTAGAAGTAAAATGGTTGTAGCAAATGACAACAACAGAACTGGAATAGACCAAATATGGAAACTTTTAGTCCAAATTGTTATCAGCTAAATGGTATCTTATTTGCAGTCAAGGTAAATTAAAATGAAAATCTAAAAGTAAGGTATGTATAAATAGTAGCTACTGAGATAGCTTGCAGCATCAGCAACCATTCTGTAGATGACTTCTGTAGGCTAGTGTAGCAATATTCTAGTTTACCTTAATTAGTTACAAAGTGTGACTCTATACAATTGCGCAGACTACTTTCAGTAAATTATGTTGTTATACTGGGTCCTATTAGATCCAACAAGAGTAACACCATCCTTAAAAACAGAGATGTCATCAGGTAATGCCGTGTCTCCACCACTACCATCGTCTTGGTTAAATCTATTCTCAATATCCTCCATGTACCTAGAACAAAAAGTCAAGGTGTCACTTGCCATATATGCCTCAGCAATTGATCCTTCTGGCTTAGCCCTATTCCTTACAAAATTCTTCAAAGTGCATAGCCGCCTTTCTATTGGGTACATCCATCCATACTGAACAGGTCCTCTAAGCAATGCCTCATCTGGAAGATGGATAGCCAAGTGCACCATGACATCAAAGAAGGCAGGTGGAAAGATTTTCTCAAGCTTGCATAGGATCAATGGAATTTCCTCTTTTAGTCATTTCACAACATCTATCCTTAGGTTTCTACTGCATAGTTCCCTAAAGAAGGTCCCAAGCTTTGCAACTGCTTCATATACATCCTTCCTCACCAGACCTCTTAGGCCAGCCGGTATGATTCTTTGCAGGAGTATGTGACAAGAATGTGTTTTTAGCTTCCCCTGGACCTTCGAACCATCTTCACTTATGTATCTTGCGAGGTTAGCTACATATCCATGAGGAAACTTGATACCCTTGAGAAACTTGCAAAACTCGATTTTCTGATTCCTCCCTAAGACATATGGAGCAGGTGGAGTAGTGATTGAGTTGCCATCCTGCTGTAAGTGCAATTCTGGTCTTATGCCCATATCATGCAAATCTAGCCTAGCATTGGTTGTGTCCTTGGTCTTCCCTTGTACATTGAGCAATGTGCCAAGAACATTTTCACATATGTTTTTCTCTATGTGCATCACATCGAGATTATGTGGAAGCTTCAAATCTTTCCAATATGGCGATCTCCACAACCCAACTTTGCGGCTATAAATCCTTGGACCCTCATTGCACTTCCTTTTATTTCCAATAATTTCTGGATGCTTCCCTGGCCTCACATCTTTCACCTTCTCTAGCTCCTCCATGACCTCCTCCAAAGTGAACTTGCCTGGTTGATCTTTCTTTTCATGCTTACCATCGAAAGCCAAGCTTCTCCGCCACTTATGTGTCATTGGAAGGTAACGACGATGTCCAATGTAACATAGCTTATTCCTTATAGCACGGGACAATGGATCCTTGTCACAATGAGTACATGCATAGTACCCTTTTGTTGTTCGCCCTGATAACGTGCTCAACGCTGGAAAATCATGTACACACCACAACACGGCAGCACGTAGGTCAAACTTCTGACCAGTACATGCATCCAAGGTATTGACACCGTTCCATAGTTCAAGTAGTTCTTCAATAAGGGGCTCAAGGAACAAATCAAAATCCTTTCCTGGAGATTTTGGACCTGGTATGAGTAAAGACATAAAGCAGTTTGCTGGATTCACACATTCCCATGGTGCGAGATTGAGCGGAGTCAGAAGGACTGGCCACATACTGTACTGGGTACTCATGTTGCCAAATGGATAGAATCCATCAGTAGCTAAGGCAAGCCTCAGGTTCCTTGGGTCTCGTGCAAAATCTAGAAATTTCCTGTCAAAGTCCTTCCATGCTTCCCCATCAGCTGGATGGCTCATTACATTGTCGACTGGCATCCTCATGTTCTTGTGCCATTGTGTTTCCTCAGCAGTTCCCTTTGATGCAAATATTCTTTTCAACCTTGGTAAAAGAGGAAAATGCCTCAATACCTTGTGTGGAACCCGCTTGGTCCCTGTTTCATCTTGCCATCTAGATGTCTTGCATACTGGACACACATTGTCTTTTTCATATTCCTTCCGAAACAACACACAATTGTTCTTACACACATGGATGTTATCAAATGCAAGCCCCAATTCTCCAAGAGATTTCTTGGACTCATCATATGATTTTGGCAACTCACTCTGAGGGAATCCAGATGACAACAACTTCATCATTGTGGTAAATGTTGTATTGCTGATGCGATAATGAGACTTGATATACAACAACCTCACCAGAAAAGAGAATTTTGAGTGGCTAGATCCTAGGCTAAGTGACTTCTTCGCATCTTCAAGGACTCTTGCAAACCTTGGTTGTTCCCATCAGCCTTTGCCGCAGCATACAAATCTCCTATCAACTATGGTACTCCGTGATCCTCATCATAATCATCATCATGCACATCCCATATCCCAATGTCATGAACACTCTCCTCAGCCTCGTGCTCCACATTCTCAACTACTACAGCATCTGCCGACTCCCCATGGTGAATCCACCTGGTGTATGTAGCTGACATTCCAAAAATATGTATATGGTCACTTACATCATGTTGAGGCCACATACTTTGATTAAGATATTTGCGGCACGGACAAAGTATGTCGCTATCTTCTGCGTATCTTTCACTAACAAATGTCATGAACTCTTCAACTCCTTTCGTATATGCAGGTGTGAATTGTGTACCATAAATCCAGCTTCTATCCATCTGTTTCGGCAATACATTTTTTAAAATAAAAACAAATTAGCATAAATTCAACAAATTCAAGATACAACAGCATGCATGTATGTAAAATAAATTCAAAAAACTTGCTCTCAGTCCTTAAATTCCATAATAAATTCAACAACAAATTGATTGACAAATCAAACCTTGTACTCGTCTATCCTTTGCTCGCACGCCACGTGCAGCTCTACTCGCCGATGGTGCTGCTCTCACTGCTGCTGGCTTTGTTGTGAATGAAGCTGACACATGTGTGTATTATCGATATGGTGGGGGTGAGGTCATTATGTTGTGCCTTTATGTTGATGACATATTGATCTTTAGATCAAACCTCAATGTGATTGAGGAAGTAAAGAAACTTTTATCGAGTAATTTTGATATGAAAGATTTGGGAGAAGTTGATGTCATTCTTAAATCAAGCTTATCAGAGAAGGTGATGGTGGGGTAACTTTGTTACAATCCCATTATGTGGAAAAGGTATTGAGTCGCTTTGGTTTTATTGACTGTGATCCTCCTCCTACACCTTATGACCCTAGCATGCTATTGAGGAAAAATAGGAGAATTGCAAGGGATCAATTGTCATACTCCCAAATCATTAGTTCACTCATGTATCTTGCGAGTGCAGCAAGGCATGACATCTCATATGTTGTGTGCAAGCTGAGTCAGTTTGTTTCAAAACCAGGGGATGATCACTGGTGTGCTCTTAAGAGAGTTTTACGCTATCTAAAAGGTACTATGACATATGGTACTCATTATACTGGGAACCCCAGAGTACTAGATGGCTATTGTGATGCCAACTAGATTTCTGATGCTGATGAGCTGTATGCCACGAGCGGATATGTGTTCTTGCTTGGAGGTGGCGCTGTTTCCTGGAAGTCTTACAAGCATACTATCATAACTGTTGACGGTCCTTAAGTATCAAATATAATCAACAAATAAATAAAGAAAATGATCCAAATACAACCGACATCCAGACTTAGGGTTTTATCTGACAGAATTCCACGAGTTTTGGTGTTTGTCTATTTCTGCAGGGGGTTATTGTCACACCCAAATTTAAGGATAAATTTGAGTACAATAATCTCATGTGCGCCCTAGGAATAGTCGCGCACACAAGTCGACAAATTACAAATGTATCATCACAAGTGTCTTACATAACGTTATTACAACACAAATATATCAAAGTCTGCGACAAACGGAAAATATAACTCATAACTAGCTATGAAATAAAAGCTCCAACACAGGGACGACCGACTGGGGGATCGCCAACCTAGAAGTCCTCAGGGAATTCCTCGTAGAAGCTGTCATCTGATACCCATCCGGGATTTTGTCCAAAAAGAAAGAAAAAGACAAGCGTGAGTACATCTCGTACTCCGCAAGCATAACATAGGATTTTATGCGGCTCAAAAAGGTCAGACACTGGCTACTGCAGTTAGCATTTTAATTGGTCAATGTTTTAATCCTATTTAATCATCAATTATGCTTAAGCTCCCGATTAGCCCAAATGAGCACATGATAATAACACCGTTAACCTTCACGGCTAACACCATCACCATCACGGTTAAACCACATTAATCATCACGATCAATGCGTCAGATTTTCATAAGTTATTTCCCATAACTATCCACACCCAACTATTCCGTAAGGGTCCAAGGCCGCTCATGTCCGAGAGCACGGCTAGTATACCAGTTTGATCAAACTCTGCGCAGAGGTGTGCACTTTTCCCGTAAGTCGTGTTACCCATATGCCCGGAGTTTGCAAGACCCACTAACACTGCCAAGGTGAGCGGGCAGGGAACACTATGAAGCCTTCTATAGGCCACGTCTAACCAGTTAGGGCCGCGAGGTTTCCTCGACAGGCAGATATAGAGAACCCCCTTTCCTATGGCACATTTCCATCACGGCTATACACATAGGAACAGAAGCAGTTGTATACCCAAAGTGGCAAGCCCCTCTTGCGCCCTTTCGGGTAACCTCTAACCAGCTAGATGAGATCCTATTACTGAGCTAAAGTTAGAGCCATATAACCATCACGGTTGCACTGTAAGTCCCGGATTGTCGCTTACAGAGAAGTCCTTACGGAGGGTCTAGGTCAACCCGACCGAAGTCAATTGCACCATAGCCCTTTTTCCCAACATTTATCATCATATTCATTAAAGTCAGAGTGATAATAAAGTCTCAATTAATTAAAGCACTAGCAAAGCTACCCACATGCATTCTTCCCATAGGTGTCATAAGTGTTTAGTCAGGTAGCTAGGATGTCCTTAGGGTTATCAAAATTAGACACATGCAAATGCGTAATTAATTAAGTGAATAGGTGTACAAGGGAAACCCATGTTATACTTGCCTTCGGTGAAGGGGAACTGCTGCTGGTCCTGCTGCTCCTCGAAGTGAAATGGGTCACCCACGGACACGTCACCGTCTGCGCTCGATTGGTACCACACAACAACACGCATCCAAGTTCATTCATACAAACAAACAATCATTTAATTAGAACAGTACACCAACAGATCAAAAATGAAATAAAATATTTAAAAACAGAACCTCCGATTCGCTACGATCACATAGATACGAAGATCATGAAAATCGGAGCTAAAACGACCAAGTTACGACTTTTCGGCGATTTCCTATAGGCAATTAATTAATTAAACCTAACCCTGAAAATAAAAAGTGGCAAACTACAGAAACAGTAGTACTATCATGAAGAGAATTTAATTACAAACCTAACGCAATTCGAACGGGTCAAATCGGAGCTATAACGAATATTTTATGGCCAAAACAAGTTCAGTGGCAAATCTGTAATTTCCTGAAAGCGTATTTTGACCTAACCGACGGATAATACGTTTTCTAACAGAGAAAGCGTAATTCACTCGAAGGCGCTAAGGACTGCGGTTCGAAACCTAAATTCCAGGGGGTTTCTTAAGCAAAATTCACCCACGAAGGGGTACGGTGCGCTGAGGGCCGTTGATCTGGAATCGGACGCGCGAGATTAGAAAGAAGAACAAGGAGGGGGGGGAAAGGGAGCGGCGCGCCGGCCAGAGGGGAGGAAGGGCGCGGCGGCGGCCATTGCTGGCCGGCCCAAGCTCGTCGGCGATGGCCTGCATAGAGCTACGGGGCTCGGTTTCGCGATCCAAAAGCACCGGGAGAGAGAGGATGCGAAAGCGAACTCACCTCGGGCTAAAAATGCGGCCGGGGAAGGGCCGAGCGGCTCACTCCATGGCCGGCGGCCATGGAGCTCTCCGGCGAGTGCGGGTGGGCACTAAAGAACCCCGTTTCGCACGGCAAAAGGACGGGGAGGGAGCGGGGAAGAGTGGGAAGCTCACCAACGCGACGAGAAACGACGAAAACGGCTCGGGACGGCGGCTTCACGCGGAGGTCATGGCGGCGGCTTCTCTCTGCGCTTTCGCGGATGGGAGTAGAAACGAGGAGAGGAGGAATGGGGAGGGGAAGGAGGCGCGCGACTCCCTGCCCACTTTTTAACTGAGCGCGGTGGAAGAAGGGAGGAGTGGGAGAGAACGTGGGAGCGGGCGAGGCGCCGATCGGTTCGAAACCGAGAGCAAGGAGCGGGCGGCGGTTTGGGGAAGGAGGAGGTGACAGGCGGGCCCGGCCTATCAGCGGGAGAGAGAGAGAGAGAGGGGAAGGGTGGGGAAGGCGGCTGGCTGGCGGGCCTCGGCCCAGAGAGAGGGACGCGCGCGCGGGGGGGGGGGTTACTGGGCCTCCAGGCCGAAAAGAGGAAGGGAAAGAGAATTTTTTATTATTATTATTATTTTAAACAAAATTTCAATGCATTTTCCAAATGGATTTTTAATCAAATTGACATTTGTTTTCAAAAAACTCATCACATAAAAGAATGCTCCAACATGAATGCAACAATAAAGTTTTCTCTAAGCTTATATCAAATTTTAATTTCTCCAAATTTATTTATTTTCCTATAGTGAAAATGCTCACAAAATAAATTCATTTAAATTCAATTCATCTATTTTAAATAAGTAAAATTTTTTGGTGTTACAATTATTCTACTCCCCTTAAAAATAATCTCGTCTTCGAGATTGAGACGGTGCTTACTCAAAGAGATACGGATAAGATTGTCTCAGCTCATCTTCTCTTTCCCAAGTGGCTTCTTCTTCTTTATATCGGTGCCACTGCACTTTGCACATCTTTATAACCCGACTCCGGATGACTCTTTCCGCTGTTTCTAAGATCTTGATTGGATATTCCTCGTAAGTTAGATCTCCTTCAACTGTGAGTTCCTCCAATGGAATTTGTTCCTCAGGCACTCGCAAACATTTCTTCAGTTGCGACACATGGAACACATCGTGAATACCCGACATACTCACAGGCAACTCTAACTGATAGGCCACTTCTCCACGTCTCCTAAGAATTCTGAACGGTCCAACGTACCTCGGTGCCAATTTTCCCTTCATATTAAACCTCCTGACACTTCTCATAGGTGACACCTTCAAATACACATAGTCGCCTATCTCGAATGCCAATTCTCTTCTTCTAGTATCAGCAAAACTCTTTTGCCGAGACTGGGCTACTCTCAAGTTGTCCCGTATTTTCCGCACTTTTTCCTCTGCATCTCTAAGAACATCAGGTCCAAATACTTGACTCTCACCAGTCTGATTCCAAAACAGAGGTGTTCTACATTTCCGCCCATACAATGCTTCAAACGGTGCCATATCGAGACTTTTCTGGTAACTATTATTATATGAGAATTCAGCATATGGTAAACTAGTGTCCCAACTGGTACCATACTGTAACGCACACGCTCTCAACATGTCTTCTAGAATCTGATTTACTCTTTCAGTCTGCCCATCAGTTTGGGGATGATACGCGGAGCTAAAATTCAACTTTGTTCCCAATGATTCATGTACTTTATGCCAAAACTGAGATGTGAACTGTGTACCCCGATCAGACACGATCTTCTTCGGAACTCCGTGCAGACTCACGATTCTATCCATATATAACTTTGCCAACTTTGCACCATCATAGTTGGTCTTAACGGGCAAAAAGTGAGCAACTTTAGTGAGTCGATCCACTATTACCCAAATTGAATCATACCCACGTTGAGTGCGGGGCAATCCAGTGATGAAATCCATACCTACTTCTTCCCATTTCCATTCAGGCACTTGCATTGGTTGCAACAACCCTGCAGGTCTTTGGTGCTCGGCTTTCACCCTCTGACAAGTATCACATAACACTACATACTCTGCCACATCTCTCTTTAATCCATACCACCAGTATTTTTCTTTAAGATCCAGATACATCTTGGTGCTTCCGGGGTGAATTGAATATGCAGAGTCATGTGCTTCACGCAGGATTGCATCTCGGATGGATTTCACTTCTGGCACACATATTCTCTTCCCAAACCATAGTGTACCATTTTCATCTAACTTGAAACCCGGTGCTTTTCCAAGCACTACATTCTCTGAAATTTCTTTTAATTTCTCATCTTCCAACTGACCCTTGCGGATTTCTTGCTCTAAGGTGGGCTCCAACTCCAATTCAACAGTGTTGTTCACTAAACTCAAATTGAGATGCTCTATTTCAGCTAGCAACTCTGTGGGAATGAAAGTCAATTGCAGCCCATTGGCATAACTCTTTCGGCTAAGTGCATCGGCAACAACGTTTGCCTTCCCGCGATGGTAATGCACTTCCAGGTCATAATCCTTTATTAATTCTAGCCAGCGGCGTTGCCTTAGGTTCAGATCTGACTGTGTGAAAATATACTTCAAACTTTTGTGATCCGTATAAATATCACACTTATGTCCAATTAGATAATGCCTCCAAATCTTTAGAGCGTGAAAGTCTAATTCTACTTATGCTCTTTTGAGGGGATACATACCTTTCTTGCTCTTTTGAAACTTTTTGAGGAGAATGAGATGCTCTATATTTTCTTTTTCTTTTCTCTCAGGTGGGTATCTTGTACCCCTAATTCTACGGTCGGACACTTGTCCATTTTTACCTCTCGTCTCACTTTTTTTTCTTTCGAGGTTCCGGGCACTTGCCCCTTTTTATTTCCTCGTATCTCTTTTTTTATTTTCTTTTTTTAGAGCACTCATCTCTTGAAATAATATAGCAAGTGGTGTAACAACATAACTTGAGCATTTATTTCACAGGGGAAAAACAGAAATATTTTTGGCTATTCTCTCTCAGATTAGGAGTAGAATATTTTTGGATGGTTCTGGAGATGGAAATGGGTGGATATATGTGGATGCGTACTTCCAGAGTAGAAGCAGCATGTATGAGTGAACATGCAAGTGAATCTTGACTTAACCACATGACAAGCTCCTAAGGGTCTACACAGCTTGACCACACTCAATGCTCATAAGCAGTAAAAAGTAAATGTGTGGCTCAAAATCTAGCAAGCATGTATATATGGCTGTGGTAGGAATTTAAACTCTCATCATACAGGAACTCATTATATGATATTTTAAAGATTTTCAAAGATAAAATTCTCCAGAATTCTAGCATCTCTAGGAACAGATAAACAGCAGCTCAACCTTCCCATATCATATCCGTTAATGACTTAGACTTTAGATCAAGTACTCTTCCCACAAGTTCAGGTTTAGAGCAAATCTTAATTAATACCAGTCATGCCTAAACTTGAGAGAGATTTCAATTTTGAGAACTAGCCATGGCAGAGCAATTATTCACCATTTCCATGTGAGAGCTTATCATGAGGGTTCATAGCAAACTTTATTTATTTATTTATTTAGCAAACTAAGCAAAGATATATATAAGCATAAAATCTTTATTTGGATTTTTATGATTATGCATCTTTTTATTATTTGAGTAAAATATAAACGTGAGTAGAACACTTAGCTGGATAAATGGGGGTGCTCTCCCCCAAGCTGGATTTTTACGTAATTTCTTCTGATGTAACTAGCAGGTGGCGGAGGTGTATTTGAATGTCGGCAGCACCCTGACAGTGATTAGGATGTCCTCCGTCTACTAGTCTTCTTTGATGTTTGAATTCTGTGGAGCTCAAATAGACAACAAAGCTTTGTGGAACTTGTTGAGCCTCCTTAATAAATGTTACTCTCTTTAGTAGGATCATAAATTTATTTTTATATTTTCATTTATATAGGACAGGAATATATTTATTTTATTTTTATGCCACCACAGTGAATGTACTTATGGGTTTTATGCCATGAGCATACTCACATGGGGCTTACTATTTTTAACATTTTTATTTTCTTTTTAAGATGATATGAACCTGATTAACTAAGCAAACCGTTTTAAATAATTGAAAGGGAAAAGGGATAACTACCAAGTTTACCTCTTGGCAAGGCGTTCGGTGTTTTTAAGTCCTCCGAACGGGACTCTCTATTTTCTCACTTGTCCTAGGATTCGCTCGATGGCGTAGTCGGTGGTTCCGGCAGCGCCTGGTCTTCATGTATAACTATCTTCTCTCTCCACACCTGACTCGGTGCTACGGTCTCCTCACGACAGTTCTGTTCAAGCCGTATGTCTACAGACCTTACGACTTCTCCTTCATAGTCTGCCCATCCGTCCTTGATGATTTGCCTCCTCTAGTTGCGGTTGTGTCGTCTTCTTCTTGTCCTGACCTGCTTAGAATCTTCAACTATATAGTTAGGGTCAGTAAAATAGCGGCGTACCTTCTCAGAGGGGAAATGCATGTGGACTTCTCCGGTTCCAATGTAGATGATTACTTTAACAGTGCTAAGGAACAGTCTTCCAAGGATGATGGGTGGATCGTACTTGTCTTCTCCCATGTCAATAACCTTAAAATCATCTGGAGCTGAATGTATGTCGGTTTTAGTGGCATGGTTCCGAATAGGAGCTGATAGGTGACTGGGTTGTCCTTTTTGGTCAGGAACGGTGACTTAAGTCGACGATCTTGACCTCCTTGAACTGCAGTGACCACCTTAGCTGACTTGGTTCACATTTGCTTGGTCTTGTTCCTCGTGTTGGTCCTCTTCCTTGGTTCATGTCGGGATTGCTTTGGGATTTGTGTAGTCTCGTTCTTGATGGAAAACGTCTCCGTCCTTCCCTTGATGTAGAAACTGATCTTGGCAGCACTAGCATAGATGACAGCTCCCGAGGTGTTCAAGAATGGCCTCCCTAGGATGATGGGTGCCCTCTCATCAGTACCAGTCTCTATCACCACGAAGTCTGCTGGGGCGTACAAGGTACCAACTCTGACGTAGAGGTTCTTCAATATTCCCTTTGGGAAACTTAGTGTCTGATCTGCAAGCTGCAAACACATGGTTGTTTCTAGGAAAGGATGTGTAAAGAATTTTTCATAGAGTACCCTGAGCATAATGTTGACGCTGGAGCCAAAGTTGCAGAGTGCTTCTAGGAAGTCCACCATGCCGATGGAGATCAGGATGATGGGACGTCCTGGATTGTATCTCTTGACCGGCAGAAGGTCAGTAATTACTTCCACAACAGGGTTACTCCAGTAGTTACGTCCTCAAGCATCTCAGGGCAGTGATTGCCTGGGTGTCCAGTATCTCCAGTGTGTTTGTGCTTGTAGATCTAGGTTCTTCACTTGGTGGAGTCTGGGAGTTATAAAAGTCCTTCATATGCTGCTCGAAGTGTACCTGCTCATAGAGACAAGACAGAGATCAAGTGCATGGGCTCTGTTGGTGGAAAACACCAACAGAACCAAAAGTGTATTTGTTCTTCTCTAACCTCAAGCATAGTGAGCAAGACAAAGTTCATGGATAATAAAATCATGAGTGTAGCATTTAACATTTGTCAGATTAGATTGCTCAACCTTATGGAAAGATAATCTATCTATATATATGTTTTGTTTATATCTTCCAAAGATTGAGTGTGCAACATTTTAGCTAATATGATTAGGAGTGTGGAATCACAAAGGTGGAAGGACTAAACATGTTGAATTGATTTGGTTGGTTAATCTAGAGTTGTAGATCATACATGTTTGTCTCTTTTATTCATGTGAACGCCTGAACTAAGGAGAAGCTTATAGAAGTGATAGTCAAGTACTTTAAGATGTTACCTTACTTGAAGAGTGATGGTACAGTATCACCTTGTGGAAGCTTTCCTCTCTTAGCGGTTGTGCATCGTGTTTTTGGCACCCTCCATGGATCATCTCTTGTGAGCTATGCCTTCCTTGTGTAAATTGTTAAACTTCGTGTGTCTCTCTCTTTATCTCCAATGTGAGTTTATCTCAGGACTTCCCAGGTCAATATTGAAAGTTTTCCTGTAGGGGTTAGTCCAAAAAAATATCCAATATCTACTATAGCATACTATCGGCTCAAAGATCTACCTAGACACCATGTCTAATTTGATTTAGGAGGGAATTTTAACCTAAGCATCATGCTTAATTTAAAATCCTTTGGAAGTAATATCATCATTCCTAAACTAAGCACCATGCTTAGTTAAGAGGTAAATGAGACTACTCCAAACCTAGACATATACTAAAGCAAATAAAGGTACCATGAGAGCATTTATAGAGATCTACTCAAGTGGAGATGAAGTAGTGTGATTAGTATTTAACAAATTGAGCATGTCTCAAAGGTAGGGACAACTAACATAGCAACATGACAAAGAATGTTTTTATGCGAAGTACTCCCCCAAGCTTGAATTTTGCAAAATTCAAGATTGGATGAATTTAATTTAATGTTGCATGATGATTGGTTGGACATACCTTGTGCTTGTCATTCATCCGATCTTCTTGCTCCAATCCTGGAAAGGTTAGTGACAAGAATACCCGAAGGAATATTTTTTACAATTATCCTATATGCTCAACACACAAGGTAATGTTGCAAATAATTAAAAGCTCATGTTACATCTGATCAGTGCTTGTTTTAGGACACTAAGCTTGTCCTTGGGAAACCATCAATTTATGTCAGTGAAGTGGTTTCCCCTCCAACGCTGACCTATATCAAGATCAACTCAACGAGATCTGCAATATTTAATATCGACATATGCATCGACAACCGCCCTTTTAAAGTTTTTATAAATAGAAAGGATGAGGGGGTTGGAGATCTCGAATGTGGTGATGTTGGAAAAACCTATGGATTGGGAAGATGTTGCATATGAGCATGGAGTAAATGGAGTGGCTATGAAATAAATTCCATGCTCATTAATGCTTAGAGTGAAAGCCATGTGGTATGGTGAAAATGGTAAGGTGAATGTGGTAAATAAGGAAAAGAAAAAGGATACACGGACGACTTGGTTCGAAACTAGCACAGCTACCGTTCCCCGGCAACGACGCCAGAAAGCTTGTTGGGTATTTTAAACGCAAACAGAAAAATCCGCAAGCGCACGGATACCGATGTAGCTTTCACCCGGGAGTATTCCAGAGTATTGATTTTCCACAGAGAACGTGAGTGTACTAATTAAGATCCAAGATCGCCCAAGGATAACTATATAATTATTTTTTGGTGGGAAGAGAGGAAGTTTCCTGAGAGTTCTCTAGTTGATCTAAGAATCAAGAATTACTTCAAGATTATCTATATCGGGACATCAGAACACTAACCACAGAAAGAGATGAGAAGGGGGCTAGGAAGCTCCGACTACGGTCCTACAGACACCGATCCGAACGAGGTGGAATACGTCGACCGTTTGGGCTGTCACTACCCTAGGGCTACCACAATAATCCGCAGGATTGGGTGCAATTCCAGGTAATCACAAGACTAAACACCACGTCTAATCTATTAATTACTACTCTAATGTTTCAAAGACTAGAGCACTTGATGCAAGCGGGAATCCAATAAATAACTTGAATGTAAATAAAAGTAATTAGAGAACTCAGGAGTTATGAGTTGAAGAACCTGGAGAACGATGAAGAACGAACCAGATGCTGCAAAAGTATAATGTTGAGGAAGATCCGATAGATCCGGCTCCTCCTCCGCTCTCCTCTTCTCTCTCCCTATTTTCTAAATTACAACTAGAACTAACTAGAACTAGAACTAGAGGAACTAGAACTAGAACTAGATGAACTAGAACTAGATCTAGATGAACTAGAGGTAGAACTAGAAGAACTAGAGGGATCCTCTCTACTTGGATGAAGAATTGAAACCCTAACTTTGATTCTGTAGAAGAGGTATGATCTCCAGGGGCCAGGGGGCCTTGCTTATATAGTCTTTTCAGATGAATCTGGGTCGTCGGATCAAACCGACATTGATCGTGTGGTTTTCCTTGAAGTATTAGGTCGGTGGAGCATGATCCCCGAACTTCACCCTGATTGGTCCAGGGGGAGCGCGGGCGCCCAGTAAGGGAGGGCGGGCGCCCAGTGGCTTCTGGACTCTTCTAGATGGTAGATAATTGTGCGGCACGTTAATATCTCTATGTAAACCCGACATGTGGGTCTTTCTTCCGTATTTCCTGATAACCCCCTGTAGAAATAGACAAACACCAAAACTTGTGGAATTCTGTCAGATAAAACCCTAAGTCTAGGTGTTGGTTGTATTTGGATCCTTTTCTATGATTAGTTGATGGTTAAATGTGAGCATTAAGGACCGTCAACAGCTGTCATGGGCTTTGCTAACTTAGAGAAGCCTTCAATAAACCTCCTATAATAACCAGCTAGTCCCAAAAAGCTACGGATCTCACTAGCATTGGTTGGGGGCTTCCAATTTAGCACATCCTGCACTTTACTGGGGTCTACGGCTATTCCACCGTTAGAGACCACATGTCCCAAAAATGAGACCTCATCCAACCAAAACTCACACTTGCTTTTCTTGGTATACAATTTATTCTCTCTAAGCTTTTGCAAGACCAGCCTCAAGTGTTCAGCATGTTCTTCTTTGGTTTTGGAGAAGATTAATATATCATCAATGAATACTACCACGAACTTATCCAAATACTCCATGAACACCTTGTTCATCATATACATGAAGTATGCAGGTGCATTGGTCAACCCAAATGACATGACTGTATACTCATACAAGCCATACCTTGTGGTAAAAGCTGTCTTAGGTATGTCAGTTGCACGGATTTTCAACTGGTGATAGCCAGATCGGAGGTCAATTTTGGAGAACACACATGCTCCTTTCAGTTGGTCAAATAAGTCATCTATTCTAGGCAGTGGGTACTTGTTTTTAATAGTGACTTCATTTAATGACCGATAATCCACACACATCCTCCTAGTGCCATCTTTCTTATCAACAAAGATTACCGGTGCACCCCATGGTGAAGAACTAGGACGAATAAACCCTTTTTCTTGCAATTCCTTAAGTTGTTTCTTAAGTTCCTCTAATTCATTTACCCCCATTCTATATGGTCTTTTTGCTATGGGTGCAGTTCCAGGTAAAAGCTCAATAAGAAATTCAATGTCTCGGTCTAGTGGCATACCTGGCAACTCATCCGGGAAAACATCGGGGAACTCGTCCACCACCTGGTCTTCTTGATTACCACCACTCAACTGATTCACTGTAGCAGTCGGCTGAGGCTGCACTGCCACATCCACACTTATTCTATCCCCACCTGGTGATGTCACCACCACAGCCCTCTCCTGACACTGTATTACTGCCCCATGCTGCTTCATCCAATCCATACCAAGTATGAGGTCAATTCCCATGGTTCTTAGCACAATAGGTTTCACCTTGAAATCTACCCCCCTTAGAGATATACTAGTGGAGGGGCTCCAGTAATTAGCTGGCATGGTGCCTCCCGGTGAATTTACTAGCATGGAATTTTTCAGTGCACAAAGTGGGATGCTATGCACTCTAACAAAAGCTTGGGAGATAAAAGAATGTGAAGCACCAGAATCAAACAGTACTGTAGCAGGGATGGAGTTGATGTTGAACGTACCCATCATAAC
Source organism: Sorghum bicolor (assembly GCF_000003195.3). Classification (NCBI taxonomy): domain Eukaryota; kingdom Viridiplantae; phylum Streptophyta; class Magnoliopsida; order Poales; family Poaceae; genus Sorghum; species Sorghum bicolor. The sequence continues at coordinate 27,239,552 of NC_012870.2, read as the reverse complement.
CTCAGGTGCTTCCTGAGCTGTGTCAGTGGACACATGGTTCACTTTCCCAGAGAACGGAGGTCGAGCAGGCCTCTGATTGTTGTTCTGGTTTTGCTAGGCTGGTGGATTCTGCTTCTTGGGGCACTGGTAGGCATAGTGTCCCACCTCTCCGCAGCGGTAACAGGCATTGGGATTGCCGCTGGGTGCTGCACTCTTGCCAGGAGCATTATTGGGTACTCCTTGGCGTGGTGCCTGATTGCTGACCTGTTGCTGGGGGCGTTGCTGATTCTGGTTGCCATATTGCTGCTTGGGACGTTGTTGGTTTTGGTGATTGTGCTGCTGGTAGTACTGGGGACGCTGAGGAAACTGACCACGGTTCCACTGATTCTGTGGTCCTTGACTGCGCTGAGGGAATCCCTGCTGAGGGTACGCACGTGGGCGAGTGTTGCTGCCCGACGGCTGCCCCTGGAGCTTTCTCTTCTTTGCATCCATCTCCTTGCGCTTGTTGTCGATGACAATAGCGCGGTTCACCAATTCTTGGAAACAAGGGTAGGTGTTGCTCATCAGCTGCAGCTGCAGTCCATCATACAGACCCTTCAGGAAGAGACGCTGCTTGTCAGAGTCCCTGGCCACCTCATATGGAGCATATCGTGACAGTTGAGCAAACTTGTCACGATATTCACTGACTGACATCGATCCCTGCTTGAGAGACCGGAACTCTTCCGCTTTCAGTTCTATCAGGCCCTCCGGAATATGATGGGACCTGAACCCTTCCGTAAACTCCTTCCAGGTGACTGGCGGAGCATTGTTCGGGCGTCCATATTGATAGGACTCCCACCACTCCTGTGCAGGTCCTTGCAGCCGACCTGATGCGTATAGCACTTTCTCCAGGTCGTTGCATTGGGCTATGTTCAGCTGCTTCTCGACTGCTTTTAACCAGTTGTCTGCCTCCAGTGGATCAGAGGCATGGGTGAACACCGGGGGACGTCCCTTCAAGAACTCCCCACGCTTGTCACGGACTTGAACCGGCGGTGGTGCTACTACTGGTTCATTGTTCATACGGTTCATCATGGCTTGCATCAGATTAGCTTGCATACCCATGAGCTGCTCGATAGTCATCGGCGGCGGTGGTGGTGGTGGATTCTCAGGTACACCACGTCCATGGCCACGACCACGGCCACGGCCACGTCCACGACCAGCGGGTGCTCCTTCGGCGTCCATCTGCTTCCAACAAAGATTCACGGCTTTTAGTCATCTTCCAAAAATAATTATTCATCGCTTATAATGAATAAAAACAAGTCTAGCAGTTTTCTGGACAAGTTTCAAACTCAGCAGGTCAGTAATCCGTGCTTATCTCAGAATCTATAGATTAAAAAGGAACATGGTATACATCGTTGGAATGGTTAGGAAATTCTCTACAAACTTTATTCAGACCACATTTACTCATTCCAACAGTAACATAATCAAAATTGTGATTCATCAGGTTCTGCTCTGGTTCTCAGTCTGCGCAGGTACAGCAGATTAAAACGAACATATCTCATAGATCCGAACAGATAATGAGGTGATTCCAGTGGGAGATGAAAGATATACCAGTCTAGTTTTCACCATAATAATTTCGCAATTTTTGACTGAACTGATAATGAGATACTGAATAAACATCACAGACCGCTCCAGAAACAGCATGACTGAGACAAGATAAAGTAACCCAACCTCGAATTTAAACAACATTTACTTCTAGGATTAAGGTTTAGAAACATGCGGACAGGCCCACATGTTTCCACAATCAAACAAAACTCCAAATCATAATTGTTCATCAACACAAACAGCAACTCACTAAAGTTCACATGCCACACATTACCGAAATACTCGTGCTAGCGTCAATCTAGAAAGTACTGGGAAATCTAAGGAGCTCTATCCTGGAGAACGAACTTGCGGGGCTTCTTCTTGTAGATGGGTGGCTGTCCAAGCTGACCACGCAGCTCATCCACCTGACGCTGGAGGCGCTTCCCCGCCTGCTGCGCAACACACAGCTCCTGCCTCAGTGTCACGTTCATCTCCTGAATGGCACTGACGTGTCTCACAGTCGTATCCAGGGTAGGGTCACCGGCAGGAGGTGCCAGGACATGCCATGTCCTGCCATCTGGGTCGTTGCGGGGAAGGAACCGGTACCTATCCTCCTGCATGGCCTCAAAACGGCGGCCATGGTAGTGAAAGTACGCGGCCTGACCTGCATCCTCCATGCTCTCGTAGGCGGAAGCACGTCTAACCCTGCTCTCGTGGATAGACTCCACCTCGTCCGAGTTGTCGACGTTGTTCCGAGCTGTGATGATCACCTCGGCCTTCCAGTAGGTGTTCTCCAATGGGTGCTTGTGCTCCGAGCAAAGGTAGCGGACGGTGGCAGCAAACTCCGGGTAATAGCTCGCCAACACACCCGTGAGCAGAGTGTGGTAGTGAGCGTCCTCGTCCGCCTCCATGAACTTGTTCCTGGAGGTCCATCCCATCTCTGGAACAACCTGTGGGTACTGAGGCGTCGGTGCTAAACCCGTCGACGCGTGGGGTGCAGGCGCAGGTGGTGCAGGTGCAGGTGGTGCAGGCGCAGGTGGAACTGGAGCGGCAGCCTGAGGGATTGGTACCGCCACTGGTGTAGGAGCTGAAGGTGTAGGCGTAGGGGACCCCGTGTCCATAGGCTCCTCCTCCTCGCCGCCACCAGAGGCGACGACCTCGGGCTCTGGTACGGGTACTGGTGCTGGCACAGGTGCAGGTACTGGAGCTGGTGCTGGTGCAACTGGCGGAGCACGGGCGGCGACGAAGAGGGCGCGATACGCGGCTGCGCTGCGACGAGGCATCTATAAATTTTATTTTAAGAATTAGAATCAATATGTTTACAAAAATAGAACAGTGGGTAAGAATATATAATTTTAATAAAATAACAAGAAAGTAAAGCGAGCAGTGAAATAAATAAAGCGAAAATAAAAAACCTGAAATCAACTGTTTCTACCTAGGTTTGCGTCCTACAATCAGCCTTGCTTTGATACCAATTTTGTCACACCCAAATTTAAGGATAAATTTGAGTACAATAATCTCATGTGCGCCCCAGGAATAGTCGCGCACACAAGTCGACAAATTACAAATGTATCATCACAAGTTTCTTACATAACGTTATTACAACACAAATATATCAAAGTCTGCGACAAACGGAAAATATAACTCATAACTAGCTATGAAATAAAAGCTCCAACACAGGGACGACCGACTGGAGGATCGCCAACCTAGAAGTCCTCAGGAAATTCCTCGTAGAAGCTATCATCTGATACCCATCCGGGATTTTGTCCAAAAAGAAAGAAAAAGACAAGCGTGAGTACATCCCGTACTCCGCAAGCATAACATAGGATTTTATGCGGCTCAAAAAGGTCAAACACTGGCTACTGCAGTTAGCATTTTAATTGGTCAATGTTTTAATCCTATTTAATCATCAATTATGCTTAAGCTCCCGATTAGCCCAAATGAGCACATGATAATAACACTGTTAACCTTCACGGCTAACACCATCACCATCACGGTTAAACCACATTAATCATCACGATCAATGCGTCAGATTTTCATAAGTTATTTCCCATAACTATCCACACCCAACTATTCCGTAAGGGTCCAAGGCCGCTCATGTCCGAGAGCACGGCTAGTATACCAGTTTGATCAAACTCTGCGCAGAGGTGTGCACTTTTCCCGTATGTCGTGTTACCCATATGCCCGGGGTTTGCAAGACCCACTAACACTGCCAAGGTGAGCGGGCAGGGAACACTATGAAGCCTTCCATAGGCCACGTCTAACCAGTTAGGGCCGCGAGGTTTCCTCGGCAGGCAGATATAGAGAACCCCCCTTTCCTATGGCACATTTCCATCACGGCTATACACATAGGAACAGAAGCAGTTCTATACCCAAAGTGGCAAGCCCCTCTTGCGCCCTTTCGGGTAACCTCTAACCAGCTAGATGATATCCTATTACTGAGCTAAAGTTAGAGCCATATAACCATTACGGTTGCACTGTAAGTCCCGGATTGTCGCTTACAGAGAAGTCCTTACGGAGGGTCTAGGTCAACCCGACCGAAGTCAATTGCACCATAGCCCTTTTTCCCAACATTTATCATCATATTCATTAAAGTCAGAGTGATAATAAAGTCTCAATTAATTAAAGCACTAGCAAAGCTACCCACATGCATTCTTCCCATAGGTGTCATAAGTGTTTAGTCAGGTAGCTAGGATGTCCTTAGGGTTATCAAAATTAGACACATGCAAATGCGTAATTAATTAAGTGAATAGGTGTACAAGGGAAACCCATGTTATACTTGCCTTCGGTGAAGGGGAACTGCTGCTGGTCCTGCTGCTCCTCGAAGTGAAATGGGTCACCCACGGACACGTCACCGTCTGCGCTCGATTGGTACCACACAACAACACGCATCCAAGTTCATTCATACAAACAAACAATCATTTAATTAGAACAGTACACCAACAGATCAAAAATGAAATAAAATATTTAAAAACAGAACCTACGATTCGCTACGATCACATAGATACGAAGATCACGAAAATCGGAGCTAAAACGACCAAGTTACGACTTTTCGGCGATTTCCTATAGGCAATTAATTAATTAAACCTAACCCTAAAAATAAAAAGTGGCAAACTACAGAAACAGTAGTACTATCATGAAGAGAATTTAATTACGAACCTAACGCAATTCGAACGGGTCAAATTGGAGCTATAACGAATATTTTATGGCCAAAACAAGTTCAGTGGCAAATCTGTAATTTCCTGAAAGCGTATTTTGACCTAACCGACGGATAATACGTTTTCTAACAGAGAAAGCGTAATTCACTCGAAGGCGCTAAGGACTGCGGTTCGAAACCTAAATTCCAGGGGGTTTCTTAAGCAAAATTCACCCACGAAGGGGTACGGTGCGATGAGGGTTGTTGATCTGGAATCGGACGCGCGAGATTAGAAAGAAGAACACAGAGGGGGGGAAGGGAGCGGCGCGCCGGCCTGAGGGGAGGAAGAGCGCGGCGGCGGCCATTGCTGGCCGGCCCAAGCTCGCCGGCGATGGCCTGCAGAGAGCTACGGGGCTCGGTTTCGCGATCCAAAAGCACCGGGAGAGAGAGGATGCGAAAGCGAACTCACCCCGGGCTAAAAATGCGGCCGGGGAAGGGCCGAGCGGCTCACTCCATGGCCGGCGGCCATGGAGCTCTCCGGCGAGCGCGGGTGGGCACTAAAGAACCCCGTTTCGCACGGCAAAAGGACGGGGAGGGAGCGGGGAAGAGTGGGAAGCTCACCAACGCGACGCGAAACGACGAAAACGGCTCGGGACGGCGGCTTCTCTCTGCGCTTTCGCGGATGGGAGCAGAAACGAGGAGAGGAGGAATGGGGAGGGGAAGGAGGCGCGCGACTCCCTGCCCACTTTTTAACTGAGCGCGGGGGAAGAGGGGAGGAGTGGGAGAGAACGTGGGAGCGGGCGAGGCGCCGATCGGTTCGAAACCGAAAGCAAGGAGTGGGCGGCGGTTTGGGGAAGGAGGAGCTGACATGCGGGCCCGGCCTGTCAGCGGAAGAGAGAGAGAGAGAGGGGAAGGGTGGGGAAGGCGGCTGGCTGGCGGGCCTCGGCCCAGAGAGAGGGACGCGCGCGCGGGGGGGGGTTACTGGGCCTCCAGGCCGAAAAGAGGAAGGGAAAGAGAATTTTTTTATTATTATTATTATTTTTAAACAAAATTTCAATGCATTTTCCAAATGGATTTTTAATCAAATTGACATTTGTTTTCAAAACACTCATCACATAAAAGAATGCTCCAGCATGAATGCAACAATAAAGTTTTCTCTAAGCTTATATCAAATTTTAATTTCTCCAAATTTATTTATTTTCCTATAGTGAAAATGCTCACAAAATAAATTCATTTAAATTCAATTCATCTATTTTAAATAAGTAAAATTTTTGGGTGTTACAGTTATCAGGAATTATGGAGGAAAGGCCCACACGTGGGGTTTACATAGAGATATTAACGTGCCGCGCAATTATCTAACATCTAGAAGAGTCCAGAAGCAACGGGAACGAACGAGAGGCCGATCGGGCCCGAGGGCAGGGCGTTGTTGGATATTTTAAACGCAAACAGAAAAATCCGTAAGCGCACGGATACCGATGTAGCTTTCACCCGGGAGTATTCCAGAGTATCGATTTTCCACAGAGAACGTGAGTGTACTAATTAAGATCCAAGATCGCCCAAGGATAACTATATAATTATTTTTGGTGGGAAGAGAGGAAGTTTCCTGAGAGTTCTCTAGTTGATCTAAGAATCAAGAATTACTTCAAGATTATCTATTTCGGGACATCAGAGCACTAACCACAGAAAGAGATGAGAAGGGGGCTAGGAAGGTCTGACTACGGTCCTACAAACACCGATCCGAACGAGGTGGAATACGACGACCGTTAGGGCTGTCACTACCCTAAGGCTACCACAACAATCCGCAGGATTGGGTGCAATTCCAGGTAATTGCAAGACTAAACACCACGTCTAATCTATTAATTACTACTCTAGCGTTATAAAGACTAGAGCACTTGATGCAAGCGGGAATCCAATAAATAACTTGAATGTAAATAAAAGTAGTTAGAGAACTCAGGAATTATGAATTGAAGAACCTAGAGAACGATGAAGAATGAACCAGATGCTGCAAAAGTATAATGTTGAGGAAGATCCGACAGATCCGGCTCCTCCTCCGCTCTCCTCTTCTCTCTCCCTATTTTCTAGATTACAACTAGAACTAACTAGAACTAGAACTAGAGGAACTAGAACTAGAACTAGATGAACTAGAACTAGATCTAGATGAACTAGAGGTAGAACTAGAAGAACTAGAGGGATCCTCTCTACTTGGATGAAGAATTGAAACCCTAGCTTTGATTCTGTAGAAGAGGTATGATCTCCAGGGGCCAGGGGGGTCTGGTTTTTATAGTCCCTTCAAGTGAATATGGGCCGTTGGATCAAACCGACATTGATTGAATGGTTATCCTTGATCCTTTAGGTTGGTGGAGCAATATCCCGAAAGAGAGTCCTGATTGGACTCTATGTGAGGGCGGGCGCCCAGGAGAGGAGGGCGGGCGCCCTGTCCCTGAGTCCTCTCGGCCTCCGCTTCGGTCCCGTGGCTTCTGGAGTCTTCTTGATGATAGAAAATTGTGCGGCACGTTAATATCTCTATGTAAACCCGACGTGTGGGCCTTTCTTCCGTATTTCCTGATAACCCCCTGCAGAAATAGACAAACACCAAAACTCGTGGAATTCTGTCAGATAAAACCCTAAGTCTAGGTGTTGGTTGCATTTGGATCCTTTTCTATGATTAGTTGACGGTTAAATATGAGCATTAAGGACCGTCAACAAGCTCCCCCAAGATTAACCTTCCCTCGTCCCTGAGCAAAGATGGACTCAAGAGTTTCTGCAGTGGTTTCATACCTTAAAGATATACATGCGTTCAAACAAGATCTCATCTCTGGGTTAGGGTAAACTGTTAAGATTTAAACTTACCCATTGCACCTTCCACCATGGGGCTTGCAACCGTCACTTGTGTCTTGAGCAGTTAAAAGATAGAACGGTCTAGTCAAGCGCCATGTCTCTTGTTCTTCAATTAACTATAGCTTTCGAGTTTTTGTAGATTTTCAAATAAAACTCAGAGATTTCTTGTATGACTCTCTTTAGTCTCTCTTTTGTGGTATTTCTGGATCCTTACCAAGGAAGTAATGGTGTATGCCTTCTCTCAAAGTATGTGGTATTTTTGGTACGAGGCATAGTGGCATTGCCTTCTCTCTCACCCTACTCTAATAAGGTTTTGATATCTGGAGCTCATAGGTGGGAGACAGCTAATACATACTTACAAGACATTTATTGCATAGTCAAACCATGGATCCAGAAGATCAAGTCAATAAGTCAAATCAAGATGTGCATGTGTGGCGAATGAATGGTGTATGGTAATGATGGTGATAACAATGGTGAAAGTCTAATTCTACTTGTGCTCTTTTGAGGGGATACATACCTTTCTTGCTCTTTTGAAACTTTTTGAGGAGAATGAGATGCTCTATATTTTCTTTTCTTTCCTCTCAGGTGGGTATCTTGTACCCCTAATTCTACTGTCGGACACTTGTCCATTTTTACCTCTCGTCTCACTTTTTCTTTTCTTTCGAGGTTCCGGGCACTTGCCCCTTTTTATTTCCTCGTATTCTTTCTTTTTTTCTCTTTTTTTAGAGCACTCATCTCCTAAAATAATATAGCAAGTGGTAGTAACCAAGATAACTTGAGCATTTATTTCACAGGGAAAACAGAAATGTTTTTGGCTATTCTCTCCTGGATTAGGAGTAGAATAGTTTTAGGTGATTCTGGAGATGGAAATGGGTGGATATATGTGGATGCGTACTTCCGGAGTAGAAGCAGCATGTGTGAGTGAACGTGCAAGTGAATCTTGATTTTAACCACATGACAAGCTCCTAAGGGTCTACACAGCTTGACCACACTCAATGCTCATAAGCAGTAAAAAATAAATGTGTGGCTCAAAGTCTAGCAAGCAAGTATATATGGTTGTGGTAGGAATTTAAACTCTCATCATAGAGGAACTCATCATGTGATATTTTAAAGATTTTCAATGATAAAATTCTCCAGAATTCTAGCATCTCTAGGAACATATAAACAACAGTTCAACCTTCCCATATCGTATCTGTTAACGACTTGGACTTTAGATCAAGTACTCTCCCACAAGTTCAGGTTTAGAGCAAATCTTAATTAATACCAGTCATGCCTAAACTTGAGAGAGATTTCAATTTCTAGAACTAATCATGGCAGAGCAACTATTCATCATTTCCATGTGAGAGCTTATCATGAGGGTTCATAGCAAACTTTATTTATTTATTTATTTAGCAAGCTAAGCAAAGATATATATATATAAGCACAAAATCTTTATTTGGGTTTTTATGATTATGCATCTTTTTATTATTTGAGTAAAATATAAACATGAGTAGAGCACTTAGCTGGATAAATGGGGTTGCTCTCCCCCAAGCTGGGTTTTGACGTAATTCCTTCTGATGTAGCTAGCAAGTGGCGGAGGTGTATTTGAATGTTGGCAGCACCCTGACAGCGATTAGGATGTCCTCCGTCTGCTAGTCTTCTTTGATCCTTGAATTCTGTAGAGCTCAAATAGACAACAAAGCTTTGTGGAACTAGTTAAGTGTTAACATAAATATCTAGCCTTTACCATGTTGAGCCTCCTCAATAAATATTACTTTCTTTGGTGGGATCATAAATCTATTTTTATATTTCCATTTTTATAAGACAGGAATATATTTATTTTATTTTTATGCCACCACAGTGAATGTACTTATGGGTTTTATGCCATGAGCATACTCACATGAGGCTTACTATTTTTTAACATTTTTATTTTCTTTTCAAGATGATATGAACCTGATTAACTAAACAAACTATTTTAAATAATTGGAAGGAAAAAGATAACTACCAAATTTACCTCTTGGAAAGGTGTTCGGTGTGTTTAAGTCCTCCGATCGGGACTCTCCGTATTCTCACTCGTCCTGGGATTTGCTGGATGGCGTAGTCGGTGGTTCCGGCGGTGCCTCCTCTTCGTGTATAACTATCTTCTCTCTACACACCTGACTCGGTGCTACGGTCTCCTCAGGACAGTTCTGTTCAAGCTGTATGTCTTCAGACCTTACAACTTCTCCTTCATAGTCTACTCATTCGTCCTTGATGATTTTGCCTTCTCTGTTTGCGGTTGCGTCGTCTCCTTCTTGTCCTGACCTGCTTAGAGTCTTCAACTATATAGTTAGAGTGAGTAAAATAGCGGCGTACCTTCTCAGAGAGGAAGTGCATGTGGACTTCTCCGGTTCCAATGTAGATGATTGCTTTAACGGAGCTGAGGAACGGTCTTCCAAGGATGATGGGTGGATCGTACTCGTCTTCTCCTATGTCAATAACCTTCAACCTTTCGGAATGTTTGATCTGCCATCTGGAGCTGAGTGTATGTCGGTTTTAGGGGCATGGTTCCGAACAGGAGCTGATAAGTGACTGCGGCCATTATGTTGACGTCAGATCCAGTGTCGTAGAGTGTCTTCTGAAAAGAATATCCATTGATTGTGCACTCGATGCTTGGAACACTAGGGTCGTCCTACTTGATCAAGAAAGGCGACTTGAGTTGACGATCTTGACCTCCTTGAGCTGTAGTGACCATCTTAGCTGACTCAGTCAACATTTGCTTGTTCATGTCCCCCCTGTTGATCCTCTTCCTTGGTTCATGTCGGGATTGCTTTGAGATTTGTGTAGTCTTGTTCTTAAAGGAAAACGTCTCCTTCCTCCCCTTGATGTAGAAACTGATCTTGGCAGCACTAGCGTAGATGACAGCTCCCGAGGTGTTCAGGAATAGCCTCCCTAAGATGACGGGTGCCCTCTCATCAGAACCGGTCTCTATCACCACGAAGGCTGCTGGGGCATACAAGGTACCAACTTGGACGCAGAAGTTCTTCAATATTCCCTTTGGGAAACTTAGCGTACGATCTGCAAGCTGCGAACACATGACTGTTTCTAATAAAGGATGTGTAAAGAATTTTTCATAGAGTACCCTGAGCATAATGTTGACACTGGAGCCAAAGTCGCAGAGTGCTTCTGGGAAGTCCACCATGCCGATGGAGATCGGGATGACGGGGCGTCCTGGATTGCCTCTCTTGACTGGCAGAAGGTTAGTAATTACTTCCACAATGGGGTTACTCCAGTAGTTACGTCCTCAAGCATCTCAGGGCAGTGATTGCCTGAGTTTCCAGTATCTCAGTAGCTGTCACTACCCTAAGGCTACCACAACAATCCGCAGGATTGGGTGCAATTCCAGGTAATTACAAGACTAAACACCACGTCTAATCTATTAATTACTACTCTAGCGTTATAAAGACTAGAGCACTTGATGCAAGCGGGAATCCAATAAATAACTTGAATGTAAATAAAAGTAGTTAGAGAACTCAGGAATTATGAATTGAAGAACCTAGAGAACGATGAAGAATGAACCAGATGCTGCAAAAGTATAATGTTGAGGAAGATCCGACAGATCCGGCTCCTCCTCCGCTCTCCTCTTCTCTCTCCCTATTTTCTAGATTACAACTAGAACTAACTAGAACTAGAACTAGAGGAACTAGAACTAGAACTAGATGAACTAGAACTAGATCTAGATGAACTAGAGGTAGAACTAGAAGAACTAGAGGGATCCTCTCTACTTGGATGAAGAATTGAAACCCTAGCTTTGATTCTGTAGAAGAGGTATGATCTCCAGGGGCCAGGGGGGTCTGGTTTTATAGTCCCTTCAAGTGAATATGGGCCGTTGGATCAAACCGACATTGATTGAATGGTTATCCTTGATCCTTTAGGTCGGTGGAGCAATATCCCGAAAGAGAGTCCTGATTGGACTCTATGTGTGGGCGGGCGCCCAGGAGAGGAGGGCGGGCGCCCTGTCCCTGAGTCCTCTCGGCCTCCGCTTCGGTCCCGTGGCTTCTGGAGTCTTCTAGATGATAGAAAATTGTGCGGCACGTTAATATCTCTATGTAAACCCGACGTGTGGGCCTTTCTTCCGTATTTCCTGATAACCCCCTGCAGAAATAGACAAACACCAAAACTCATGGAATTCTGTCAGATAAAACCCTAAGTCTAGGTGTTGGTTGCATTTGGATCCTTTTCTATGATTAGTTGACGGTTAAATATGAGCATTAAGGACCGTCAACAGGCGCCCACCCTCCCCCCTTGGGCGCCCGCCCTGGCCTGAGGGCCAATCACAACCAACCTCGCGGATCATGCTCCGCTGACCTAAGGGATCAAGGAAAACCGTGCGATTAATGTCGGTTTGATCCGATGGCCCACATTCACTTGGAAGGACTATATAAACAGACCCCCTGGCCCCTGGAGGAGAGGACCTCTATCCCTCAGAAACCCTAATTCATTATTCATCGTAGGAGAAGAAGCCTCTGATCAAGCCCTAGAGCCACCACATCAATTAGATCTCTAGTTTAGCATAGCTACATAGGATTAGAACTAGAAGGAGTCAATCTTCGATTGGTTTCCGGATCTGTCAAGAGGATTCTTGGTAATTCCTCTACTGTTCTTCAATTGTTTATCTTTGTTCTTCAATATTACGAATATGACTTTGTTCTACTTCAATATATTGATTATGACTTTGCTCTACTTGTTTATATTCGCAATTATATTATTCTTAGTTTATCATAGTTATATGCTTGGCTTAGTTAGATTGGAATTATAAACATGTTTAGGATCATATAGCATTTATCCATGTGTACAGTGGGTAAATGATAAGTATTGTGTAGGTGTGGTGCCTATACCGTATTTATCTGCGATTGTACCCTATATGCCAGATCACGGGGTAGTTCGTGGTAGTGACAGCTCAATTGATTCTTATATAGTCCCCCTCTCGTGTATAGGGCTGGTAGAGCAACATTATTACAGGGGAGTGATTGCTATGTTTCTCATATTCTTTGATAATATCACTATGCATGGGCGTAGTCCTGTCTCGTAATGATTGCCAAGTATAATTGCACTAACTATGATATGCTAGACTTTATAGTTAAGAATAACTTAGGAAATATTCTTGTAGTTCGTCCTAATTCCATGCTAATGACTTGCTAGAATATCTGTTGAGGTGCTTATCATATTTATATGTGGCTAGTTATGCTTATCAGATTAATTATCTTTGTCACCATTCATATTTTTTCTATCTTTTATGTGACATTTATCCCTGTATGAAAGAGATAGATAAATACTCTCAATTATACATGCAATGATAGATACTCAATTATATATTCCATTCCATAATCAACATTGATGTTTAGCAATCCCTTCCCAGTGGTAAAAATATAAATAACGATACCTGCAATACTTCCCGGTTGAAATGCTACATCGGTATTAATCTGTGAGCATTTGAATCAAGCAAATAAATAATTTTGTGCAAATTAAAATTTATCATAAGTTTTAGAAACATGTCTTGCATTCATGCTGGAACACATTTTATTCTATGCTTGTTTTTGGTGAGAATTTATTTTTGCATTCAAAACTCTCTTTGGAAAAGGCTTTGGAAAAATAAATTAGAAAAAAAAGAAAAAAAAGAGAAAGCCCTTGGGATCCAGGCCGAGGCCCAGCTCCCCTCACCCCCCCGGCCTGCTCCTTCTTCTTCCCTCCCCGTGCGCGGCCCAGGTCTCCAACCGGCCCAACCGCGCACCTCTCCCCTCCCCCGCGTCCCGGCCCACTTCTCCCCTCCTTCTTCAGCCGACGGCTGGGCCCCGCCCCTTCTCTCACTGTGACGCGGGACCCACGCGCCAGTGCCCTTTCCTTCTTCCCCCAGCCGTGAAGGATCGGGACTCAGGCCGGGCACAGCACTACCGAATCCAATCCCTGGGATTCGATTCGTGATTTCCTTGCCTAGCGCGTAATCCGAAGCCCTATAAAGTTCCTCGCGATGCCCCATGCCTTGTTTTCCCCACCCGAGCGCTCTTTCCAAGCCCTAGCCACCGCAGCTGCGCATTCGGATCTCGCCGGCGCCTTTCTCCGCCACCGCGAGCGCCGCGTCTCCTCTACGCACTCTCGGCCCAAGTTCAGCGCCTAGGTGAGCTCGCGACCTTCTCCTCTACCTTCCCATGTCCTTGGCTCAGTTTTTGTTGCACGGATTTGCGAGTTGAAGTAATACCGGCGAGGTTCTCGGCGGCGCCCAAGGCGGCCACCGTGCTGGCGCTCTGGGAGGTGGTCGGCCGCCGCCTGGTTCCCTTCTGCTATTTGTGGACCGTCTGATCGAAGATGAAGGGATAGGATTAGAAGATACCCCTTCGGCGGCCTTTTTGATTAAGAGTCCCTGGAAGATTTCACAATTAACCCGCAGTCCCTAGGCGCCTCGAGAAAAATACGTTTTCCAATTTCGAAAGCGTACAGCCCGGCTGAGTTCAAATTTCGTTTTCTGTTATTTACAGTTTTGCCACTGAACTTAAATTGTTCATAAAATATTCATTTTAACTCCGTTTTTGTCCATTCAAATTTTGTTAGATTCGTATTTACGTGCTTTACAAGTTAGAGGTACTATTTTACTGTTTAGAAACTTTTTATTTTCGCAGTAGCATTTAATTAATTATTTCTCTATAGGAAATCTTGGAAAATGCATAACTTCTCTGTTTTAATTCCGATTTTCGTGAACTTTACGTTTATGTGATCGTAGCGCTGCGTAGAATATTTTGATAAACTGTTAAATTTGTTTTACTACTGTTTGGTGTATTGTTCTAATTATAGCTTGTTTGCTTCATGTATGATTGTCTACGTTGGATTGCGTGTTGTTGATTGATATTTGGGAATAGACGGTCAGCCGTACGTTGGTGATCAAGACCAAGACTTGAGGACCAGCAGGCTCAGGAGAGCTTTGATCAAGATAAGTATAACTTGGGATCATCCTTGTTACCTATTAACTTATAACTACACATATATATCATATGCATGCTATCAACTTGTCGACCTTAGCAAAATCATAGATGATTGTTACCTGGATTCCTTGCTACCTACTTGATATGCATTTGGTGTAGATGTGCTAGTGCTTGATATAATCCATGATCTTGTAAGACGATTAATAGCTATGCAACGAATGTTAAATGATGACAAATAACTATATGAGATCTTGTCTGTAAGTGATCACCGGGACAACAGTGCAACCATGAGGGCTATAATGGCTCTGGCTTTAGCTCAGTATGAAGACCTTTTCTAGCTTGTTAGAGGTTACCTGAAAGGGCGGAGGGGCTGAACCGTTTTGGGTATAGTGTGGCCTCTGTCTGTATGTGTATAGGCTGCGAGTCATTGTGCCATCGGAAGGGGGGCTCTATATCTGCGCGCGAAGGAAACCTTGCGGCCCTAACTTGTTAGACGAACTTTTGAAAGGCTTCATAGTGATCCCTGTCGACCTCCCTTGGAAGGGGGTTAAGAGATTAGCTACCTCGGGCGAAAGGGAAAATCATGACTCATGGGTAAAGATGTACAACCTCTGCAGAGTGTTAAAACTAGTATACTAGCCGTGCTCACGGTTAAGAGCGGCCTTGGAGGTTCTTGCTGCGACGATGATGAGCTTGTTAAGTTGTTATGTTCATTTGATTATCGATTATGCTATGGCTTAATTATGCTTACACTTGATCATGTGATTAATGGATTATTTATGCTACCTTGACTTTTGCTATTTAATTATGAACATGCTATCCACTATTAAAAGCTAAATGCAGTCAAACCAATGTCAGCTATTTGGGCCTCATGAACCCCTGGTTATACTTGTTGAGTACGATATGTGCTCACTCTTGCAAATTTCCCAACACCTCAGGATATGATAATGAAGATGACTGGAATGAGGACTACCGTTATGAGTACTAGGTTTGGAGTCAACCAGTCAACAGTATCCCTGTGTGGAGCTTCCGTCGAGAGCGTTGTTTAATATTATTATCATTTTTGTGTAAGACTATGTGATTTATTATGTTCTGCTATGTAATAAACACTGCAATGGTACATTTGAGATTTGTCTACTTATGTGTGCGACTATTCCTGGGCACATATGAGTCTTTTATGCATCCTATTTTGTTCTTAAAATATGGGTGTGACAAATTGGTATCAAAGCTTTGTTGACTGTCGGACGCAAGCCTAGTTAGAAATTGGTCGTCTTAAGGTTTTGAAATTGCTACAAAATCCTTGTTCTATAAACCTTGATATTTTCTCTTATCCTATACCCTTTTCATTGCTATTCATCTTCACCTTGTTGCTTGTTTGAAAGACTTGTTCTCATCCCCACGCCTTGCTTGATATGCTTTTAGAACCTTTTCTTACCACCTTCTGGCGTCTTTGAGATAGGTGTTTTAGGATCTTTGCCCTTAATAGGAAAAGAACGATAGTACCGCAAGTTGAGGCAATGTTTGAAGTGTGAATCTTTGATGCTTGGTTTGGTTTGTTATTATGTTCATGATTGATTTGGATCTTTGTAATGAGTGTAATGATCTTGTGGATTCTCTCTACAATTTCATTTAGTTTATAGGCCTAAGGCATAAGGATTAATGAACTAAATAGTTGGGTTTGGTTAAAATCCTGTTTCTCTCCTTTGCTGTTTTCTGGAGCGGTCTGCAATAAATCTGGTGTAATTCAAAATCTGTTCATGCAATGTTCATCAAATTTTTCTAGGAACAAGTAGACTTTCATATCTTTCCAATGCTGCAAGAGTGACACCATTATCTGTTATGATCTGGGAGTTATGGCTGTTCAAAGTTGAGGTTTCTGCACAGTCTGTAATTCTGGAACAGTTTTTGTTATGCCCAGTTTAGACTCATTTAACGACAGAATATGTTAAGATGGTATAAATAAAAGTTGTAGATAATTTCTTTATCTTTCCAACGGTATACAGCATGTATCCTTTTGAATTCTGGAACTCAAGATATGACTGATTTTCTGATCTGCTGATGTTGGATGTTACCCAGAAAATTTCAGATTCTGTTACCTCTTGTAATTGTCATGTTGGACACTACTAAGACATGTTTCTATACCTCGGAATGCATATGGCAGCAAGGGGAAGAGGCAGAGGCAGAGGCTGTGGCAATGGTGGTAATGACCCAATTACTGTGGAGGAACTCATGCAAACCCAAAATGAGATGATGCACGTTTTCATGCAGCACCTACAGCAGCAACCTCCACCAACACCACCACCTGTTCATGTGAGGGATAAGCGTGGGGAGTTTATGAAGGGAAGATCCAGTATTTACACACTCAGCTGATCCTATGGAGGCAGATGATTGGTTACGTGCCGTGGAGAGGCAACTGAACATAGCACAGTGCAATGACTTGGAGAAGGTGTTGTATGCTTCTGGACAGCTTCAGGGGGCAGCTCAGACATGGTGGGAGTCATATCAAGTTGCTCGTCCCAACAATGCTCCTCCTGTCACATGGCTGGAATTTTGTAGAGACTTCAGAGCTCGACATATAAATGAAGGAATGATGGAGCTCAAATAAGAAGAATTCAGATCCCTCAGGATGGGCTCCATGACTGTGGCAGAATATCATGACACATTTGAACAGTTAGCTCGCTATGCTCCAAACGAAGTCAGAGAAGATACTGACAAACAACGTCTCTTCATGAAATGTCTTTACTATGAACTCAGATTGCAACTGGATGGAAATACCTACCCTACCTTCCAGCCTTTGGTGAACCGTGCCATTGTGTTAGATAACATGCGCAAAGGTCAGGATAAGAAGAGGAGGATGCTGGCACAAGGTTCTGGAGGCAACAACCGCCAACGTTTCAACCCTCAGCTGGGCGATCAACAGAGGTACCAGGGACCGGTTGGTCAATGGGATCGCAACCAACAACCTCAGCGTAATCCTAATCAACAGTAGAGTGGTCAGCAGATTCCCCGCTCAGGAAATTCAAATGCCACCTCTATGAAGAGAAGTGCTCCCAATACTCCTACTAGGTGTTTTCACTGTGGCAAGGAAGGACACATGTCTTATAGCCCGGAAAGGTTCAACCAGCAGAACAACAATCAAAAATCTAATTCTAATGGAGCAAAAGTGAACCACGTGGCTGCAGAGACAGTACAAGAGAGACCGGAGATTATGATGGGTACGTTCAGTATCAACTCTATTCCCGCTACAGTTTTATTTGATTCTGGAGCTTCACATACATTCATATCACAAGCATTTGTTAGAGTTCATAGCATACCACTAGTTGCCTTGAAAACCCATATGCTAGTAAACTCACCGGGAGGGACTATACCAGTTTCATATTGTTGCCCCTCAGCAAGTCTTTCTTTAAGGGGGGTAGATTTCCCAGTTAGTCCCATGGTTATGAGAACCTCAGGCATAGATGTGATATTGGGTTTGGATTGGATGAAGAAATATTCTACGGAGATTAAGTGCAAAGAGAAAGTAGTAGTTGTGACAACACCAAAGGGAGATAGAATAAGTGTTGATGTAGTAGTACAGGCTCCACCCACAGCTACAGTGAACCAGCTGATGAGGATATTGATTTTCTGGATCGTGCATTGAATAAATTTCCAGGTGATTTCTCAGAAAAGCTACTAGGTATGCTACTTGACTAGAGACATTGAATTTGCTAGTGCAATGGAATTGGTTTTAAGAGGCATAAGCAAGTGGGGAAAGAGAGGATGATTGGAGAGGGTCGTACACTGCTCAATCTCGAGGACGAGATTCTTTTAAGAGGGGTAGATTTGTAACACCCAAAAATTTGCTTTTGAATTAATAGGGATTAATTTGATTATTTAAGTATTTTTGTGAGCATTTGAATCTAGCAAATAAATAATTTTGTGCAAATTAAAATTTATCATAAGTTTTAGAAACATGTCTTGCATTCATGCTGGAACACATTTTATTCTATGCTTGTTTTTGGTGAGAATTTTTTTTGCATTCAAAACTCTCTTTGGAAAAGGCTTTGGAAAAATAAATTGGAAAAAAAAAAGAAAAAAAAAGAGAAAGCCCCTCGGATCCAGGCCGAGGCCCAGCTCCCCTCACCCCCCCCCCCCGGCCTCCTCCTTCTTCTTCCCTCCTCGCGTGCGGCCCAGGTCTCCAACCGGCCCAACCGCGCACCTCTCCCCTCCCCCGCGTCCCGGCCCACTTCTCCCCTCCTTCTTCAGCCGACGGCTAGGCCCTGCCCCTTCTCTCACTGCGACGCGGGACCCACGCGCCAGTGCCCTTTCCTTCTTCCCCCAGCTGTGAAGGATCGGGACTCAGGCCGGGCACACCACTACCGAATCCAATCCCTGGGATTCGATTCGTGATTTCCTTGCCTAGCGCGTAATCCGAAGCCCTATAAAGTTCCTCGCGACGCCCCATGCCTTGTTTTCCCCACCCGAGCGCTCTTTCCAAGCCCTAGCCACGCAGCTGCGCATTCGGATCTCGTCGGCGCCTTTCTCCGCCACCGCGAGCGCCGCGTCTCCTCTACGCACTCTCGGCCCAAGTTCAGCGCCTAGGTGAGCTCGCGACCTTCTCCTCTACCTTCCCATGTCCTTGGCTCGGTTTTTGGTGCACGGATTTGCGAGTTGAAGTAATACCGGCGAGGTTCTCGGCGGCGCCCATGGCGGCCACCGTGCTGGCGCTCTGGGAGGTGGCCGGCCGCCGCCTGGCTCCCTTCTGCTATTTGTGGACCGTCCAATCGAAGATGAAGGGATAGGATTAGAAGATACCCCTTCGGCGGCCTTTTTGATTAAGAGTCCCTGGAAGATTTCACAATTAACCCGCAGTCCCTAGGCGCCCGGAGAAAAATACGTTTTCCCTGGGGCACATATGAGTCTTTTATGCATCCTATTTTGTTCTTTAAATATGGATGTGACAGGTTTGGCATTTTTGGCGCCGTTATCAGAATTAGAAAACTAAGTCTACTTTTGGTAGTGACGTTAAAAATGCCCAACAATAACGAAGTCTACAATGGAAGCAGAACTCGTAGTAATAGACACTGCTAGGGCTGAGGCCGAGTGGCTTCGTGAACTCCTGATGGATTTACCGGTAGTTGAAAAACCGATACCAGCTATCTCCATGAACTATGACAACTAGATTGTGATTACAAAGGTCAATAGTTCCAGGAATAACATGAAGTCTACAAAGCATGTGAAAAGAAGATTAAAATTTGTTACAAAGCTGAAAACCTCTGGAGTTATAACGGTGGATTATGTCCACACATCGAATAATCTGGCCGATCAATTCACTAAGGGTCTGTCACGCAATGTGATAGAAAGTGCATTGAGAGAAATGGGTATGAGACCCACGTGAAATCTACTGTAGTGGTAACCTACTCTATGTGATCGGAGATCCCGTGAAGTAGAGTGGTGAAACAAGCTAGTAGTAGATTGAGAGGAAAGATCCCTTTCTTGACTCATTTCTATGCACATCTTTCCTATTTGTAAGGCAGGATGGTATTTACCTTAATGTATTCCAAGAGTCTTTTAAAGTGAGATATTGTCCTACAGACATCTTTTGAGGAGTACACCAATATGAGTCAGACTACTGGTCATAGTCTATGGGACTTGGGTAATCCCTAAATACTCATGAAAGGCACTGAAGTGTGATTTATATTCTTCAAAATAGCAGGGATGCCTCGTGCAGCCTAGTATCAGCTAAGGACTGGAGCAGATCTCATACCGCACAAAACTATCAATTCAAGGCTTAGTCCATTGTTCAATTGTGAGTGGGTGAAACTCTTGTTCTAGATGGATGTTCAGCTTAACATTCTCCATCGAAACACTAGTATATCAAAGAAATGTGATTCTAATACTTCATTATTACAAACCCTAGAGTTTGGTGGGGATTGTTGGATTTATTTTGGGCTAGGCTCAATTAGATTTAATAAATCAAATAAACTCTGTGTATGTAACTGTGAATACTACGAGTTGTACCGGATATGGCGAGGCGAGGGGAGCCAGGCATGCAGGCGTGCGATGTAGTGGTGTGTTAAGTTTTAGCACTCACTAATTATAAGAGTTTCAACTCCATGTTAAACTCATCAGTTGCTTGTCTCTTCGGCTGCCATCCCTTCCTCTCCTCCCTCCTCCGCCGCAAGGCTATAAAGAGGACAAGAGCCTCTGGCCTTGGACACACACAACACACCACTCAGAACACAATCCTGTTGCAAAGAAGGAATCTCTATCTCGTAACTCCGCGCGACGAGCGAGAGGGCAGATGCCTCCGAAGCCTTTGCCGTTCGAGACCTTGCACGAGGGATCGATAATTAGGTTTTTGGGGAGCGACTACGCGACTGTCCAATCCATCGTTGTTGTTCATCTTCCTCGCTGTTGTTCGTCTTCCTCAAGCTGGTTCGGGCGGATTTCTCCTTCCCGGTGGAAAGATCGTCTTCATCGTCTACATCATGGAAGTTGGTCAAGGATCGGGATCCTCGGAGCGCATGGGAGGGTATGATCCGTTCATCTTCCGGCTGCGTTTCGTTTTCCTGTTCGTACATGTTGCAGTAGTGTTTTCATGTTGTTGCGCATACTATCCTGGTGTTCTACCATATCTTTTCAGTTTCTATCTTATATATGGGTATGTTGTAAGATCTATGTCATGTCTGCTTGTTTCGCTGGTTAATTCAAAATGTTTCATATGCTGTTGTGTAGTGGTTCTGTCACGTCGTTTGATATACTGTTTTCCATATGTTTCAGTAGTTTTGTTTCGTCGTTGAACATGTAGTCTCTTGTTTATTGCTGTTTTGATTTGAGATATATGTCTTATCTTGTTATTATGTTTCATATATTATGTTTTTATATTTTTAATAATCACATGTTCCATATTGTTACGAACATGTTCAATGGTGATGATTTATATGATTAATTATATTATATATGTCATCATCATAATCTTGATTTATGGAATTAAAATGATATGAAAATTGCCTAATTCTCTAACAGGTACTGCACACGATCGTTTCGTTTTGTTTCCCTTGTGGTGATGTAGGCTCGTGGCGGTGAAGCGAAGCGGCAGAAAGCACGGCACGACATCTTCGGGTGAGAGATCCACCAAGCGACGCTGCAACGGTATCCAGAGCGATGCGGGTGCAGTGCTTGAGCAGGTGAACTAGTGGATGAACCCGTAGGCCGTAGCTAGGTTGAGGTCGACCACCGGAAGAAAAGCTCCGAGAGAGACGAACGAAGATGCTTCCCCAATGTATTGCCAAAACGGACTCTTGAGATCTTTTTGACTTTTTGTGTGTTTTTTCTTTTGATGAAAAAGCAACAACTGCTGGTGTATTTGATTTTAAGTGGCTGGCTACGAACCCAAAGAAAGACACGTAATCGGGAGCTAGGAAACTTGTAGATCGAGCGACAGAATCGTGGTGAGGGGCAACTCGTATCAGTCTACCACGTTCACGTTCGCGTTCTCCGGACCTCAGGATCCACACGGAAGGGAAGCTGACTCGGCCTCTCGTGCCACAGTGCACCAGACAGATCTATCTCTATTAATTATTAGGCCACTAGTCTCTCAATTCAATTCAGTCGTAGCCACAAGGGCAGAAATTAAAGGTAGTAGGCCAAGAGAAAGGAGCATGTTGATTGCCAGTCCAGCTCCTGCACCGCCGGTAGCTTTTCAAGATCAGGTATGGAACTCTGTTTTTCAAAATATGAATCCACAGGAATAATGCGGTAACTTAAAGTGAACATGACACGTTAAATGTCACATTTTTCATTTGTTATATCGACAGCAGAAAAGCCAATAATGTGTGTACCCGGATATTTATTCATATTCCCCGCAAAAAGAAGGAAAAGGCAAGTGGTTGGTTATCCACATGCTTGAGATCCAATCATGAATCATATGGCCCATCTTTGTATTTTCCTTTTGCAACAACCCTCCTGTATAGTTTTATTATTGGAAGCAAATAAAGTAGGTAACCTGACGTAGGGAACAACACCATTCCCAGATTTGTATAAAACAAACTACCTCTGTCCCTAAAAGTTTCAACTTCTAGATTTGTCATAAGTTAAATTTTTAAAACTTTGACTGGATTTTTATAAAAAAAACACTAAGATTTATAGTACCAAATTAATATCACTTTATTTATCATAGAATATATTTTCATAAGATACTTATTTTATGTGATAGATATTGATACTCTTTTCTATAAAGTTGGTCAAATTTAAAAAAAGTTTGACTGACACAGATTATAGGAGTTGAAGCTTTCACAGACAGATATTATCCTCATGATATCCGAGCTTGACTTCTCTAGCTAATAAATCTATTATACAACCACTATTATAGAAATTTTAATAGAGACGGTTGTTTTTAGTTAATGGAGGCGGGCCTATCCAACCGTCTCTAAGGTCAGTCTCAATGCATAGTTTCATAACACAGCAAGACTATAAACTAGATAACCGAGCCACAAGAGTTTTAAGGGGATGAAACTCCTCTCTCATATGATGAAACTCCTTCATTTAATGACACTGCCAAGTCAGCAATTTTGTATATGTGGCATACATTGAGACTGGCCTAAGGCCAATCTCAATGTATGTTTCATGAGAGTGTCATGCACATTAAATAGGGTGCCACATAAGCAAAAATGCTGACTTGACAGGTTCATTAATGAAGGAGTTTCATCAAATGAGAGAGGAGTTTCATCCCCATGAAACTCATGTAGCTCGGTTACCTAGTTTATAATCTTGATAACTGTGCCATGAAACTATGCATTGAGACTGGCCTAAAAAGCCTCGGTTAATTGATAGATAACTGAGGCGGTCACACTATCCGTCTTCATTAATCGTATTAACGGAGGTGGGTACTATAAAGCGATCGTCTCCATTAATACGATTAGTGGAGGTGGGGCACTATAACTGTTCGCCTTCACTAATATTTTAACGGAGGTGGCCACTTTATAACACCTGCCTCGGTTAATTGATCAGAAAAAACAAAAAAAAGCCCACCGAGCCCAGGCACTGCTAGCCGAATCTGCACCATCGGTGTGCTCGCACGTCAGATCTACACTGCCACTGTGCCCGCTAGCTGGATCTAGAAGCTGCTCGTCGAATCCAGCCATCTTCTGGATCATGTTGCCTGCACCTGCCCCCATTGACCCAATCCACCGTCACCGCGCCATGGGAGAGATCAGGAGAAGGAGCAGACCGCCGCTAGAGAAGCCGCTTGTCGTCGTCGTCGCCATGGATCTGTGATAGAGAAGGTGAGGTGAAGGGTGGCCCTAGATCAGAGAGAGAGAGAGGATTAAGGCATATTGTGGCCTTCTCGAGGGAGAGCTGCCTTGCTGCCACTGGACCTCCGAGTTGAGGAAGGGTGAATCGCCTGTGCTGCCGGATCTAAGAGGGAGGGAGGGAGAGCCACCAAAGGGAGGGACAGCCGTCGATGGGAAGGGGGAGGCCTTCCTCCCTTGGCCTACGCGTGACGCTCGGTGGAGAGGGAGCGGGGCCACCTTTTTCTAAGGAGAGAGAGAATGAGAGAGGGAGAGTAAGTGAAGGAAAAATTCTAACTTCCTGTATTTATAGGGACGATGGTTTATGGAGACGGACCTTATAGTGCGTCCGCCTCCAAAAATCAATTTATAGAGGCAGACACCTTATGGCGACGGCCTCCATTAATATGGATTTCTAATGGTGGGCTTTTATAATGTGCCCGCCTTTAAAAATCGATTTATGAAAACGGGCACCTTAAGACGATTGTCTCTGCTAATATGGATTAATGAAGGTGGGCCTTATAGTGTGCCCGTCTACAAAAATCGATTTATGAAGGCGGGCACCTTAAGACGACCGTATCTGTTGATATGGATTAATAGAAGCGGGCTTTTTAATGTGTCCGTCTCCTTTTTTAATATGGATTTATGAAGGTGGGCCTTATAGTGTGACCGCCTCGTTTTTAATGTTATGGGTTAAATGTTAATGGAGACGGACACATTAAGTTACGATGCATTGGATTCAGCATAGTTAGAATGCTAGCACAGTTAGATGAAATGAAGCTCTCGAGTCCTCAATGGCAGTTTTGAATATGTTTTCACACGCTTAAAACATTTTTTACCGGGTGTCATCAAAATCAAACCCATCTTTTATCTCTCTTTGTAAATTCCTTACCATATTGTTACGTTTGCTTATGTGACATCTATTAATAAGATTAAAATCTCTAAAACCTAGGATTGGCCTAATGCAATGAGGTTCTTTGCATGACTACTTAAAAATCATACTTGTTTTTGGTGAAACAAATAATATACTAACTCATGAGGCGAGGCTCTGGAAACAAAGTTGCCAAATAATAAAACTTGATGGGTCTCAAAATTTATCGGCCAAGTCTTTTATAGGCATTCATAAAAGTAGAGTAGAGTGCGTGTGGGTACACGTACAATTGAACATGTTCATACCATGCTGAAATCATAAACAACCATGATTAAAATAAAAATTTCTTCACTACTCCAGTTCCGTAAAATCGCAGCACTAAAGAACTAAAAAACACGTGTGTGTTTGGTAGGATGAAAAAAATATCAAAGAACTCAGTTTTGTCCATTCTCAACAGTGGTATAAGGTGGCTTCACGTTGCTACTTCTTTAGATGTTACAGGTATTTTGTCGATTACTCTTATCGTTTTTTTCCCACACGTTGCGCAATACTTCCCCCCCCCCCCCACCCCCCCCCCCCCCCTCTTGGATTTTAGTTTGATGTCGATTTTTTCACAAATTGTAAGGTCTTGTTTAGTTCACCTCGAAAACCAAAAAATTTTCAAGATTTCTCGTCGTATCGAATCTTTCGACATGCATAAAGTATTAAATATAGACAAAAATAAAAACTAATTGCACAATTTACCTATAAATCGCGAGACGAATCTTTTGATCCTAGTTAGTCCATAATTGGACAATATTTGCCACAAACAAACAAAAATGCTACAGTAGTGAAATCCAAAATCTTTACGCATCTAAACAAGACCTTATATTTTGTTTGAGTACAGATGTCACATCAGTGTGCAGATATTTTGGTATTGTGTGGACTTTGCTGTATTATCTTGTACTATGTATTTCCAATTGTCTCAAAAACTCCAGAATTTTTTTGAATCTCAGAAACTCCAGATTTCTGTCTGTGAAGAAAGGGACACATTTCCATAGAGAAGAAGGCCTTGTTTAGTTCCGAAAAGTGAAAACTTTTCGGAACTGTAGCACTTTCGTTTGTTTGTGACAAATATTATCCAATTATGGACTAACTAGGATCAAAATATTCGTCTCGTGATTTTCAGCTAAACTGTGTAATTAGTTTTTGTTTTCGTCTATATTTAATATTTCATGCATGTGCCATAAGATTCGATGTGATGGGAAATCTTGAAAATTTTTTGGTTTTCAGGGTGAACTAAGCAAGGCCGAAAACTGATAGCGTGGTAATAAAGGGTGAGGAGAGAGCGGAGGACGGGCCCCTTCTCACGCGTCTCCCTCCTCCCTCTACTGCCGCCAGCCGCGACAAGATATGGATAGAGCGGCCGCGACAGCCGCAGGCATCATCGTCATGATCCCATCGCCCTCGCCGTCGCCTTTGTAGCACTGCCTTCCTCGTCCACCGGGCCCCTATTTCTTCCCACTTGGGTTGCTAGATCGGATTGGATCCCGTCGGCCCGTTTCTTGGAGAAGGAGAGATGGCCGAAATGGCGGTGACTGTCGCGGCCGCCAACGGCACCCTCCGGACGTGCTCCGGCGTGTCGCCAACGGCGCCCGGCGGCCGCCGTGCTGCGGTTCTTGGTCGGTGGCGGGCTCTTGCGCCAGCCAACTTGAGGTGAGGGGATTGGCCATTGGCCAAGATTCAGTTTTTGGCCATCCCCTTAGCGCTTCACCAAACTCTGCGCCTTCGTTTAGCATTTTTCTTTTCTGCCTTGGTAGGATGTTTCAAAGGTTGCAGTTGTCTTGCAGAGAATATACGTTTGTTCGGTTGGGACTGTACAGTTTAGCTTCATTCTTGAATTTTGTTAGAGCAACTTCAAGATACTTTTAATAATCCTTCCTAATTGCTAGGAATAGATATTTCGGTGAAAGAATATCGTCCAACAGCTTCTTTAATTAATATAGCCATATTCTATTTTGGATTTCTTGCCAGCCAAAGATAGAAAACGATATAAAAAAAAACTGTTGCAAAGTGAAAAGATATAGAAAACAATTTTTATGCAAATAGATCTCCAAATGATATTTTAGAGAGTGGGCTTTAGAAAGACTCTTGGAGATGCTCTTAGTACAGGATGCTCATTCATTCACATCATGATGGCATGGCTTGTTTCTTGGATTCATTGATTCTATTTGAGTGGTAGACCGCAGAATATGCTATTTGTTGCTTTGCTTAACGAAAAGGGGTTAAAGATTGCAAAGCAGCTTTTGCTTGGCTTCATGTATGGATGATATATTGTGGCTAAGTGGTGGTGCTAATTGGCAAAACCACCACATGCCTGCTTTTCATTTCACAGTTTGAGTGAGCCTTGGAAGCAGCTTCCACAAATTTCCTTACGCAATCATCATTCTTCCAAGCTTGTTTAAGTTCTTAATTTTCTAGTTAATTACAGGAAAAATATATTAACTTAGCCTGAGAACAAAACACCCTAGCTATATGTCCTTGAAATCCGTCTGTATGACATTTTTATGTCAAGAATTGGCATCATTTCTACAGTTTGCCGAGTCCATTTGCAGCGGCAAGTAGGTATGCAGCCAAAAGTTGGGGTTTCATTTATTAGTCTATCATAATAAAAAGCTGAAGTAATAGTACACTTGTTTGTAGTATTTCGAAAATATTGCATGAATTTTCCTTTGGAGGCTTCTAGTCTAGTTGCTTCAGACTGCAATGATGTTAATACTAACCTACTGTTATTTGTTGTTCTGTGTCTTACAGTGTCATAGCATCTCTATATAGAACTCCACTATGTTGCTTCTTTTCAGTTTGGAGTGTTTTTAACTGATCTTTTCCTACCTCCAGATTGTCCTCTCCAGCTGTGAGGGTTCCAAGGGCTACTTCCGCTGCGGCGGTTGAGGTACATAGTACAGGTTACCTAAAACATTGGGTGAACTTGCTTGTTTAACTGCGTATACTTTGGTTAGCAGGATTGGAGCAACACTGATATAGTCCCTATCCCGAAAGTTATAATAGATCAAGACTCAGATCCGGATGCAACAATTGTAGAAATAACCTTGGGTGATCGTCTTGGCGAGCTCCTTGATACAGTATGTTATTCACATAAAATTCTCAGTATATTCTCACTATTGACCAGATGATATTTTTTATTTTTTTCTCGAACGGACGATATGATCTTATTAACATCTCCCATATATTAGATGAATGCCCTAAAGAACTTGGGGCTAAATGTCGTTAAAGCTAGTGTCTGTCTCGATTCTACTGGCAAGCATAACAAGTTTTCTATAACTAAAGCGTAAGTGAATCTTCTTTGATATTTCATTAGATATGTAAAACTTGACATGAGGAATCTCTCATTTAAGTTTAGTCTCCTTGTACTACAGAATATGACATCTTTCTTCTTTGTACTTTCCTGCATCTATCAGTTCTTGCCTAGAATGAGTGACAGGAATGCTCTACAGGTCCACTGGCCGTAAAATTGATGATCCAGAGTTGTTAGAAGCAATTCGACTGACGATCATTAACAACATGTTAGTGTATCATCCGGTAACTACTTTAACTTTGTTTTTCCTTTTCCTTTTATAATTTACAGTGATAATAATAATAAAAAAGATGTTGTTAATTTGGTGCCAGGAGTCCAGCAGTCAATTGGCTATGGGAGCAACTTTTGGGCCAGAAGCCCCTACAGAAGAGGTATTACCTAAACTATGCCATAGAATTACATCTTCTAAATGCTTAAGATATGAACTGAAAACTTCTCAGTTCTCTATGGAGATCCATGAAACCATCTTATTTGTCTATATCTATCGTGAGAAAGAATTAGCACACAACGGTGTACAAAAGACACATTTCTTTAATGTCTCGAAGTGAGCTGTTTATTTCCTTTTTGTCTCTGCTTCATTGCAAAACTTAATTGCATCAAATTTTCTTATCTGCACCGCCTTATTATTGGATCTGTTTATAGTAGAACAGACTTGATTGATCTTCCCATGGTACAATAGTGATCAAATTGCTGCCAAGTACAGCGTCAGAATTACGTGTCTGTTCTGGAGACATGAAAACCTTCACTGATCAATATAACATTGTTCACTTGTACATTGGTAGGTTGATGTGGACATAGCAACCCACATAGATATCTATGATGGCCCTGAAAGAAGGTATGCCGTTTTTCTTACCTTGTGCATTATTCTTCAAATGTAAAGAAAATTATGCTCTTCTCTCATCAATCCAAAGGATTTGATTTCATCCAGCAAAAAGCAACATAAGGACATGTTCAAAGAGTTTATATCTGCCCTTTGAATAAAAAAACGCATTGCCTACATCTACTAGTTACATATATGTACTGGGCTTTCCTTGCTTGATCCACAGCTATTGTTTCATCAACATAAATGCTGGATATACGAAAATGCCTACTTTAGTCTCTAATAATATCAAGTGATTTTGAATTTCTTTATTGTTCCATTTCAGCTTACTTGTGGTGGAAACAGCGGATCGTCCGGGGTTGCTGGTTGACCTTGTTAAGATCATCTCAGACATCAACATTAATGTCCAATCTGGAGAGTTTGATACTGAGGTGACAATGATTTTGCAAAGTGTGTCTGTTCATGCAAGTAACCATATTCAACTCCTTACATTTTATACTCTTGTAGGGGCTACTGGCTAAAGCAAAATTCCATGTCAGCTACAGGGGCAAACCACTGATGGAGGCTTTAAAACAGGTAGGCTTTCAATGCCCATTCTTGAGTTTTTCCTATACACCTGATTCTCATAGAACTCATGTCAGCACCACATTTTGTTGCCACATTCTGATTTATCTCGTATCTTCAGGTTCTTTCTAATAGCTTGCGCTATTTCTTGAGGCGGCCCACAACAGAGGACGCTAGCTTCTAGCCAGATGATCATGATGAAGCCTCCCAACTTTCTTATGAGATGGGATTCACATGAATTGGATACCATCATCAAAGCATTTGAAACACGTACAATAATTTATTAAGATTGGGGAAAGTATACTTATGCTATGGCACCACCACTTGAAGGTTCCAAGGCAGGGGAATCTGTTGTATCCAAGTGCAGGAGATTGCTATTCTTAAGCATGCAATGACACATGATTATTTTGCTACCTCGGATACATGTTTGGTGGTAAATATAAATAAGATGGAACATTGTGGGGGGCATCATCCCGTGTCTGGATGCAAATATACCTTTTATTGTCAGATTAATGATGAAGTTACCAATAACAGTCTTGAGCATAAAAGTCTTACAAAGTCATCGTGGATGAGATAAAATTCAGCAGAACTAAGAGCTTCATCTCCTTTTTGTCTATAAATATTGTTACGTTATAAAAATATTTAGGCCGTTTAGATCAAAAAGGTTTTGGATTTTGATATTGTAGCATTTTTGTTTTTATTTGACAAACATTGTTCAATTATGGAGTAACAGACAAACTGTGCAATTAGTTTTTGTTTTTATCTATATTTAATACTCCATGCATATGTCGCAAGATTCAATGTAATGAGAAATTTTGAAAAAACTAATTATATAATTTGCCTGCAAATCACGAGATTAACCTTTTGAGCCTAGTTAAATTGGATAATAATTATCAAATAAAAACAAAATACTACAGTATCTAAAATAAAAAAATTTAAAAACTAAACAAGGCCTCAAGCTTGTTATCATAACGAGTCGAGAGCTAAGATTTTAACTCGTTAGCTATAATAAATCACCTCGAGAGCCAAACTAGTCACTCTTCGAGGAAACAAATGAGTATCATCTCCAATAGTTTGGTAAAACTCACTTGCCAAATTTTGTGATTTGGCAAGTTGCTAAAACATATGGCAAGTGAGATTTTCTTCTGTCTCCAACAGTTTGAACTTTATAAACTTAAAAAGAAGACCCACAACCAACAACCAAATCAACTAATCTGCTGGATAGCAAGTTAAGAGCATCTCCAAAGGTTTTGACAAATTGACTTGGCATTTGTTGCTATTTGCAAACTCCCATAACAAAATGCAAAGGATAAAAGTAGGACATCTCCAAAGGAATTGGCATATGGACTTGGTAAAAGATAAAAATAGAAGGTCTCCAGACGCGCGCGCTTTCCTCGCGCGTGACTTTGCTCGCGCGATCGGGTTTGCAAAGTCGTCCACATCTTGGTATTTTTGCCAAGTTTGCTCCCTCATTTGCCAAGTTGCCCAAATTGCAAACTCCAAATACAAAACCGTTGGATACCTCTTTTGGAGCTTTTTGGCAAATTACTCAAATGCAAACCTCAAATACAAAACCCTTGGAGAAGCTCTACGAGCATCTCCAACAACTTGGTATTTCAACATACTGTCCTACCAAATTTGCTAAAAGCATAAAAATCCTCCTCCAACAACTCCTTATCTCAACTTGCTAAATTTCCCAAGTTGCTATCCGGAGGTTTCTACTGCCGAGATTTGTCAAGTTGCTATCCCAAGTTGCTATCCCGAGCGCAACTTGTTGGAGACACATATTCTTTTACCAAGTGAGCGGGTCCCATCTGTCATCCTCTATTTTTACCAAGTGAGAATAGCAACTTATTGGAGACGCATCCTTTTTTCTTTTGCTAAACAAATTAGCAACTTGCTATAACTCAAGATTTGACAAGTGATCAGGTTATCTAGGCATAAGGACGACTAAATGTCCGATCAGCCCGATCAGACCGACTAATCGACCCTGATCGACGACTAATCGCGATTAGTCGTCTGATCGGTGGTCAAACAACTAGATTCGATAATACGATCTGAAAACATGGTGAGCCACACTTCGAGAAAAAAATCAGTATAACTTATGTTATTTTGGTATTATTTCATATCTTGCACTTTACAATTGTTCGATGACTGATCCAGACTCTATAAACTTGGGATTATTAATGACTTTATCATTTTATTTTTAATGGATAAATGGATAATCATGGATGCATTATGTATGATATAAAGTATGTGCCATAAATTGTATATATGTTAGCACATATGAATATTTTAAATTTTAAATAAATATACATATATATATTATGTGTAACTTAACGAGCTAGCTCGAGCTTATAAATAAGCTGAATCAAGTTTACTTTCTGACTCATTAAAATAATAAGTTATTATAATAAATTGAGCCGAGCTAGTTCATCATGTTAACACGGGCAGACCATGGTGGAGCAACCTTCCTTAGCCCGGAAGCTACGATAACCAACTCGTGTTCCTATTCCAAATCCACCTCCCCGTCCAACCAAAACCCCATCGCCACGCCACTCCGCCGCGCCGGCAAGCGTTCCGTCCAGCACCTCCCTAGCCCCGCCTCCCCGCCGCCGCTCCCGTCACGCCTCCTCCCCACGCGCCGCCCCTCCCCCCACGCAAGCCCCAACCATCTTCTCCGTCTGATCCTGCCTATATATCAGCCACCTCGCCCCACCACACACGGCACACCTGACACCTCAAACTACCTGCCTGCTGACAAGATGGCCTCCGCCTCTCCGACCGCGTCTGCGTCCGAGCCTGCTGCAGCGATCGCACCGGCGCCGGCGCCTGAGGGTGATCCTCCAGCTACCGTCCTGCCGCCGGGCGAGGGGGGCCCTGAGATCGCCTTCTTCGACGTCGAGACCTCCGTGCCGCAGCGGGCGGGCCAGGGCTACGCGCTGCTCGAGTTCGGCGCCATACTCGTCTGCCCGCGCAGGCTCGTCGAGGTCGCCTCCTACGCCACTCTCGTCCGCCCCGCCGACCCGGTCTCAGCTGTCTCGGCGGCCTCCGTGCGCTGCAACGGCATCACAAGGGACGCCGTGTCCGGGGCGCCGCCGTTCCGCGACGTCGCCGACGCAGTCTATGACCTCCTCAACGGTGAGCTGCTTTTTCCCCCACACCGCGATTCGCTCCCTTGTTCGGTTCCATCTTATACCTTCAGTTGCTTGCAATTGTTCATGGATCGATTACTTAATTAATTAATTAGGGATACAAACCGCACATGGACAGAAATGGCCACATTCGTTGCATTGCTTTTATGGTGTAGGGAATTGTGTTAGCCTCATGGACGGAAGTCAAGGAATGGCCTTCTTCTAATGAATGCTATAACTTACTTATAATTGATCTTCCTGTTTCTGGAATTGAAATCATGTAAGCAAGTCATTTAATCATTATAAATCATGTTCCTGGAATTCAAATCATGTTCACATTTGTCATTAGTTGAAAGGAATCATTGGAGCATAATCTATCTGATAGCAGTATCTTGTTATTGTACAAACCTAATCTTTTCATGAAGAAGCTGCACTGAAATAACTCTTCTGAACTCTTGACAGGGCGGGTCTGGGCAGGGCACAACATTGTGAGGTTTGATTCTGCAAGAATAAGAGAGGCATTCACTGAGATTGGTCGGTCACCCCCTCAACCCAAGGGGATGATTGACACCTTGCCCCTACTTACCCAGCGGTTTGGGAGGAGAGCAGGGGACATGAAGGTATATGACTATGTGTTGACCTAGCGTTAGCCTGTAATTTAGAGAAGCGTGTTTTAGATAGAGATGGGTAATAATGATAGTTCAATTTGTATCATAGTTAAAACTAACACCAATCTCTAGTCAAATTTGTCTGTTCCTTCTAACATTGAAAGGGATATCTGATGTTCTGTCCTTGTCTGTTTACCTCCAGATGGCAAGCTTGGCAAATTACTTTGGCCTAGGGAAGCAAAGACACAGGTTGGTATCATGCCAATCCTAGTGATATCAGTACATCTCAATTTTAATCACTTCCTTTCATTGTCTACTTTTCATTTGCACCTGTTCCCTTTTTTTAATTATAAAACAAATATTCACCCTTTGAATCACTTCAGTTTGTTGAAATCGTAATCCTTTTAGCTTGTATTTGGTTACCCATTTTAGTTGGCGCATCACAAGATGCGCTAACTATAAGTGTAGACCTAGCTATACGATGAATTGGATTGGGGAATGTTACCCTTCACAATTTTAACTAAGCATCCATCTGTTCCAGGATGTCCAAGGCCATCCCTTCTAGGTTTGGGGATTCCCTCATCTCGATGGATTATTATCCAAAATATGATACAGCCTATGATGTTTCTTTCCTTTAGATAGATCATGCTGAATAAATGCCATAATTCTATGGTGCATCAATGTGACTCTGCTACCTGTTTGGATCAGCTATGGCTAATTATTAGCAAGGGCAGCTCATGCATGTTTGGATCCCAGGCTAAGGTGCACATATTCCTAGCAATGAACTATTAGCCCTTGTTAGCTAGTTGTACTTCGCTAATGAACCAACAGCTAGCCAAGGGCTTGGCTAAAAATTAGCCCACCCATTAGCCCTCCTGTTTGGATGGACTAGAGCTTTTTTTAGCTGCTAGTTGTTGCCCATGGGATCAAACAGGTCCAACATGTCCAATCTCACTCAAAAAATTGCCTACCTGACATGAATATCTTCTAATAAAAATATTATTCAATAAACTCCAGTTTCTGCAAAAACAAATCCAATGATTGTTGATAGGATATTAGTTACAACTTACATGTTGGGGGTTCCCCTTGCTTTATTTTATTTTATTTTGGCCTGCACAAAGCAGGACTGGATGATCTCCCACTAAATTTGTTGGTAATTTATCTACAGGAGTCTTGATGATGTTAGAATGAACCTCGAAGTTCTCAAATACTGTGCTACAGTTCTGTTCCTGGTATGTTTTCCCCATGCCTGACTAGTTTCATCAACTAGGCAGTCCCAGCCACATAAATCTTTTTTTTCTTTTTTTTTCTTTTTTCTTTGCATTAAAGCACTGGTGAAATTTTCTCCCCTACTGGCCTCCCATGTATTGAGGCATCTGAAGTGCGAAAAGCTCAGTTCCTCAATCAATAACTGAAGTTTAGCTATTGGAATGTAGGTCATGTTAAATATTTTTATTATGATACCATACATGTTGCAGCTCAGTTCTGATGTTGCAGTTGTTGGTTTTCCACAAATAATTTGCAATCTTGCAAGAAATTTATATAACTGATACCATAACTCACATTCCACTGCACCTTGAATTACTATAGAAACAGTAGCTCTTGCAAAGAGAGCCATATTGCTGCTGTGGTAATAATTTGAAAACTCCTGCTTCATATGGAAATTTGTACGTCAGTTCTGATTCTTGCAGTTATGAGTTTTCCACAAGTAAATTGAATTCAACTTGGAATTTACCACAACTCATGTCCAATTTTACAACTTGAATTACTGCAGAAATAATATCCCTACAAAGAAATGGAATCGGCATGTTGCTGCCGTATATTTGTAGAATTAATTGTTTGTTAAATGTTGAAGCTAATCTATTAGCTAAACCCCAAAGTTATTCTGACAGGAGGCAAGTCTTCCAGAGGTGCTCACTGTTGAGAATCTGGTTGAACGTGCAACAACAAGGAGCCGAGCTAATGGTATTGTGTCGCCTGATTTGCCAAAACCTGAAGCAAACTCTCCACCGGATTCATCAAAAAGGCAACGGATAGTTTCTCCAATTGACTCTGTGATACCTGAGGAAGGTAATCAAAGAACAAGTGGTCCTTCTACCAACAGGGAATCTGTTGAGTTGGTATCCCACATTGAGGAGATGAAGCTAGATACCACCACACATATGGATGCAAGTTCTAGTGGTTATTCTGGATTTCTTGAGCCAGATGATGTTTCGATTGAATGTATTGAAATCTCAGTTGCTCCATTACACCAATTTGGCCGAAGGTCATCTATCCAGCACAGAGATTGCCCACTGCAGCTTTGTTGTGCAGGCTTGAAAGTACAGTTTGGTGTCAGTACAAAGTTTCTTGATAATGCAGGGCGTCCAAAGATGAGCATAGTGGTTGAGATCCCTGAGAGTCTCAGTAAAGTTTTAGAATTCTGCGATGATCTTGCTAGGAAGTTATCTCAGGAATCTGGTAGCAGTTCTGAATGGAGACCCCTGATTAAGAAGTATGGATATGTTAATCGTCCGACTGTCCGCCTGAAGTGAGTTCTACTCTTTTCTTTGAATAATATTCTTTTCTTCCATTTTCTACCTTGGTGTGGTCATGATGTTTTCCTGAGCTCTAAGGATGGCCTTTCCGTGCAGCATCCCTACTATTGCAAACAGCAATGCTACAGCCTACTCAACTGATATATGCCAGAAAGAGCCTACTGGCAGCATCCAGAAACTTGATTTCAGCAATGTAGCCACCACAGAATTGGACTCCCTGTTTGTTAAAGGGAGCAAGGTGGACGCATTCTTCTCACCGGAGCTATACGATTACCAGCAAAATGCTGGCATTCGGCTGGTTGCAAAGAGGCTGGTTGTACACTCGAATTAGCACCAGGCTCATTTATTATAATTCTAGTGCTAGAAACTAACCATTGCACAGATTTAGGGGCCTGAAGGCCACCTTATGTCTTTAACGAACTGTAGTTTGTAGACTATGCCGTGAATACATGTAAGATCTGGCCACAAGCAGATATTGATGTTAAATTAGAATTCAAATGTTGCAAATGTTTTAACAATCGTGTTATTTGTGAATAGAATGTCCATTCGTTACTTCTCACTTTATTCTTATTTGTCCATTCCCTATACTGTACATCATGTGCACTATTGACTTTCCTGCTGGATTTTCATAGCTTGGTTTCTACAGGGACCATTTTCGTATCTGTCACCGACACATCATCATCGTAAAACAAAATCGGTAATATTGAGGTAACACCGCAAGCTTCCATGGACAAAATGTCCTTTAGATTATAAATTTAACAGGTTACTTCAGAGCAAACTCTGGAGCGCGAGATTTTCATCTGGCTTGACCGGTTGCACTTCAATCAATATAAGCTGGTGCACCATGAAGACAAATCTTACAGTTTACACATATATACATACACGATACACGATGTGTTTATTATCAATGATCCTTTAGTGCTACTTTAGTACAGTTGGACTTGCTGCTTGCTGGTGGCACAAACATTCTCTTTTTTATTTTTATGAGAATTCAGGTGGGGTGAAATGTTTAGAAACGGACAAGAGGTAACTAAAAAGAAGCAAAATAAGGAAAAAAAACTTGTATTTTTCATTATGTTTTAGCGAAGGGTTAACGAGGCAACCATTAATGTCATACTGCTCCATGAAACATCAACTAAAACTATCTTATCATCTTGAGCCTGTTCGGCTAAAAATATTATTCGCTGATTTATTATAAAAAAAAAAACACTGTTAGCTGATAGAAAAAGTACAGCTTATAAAACAAGCGAGCCAACAAACACAAGAGGTCATCGACTGCAAAGCTAAAATTGAGTTGGAGAACAATGGCTTGTGTTTCTACGATAGCATGTCTAAAACAGCAAATTCTCTTGCATTTATCCAGCATCCACATAGATAAGGTACGAAATATCAGGCATTTCAACAAAAAATTGAAGTATAATCGGCAAAATCCGGACTACTCTGATCCTAGAGTCTACCTAGTCTGCTGCTACAATATACATCAACATTACACAGTAAGCTGCCAGTTACTACGCAAGCTGCCAGTTACTACGCGATGCTAAGATAGATAGATATGATGAGGGAACAATACATCCACCAAACAATTTTCCCAGCCTGCCACCAAGAAAAAAAAACTGCCATTACACTAGAGAAATTCCTTCTCACTTTCTGGTTTGCACTGAAAATATGAAAAAGCTTCTCCCACAAATGCTGCCAGAATGTAATTGTTCTTTTCAGTTCTCAAAGAGAACAAATAACTATTTGGGACTTTGGGAGCCACAGTAGCACGCCAATGACCTTTTTTCCCCACGATTCTGCAATGAAATCTTACTACCTTCGAAATGGAGGGTTGTGTCACTGATCTGAATTCTGAATCTGTTGCTTCTTTTTACATTTGATCATGTCCCATCTAACAAAATTTGCCGTCAAACTTGCAGCACCTGGCAATGGATAATGTGACTCTTTAAGTTCCGTCCTGCAATGCTGGACCATAAGTTTGCCACAAACGACCTATGCTGTCCCTTCCGAGCGACAGTTTCCCACATGCGTGCACTACTTGTCTCAACACTCATTGTTGGGTCCGAGACATCAACAAGAGTTATGCTCATGTTGTTCCTGATAACACAGAGTTTCCCATTTAGTGACACCAAAGCTGCAGCTTCAAAGGCACGCGAGCTGCCCAAATGGTGCTTGCTGTCCATGAATCTTGTCCATGTTCCTGTGTTCTCATCATAGACTCTAAGCTTGCAGCCATCGCGGCAGTCAGCTGAATAGAGCCGGCCATTGAAGGAAATACTTGGGTTCCGCCAACCTGTAACCATCTCATCATCAATCACTGACCATGTATTGGATGATGGTAAGTAGACCTCACTAGTTACTTGGCGATGGGAATCTAGCCCCTTTAAGAACCACTTGCCATCATATACAACTCCAATGAAAGGCACCATCCCATTGTTCATTTCAGTAATGCAGGCCCATCTGTTCCTATTTGGATCATAAACTTCTGCAGACTGTAGTGTCCTCTGTATTCCTTCACACTCCCCACCAGCAACATAGAGACAATTGTTTATTACACAAGAACCAAAGAAGTGGCGTTTCCTCATCATATCTGGAGCACGGTGCCATTTGTTTGTACGAGCATTGTAGAATACAACACGCCTCATAGAACCCCTCAAAGGATCTTTCCCACCAAACAAGTACAGATAGCAACCACTCAGAACAGCACACCCAAAGCCCAATGCTTCTGAATACTCGTGTGGAACTGGTGGGAGTGACTTCCATAGCTGGTGTAGTGGATCAAAGGCATGCCAGGATATCTTCCCTTCACGGTCCCTTTTAAAGACATACACCCATTCTTCCGCCACACCAATTTTCTTACGCAAGGAGTAAAAGTAATTCCCAGACAGAAGGCGGTTCCATCTTCTGCAAACCATCCTGAGGTTGGGGTGTTCAACTCGAGGAACTCGTATAAGGCAGGCTATAGCAAGATCATCAGGAAGGCCTGGTAAAAGTGGTGCTTGCGTCTTGGACCTTTCCTTTCTTGAGCCCCTTGACTTGCGTTTGTTTTGTTTGACTTCAGGTTGCATGCACATCTTCGCGCCAGGAACAAACTTCCTAGCATCAACAACAGTTTTAAGGCCTGTATCTAATCTGCAGTAGCAGGAGACAGACTCCACCTGGCAGCCAAAGATAAAAAAAAAAAGTTTAGAAGTTGTATTTGCAGAAAGAATGATATCATAAATAAATAAATAAATATAAATAAATAAATAAAACACCAAAATATTATTAGGAGCTTCAACTCTAGGCACAAAACAGTGACATGAATAATAAAACCTAAATACTACAAATGAAGCATCAGGGATGCATAGCAGCATGGATAACTTCGTTTCTTTACATCTAGAATTTCTTTTTGTTTAAATCTTTCAAATAAATGTTACCATCAATAATCAGCTATTGCAGCAAAAAAAAATTCTATCTAGTAAACTGTGTTTCCTATAAATTACAGTTTCATATTTAATGTATCAATTAAGATTTGGGCATTAATGCATCAGCAAATCAAATGACATTTTGCACGCAAAATCATGAACAAGAGAACTATCATGTTTTCAGATTGAGTTGACACTAGTTCAACATTATGACCATGATGGTTAAAGGCTTGCCAAAAAAATATGTAAGGATTCCATGAATCAGATCTCCCAAATCAAGAATATTAAATTCTGGAACTAAGTTTTTTTTAGAGAACAGGTTTCCCCCACTTTATTATGCATAAAGCAAAAACATTATCCAAGTTCACAGCATATAGGCGCGCCCACCATTCATGGAATTAACTTCAGTAAGGAAATATCATCAATACATGTAAGTTCACCAACATAAGATCTGAACCAATGTCCCCAACAGGGGCTAGCTCAGTTCTGGAAATCTGCACAACTGAAAGATTATGCAGTAGGTTTGAAAAACATGGACAAAAGTCCCAGGTAGACTGAACGAGTGTGTAAGCAGTTTAAAGACAGCCATCAACTGAACTACTGTTGAACTTATTCATGAAATGGCACAGGAATTCAGGAAAGGTTTGTTATCTCTGGTTTATCAGTTAGACCAAAATCGTTATAGAACTAGTGTAGCTTTCAAATTAACAAAACATAAGCAGATAATCTGCAGAATGTTCATAAATTAATGGACACATCACAACACTTGAGCCGGATATATGCAAAATGAAATCCCAGTTCGTCAATTAGGAGCAGACAATGCACCACTACATCATAACGCAAGTTCATCAATTTCCAATGACTGTACTTAAAGATCGAACATTCACAACTAGAGAAAACGAAACTTAGCATGCGCAATATGCAAACCCCATATGGTAGTACTTTTGTACTTAACAGGGATCAGCACCATCCACAAATTAACAGGGATCAGCACTTAGTACAAGCAGTCAGGCAACACTATCATCGACGGATTCTGCGGTATGAATCAGACAAAGGCTATAGTAGATAAGACAAGACAGTTTCCCCGGTCCATTCCTACAACTGCTAGCGATTCCCTCATGGCCCTGAAGCGCGAAAACACCACACAAAAAAAACTGGCGAACAATCCAGCCCCAAGTAGGAAAGCACCCAGATCCAGGCCGTCAACTGCGACGGGATCGACCAAAACCCTCAATCCGTACAACGAAATCCTCATCCCCGACACCCAAAGATCGAAGCTTTCATCCCAGAGGTGGCACCTTCACCCCCCAACACCCGGTCTAACAAGTCCCCGCCTAAAAGACGCGTCTTTGAGCGACGAACAAGAGGAAAGGGAAAGGGAGGCGGAGCGGAGCTCACCAGCGGGGCGCGGACGCGGACCCCTGCTCCGTGGGGCGGTGGCGGCCTGGACGCGGCGTCCATGGCCCCGGATCGGGCGGGGGTCTCTCGCCTCAGCAGAGGAGGAGGGGCCAGCCGGTCGCCGGGAGAGGAAGGGGTGGAGGAGAAGAGAAGGGAAGGGAAGGGAGGGGAGGGGCTGTTGGTTTTTCTGGACAAAAACCTCGGTCTCGGTTGGATCAGCGGAAAAGAGGGTGGAAATGAGGGGGGGTTTTGATCAGGCAATTGCGAGCAGTAGACACCTCTGTGGAGTGTGGACGCGCGTAGTCTGTCAGGTCTCACAACACCAACACCAGTCACCAGACACCGGTCGCGGTCCACGTTTGGGTTTTGTGAGAGAGCCGGCTTTGACTTTTGCGTGCTCCGTCGGACTCAAGCGTGTTGGACACTTCGGCTGCTTTCCCATGCTGTACCAGATCCTCCCTCCGTGAAAAATAATCTAATTCTAGGAAATCAGACAAATTTAATTAAATTTATCACTTGATCATTTACTATGCATTTAGAATTATGTCTACATACATAGCAAAATAAATGAACCTAAAAAATTAAAGCGACTTATAATTTGGAACTGAGAGTAATAAACTACTAATATTTATAGTATTTTTATAGGCTTAGTCAAATCTTTTACTTATTGTAAATCTCTTTTTGTAACTGTGATGTGAGAATTCTGTTATATAGGAATAGAAAACGAGATAATTAATTTGATACATTTATGTTGGTTCAAACATATATCCTTTTTAAGTTTCAAAATCTGTTTTGTTACAACGGATTAAAAGTATGTTCAGTTGCTGCCTTGATATGCTCATTAAACCAGACAACATCATGTGACCTTATGCACTTACGACTGAACGATTTGGGAGAGTTGTTTAGGTCTGGTAATTTTTCTAGGTCCAGTTAAGCATATCAAAACCCGTTTTGTTACAACGGATTAAAAGTATGTTCAGTTGTTGCCTTGATATGCTCATTAACCAGGCAACGTCGTGTGACCTTATGCACTTACGACTGAACGTTTGGGAGAGTTGTTTAGGTCAGGTAATTTTCGGGAGAGTTGTTTAGGTCATTTCCTAGGTCCAGTTAAGCATACCCTAAATAGATTATGAGGACGATCATAGGCAAGATTGTTAGGGACAAGCTTGAAGGGTGTCATTTAATTAAGG
Source organism: Sorghum bicolor (assembly GCF_000003195.3). NCBI lineage: Eukaryota > Viridiplantae > Streptophyta > Magnoliopsida > Poales > Poaceae > Sorghum > Sorghum bicolor. The sequence goes on along the minus strand of NC_012870.2, from coordinate 27,197,948 downwards.
ATTAAAAAGGGATAAATACAACAAGAAACATTGGAAGACAACGAACTTTTGCGGCGAGGAGACCATGCAACATCTCTTTTTTTATTACCGCTTTGGCTAGATCTGTGTTGAATTCCTTGCTAATTGCTTTTAATTTTCAACCACCTAACAAGATGGCTCATATGTTTGGTGCTTAGATAAGGAGCTTTGCTCCAAGTTTGAGGGATCTAATTATAGTGGGGCTAACAACAATTTTGCTAGGTTTTCTGGTTAAATAGAAATGATACAGTTCTCAATAGAAAATGTTCTAATTTTTGCTTGTAGATAATCTTCAGGGGGCTTACTAGATCAAACATTAGTCGCTATTGTCTAAAAAGGAAGCGAGAAGACCGTTGAAGGATGAGTGCAAGCGAGAAGAACGTTGAAGGATGGGTGCAACCGCTTGAAAATACTAATGTTACAAGTGTTTGGGAAACATGGTTGCCATTACCAAAGAAGGATTAAGGATTTGTGTCTCTTAGTTGTTTTGTCTGATTCGGTTTAGTTTGGACTGGTCAAGTTTTGTAGTTTTGTTTAATCTTGTTTCTGCTCAATAGAACTTGGTCTAAGAACCAATTTTTCTATATCGGTCGATTACACGTGTGTGGATGGGGAGACGAGAATATTTCTATTCCCTTATTAAAAATAGTAGTTTTTTAGAAGAGCAACTTCTTAGACTACTTTTTAGCTACTAATTAATTGTTTGTCCAAAGTGACGCTCTAAGAACGTGAGCTCATGCACCATCAGCTTCTGAAAAGCTCTCCACCAGGCACCAGCTCTCGGAAGAAAGGAGTTGCTACAATGGAATGGAAGAACAACCCAAGACTGAACAAACACTCGCTTGTTATCATTTTGTGAAAATGATGTCCTACAACTGCTACTTGCGCGGAACTGCTTCTGAGCTCGTGCAAAAACCTCATCTACCAATTCTCTCCTCAAGGTTGAGTGTCCTTACAAATTAATACCTACCTGCGTAGCGTTTATGTGTGTTGTGCTTTTACTTAGGTTAGTCTTTCATTATTTTTCCTGAAATAAAATAAATTTCTCGAAACTTGTTCGTGGTCCCTTTTAACTTATAGGGACAACTGATGTTTGAATCTTACATGACACGAAAGCAAAACAAATGATTAGGAGTTGTTAGTTCCTTTGCATGCATTGGCATGACTTTAGTCGGACACCTTATTATTAACAAAACGGCCATTCAAGCAATGATGCGTGTAGCATGGCTGCATGGCTGTATCTTGCAACAACAATTCAGGCCTTGTTTAGTCCTAAAAGGTTTTGCAAAATTTTTCAAATCCTCTGTTATATTGAATCTTTAAACGCATGCATAGAGTATTAAATATAGATAAAAATAAAAACTAATTACACAGTTCACCTGTAATTTGTGAGACGAATCTTTTAAGACTAGTTAGTCCAACAATATTTATCAATACAAACGAAAGTGCTACAGTGTCCGTTTTACAAAATATTTTGGAACTAAACAAGGCCAGGAAATGTGTTGTCTACAAGTTGCTGGTTCCTACCAAGTACAAAACATTGCATTCGCATTCCGTGTTGGCCTTGTTTAGTTCATCCCAAAATCTAAAAACATTTCAAGATTTCCCATCACACGAGTCTTGCGGCACATGCATAGAGCATTAAATATAAATAAAGAATAACTAATTGTACAGTTTACCTGTAATTTACGAGACGAATCTTTTAAGTCTAGTTAGTCTATGGTTGGACAATAATTGTCAAATACAAACGAAAGTGTTATAGTGTTCAAATTCAAAAACTTTTTGGATCTAAACCATGTTTAAGAATTAGTAAGATTATCTTTCCTAATCTGGCGAAATGGTGGCATGATATACTTTACAAATTATCAGCATAATATATTTGCATGTCTAAAATTACAAAACTCACAAATTGGTTGTGTGTTAGTTACTGTATGAAATGTTTATTGGGAACTAGTTAAAGTACTAAGTACATAGTAATGATTTATTTGTACTCCTAGAATCATCAACCAAACGAGAACTGAGTCAGTTATCGATATAAGTTTTCTGCTTAGAATGAGTACTTTTTTAGAATTTGTTCATACTCAGATGTCCAAAATGCATACTGAACTCTTCCATCATTAAGACAACTAGAAAGCATACTTGGATAATCACATTTGGAGCCCGAGCAAAGGAACTCTCCAAGTTAACTAAGCTGACGTTCCAACTTCCTCACATGCAAAAAATAGGCTTCACTATTGCATTTCTCTCATCGAGTTAATCGAAAAAACATATATGGATCGTCTCATTTTGAGTCCAAATGAATTAATTATGATTTTTGGAAACCTGAATTTCTAGTGCCAAGTCGGCTTAGCTAACTCCCCTAGTCGGCTAAGTTGACTCCCCTTTTTCTAGCAGAAACAGCGTCCTGGGCCCGTATAAATTGGCTACACCGACTTCCAAGTCTTTTCAATTGTTTTCAAGCCGGTTTTACTTTTCAAATCGGTTTGGGACCTATTTTGGGCGTGAAGACTTGGAGATTACGTTTGGGACTTGTTTTCTACTGGGATAAAATCACCTCCCTCTATATAAACAAGAGGATCATGGCTGATTGAGAACCCCAACTAAAAATTCATAAAACTTTGTTTACCTTTTCCAACCCTGTATTGTTCATCGCTTGATCCGATGACCAAGGATGACGTCTTAGGCTTGCCAGCTGACCTAGGGCAACCCCAGTGACGTCCTTGCCCGACGGGGTTCCTCCCGGATAAGAGCTTCAACGGTTCCTTTGCTAGTTTGTTTGTAAAACTAGTCGTTCTTTATCACATAAGCCTAATTAGTTACCTTTTGGTGGTTTGTTCGTAAACCTCTCCGCTCTTCACTGGGTAAATGTTATCGTCGCTGCATTCTTTGGTCCATGGCGATCCAAGCGATCTAGCCATAATTGATGTTTGATTCAATCTGGCGTCAACAGATTTGTTCTAGAGTTTAATAACACTATTATTTTAATGATAGTTGACATGCATGTCAATAGCATGGAGCCGATAATGATTTTATCAAATATCAAGATATGTCGGCTTGATCTCTTAAAGGTTTTAGAGGTCTGATTGGTTGCCTGTATTGCTCTCTCTCTAGGCTCTTGTAGTGCAGCTTGAGTTTGATTAGTTACCTACAGGAAATCTTATGCAATCTTATGTAGTACAAGGGAGGATGTTGCTCGTAGTGCAACTTGAGTTTTATTGGTTGCATGTATAACTCTTTCTACCAATAGAAGTGTCACGTCACCGCTGTCGTCTGATGCTCCATACCTCCAGCCAGGGCCAACGAGCCCGGTAGATGTGGGCACTGAGCCTCAGCGCTTGTTCTCGACCTACATAAGAAGGTCTTTTTTAAGTACAATGTCTAGGGATTGTCTTACCCTGCATCCTATTTTTCATTAACAAACAATAATCGAACTGAAAAATTAAAATCTATTTTTTTACTGAATTTTGTGAAAAATTTGCATGGGCAATGGGTGCACCATGCAGCGCGTGCATCCCCAGCCGGATCGACGACACGTGCATGACCTTTCAATCGAACGGTAGTCGTGAACAATGGCGCGACAGGCTCCAAATCGGTAGACGGCGGCTCGGCTCTACATTGGCTCAGGCGCTCAGCTAGTTTGTTCCCATCCCAATCCTCCTCAGATGTCACCGTCGCCCACTGTTCAGCTAAACAGCCATTTAGACCATTTAAACGTTGTATAAATGCTACACAATGGTACGTCGTTTTTGTTTAATCATTCGTTTAGTCCGTTTAGCCTTTTTAATAGACGGTTTAGCCCAAATAATGGCTAAATGTCAGATGACCAACTGTTTACACCGGCCTACGCTGCTTATAACCTCACCATCCACGTTTACATGGAACGCCCTCGCCATGCGGCTCTTCTTAGAGCACCCTCGCCTTCCTCCTACGACTTGGCCATGGAGGCTGTTGGTTCATCCATAGAAGTAGCAGTGACCCACTCCCCGCCCAGTCAAGATAGCGGCCGCCATGGCCAGCCTGTCATTGAGCTTGATGTAAGGTCTAAATAGCTAGAGGGGCGAGGGTTGAATAGCTTATTTAAAATTCTATAAACTCAACAAAACAAGTGTGTTAGCAAAACAATTAGTGAAACAATTCTAGCACTAGCACAACTAAGCTACGTAAGCCACCTACACAAGTCTAATACGAGGCTAAATACTAAACCATAATAACAAAACACTACAAAACTTAGTTACACTCCTAAACCAAGAAACTAAACTACACAAGCTACACAACTAAGTAAAAGTAAGCAAGTGAGTAAAGGAGTGAGGAAAGATTCTTATACTGATGTTGATGAGTAGAGATATATCCAATAATCAATCACAATGTATGCACAATAAGAAATCCTTGGCAAGAGATGATATAGAATTTTTTACCGAGATTCACTTGCTCCCCGGCAAGCTGAAAGGTCCTAATATGGCTAGAGGAAGGTGAATAGCATATTCACAAATTATACAAACTCACTGGAGCAAGAGGTTAGTAAATAACAAAACAAAGCCTTTTGCTCTAGCTCTAATGGGGTGTTTACAAGTCACATAACCAACAATTTTAGTTTCTATAATCACTAGGCATACAAGAACTATGTCTCTACTTACACTAGAGAGTTACCTAAAGTTTCTATACAAGTAAGTAAGCTACTCTAGTTTGTAGGAATGTAAAAGAGAGGGTTTGATCTTTATACCGCCATATAGCGGGATAAACCAATCATGATAATATGAAATCCAATCACCAGGAGAAATCCAATGAGCAATCACAAATAGAGACACATAATTTTCTCCCGAGGTTCACGTGCTTGCCGGCACGCTACGTCCCCGTTGTGTCGATCAACACTTGGTGGTTTGGCAGCTAAGAGGTGTAGCATGAACCTCGTCCTCACTAGGACACCACAAGAACCTAACCATAAGTGACTCTCCGCCAGGGTAGGCATAAATCCCTCAAAATCACCGGGAGATGGCCACGAACAATCACCAACTCGTGCTAATGCTCATCCGCTGCTCTAAGCCATCTAGGTGGCGGCAACCACCAAGAGTAACAAGAAAACCGCAACCAAATCGATCCCCAAGTGCCACTAGATGCAATCACTCAAACAAATATACTTGGAATCACTCCCAATCTCATAAAGATTGTTAATCTATGAAGGAGATGAGTAGGAGGTGTTTACTTAGGCTCACAAGGTTGTCAAGTTGAAAGGTTCAAATGGCTAGAGGGGGGGTGAATAGCCTATTTAAATTTTCTACAAACTTCAACTAGACAAGTTGATTAGTAAAACAAAAGGCGAAGCTATTCTAGCACTAGCACAACTAAGCTATGCAAGCCACCTACACAAGTCTAGCAAGAAAGCTAAACACTAGTTACAACAAGAAATCCACAACAAACTCAAGGATCAAGTGTCACTAGATGCAACTTTCAAAGCAATGCACTTGAATCTCACTCAATCTCACTAAGATTAGCAATCAAGCAAGGAGATGAGTGGAGGGAGTGTTCTCTAGCTCAAAGTATGCCTCAAGTATTCAAATGTGCAAGAGTGAACCTCCCAAAGCCGGTCACCTTCTATTTATAAGCCCCCTCAACAAATAGAGCCGTTGGCTCTTTCACTGTGCTGAAATCAGGGGCACCGGACGCTACCAAGTGATCACCGGACGCTCGACCCCCTGCATCCGGTGCTCTAGGGTTGGCCATGTGTCCTCTTTTAAATCTCGCGCATCAGTCTCTAACGGCTACCTGCGAACCACCAGACATTGTCAAGTGAGCACCGGACGCGTCCGGTACTCACCGGACCCACGCGCAGAGAGTTCTGCAAACCGTGACCTCACCGGACTCGGAGCACCGGACGGTCCGGTGCTCACCGGACTTGTGCACAAAGAGGGTTGCAAACCCCCCCCCCCCACACCGGACGCAAACCACCGGATGCACTCAGAGCGTCCGGTGCTCTCAGACAGACACCCTATGTTTAAGACAGGCCACACCGGACGCATGAACAGAGAACACCCTGTGTCCGGTGTAGTGCGTCCGGTGCTCAACCCTAGCAGGGTCAAGCACTGACAACACACCGGACGCTGAGGCCTGCGTCCGGTGCCTCCGCACCCTGCGTCCGGCACTCTCGCGACTTCTCCAAATTTCCCACCGGCGCAATAGAAAATGTACACTTAATTTTCTCAAAAGCGCTGAATCCCGCCTCGCAAGCTCGGCGGGAGGGAGAGAGGAACCCACACCCCTCTCAACCTTAGGAACTCCACCACCTTTACAAATGTGCTAACACCAACAAGTGTTCACCACCAAAGTGCATGTGTGTTAACTTTTCACAAACATTTTCACCCAAAGGAGTTAAGTTAGCACTTTACTAGATCCTAATGCATATGCTCAAGATATGGACCTATTAGCACTTGATTCGAGAGATGACCGTGATTTCCTCTCTTGATAGTCGGCTATCTATCCTAAATCCGGTCAAACACTTCTCTACTCAACTTAGACCGGCAAAAGCGAAACCCTATGTTTATACCTTTGCCTTGATAACTTTGCTCCTTGTCTATCATCATGATCTTCATTTCATGCTTCATCCATTTGTGATCATGTGGCCACCTTTCCATGCCACCATGCACCTTCATCACATGTGTTGCTATGCCTAACTCAAATCACTTAAACACAAGGCATTAGCAACTTGGTGTCATTAATTACCAAAACCAAACTTGGGCTTTCATAAGTATGCTAGAATGCCAAAAGAGTGAGACCAAAGCCGGCTAAACGCTATTTACAGACACCCCAAACAAATATAGTCGTTTGCTCTCTCACTGTATAGAAAACAGGGGCATCGGACGCGCAGACGGTTAGCCGTCAGACGCTGGACCCAGTGTCTGACACTCAGATGATAACCACAAGCTTTTGAATCTCATGTGTCGATCTTTAATGGTCACTTAAAAGTTTGAGTTCACAAGTTCAAAACGTCGGATGCATCAGGTGCTACACACCGGATGCTATTCACACGTCCGATAGGTCCTCACTGGACACTCCCTGGTGTCCGACGCGCACAACCAGAGTCACTCGCTCGCACGGTCGTTGACGTCACACTTTACTGGACGCATAAATAGTGCACAGGTCGCGTCTAATGCTCACCCATGAAAGGTCCTAATATGGCTAGAGGGGGGTGAATAGCCTATTTAAAAATTCTACAAGACACTAGAGCAAAGGATTAGTATAACAAAAGGCGTAAAGCAATTTTGCTCTAGCTCTACAAAAGTTGCAAGCCACCTATTCAATAATTCTAGTTACTATGATCACTAAGCACAAGCAACGGCTAAGTCACTACTCTCTACAACTAGTTACAACCAGCTAAAACTAGGTACTACTAGTTACAACTAGTTTACAAGAAAGTAAAGAGATGAGTGATAATTATACCGACGTGTAGAGGATGAACCAATCACAATGTATATCAATATATTCACCAGGAGAATACCAATCATAATATTGACACCAATATTTTTCTCCCGAGGTTCACGTGCTTGCCGGCACGCTAGTCCCCGTTGTGTCGACCAACACTTGGTGGTTCGGTGGCTAATAGGTGTTTCACAAACCTAGCCCAATAAATGGGCGCCACAAGAACCTACCCACAAGTGAGGTAGCTCAATGACACGAGCAATCCACTAAAGTGGCTTTTGGCACTCCGCCGGAGAATAAGCCCAAGAACCCCTCACAAATATCACCTTGATTGGGGGCGGACACAATCACCAAATCCCCTCACCAATCAACAAATCCACAACCGTCTAGGTGACGGCAATCACCAAGAGTAATAAGAAATCCACAATCACAATAATCACCTAGTGCCACAAGAAAATGCAGTTTCAAATGCACCTAGGGTTTTCCTCAATCCTCTCTCAGATGAGCACCAAGCTATGAGAGGGAGAGGAGAGGGAGGAGATGCTCACGAGCTCACTGGATCAATCACGCAGACCTCTCAAAAATCTCTTGTAGGATTAGCACTTGGGAGAGATGGGAGAGGGGAGCTCGAGTTCTCTGTTCTCTGGAAAGAAAGAAGGAAACGTTCTATTCTGTATTCGCGAGACCGAGAGGGTAAGGAAGTGGAGCGCTCGGCCTCATTTACTTGGCCAGCCAGCTCTCCAACGGGCAAAACAATAGAACCGTTTTCCACAACGGGCAGCAGCACAGGCATTGAGTGGCTCTCTGTATTTTCTCAGCAATGGGTCCCATCAATTAAATGAGCAAGTGGCAAAGAGCTGCAACTCTGCAGTCCATGCGCATGCACTACTGCCACTTCTCCACTTCAAATAGGACGAGCTGAACAACAGAGCAAATTAGTACCTCCTTGTACTTGAGTGGACCCCATGCTATAATTAGCATAGGTCAATGGCGGCCTCCTTTCTTTAAAGCGTGTTCACATTTGCATGCATGCATGCAAATCACCTTTCTCTTTCTCTCTCTCATTTAATATGGCAAGAGCTTCACCACATGCACGTATGGATGCATGGTCCCTGACTGCCATTCCTTCTTTCGCACGAGATGGACAGCAAGCAGCAGCTGTAAAAACTTTCAACTGGTTCCAACTAGTTCCAACTGCTTTCAGCTCTCTTTCATCTGTCTGCTGTTGGGCTGCACGCTGGATTCGACTAGTTGCAACTGCCTCCTGTTACCTGCAACCACACTCATTTGCTTGCTGTTGAGCTGTGCAGTCATCTTAACTGGTTGCAACTGCTTTCAGCTTCTTTCAAATATATTCACTCGCTTGTTGTTTGAACTGTCCACTAATTTTAACTGATTGCAACTGCTTTCAGCTTCTTTCAAATATATTCACTCGCTTGCTGTTTGAACTGTCCACTAGTTTTAACTGATTGCAACTGCTTCCAACTTGTTTCAGCTACTTACAAAAACTTTCAGTTTGTTTCAGCAGCTTGCAGTTCTTTTACGTCTGGACAACAGTTCATCTTCTTTGAATTTTCAGCATCTTTTCAAGTAGCTAATTTTACCAAAATATTCCAAAATAAATTGGACATTTAAATTAGCTTTTCACAAATATTTTTTATAGACTTTCTCATGCAGCTCACCACGTCACTAAGCGCTAGGTAAATGCAAATGAGAAACATATTTAGTGGCACTAGATAACCATTGTAATTAAAGATTTCCCCTCTTTATAGTACGGTTATCTATCCTAAATCCACTCACACCCACTAGGTGTCTTGAGTGGCAAAACAAGATGGCCCTATTAAAAATACCTTTGCCTTGAGCCCATTTTGTTTTTCTCATTCTTCTTTTCCAAGTTGGAGCACTTGAATATCATCTTTTGATCACCTCCATCACCATGACCATCATCTAGCTCCATCACTTGGTGTGTACCAACCTATCTTTATATTTCACTCATGACAAAGGTTAGTACACATAGGTTTCATTAATTATCCAAAACCAAACTAGGGCTTTCAACCCATCAAATGCTCCGATTCACACTTCTCCCTAGTGCTGCTCAGCCACTATGCACCGAACGTTGGGCTAGCATCCGACGCCTCAGCGGCCAGCGTCCAGTGAGTGTTATTCCAGTGAAAAATACTCCTGTGACTTCTCCAAGTTTTCCATCGGTGCAATAAAAATATGCATTCTATTTTCTCAAAAGTGTCGAATCCCGCTTAGCTTGCGAGGCGGGAGGGAGAGAGAAACTCGAACCCCTCTCTACCCTTCAAACTCTACCTCCTTCTTAAAGTCTACCAACACCACCATATGTGTACCAACATGTGCAAGTATGTTAGTATTTTCACAATCATTTTCTTCGAAGGAGTTAAGTTAGCTCACTAGGTTCTAAATCCATGCACATGAATAATATCACCTAGTGGCACTCGATAACTGCTTAGCCAAAGAATTCTCCTCTTTATAGTATGACTATCTATCCTAAACGTGATCACGCCCTCTATGGTATCTTGATCACTAAAACCCTAAGTAATACCTTTGCCTTGATCTCTATAAGGTTTTATTTTTCTCTTTCTTCTTTTCCAAGTTGAGCACTTGATTATCTCATGATCATCACTATCATCACCATAATCATCTCTTGCTCCATCACTTGGCATGTACCAACCTTATCTAATTTATATACTTAGCATAAAGGTTAGTACGTTGGGTTTCATCAATTATCCAAAACCAAACTTGGGCTTTCACAAGCTAGTCCTGGTTGTGACGATACACCCACTTGATGGATCACGAGCTAATTGATAATCCAAAGCTAAACCCTCAGCGGGTGCTGCACATCTACTCACTAGATGGGGATCCTCCAAGCCATGAGCAATCTACTAGAGTAGCAAATTGAGATCTCTCACGTGAAAGGCTCAAGAACCCCTCACAAATTACTTGGTGAGGCTCGAAATAATCTCTAATGATAAGCTCAACACCTCCACTGCTCCAAAGCCATCTTGGGTGTCGAGAAATACTCCTAGTAACAAGAAATCCGCAGCCAACTCAAAGATCAAGTGCCACTAGATGCAACTCTCAATGCAATACACTTGAATCACTCAATCTCACTAGGATGAGCAATCAAGCAAGACGATAAGTGGAAGAGATGTTCTCTAGCTCAAAGTATGTTTCGGTATTTAGATGTGCAAGAGAGAAGTCTCCAAACACAACCACCTTATATTTATAATGTTTCACTCAAAAGCTAGCCGTTAGGGGTAAATACCGAGGCGTCGGGCTCTCCGATGCTTGCTCGTCAGACGCGGTCAAGCGTCTGACGCTTGCTTGCCACACCTGTTAGATTGCTGCCACGTGTCCTTCTTTGAATGTGTACCGTTGATTGTCAATGGTCACTTAAGCGTTCATGAACTCTTGGAGCATGCGTCGGACTTACCACCTCATAGCGGACACTACTCAGAGAGTTCCAAAAACTCTTTGGGACGTGTCAGACGCGTCCGACGGTGTGGCATCAGACACACGCCAGTGTTCGACGCACTCAACATGAATACAATACTGCTACAGTGCGAGTACCAGACACGCTGACGCCTAGGCGTCGGACGCTCCGACGCATAGATGAAAGCTGCCTTTCTGCATTGCACTCATTGGACGCGACCTCAGCATCCGACGTTGTTTGACCTAGCGTCCAACAAGTGTTTCTCAGCGAGAAACACTTGCACGATTTTGCTAAAACTTTCCTCCGGCGCAATGAAAACTAGGTATTTTATTTTCTCGAAAGTGCTGAATCCCACGGAGAGGAACCCAAACCCCTCTCTAAACCTCGAACTCCATCTCCTTTACAAATGTACCAACACTACCAACTGTAAACCACCAATGTGCATGTGCGTTAGCATTTCATAAATATTTTTTCAAAGGAGTTAAGTTAGCATTTTACTAGATCCTAATGTATTTACTTAAGATGTTGCCCTAGTAGTACTTGATTCGAGAGATGGCCGTGATTTTCTCTCTTAATAGTCGCTTATTTATCCTAAATTCGGTCAATCACTTCTCTAGTCATCATAGACCGGCAAAAGCAAAAATCCTATAGTTATACCTTTACCTTGATCACTTTACTCCTTGTTCATCACCAAGTGCTTGATCACTATGATCTTCATTTCCATGTTCATGCTCTATCTCTTTGTGATCATATGTCCACCACTCCATGACATATTAATCCTTCATCATATATGTTGCTATGCCTAACTCAAATTAGTTTAACATAATAACATTAGCAATTTGGTGTTATTAATTACTAAAACCAAACTTAGCTTTCACTTGGTGACTCCCCCTAGGGCCCTCTCTCCCAGAGCTTGAATCTGTGGCCATAGACACCTCCCCGCCGCACGCCGCGCGAGCCTCTACCCTTCCCTACTGCTATTCACCAAGACCAGCACCTCTGTGATGTGTCTTGAATTCTAGCTACAGGATGGGAGCTGAGCCGTGTGCCTAGCTATTTGGCTTTGGTTCATTTCCAGCTACCGTTTGATGAAAGAGCCATGCACAGAGCGCACACGCCTTACACGGCACCCATCGCCCATATAAAATTTTTCTGAATTTTGGAAAGAACGTACTCCCTCCATACCCATAAAGAAAAGTCGTTTAAGACAACGACACATTCTCCGAAGCCTAACTTTGACTCCTTATTTTTATAAAAATATTTATCAAAAAGTGATATATGTATATTTTTATGAAAATATTTTTCAATTATCCTCTCACCTCACAACTTTCCCGCGAGGGTATGGATTCCTGTGGTCTATGATGGGCTGTCCCCTATTGTAGGTATTCCCACGCTGACCATTATGTGCGTGCTTGAAAGAGATACTCCAATTCTAATAATGGTGCTCACACTACGGTATGGCCAACAGGTCGGGATGGTAGGAGAATCAGCCGCTATTTCATCTAGTTTCATGACACATTGACACTTTTTAGGCTTCCACCGATCTGCTGGTGCGTCTCTATCACCCGTATCCCTTAGCTCTGGCTAGGGAGGATGAACGAGTCGAACCACCAGAAATCGAATTGAAACCTTGGTCTTTAGGACTGTCTTGCTTGCTAGTCCGAGGTGAGCGAAAGCAGACTTTGGTGAGTTAATCCGAGCAAGGTGAGTGGTCGGCGGAGACGTAGGACTGGTGGTCCGAACTCCGCCCGTCAAATGTGAGGCGCGAAGCGAAGACTTTGTCCCCTTAAACTTAAAGGAAAAGAAGGGCGAAACATATACCAGTGTTTTGCCAACGGCATGAAGCGAATCTTGCAAGCCAGCCTATCCCTACGCCTAGATCAATATCTCGACATAAGCCAAGAGGCAGATCTTGTGCCACTCCACCAGGTCGTATGAAACTGGCATACATCCTGGCTCCCGGGACTCTTTCATAGAATTCCAACAATTTCTCCCGCTCCTCAAAAGCCCAAAGGAACGGAGTTGATGCTCCCACATCCATAGCATGAGTAGTTGAAGCAAGTGAATGATTTGAAATTCAAGTTATTTTACAGAATAACACTCGTATATATTGAGCTTGTCGACAAACCTATTTATATGGTTTTCACATTTTCAAATTCAATAATTTAAAAGTTATAAGTGATTTATATTTTCAATGTTTGATCCAAATTTTGTCCAAAATAATTTTTTTTATGGGTATGGAGGGAGTTTTTTTTTAAGAAACTGAATTTTTGTGGATAAGGACTGTCGCTGATAGGCCACACCTCTTTGACCGGCTGTACGTGCCCAGCCCGTTGCCAGTCCCCCTCTTCGGTCTCCATTCTCCACTCTCCACTGGTTTTGCCGTGATGCCATCCGTTCCGTTCTCGTTCCCGTTCCTCCTCCACCTGAAGCTGGGCCCCGCACCCTTCGTTTCTCACTGTCACATGGTCCCATTGATACCGGGAGCCACTGACTGGCAGGCCCCACGTTCTCCCGCCCGCTTCCTCTCCATCACACCCTCTCCTCCGAGCCGCCCCCGCTTTTCTCCTCCCGCGCCCCTCCGCGAGCTCCCTGCCCCTCGCGCTCCCGCCGGCGACAAGCTCCCGCCAGAGTGAGGTAGATCAGGGTGCTGTGCCGGCACGCGTGGAAGGGATGGAGGGCCTCGCGGGTTCGCGTGGCGGCGGGGGGTGCGGTGGTCTTGACGCGCAGATCGAGCAGCTCATGGAGTGCCGCCCGCTCGCAGAGACGGAGGTGAGGCATGCCGCCCAATCCCCTTCCATCTGTCTTCTTTAATTCGCGGCGAGATCTGAGAGGCTTATGACGGCCGGTTTCGGCGGGGGAGTTTCTTTAGGGTTAGATCGTTTTCGGGAAAGATGACGCCTTTCTGTGGTCCGGGTTTCGCCGGCTGCGGTAGATCTCTCATGTCTTTACGTCATTGAGTGGAATAAATCCTGCAGCTTTTTGTGCTCCTATGGTTTCTGGATCAGAATATGCTATAGCAGCTTATGTCATAGATGCCGAATCTAGCTCTGCTCTGTGTTTTGGACTTTTGGTACTACTAAACCTGAATTTATGGTGGCTGTGTTTGTCATTGCATCGACATTCTTGCTACTTTTATGGCCTGCGCTGCTGTTTGGTTCCGGTGGTAGGACTGGAATGCTTTTTTAACTGCCTGGAGCATTGGCAGGTTAAAACACTGTGTGAGAAGGCCAAGGAGATATTAATGGAGGAAAGCAATGTTCAGGTACGGCAGATCTCTCACACAATTACTCAGCTTGACTTTTTGTTTTTGGTGCTACAATGTTTGTCTCTTCACTGCCTATCATAACATCAATGGTTTTGGGGCCTAAGGTTGGTTGGAGAATATAATGAATGCATGCTCTACTTAGTTTGGGTAACATCATCCTCAGTGATAATCTATTTGTAATTGGCATGTTATTTTAGTATTTATGTTATGTATAGAGGGAGCTGACATCATATGCCGGAAGAATTGAAACTTTTGTGCCCTTTTTTCTTGGGCGTCCCATGAAAGAAGTTGACCTTTTTGGAGTTTATAGTTTAATACCTTATTAAGGGTACTGGTACCTTCCACCTGTGGAATATACAGTCAACACTCTATGTGCTGGTTGGCATGCAAAAGTGACTTAATGACAAACGACAGGGAAAGTATGGGTGCCTCGCTATTGGCTAGGTAATCCCAAGTTTGTGCATGCCCTTTCAAGCTAATAATGATGTATTTATTATTTGCATGTTTGTTCAAGTTTTTTCTGGTAAGTTTTGACCCCTTATGACTTATGAGTGCTGTGTGTATAGCTACAACCAAAAGGATGATCTGATGTGTTTACACTTCTTTATTCCATTTGATTAACTGTTAGTTTCTGGTGTGAAGTTTGATGCGCCAAGTAGAATTTTATCTGTGGCCACAGCCAAAGAATGCATGCTTTATGTACATTTGACATGCATGCAACTATGCTGTTTTATGTTCCAGCAGAAGTTGTTTTAACTTGGCCTTTTTGTGCTATATATGTACAGCCAGTTAAAAGCCCTGTGACAATTTGTGGTGATATTCATGGCCAATTCCATGATCTTGTAGAACTTTTCCGGATTGGTGGGAAGGTACTCGGTACACTGTGCAATCTTTGTGCATTATCTCTCTCTTTGCACTTTTGATGCTGTTCATTTCATTCTCAGAGAGCTGACAGATCATTCTTTGTTGCCTACCAGTGTCCAGATACGAATTATTTGTTTATGGGTGATTATGTGGATCGTGGCTATTACTCTGTTGAGACAGTAACGGTAAGATCTAGCCTGATAGTTGCATCTGTGTTTTTATGGTAATAGAAGACCAGTGTAATGTTTAGTTTTCATCGGCTGCTGTGTTGGTTTCATTCCACTCCTATTTTAATTTTTCTATCTATCATCTATCTAAATCATTTAACTGTCAAATTCACAAGTTATATGTGCAGTGTTTTTCTTGAATAGCAGGGAGATCTATAGTCAAGTCTAGCATGCATAATTGATAAGTCAATGTTGTTGTGTGGACACTCACAAATAACCGCTGTTGTTGTCACCCTAATTTTCTTTCCGCTGTTCATAGAATATTTTTTTCCTTATCTCTTTGCCACTTTTCTGTTAGTGTGATTTCCTCTATTTCCTTTGTTTAGTAAATGGCTGTAGTTTGTTTCTTTTTGTTCTATTGTTTTTGTTGTCTAGAAACAAGAACAAGAGCAGAACATAAGTTGCAGATGATTTGGCTAGTGCCAGTTTTCACTCCGCAAATTTCCCCGGAAGTTTGGCATTAGCAGTTTGTTGCAAGGGTGCTATGGATATGTTTGATCGGCGCCCCAGTGCACTCTGCTGATACAAATGGAATGAAATATCCTTGTAGAATATTTTGAACTAAACCAAATGTGTGTCAATTCTAGCAACCATTACCAAAAATAGGATTATTTATGAAAGTAAGCATATCTGTTGATTCTATTATATTAATGATTTTTCTGTTTAGTCATTATTTGTTGACATGATATAGTGGCCATCATGCAGCTTTTGGTTGCACTTAAGGTGCGGTACCCACAACGCATCACAATTCTTCGTGGAAACCATGAGAGTAGGCAGGTACAGTAACCCCACAATGCCTGTGAAATTATTTGCTCTTTCATTAGTTAAAATACAAAGCTTCTCATTTTGTTTATAAGTGTTACCTTTTATTTAGCTACTATCTGATTTGTGTGCATATAAAATCGTGCCAAGTCTTACATATATCTCACTCGAAATTATTTGCTCCGTCATTAGCTAAAATACAAACCTTCTCATTTTGTTTATTAGTGTTACCTTTCTTTCGCTATATTCTGATATGAATGCATATAGAATCACGCCTGCTCTTTGTTGTAAATCTCACTTGAATTCTGTATTTCATTTGAGGAATCTTCACTTTTGCAGATCACACAGGTGTATGGCTTCTATGATGAATGCCTACGAAAGTGAGTTATTTAGGTGCTTGAAAATCACCTACTCATCTACTCTTATTCCTTGTAGCCTGTGTACTGCACCATCGCATTCATTACTAGAAGACCACCAATGACTTAGGATTAGGAAAGTGTGGCAGAAATTTAGAGCACCTAACCTTAGGCTACTTAGTTGCTCCACGGTGATCATAAGACTATGGCAACTTAGAGATCTTATACCATATACAGTAAGTTGAATACTGTAAGAGCAACTCCAAGAGCCTCTTTATACCCTTCTTTATTGATAGGAATAGAGATTTTGGTGAAAATATCCTCCAACAGCTTCTTTAATTGATCTCCAAATATTGTCATCATCTATTCTGGATTTCTCTCTAGTCAAAGATGGAGAACGGGGTTGGCTCTCTAGAGTGCGCACAAGGTATGGAGAACTTGTTGAGGGTGGAAAGATATTGAGCGATTTTTATTCAAATGACTCTCCAAATGATGATTACTTGATTAGAGAGTGATTTAAGAAAGACTCTTGGAGGTGCTCTAAGGATGCATATCTGTCTCTGCATGATCCACATCAGCAGCCCACTAGCATGCAGTTATGATAGTTATATCTTTGTGCAAGCTATCCATTTCATCAAACCACATCATTCACCAACATGCATTTAGTTGTCCACATCAGCTAAATAAGCCATCTAATTTTCGTTCCAAATCATCCACGATCCCTGCAGCAAAGCCCAGGGCATCCTTCTTGTATTATTAAAAAAATAAAAATCATGGGGTCGGCCTCCTGGCATTGCTCAGAGGGGTGTTTGTGTTGTACCTAACCCTTGCTTGCTTGGAACAAGCTAGCCAGAAATCTCAGAGAGGTACCCACATTTGGGAGTGCCTGGTTTTGAGCTCATGTGGGCTGCCTCCATGATAAGAGACTGCTAACCTAGTGTTATTTCAATTCTCCACTGTAATAGTTACAATGTATATGCTTCCTTTTCTCTGTAGAGTGCATTTGCCATGGGGCTTTTAGAGTATTTTTTTTGTTGTCTAGTATATTTGAAATGTCCTATTAATCATGTCCCATAACATTAGTAAAGGAAGTTCAGATCTGTCTGATTATCATTGTAGTGCTCTGATTCATCATGCTGTTCTTCTACTCATATTCTGGATAAACTAAAAAACTTTTTGGTTCTTCTGTTTATCATTGACTACAATGTGTTTAGCTTGATTCTTTTTGTTTGACTCCATTGTACTGTCTTTGATTCCTCAAAACAGATATGGCAGTGCAAATGTCTGGAAGATCTTCACTGATCTTTTTGATTATTTTCCGTTGACAGCATTGGTATGTTCACTCAGCTTTAAGCCCTTTTCCTTTCTCTGTAAACCCTTAGAGCATCTCCAGGAGTTTGGTAAAACAACTCCCTATCTTAATATTTTAGCAAAAAAGAGAAAAAAACTTCCTCCAGCAGTTTTGTAAAATAGCTCCTTAGCTCCTTAAAAATAGAAAGTTGTCAAATATCCTCCTCAACCCATAAATTTCCAAAGTCGAGAGAACTCTCTATCTCTCCTCCTTGGACCTGTTTTCACGCCATTTCTCGTACAGTCCTCTGGTCCGACTGCCGCTGGTATGTACCGGCTTCCATTGCCGCCGCCCTATAGGTCAACACTATCGCTCCATGCTTGCCTCCGCCGGTGTTATTGATATTTGGTTCGAAAGCACGACATGCTACCTTCACATGTGCATAGTCTGCTATCTTTATATATGCTCATCGCTTGCATTGGCCGAAGGCATGAATGCTAGGCACGCCTTGCTGGCCGATGCAATTTTCTTTTCAATTTTTTATGATCAACATAATAAACCAAAAAATCATTAAATTTGGACCCTATTATAACTTTTAGAAAGTTACGGAGACTGTTGGAGAAGAACAAAAATTAGGGTTGCTATTTCTTTTGTTAACTTGCTAAATTGATTAGTTTAGCAAGTAAATTATACCAAACTCCTGGAGATGCTCTTAGTCCCTTGACTCATGCAATTGTACTTCTTTTATGAAATTAATCCATCATACCTGAGCTACTTTCCACACGTGCTCCTTTTGCCAACTTAATTCTGCAACTGTCTACACTATCATTCATCTATTAGACATTAAGTGCTGCGAGGCTAAGCTTATTTCGTCATTCATACATGTGCTATTTATTAACTTAAGGCTTAGCTACTCTCAAAAAGATAGAAGAAAGGCTGCTAAGGAGGTTATGTGCTGAAGCACCCATCTGTCATATTTGTTTTCCATTCTCTTTGCAGTCCAAATAAATATGTATGTGATTATGACATTTGAATTCTAGAAATGGTCTGATGGACTTACTACACATTCTGTTCGATGTTTAAATCATGCTACGATTCCTACTCTCAGCTCCATGGCTTAATTTAATGGTCGTTTGTTTTTTCATTCAGAAATCATTTTGACGTTGCATTTCTTCTCTGCTTGAAGGTGGAATCAGAAATTTTCTGCCTCCATGGCGGTTTATCTCCATCCATAGAGAATCTTGATAGTGTTCGTAGTTTAGATCGTGTCCAAGAGGTCCCTCATGAGGGACCTATGTGTGACCTTCTATGGTCTGATCCAGACGATCGATGTGGCTGGGGCATATCTCCTCGGGGCGCTGGATACACTTTTGGCCAAGTACTTGATATACCATATCTTCTACTTATTGCCATACTCTTTCTCCAGTTTTGTTCTCAACTGTGTGGCTTTCATTTTCAGGACATATCGGAACAGTTTAATCACACCAACAATCTTAAACTTGTAGCTCGGGCTCACCAGTTGGTTATGGAGGGATACAACTGGGCACATGTAAGTTTTCACTTTTTAGCATGGATTAGCATATAACATTTGTTTACTTGATATGATCCTATGATTTCTTAATCCAAATTCACAGGAACAAAAGGTGGTGACCATATTCAGCGCACCTAATTACTGTTACCGGTGTGGCAACATGGCATCCATCCTCGAGGTTGATGATTGCAGGAATCACACATTTATTCAGGTAACTGGTTCTTCATTGTTTCAGGTTACATTTTTTATTGTTCGTTTTGTTTCCTTGGTTAGCTGCTTTCTTTAGTATGCACATGTTACATTATATCAAATTGGTAATTTCACATGCTTGAAAATCAGAATTACAAGGAAATGCCTCCTTTTCTTTCCTTTTTTTTTGGTTGCATTAGTGTTGCGTCTGAAGTTACATTGGATTCTTTCCTGCAGTTTGAGCCAGCTCCTAGGAGAGGTGAACCAGATGTGACACGGAGGACACCTGATTATTTCCTTTGAGTTATCTGCCATACTATTTCAGATTTTGTCAATATTGCAATAGTGATGCTGGTCAGTAACATTTTTGTTGGATCTATATGGTAACTTAACCGACCAGCAACAGTAAGAAAATGTGGAAGCTGCTTATCTGCATTTGTCATTGCAAGAGGTTCTATCAGATCAACCTACATCCCAAGCTGTCAAAAGATCCGCTTGTCTACCCAGTGGTGAATTGGCACCTCCCTTGGGCTTTGGCCCCATAGACCTTCACTGTTTCGAAGGGCGTTGGGACGTCGGAGCTTACATTTTCAGCGTAAGTTGCCTCAGTTCTGTCTTCTGTGTCAGCTAGTTTTGTGGTTGTGTGATTGTTAGTTGTAACTTCTGTGATTAAATGACAACAGACAAGCTGATCTTGTTGCGAGAATTGGAAACAATTCAATGATTCTGCTAGTTCTTCCTTTGTTTCTTTATCCATGCCCTTGATACACGAGTGTTAGCCACTCTCATGTAGCAGCAACACGTTACAGTCAAGTTCGCATGTCATTTTTATCATGTTAATGCTCATGGTAAGGTAATTAAATGAACAATGTTTGCTTCCCATGTTTCTTGCACAAACTTCTCTGAGCTCAATGGAAACTGCGACAGCAAACTGATGGCTTAAAGTGGTACAGTTGAATGGCCTAAAATTCCAGATCAAGTGATCTCATAGTCTCGCCTGTGCTTTGGAATTTTAGTTGTTTTTTACACAAGTGATCTCAGTCTCGCTACTGCTCACCATCATCCAGCGCTTTCAATTCAGATAGAGTAGCATTTCTTTGCGTCTGCCTGATGCTAGTATGCAGAATAGTTGCAAGTCTCTTGACACATTTTTCCATGGGCCAAACAACAGATGTTATTGAGATGTCAGGCACTGTTATATTTGGTTACCACAACAAGAACTGGCGCTGACAAATTTGTAGATTGTTTGGCCTGAATCAGTGCAATGCAAGGAAAACTTTGACTTTTATTCTCAAAAAAAGATGGTTAAGAGCGACAAGCGGGAGTGTGTTTTTGAAGCATAGTGAAATCCAGATCCGTGTATGTTTTGCAACGAACTCATGCACTATTGCAGCAAAAGATGCTGTCGGATCCTTCGATTCATCAGTATTTTTGACCCTTCTCCAGCTGCGCAGTTTATCGACATTTGTCCATTCAAGAACAAAAAAGACGTGATATGTTATTAACTTGTCAACATTTTTGACCCTTCTCCAGCTGCGCAGTTTATCGACAATGCAGTTTTATCTTTCTTCATCTACATCACTACTGCTAGTTAGGCCTTGTTTAGTTCATCCAAAAAACCAAAAAGTTTTCAAAATTTTTCGTCACATTGGATCTTGTGGCACATGCATAAAGCATTAAATATATACGAAAACAAAAACTAATTGCACAGTTCGCCTATAAATCACAAGATGAATCTTTTAACCTTAGTTAGTCTATAATTGGATAATATTTGTCACAAACAAACAGTAGCAAAATCTAAAAAAATTTCATATCTAAACAAGGCCTTAGGCTTAGGGCCTGTTTAGATTGAGGATGAAAATTTTTTGGATGTCACATCGAATGTGTCGGAAGGATGTCGGGAGGGGTTTTTAGAATCTAATAAAAAAACAAATTACATAGCTCGTCAGAAAACTGCAAGACAAATTTATTAAGCATAATTAATCTGTCATTAGCATATGTGGGTTACTGTAGCACTTAAGGCTAATCATGGAGTAACTAGGCTTAAAAGATTCGTCTCGCGATTCTCAACTAAACTGTGTAATTAGTTTATTTTTTTTATCTACATTTAGTGTTCCATGCATGTGTCCAAAGATTCGATGGGATGGATGAAAAAATTTTGGGTGGGGAACTAAACAGAGCCTTAAATCATTCTTCATCCATGGACATGGCAACCAATGAGATAAATGTGCACACAAGAGTTTTGATCATTACTACTATATCTTCTTTTTTTTTTCTCAGCAAGTACTTTCGAGCTAACAAAAAAGGTTCCATTGTTTCAGGTAGCCTTGCACTTTTTTTTTGTTTTTTTAACGAGCATCGATATATACTCGAGAAAAAAGTTTTAACAATTCAAAACGATCCACAAAAATTTTGTTCTTGGCTGGAAAATACAGTCGCCCATTCCAGACCATATCTTAATTAAAACAATGCACATGCCTCTTCTGTATTTCACAATGCGTAATCCGTTTGCAACAAAAATACAGCGGAGCAGAAGCTTCAGTCACCTGCCTGCTTCATTAGTAATATTATAACGAATAGTACACGATGCACATCAGTTCTCCTAATTCTTTTAGGCCTTGTTTGGATGTTGTCGGATTCACCTCAATCCACATGTGTTTGAGTGGATTGAGGTGGAATTTAGTTCAAGTTCCACTCCAATCCATCTCAACATATATGGATTGATACGAATCCGACTACATCTAAACAAGGCCTTATGCATATCCCCCCTCCCCAAAAAAAAATCCTTTATGCACATGCCTTGCTTTAGTAGATATGACACTATCTGTCTACCTTGTTTTAGGCACCCCAGCTCGATACGACACTACCTAGTAGATAACATGCCTTGCTTTAGTAGTACCTTGTTTTAGGCACCCCAGCTCGATATGACACTACCTTGATTTAGTAGATATATTTATATGTAATGCTACCTCAACTACAGTTACAACGTCTTCTGATATTCAAACGGTACTGCTAGCACCCAGATGGAACCGGACGCCCATACCTGCACTCCTCCCCGCGCGCACCTGCATCCCGCGTTCGTCACGCGAGATCACACCGCTTCGACCCACTCGTATTGCCACAACTACACCCAGGGAGTCCCCGCTCGCACAGTCGCACCCCCTCCGCTGCTCACATGCATGCATGCGGCCAACAGCTGCAGCAACCGACTAGAGAAAGGTGGCTAAGCCACCATCCAAAAGAGGGAGAGAGGCAACAGATGCCAACAGGGATGTAACACCCGATTTACTTTTGAAACATCCAGATATAACGTTTGCAACATACGTTTGAAGGGAGATGAAACATATCAAGCATGCATCTGAAACACATTCTGCAACACCAGATATACTTTTGAAACATCTAAATGAAACACTTGCAATATTAGTATAAAACAGTTGAACACTCAAAACATGCTAATGAAACACTTGCAAAAAATACCATGCAACATCTAGATCCAAACGCTTGCAACATGTCTAGAGAAAAATTACTTGTTGCAACATCAAACTAAGTTACTGCAGCCCGTTCGCTTGTCTTATCAGCCGTATTTTTTCTGCCAGCCAGCAGTGTTTTTCTCTCACAATAAATCAGCCAACAACCAGCCATGACTTTCCAGACCAGCGAATAGAGTGGCAACATCAGTAAAAAAAACTAATGCAACAAAAGAAAAAAGGCATGTGCAACAGCAAAACTGCAGCATAGCTTGCTAGAACCCTAACCACCGCTTGCGTCCCTTAGATCCAGATCCAGAGGATGAGTAAGAGGAGGAGGAGGAGAGCTCAAATCTAGAGGAGGAGAATGAGGGGGGGGGGGGGGACTTAGATCCAGAGAAGGATCCACCTTCTTCGCATGAAGCCACCATCGTCGACCTCCTCTCCAGTTGCGAAGCCTACTGCAACATAGCTTGCTAGAACCCTAACCACTGCTTGTGTCCCTTAGATCCAGAGGATGAGTAAGATGGGAAGGAGGAGAGCTCAAATCCAGAGGAGAATGAGGGGGACGACTTAGATCTAGAGAAAGATCCACCTACTTCGCACGAAGCCACCATCGTCGACCTCCTCTCCGGTTGCGTGGAGGTCGCGGAGCAAAGGAGGGATGCAGGGAGGGAGGGGAGTCAGCTTGCCAGAAGCCACCATTGTCGCCCTCCTCTCTTGGAGCATAGAGGTCACAGATGGAGGAAAGAGAGGGAGGAAGAAGGAAGGCATGGGTGGTTCACCGAATGCTTCTGTTGTTGTCCTCTTCTCCGGTGGCATGGAGATTGCTCAGGGGAAGGAAGGAGGGAGCGAAGGGCGACAACATAGCAACAAGAGAATGGGGAAGCGAGAGGAGCCGATGAGAGACCGAGTGACTGGTGTGCGCGGTGACGGGCAAGCACATAAGGTGACGCAGGTGTGGTCGGTGAAGCGTTGTGGGTGCACGGTCGAGCCGATGTCTGACGCGTGTCCGAGGCGTCGAACGCCCTTGGCTCAGCATTACCGATATTGAAATGATCTGAGTATTATCAAAATTTTATTTTCTGACACTAAAGACTGAAAAAGAAGCAAAACAAAGACGGCTACAACATTACAACACAACTTTCGCCACTTTCAAGTAAATATATCAGCATTGCTGGCTTTCTAGCATGTCGTAGTGGGGAAGTGCAAAAGCCAAAGTAGTGCTTAACCTCAAGAATTCAATTGGCATGGCTGTAACTAGTGTACAGAAGATTGCAACTCTGTAAGATTCTGCAAGATGGTATTCAGTACCAACCTCAAGCTGCTTCAATCAAAGACAATCTCCTCAAACATGATTTCTAGTCTCCAGATAAGCACCGAAGGCAATGGCACTTGAAGCCAAATCCATCAGCAAGAATCTTCTGTCTAGCGTCGGCATCTAGGCTAGTATCGATGTAGCAGATGCGCAGCTCCTCACCTATAACAGATGCAACAACTCAATACAACAGTTTTGTAGCAGATGCGCAGCTCCTCACCTATAGCAGATGACTTTTGGTTTTTAACTGTGCACGAGGTTGCCAGTCTAACAGAACTCCTGTATAGCCATAAAGGTATCACTGCACTTCTCCATACCTTCTTCAATGTCACGGAGGGCCTTCAATTTCGCATCAGCACTATCCAGCCAAACTATGTGAGCATTTGGATCTGATAGTCAACACAAACAAAAGTGCATATTTGAATCATTAATGCATAATGAAAAAAGGGTTATATAAAGCAGCCTAAAAAATTCTGCTATTGTATCAAATGCTATACTCCTGTCACTATTACATTACCATGCATACAAAGCTTAGCTAAATATGTCCTTATATTGAGAGTAGTTTAGCAGATACATCCACTAATGAATGCAACAGAAGACTATTAGTCTAATATTGACATGACAAGTTAAGTAGCATAGTGAACAAGCACCATACCACAAGGGTGGTGACAAATCCTGGAGTTTAGTTGGTCAACCTATCAACTGAATCACTGCTAGCAAAACGAAATTTAAATAGTGAAGATGATAAAAAAAATGCATTCATTCCAAATGCATAGGTGAAGAGCATACCACAGTCATGGTTGTAGAAAGAGGGGAGCATATAAACTGCATTGCCAACTGATGAATCACATGATACGGAGGCTGCCGCTGAGGATAAGAGATCCTCATATGAACTTGCAACTAATTCAATACGAAATGCATTTATGCGTATTCTTGCCAATACATTGATGTACCAATCTATGGTCAAAACTAATTTTGTCAAAGGCAACCAAATTTGAAGAGAACTGAAACAAGAACTCTATGACAGACCCAATTTTCTCAACATTCAGTTGTAAGAAACTAAGAATAGTCGCAATGAGAGGAAACAAATTGAAGGATACAGGCTGTGGCTTCTTCCTGAAACCCAGCTTTTCTAAGAGTGGACTCCAACAACTCAAATTCCTCCTTCATCTGTAATATAACATTGCTAAAATAAATATTGAACCAAAATAACTTTGTGATCACTGTATTATTATGGTGTGATAATAACAACAATAATACCAGAACTGAGTTCAGGGTGACCTGGAAGGAGAGGAGTCACTACCTCAATCAGCGTCCCTTGGTGCAACCGAGCTGGCTGAAGTATGTTAAGACAATCTGCATTAGCAGATCCTGATATAACCATGCAAGCAAGGCGCTTGGCCATGTATGGGTACTTCAGACCACGTGAACTTTAAAACAGAAAAACACAAAATGAAGAAGTCAAGAGGTGCACATCTGCAGAAAGATGAAAGGCGGGTACTATCATACCTGCAGTGGTAATCGAATAAAGACCAATCTACGTCCTTGTCAATGTCATGGAACCCCTAGATTGGTGGAAATCACACGTATTGTTAGCAAAATCCAGCCTCAAATGCTGAACATTTTTGCTTTCTTTTATTTTATTCTACGGCAGGCAAATAACATGTAAAGGAAAATTAAAGATCCACGAGGTAGAATCCACATTGCATTTCCACAAACACAATACATAACTGGAAATACGACTATCACATAGTGTTCGAACTTCGAACACACTATTATACCAAGACCTAACTGAATGTTGAGACATGAACACTTGTAGATTTCACTAGCTACTAACAGTTAGTGAGGCGTAGAGAGCAACTAAGCATCACAAGAATATGCACCAAGGTGAGATCCACGCAGATACAAAGTTTTGAAAGTCGACGATTAGGATGCGCCTAGTCGCGACTAATCGCTAGGCTAAGGCCCGGCGCCTGGACTAGGAGGGTAGTCGCCCCTCAAGTCGACGGGAGCGCCTAGGCGCCGCTCCGCCGACGCCCAGAAGCCCTAGGCGGCGCATAATCGACGCGAGGCAGCCGGCAGGCGAGCGCGCGCGAGCGGCAAAATGTTAGGCGGCGGCGGGCGAGCGCGCGCGCGGGAAAGCTTGGCGCCGCTGGAAATTTGCCGCGCGCGCGACGGATAAGGCCGCGTAGGGATACAGAAGCCGCGCACGACGCTATTCCGCTGCCACGCGACGCTCCTCTCCGCCAGGAAGCAGCTTCCGCCGGCGCGGCACTCCTCCCCGACGGCCAGTCCGCTCCAACCTCGTCCTCTCCTCCACTCCTCCGTCCTCCCCGGTCTCCGCCCAGCTCGTCTTCCTCCCCACATTGAAGCTTCGAAGGGCATCTCCCTCAGGTGGAGCCCCAGCCCCCAAGGCCGACGCCCGAAGCCAAAGGTATGTCCTCGGTCCTCCCCTACTCTGCTCCCTTGAACTGGATGGTGGATGATCTGCTCTGTTTCTTGATTTGTTTCCTGCTCTCTGTTTCTTGATTTGTTTCCTGCTTGAACTAACTGAACTGACATGCATGCTCTGGTTCTGTGATTATATCTGATTGCTTGACTGCTTGTTCTGAAATGAAATCAGATTGCATGTTCTGAAACTGAAACTCAGATTTGCTGATTGCTACAGCCTACAGGCATACTGATTGAAAGTGTATGTTTGTAATTTGTTTGACTGCTTGTTCTGAAATCAGATTGCATGTGTATGTTTGTAATTTGTTGATTGTTCAGATGACAGAAACAGGGGGTCAACCTGACTCTGAAAGTGCAACAGCCAAAGCGAATGTCTTGAGAAGGAACTCAGATGATGTGGGATGGGAGTTTGGGGTTCTTGTTAATCCAAACAACAAGGACCAGGTGAAGTGCATACTCTGTGACAAGGTCATGTATGGAGGGGTTTATCGGTTGAAGCAGCATATCGCTCAGGAAGGAAAGAATGCAAAGAAATGCCAGGGCACGAAGACCTCCAAAGATAAGTTAAAGGAGGCTCAAGAAAAGTGTAAGAAAGCACTAGATGAAGCAAAAAGGAAGAGGGAGGAGAAGACTGTTCGTGAGCTAGAACTTAGAGAGGAAGTTCATGTATCTAGGGTTGGAACCTCAGAGGAAGTCACTTGTGTTGGAAGTTCAGAGCCTCACAAATTAGGCCCCATGGATAAATGGACAAGAGCTATTGATCCTACAGCAACCAAATCTGAATCTTTGACTCAACAGAAGCTGAACAAGGAACTTTGGAAAGAAAGATTACATGAGGTGCATAAATATATCGCAAGATGGGCCTATAACCATGGTAATTTCCTTGCTGTTTTTTTATTTCAGATTTCATTGGATGCTATGCTACTACCTATTGCTGCAGTACTGCACTAATTTTGTAACACTGGCAGCAATACCATTCAATGCTTGTGACAACGATGAGTTCAAGCAAATGTGTGAAGCAATTGGACAATTTGGGCCTGGAATTGAACCTCCAACTATGTTTGACCTGAGAGGGAGATTGCTAGAAGAAGAACATGCAAGAACCAAGAGTTTGCTGCAAGAACGTGAAGCCGAGAAGATGAAGAATGGGTGCTCTATTATGACCGATGCTTGGTCAGATAAGAAGAGGAGAAGCATAATGAATGTGTGCACTAATTGTGCTGATGGAACCAGTTTTATTTCCTCAAAAGAGATGTCAGATGTGTCACACACAAGTGAAGTCATATTTGAACTAGTGGACAAAGCAATTGAGTTAGTTGGTGAGGATGATGTGGTACAAGTTGTGACTGACAATGCTTCTAACAACATGGGAGCAAAGAAGCTGCTGCATGAGAAGAGACCACAGATCTTTTGGACCTCTTGTGCAGCTCACACAATCAACTTGATGCTCCAAGAAATTGGCAACATTCCTCGATTCAAGAAGGTGGTTGACCAAGCAAAGGCATTCACCATATTTGTCTATGGGCACACAAGAACACTAGAGTGCATGAGATACTTCACTGAGGGGAGAGAGATAGTAAGGCCAGGAGTGACTAGGTTTGCTTCAAACTTTCTGACTTTGGAAAGCATACAAGAGAAGAAGGACCAGCTAAGAAAGATGGTGGTTCATAGTAGGTGGGACTCACTGAAGGATGTGAAATCAAAGAAGGGAAAAAATGCTACAGCAACTATATTGAATCCAAATTTTTGGAAGGATGTGAAGTTGACATTGGCTGTTTTTGAGCCATTGTTCAAAGTTCTTCGTTTGGTTGATGGAGATGTGAAGCCATCCATGGGTTTCGTATATGGAGAACTATTGAAGGCAAAGAGACAGATCAAAGAGGCGTTTGGCAATGTTGAGTCCCGTTTCAAGGATGTTATTGCTATTGTTGAGAAGAAGATGGCTGGAAGACTTGATTCTCCATTGCATTTGGCAGCTTATTTGCTGAATCCACACTATAGTTATGTTGATCCATCAATTTTTGATGTCCCCAAAATAACAGTAGGTTTTATCAGTTGTGTGGAGACTTTTTATTATCATGATGAGGAAATGCAAGAACAAGCTGCCAATGTTGAACTCCAGAAGTTTCAGAATAGAGAAGGACCATTTAACAAGAAACTTGCAAGGACTTTTGAAAACTTTGAATATAATCCAGGTAAAAGTTGTTTCATGATTATACATGGCTGTTTGTTGTGATCATCTAACAAGAAAATCTGCTATAACTACTAATTAATAGTGTTTATTTCAGCATCATGGTGGCGGCTGTATGGAACTGAAACACCAGCTCTACAGAAGATGGCTACAAGGATCCTATCTTTGACATCAAGCTCTTCTGGTTGTGAAAGAAATTGGAGTGGGTTTGATGCAGTGCACACTAAAAGGAGAAACAGACTTACTGTAGACCGCCTCAGCAAGTTGGTCTACATTCAATTCAACAACAGGCTGCTTAATAAGAGAGCAAAGATTAAGTCAAAGAAAATTACTGATGTTCTCTTGTCTAGTGACACAACTGAAGCTCAAGGTTTCCTCCAAGAGAATGGAGATGATTTGGCAGCAGTTGTTTTTAGAGATGATGAAGATGAGGAACTCATGGAAGGTACAAGGATACCTTGGTCTGTGCTTGGAGATGCAGTGGGAGCAGAAGAACAACTACAGCCACGTAGAAGTGCAAGGGTGAGAGAGCTCTATGAAGGAGAAGAGTTCCAGTCCGAAGAAGAAGAGTTTGATGAAGATGAGGATGACTATGTGATGGATGAACCCTACTGAAGAAGTGTGAGACAGCTTCATGTCATGTTTTAGCTTTTATTATGCTTATGCATCCTGCATCCATGTATCTTTAACTTATGAACTTAGAACTCCTGCTATGTGCTTGTGTTTTGTGTTGTGAGAACTGAGGATCATCAATCATGTGATGGAATGTACTGTTAGTTTTTATATTCTGTGTTGCTGTTGCTGTCTGCTGTCCCTTCATGTTTGTGATTTCAAAAGGCTATCCAATGTTGCTGAAGTGATGAGATTGGATGGGAGAAGGATCAGACCTCAGATAAGTACCTAACTTGCTATTTTCTATTTTTGTACCACTTATATTGATGCCCAATTGCATCTTAAAGTGCTGTCCACTTCTATTGCAGCATTGCTACAGGAAATTCAGTAATCATACAAAGGACCTAAGGTATGTCTACTGATCCTTCCCTGTTTTTTATCTAAATTATTCATGATTTGTGCCTATAAATGTATATATTATATATTTATATATAAATTGGCAAAACGCCTAGCGTCGCCTAGGCTAGCCTAGGCTCGACTAGTCCCTAGGCTAGGGGTCATCGCCTAGATTCCGCCTAGCGCCTAGCAAAACTTTGCGCAGATATGCAAAAATCACTAAGGAAATGGGCAGAAAGGTACCACCTTGGCGTGGTCGCTGCAAGTGTCGCTGCAGAAGTAGTAACCTCCGCTTGAAGCGCGCCCTTCCCCGGGCTTCCTCCTGAGGCAATTGTAGCAAACCTGATCCCAGAACAGTCCAGTTGGTTGGTTCCACTGGCAGGGGCAAGGAGCGGGGAGGAGCGGTCACCTCACCTCGTGGAGCAGTGAGTGGGATGGGTGGGAGACGAGGGGCTGCGCCGAGTGGAGGAGCTCGCCAGAGGAGACTGGGCGGGTGGCGAAAACGCCGCGGCCCGCGGACTCCGTTAGGGACACGCGGATCGGCGGTGGGCCGCGGGCGGAGGCCGCCGCGGCAGCGGTGGAGAGGAGGCGGCGGCGGAGGAACATGAGCTTTGCCTGTGCGGGAAGAGGAGTGGCGAAGACGAAGAGATCAAGGCCGTTGGCCACGATGTATTTTTTTTTTTGCAGCGCTGAAAGAGAAGGTTTGAGGTATTACGATCTACGCCACAACTCCCCTTTTTCTATATGATGATAGGCTATCTCATCAATTCAGGCTCTACTCGCCCATGCATGCAAAATTATTTTAGCGAATTAAGAAAAATCATAACTCTTAAACCGAAGATATAAATTAAATTTCGATTGCACCATTAATTTTTTTATAAGAAATCCTTTAAAACAAGATCACACATGGATATATTTAGATAAAATTTTATTAATGAATATTTATCTCTACAACTAAAAATTATGGAAAGAACCCGTCCACAACTCTCATTCCTTCGGTGGTCTTTTTTACTGCGCGATGACATGCTATCCCATCAACCTAGGCCTCTATACATGCAAAATTGTTTTAGCGAATTAAAAAAAGTCATAACTCATAAACCAAAAATATAAATTAAATTCCGAT
This sequence comes from Sorghum bicolor, assembly GCF_000003195.3. Lineage (NCBI taxonomy): Eukaryota > Viridiplantae > Streptophyta > Magnoliopsida > Poales > Poaceae > Sorghum > Sorghum bicolor. Next base: position 27,167,014 of record NC_012870.2, on the reverse strand, counting down.
TGCACCATTAAATTCCTTATAACAAATCCTTCAAAACAAGATCACACATGGATATATTTAGATAAAATTTTATTAATGAATATTTATCTTATAAAGATAAAATATTTTATTTTATTAAGTAGAGACAATATTCTAGGTTCAACAGACAATGTTCTGTCTTTGTAAAAAAATGTTATCGATTTAGAAGAATAGTATTTTGGTTTTAGGTTTATGAAACTGATATTACAATATACATAAAAATACATAAATACATGGCATAGATAAAAATAATTATAAAATCGAGAGTAAAAAGCATAAGAAAAAATAAAACACAAAATGGAGAAAAATTTTAAATAATATCAAAGGGTTACTTTTCAAATATCGTAAATATAGTTATAGAAAATTAACATCACTAAATACATCATAGAACATCATTAAATATATTATAGAACATCACATCTATTATAAATTACATGTATACTAAGTGAACACCATAAGAAACATCATAGAACATCACATGTATACTACGTAAACATGACATAACACAACATAGAACATTAAATATATACTACATAAACATCGCATATATATAGAAAATAAAAATAAAAAAATTACTAAGAAGAAAAATATAAAAACAAACATGATTAACAAATGATAAAAAGTACATAGAGCAATAAAATAAATGAATAATTTAAATAAGAGTAAAAATAAGATTAAAAGGAATTAAAATATAAAATAAGAATGAAGAAACATAGAAAATCTTAAAAGAAAAAAAAAACAAATAGAAGCAAGGAAGAACCATAAAACTAAAACCAAAAGAAAAAGAAAATAAAAGGTAAAATTAAAACAAGAAAAGAATAAGAAAAGGACAGGAAATAAAATAAAATCGAAAAACGAAAACTGAAAAGAAATGAAAAAGGAAGAATATATACAGAAAAAATAAAATAACAATGAAGAAATATAAAGTATGTGAATTTTAAAACCCGTAACAACGTACGGACATTAAGTTACACTGTGGTATGTGTTTGGTAAATAAAAAACGGTGCCGACGTTGCGAGACTCGACTTCTGGCATTGCACGTACGGAATTGGTTTTCACCACCGCTACTCCGATGCCGACGCCGGGGGACAGAGCGTCTCCAAGCCTCGACTAAGGTCTCGTTGAGTTCACCCAAGATTTTCCGTCACATCGAATCTTGCTGCACATGCATGAAGCATTAAATATAGATGAAAATAAAAACTAATTACACAGTTTATCTGTAAATCACGAGACGAATTTTTTGACCCTAGTTAATCTATGATTTGATAATATTTGCCACAAATAAACGAAAGTGATACAGTAACGAAATCCAAAAAGTTTTCATAGCTAAACAAGGCCTAACTCTCTAAATTATGACGGTATTTTCGTTTGAACAAAAATCGATCTCCATATCTTTCTATATTTGAACAATTTCTCTATATTTTATCTTATGCATATTCTAGAGAGCCAATCATATTCTCTATCTTTGACTACAAGAAATTCAGAAAGGATAACAACTTCTTAGCATTTAATTTAAATAAAAATCAATCTCTATATTTTTTTCTATCTTGCAACCGTTCTTATATACACTTTACAGAGTTAATCCTACTTTCTATCTTTGACTATGAGAAATGTAGAATAGAAGATGACAGATCTAACTACAAGATGTAGATGAAATTTTTTAATCAAAATCTCTATTCCTAATAATAAATAAAGATATAAAGAACCTTTTAGAGTTGCTCTTAGATGGAGTCTTGTGAGCGTGTCACTGATTCATTCACTGCAAATGTGGGCTCTCAACGTCAAGTGTCGAACCATAATAATCTCTTCTTTTACAACTAAAAACACATAAAAATAGTGTAAGATTATCGTGCAATCCATAAAATGCTATTTTCTGCCTAGTCGTCTCCCCTACCTCGTGTGGTTCCTCCCTTTATCCTATATATCTCTTTAATTTTCTAATAAAAACCATCTATCGAGTACCTATATGTAGAGTCTTTCTACGTTTTTCACTCCACCTTCACTCCATGAATTGACCTCTGATTTCTCCCCTACCCGCCTCTACGAACCATGCGGTCATCACCGCCTCTCTCCTCATCCTCCTCTCCCTATTAGTGGCCTCATCAAGTTCAAGACCTATAGCTCAAATCAGACCCTTTCCCTTTCACATATTGGATCCACACCATTGACCTGGACATCAATATGGTAATAACGAGATGGGTGATGACGAGTGATGATGGAGGTGGGCCAAGTGAAGGAGGTCGGGAGGTCAATTCCTGACACGGAGAGTTTATAGGACCATGATTCTCAATGTGGGGTGGCCGACTCAAAAGCAAGTCCAGCGACAAGATCCCTTACTCAACATAGCCATAAGGTTCTCCATGCACCACCATTAGCAGCAGCTCAATGAGGTCCGAATAAAAGATTTGTTAGTTTTGGTAATTGAATGGCAACGACTGTATACTAATATGTTTTCATGTGAGATGAAAGGTTAAGGTTAGTCCACAAACTAGAGTTGAGCAACATGAAGGCCATGATGGAGATGACAAAGAACAAGTGGCGCAAAGACTCGCAAGTAAAGTATTGAAGGTGATGGATGATAGAAGAGCAAAGGATGGAAAAAATGAAGGCAAAGATATTTACATAGGACTTTGTTTTTACCGACCAGGTGGTGATTAGATAAGATGAATGGCTGGGTTGTTTAGGATAGATAGTCATATTATAAAGGTGGGTAAATTCATCGCTAATGCAGTCATCAAATGCCACAAGGTGAGATCTAACATTACATATGCATTATGAATAGAGTGGTGTGGTAAGAATCAAGTGAAAACCTTTAAAAAATATTTTGAAAATGCTAACTCAAGACTAAAGATGTTAGTCATCTTGTGGGAGATTTGTTGGGGTTAGTCATTTGAAAAGGTTTGAGAAGAGGAGCTCGGTGAAGGGTTTTTACCCTCACCAGAGCTTACCCACTCGAGTTTAGTTCACTACCCTAGCATAATACAAAAACAACGGCACAAATCCTAATAACTCTGGTGTCATCGGAGAGTAGGGCACTAGAGCTTAGGCAGTGTTGGGCAACTGTAGATGACAACACATGGGAAATTCAAATAGGGGGCAGCAGAGCTTGATATCGGAGAATTCCAAAGAGGGTGTTTTTGTGCGTGGGGGTAATAATTGCCTTCTCATCATACCTAGGCTTCATGACAATTACAAGAAACAAGACTCTATCTATTTGGCATGTGGTTACATGCATCATCAATTGGTACAACGAGCACATCTTCATCAAATACATCATTAACATCTCCATCTACAAGTAGGTCGACTAGACAAATGTGACATACTATACTCAAATGAATAAGTTCATACAGCTCGTCTCGCAAAAATATGATTAGTTCCTAAATTGACTATCATTAACTCACCAAAACCCACTAGAGAGCCATGTGCCCTTTCATAGCCTTTTGATTTAAACGTGCAATTAGGTGGGGAATCCAATTATAAGAAGAGAAATTAGATTCTCTATCTAATTGTATTGTCAACTTTAGGTTGAATTATTTTTCTTTGGCAAAGTGTGTAAGAACTTACTTAACGCTAGCCTAAGGGCAATTTATGGATCCATTATTACTAAAAATTAGCGGCAAAAAATTAATATTTATGATACATGTTAGTATCATTAGAGAGATAGTTCAATGTATTATCATAAAAATATATAGAGATACAAATATCATTAATAATTCTATAATATATAGTCAAATTTAAGAAAGTTTAATCGACACGCATACCATAGCGATAAATCAAAAGGGGCAAAAAGTAGATTCTAACTGTTTATATGCATCTCCAACCCACTATCCAACCACCAAACGGCCTCTTGCTAAAGATTAATAGTTACCAACATCTGTCCTAAATTATAGATCATTTTGGCTTACGTAAGTACATGAATTTTACAATATATTTAAATACATCAATTAAATTTGTGTATCTATAAATATGAAAACAATATATAAATTAGGACGGAGAGAGTAGCTAATTTTTAGTATTATACAACATCTGTCCTAAAATTAGTGCTTTTTTTTTTACTTTTACACGTCTTGTTTGATTGTTCATCTTTTCTATAAATATCACTGTTTTTGTTATGACTTATTGTAGCATTAGAGATATTTTAATAATAATTTATTTATTTTATAATTTATATAAAATTTTTGAATAAGATAAATAGTCAAATAAAATGACTAGAAGTAAAAAAAAATCACTTGTTTTGGAGCAGGGGAGTATAATAATTGATCAAGCATGCTCTATGGCGCTATGCATTGCTGTAGCCGATCGAGCTCTATATATGATCCGACCGTGCAGCGTGCATCCTAGAAAATCCAGGAACAGCAAAGCGCGTGGGATGATGGTTGATTGCAGCATGCTGTACGGCGACCATGTACGGCCGTGTACGTGCGTGCCGGTGATGGATTGCAGAATCGGACCTGCCTTCCGACGCCTTGCCAGCTTTGCCTTGTCTCTCGCCTTTTGACTCCCGAGACCTGGTCGGCCGTCCATCTCAGTCTGGGCCATTTTTAATTTCAATTATTTATTCGTACAACTGTACAAGACTCTGCGAGCTTGTTTGTACAGGAGTGGTTTTTTTTCTACTTCATTTTTAATAATCTGCCATTACATATGCATATGCTCTTCATTCACATTTTCTTCTACTCTCTTCGCCTAAAAAAAAATGTAATTCTAATGTTAAATCTTATCTTAAAAAACATGTAATTATAGAGTTATATATCATCTTTTTTAATAGGATCCACTAATTAAAAATATCCATATATGACTAAAAACTACCATCCATGAGAAGAAAATTCTAGAAGACAACAAAAAAAGATAGAGAAGAGACAAATGCATAAATTTACACCTACACTAATCTTCAAAAACGAGATTTACATGCTTTCTGCGATAGAGGAAGTATATACAGTGATAGATACTGGTTTCTCTGGAATACAAATGTCTACGTACATACTCCAGGACATAACGTGTGGATCGTTGAGTTACTTTGCGTCTGAGTCTCTGAGAAGTCGCTGTCTAGTTGTGATGGGCAAAAGTTAAATTAGCAATGGGCTAAAGTGTTGAGCTGGATCCTTTTCAAAAGGGAATTAGAAAGCTAGGGCTCATGATATTGCAGCTTAATAAGATTGCCTTGTCATGGAGTTGGTCATGGAGAGCTGGCTGGAGTAGACTTGTGGCCACCTTTTTAATCAGCTTATTATTACTGTTTTCCCGTGCTAACATTTGTCAAAGGGTTAATGGCTCTCTTCATGAGATTCAACTGCCAACCGAAAGCGACCCCTCTGGTCATTCCGATGTAGACTTGGATAAGAATATGGATCACCAGATCTTGATTTAATCTAATACCACTGATTAGTCCTAATGTCTGTTGCATTGCATCATGCTATGTGTCGGCAAAATAATTCTTCTGCAAATTTGACTTGTATATATATTTTTCTCCTATAAAATACCCAAAACAAAAATCGAGACACGATGCTACCCACGAATTGTCAAGTTTGCCGAGACGAGAAGCACACGGGGCAAAAAAGACGGAATAGACCGGCCATCTGTTGCCAGCACACTCTTGATCCCTTTTTCAATTCTTTCAGAACGCATTTTTCAAGGCAAAGAGGACCAGCGTGAAAGCTCCTTGTATCAGACAATAACCTGTACTTACATGCATGTTAAGTGCTACTAACTTGTTGTTATGTTAGTAAAGTACTTATTTTTTATAACTCATCAAATCTGTCAGTGACAGACAGACTTTTGATCAGGGAGCTAGCTAGGATAGGACACCGCAAGTTTTGGTTTGTTATTTATAGAGTGCAGGGGCTTTTGGGCTAGCTCCTGCCACCTACCTTCCCCGTATGGCCACCGCCCCATTTAGATTCTGTTCCTCCTAAATCTCCTCCCCATTGGCCGGCCCCCTGCGCTTCACAAAATAGCTTTCTGCCTCACAGCAAGCCTGTCTGTCTCACAATCAAGGAGCCTGCCTCTGAGGTGGTTGCAACTTGCTTTGGCACCAGGATTTGGATTTCTCTTGGAGGCAAGGTATGTTTCTTGATTGTTGTTGGTTTGTATATGTTTGTAGTATCATTTAGTTTTCTAGACTAGATAGATAATGGGTCCTTTCGATTTTACAAGGAAGACACAAAGTTTGAAGGAGATTGAGGCTGTTCTTGTTGAGTTGCATCATGCATGTTCTCTTTCTTCCCTTCCTTGATTGTTGTCTATTCCTTGCATCCTGACCTGCAATCTGTTCCTGAAGATGGGAAATTGTTTGCAAAGAGAAGCATGAACCCAACCCAAACAGGGCTTCAAATGTGTTCTTCTGAAACAGTTCTTACGCATTCACAAAACTTGAACTTGGTGTCCATTCTTTCTTGGCACATGCAGATTGGCTGAGACGGACCGCAGATTGTGAGATCCAATCCAACAACCGAATCCAATCTAATCCAATCAGAGAAAAAAAAAAGAAGAAAGACGGCGAAGGCCTTTGTCTGTGTGGCACCACATCTTGGCATCAGGGGAAATGGGGCTGTCAATCTCATACCCACCGGACGACTACCTGCCAGCAGTGGAGGACAACATGGGGCGGCTCTTCATCCGGTCTCTCAGCTTCGACGACATGGAGGCCGACGCCGAGTCGCCTTTGTCTTCGCCTTCGACTTCGCCTTCGGCATTGCCCCCCGCCTTTGCCTCCGGGAAGCTCATCATAGAAGGCTCCCTGAGCTTCAAAAGGAGAGAGGCTGACAGCATTCCGATGCAGAATGTGTTGTCCATCAGGAGTCCTAAACCTCCTGATAGAGAAGCTTGCAACATCATCTGTGCTGGTGCTGCTACAGCTACTTGTGGCTCATCAAGATTCGGGCCAATCGGGGACCGTCCACCAGATTTTGATTACCCCATGGTCGGAATGGACAGCCCCAAGCACCAGGCCGCGGCTGTCAGGCTGCAGAAGGTGTACAAGAGCTTCAGGACAAGGCGGCAGCTTGCGGATTGTGCTGTTCTTGTGGAACAACGATGGTATGCTATTTGTTGGGTTGGGTGAGCTTCTTCTTGTCATCAAGCCGCCATCAAGGTGGTGCTTTTCTGAATTTTATTTATGATGAGATCCTATATAAAATGCAGGTGGAAGTTGCTTGACTTTGCACTGCTCAAGCGGAACTCGGTGTCATTCTTTGACATAGAGAAGCCTGAGACTGCTGTCTCAAAATGGTCCCGGGCAAGAATGAGGGCTGCCAAGGTACCAATTGTATTCTTCTGTTCAGATATACCATCATAATAATTCAGCAATCAGCATTATTAATCTTGTACAGTGCAATACCAACTTTGTATCAGCAGTTCTCTTTTCATGGAACATATATACAGCATTCCTGACAGAGGTGTAGTATCGCTGTCGCGTTTAGGTTGGCAAAGGTCTCTCCAAGGATGAAAAGGCCCAGAAACTTGCGCTGCAGCACTGGCTCGAGGCGGTATGTTATGTACCAAGAATATAAATGTCTCCATAAATGTAATACTAGTCAGATTATGCCGCTGAGCAATCAAAACTGCATTTTGATCCATTTCTGATTGTCAGATTGACCCTCGACATCGTTATGGCCACAACCTGCACTTCTACTACCACCGCTGGCTCCATTGCCAGAGCAAGCAACCATTCTTCTATTGGTACACACAGAGAGCAAAAGTCATGTGTCTGAACCAATGAACAACATAGTTACTGATCCAGTACTGACGGTTTTGAAATTCTTTGGACAGGTTGGATGTGGGAGAAGGGAAAGATGTCAACTTAGAGGAGCATTGCTGTAGATCGAAGTTGCACAAGCAATGTATCAAGTACCTTGGCCCTGTAAGTTCCACTGTTTGTTCCTTCTCTGATTCAAAGTGAAAAAAGAAACATTAATTCAGGCAGAAAGAAAGGGGGAAAAAAACCAAATATGTCGTCTCGTGCTCGTGTAGAAAGAAAGGGAAAATTATGAAGTGATAGTCGAGGATAAGAGGCTGATGTACAAGCTGAGCCGTCAGATAGTCGACACGACGGGAAGCGCCAAGGGGACCAAGTGGATCTTTGTGCTCAGTACCTGCAAGACTCTTTACATAGGCCAGGTGAATGATGATTCCCTGAAAGAATTCTTTAGAACGCTAAGAGCAATTCAGTTACTGAAGTGAGACAAAAATTTTGACATGTTTGCAGAAGCAGAAGGGCGTATTCCAGCACTCAAGCTTCCTTGCAGGGGGGGCCACATCTGCTGCAGGAAGACTGGTTGTGGAGGATGGAATTCTCAAGGTGCGGCATGGAACTTCATCCCAACATCACCGATCTCTTTTTTCTTGCTCTCAAGTTTGAGATGTGTTCATTTCAGGCTGTGTGGCCTCACAGTGGGCATTATCGGCCGACGGAGCAGAACTTTCAGGAGTTCATGAACTTCCTCAAGGACAGGAGTGTGGAGCTTACCGATGTGAAGGTAGTAAGGAAGGAGCCTAATGTGTGGCCTCACAGTGGTGATCATCCCAGACGCTTCAGCTGATTATTTTGCTGGCTTTTCTCTTTTGCTACAGTTGAGCCCATCTGAAGGTGAAGAAGACGGTGACTTCAGCCTGAGAGGCAGCCACTCTCAGCTGGACCTGACCCAACTCTGCCAGCAAGAAGAGAGCCATGGTGAACAGGAGGCAGAATCTGATCAACGCCATGGCAACGCCGAAGCCGAAGCCGAGACGTGCAGCCACGACGAAGCCACATCTACAGAGACGTGCAGCACGCCGTCGCCAGCGACGGCGACGACGATGAGGAAGAGCTCCTCAGACAACAGGCTGCAAGGGAAGCGGCCACCCAGGCTGCTGATCAGCTCCAACAACAACATAGCACCGCTGCCGCCCACCGCGCACAGCAGCAGCGGCGGCGGCAACGCGGGCAGGGCGCCGTCGCCCGGCGTGAAGGATGTGGAGCCGGACTCGGCCATGCTGGGCGAGTGCCTCGACTTCTGCAAGCGGAACCTGTTCGCGGAGGACGGCGGGTACGAGGACCAGTACCTGGACGACCTGGCGGAGGTGCCGGAGGCGCTCATCCTCAGCCGCATCAACTCCAAGCGGGCCATGCACTCGTACCAGCTCGGCAAGCAGCTGCACTTCCACTGGAGCACCGGCGCCGGGCCCCGGATCGGCTGCGTCCGCGACTACCCGTCCGAGCTCCAGTTCCGGGCGCTCGAGGAGGTCAGCCTGTCGCCACGGGGCAGGCCGCCGAGGTTCCCGTCGCCCAGGCCAGGCGCGCTCACGCCCAACAGCATCCCTGCCGCCAAGTGCGGCTCTCTCATGGCGGAGGGAGACGGCATGCACGTGTCGCTCAAGCCCAGGCAGAGGAGTGCCACTTGGACTGCATTTTGATTCCATTTCCATTCCATTTCATTTCAGATACCATACCATACCATGCGTGCGTGCTTCCTTCCTTCCTTCCTTCCTTCCTTCCTTCCTTCCTTCCTTCATTTCAATAGCATGCTCCTTCACGTACGTAGACGAGGATAGAAGGATCAGCATTAACAATGCCGTTGTAATGGTCCTGGTAGGTTGATGAGCAAGCTCTTGCTGTTTTGTAAGTGCATGGAAAGAGCAAATATCAAGTCTAACTTCAGTGAAACCATTCTCAGATTGCACATAAATCAAAAGCAAATCATGCAGCTAGACCATTCCAGGGTATTATAACCAAACAAAATATTTGGATTTGTTGTGACAGCGAAACACTCGTTCAGTTTGCCTCTTGTTGGCAATCATTCAAACAACTCACGTTACTAGTTATTACCCAATGTGACAGCATATCCTAATTCAGATACAAATGTACCAAAACTGTAACCAGATGAGTACTCACACTACATTTCCATTGCTCTTAATAACCATACTTCTTTGCCAAATCAAAGATAAAGCAGTGTCGGATAACTCGGTAGGCAGTACACTACAAGACCTTTTACATAGCTGCACACTTCTCAAGACACCCCACGTTAACAGAACAAAAACCGAAAACCAAATACACCTTACACTACCTGATCTCTCTCTTTAGCGGCTAACTAAATGGACCTATGCAAACAGGGGAACAGGGGGGGAGGGGGGGGGGTGATCAACTAGGGAGAAGAAAATATGCTCGACAACCAGCCACGGAATCAGTAACTATCCATATCCAAATTCCAGGTGTGAAGGGATACAAATTGCATGGTTAGGACTGATTCTCCGTGTCAGGATCCAGATTCAAACAATCTGTTGGTCGTGCAGGAGATAAACCACCCTGCAAAAGACCAAGTTCAGTCAACCAGCATAATGTGTTGTATTTTAAAGTTATAACTTATCATGTAAGGAAGATGCTTGGGGGCTTCGGGCTTATAGTGGTTGTTTGGATCTGATGAACAACAAATCTCTTTTCGAAAATTACAATTTAAGAGCAACTTTTGGAAAAGAGAGCTGTAGGTAGTGATTTCGCTGACTTCAGGTTTTGCAGGTAACGTGAAACTTTGTTTTGCATAGACTCTGTTTGGGCCAAAAAAAAGTGTGATCTCATCTCGTTCTTGATACAGTATGAACAAAATACTGTTTCCTAACCACCTCTTTTACTCACCTAAGCCATAGCCAATAGAGAAATCGACATTGCTACTCTTTCAGCTCCTGTTTGTCAGTGTCCAGCAGCAGTAACATGAGTGGACACTGCTAGCCATGCCCTAGCTAAGCAGCAGTCCACCATGCACCTCCCTGCTCCCCGTGTCCCAGTGAACCAGCACCACTAATTGAGTGGGCCACCAGCAATATGGCTAAAGCCTTCAGAAAGAAGACAGGTGTGAAGCAACACACTTCATGACGAAGAAAAAAATTGAATCAGCAGGCCAAATACGGAGTGCGGGTCTTAGGAGCATGCAGTAATGTTGGTGCACATGCAGGGTTGCAGACACGACAATCCCAGGGGAGTGCTGCTTTAACCTTTAACCCAGATCACCCAGATCTTAATTAGTGAAGTGAACATGAACCACCAAATCGACACCAGCAAGCATGACTTTTTGAGAGCCGGTTTTCATAAAGTAATCATTTTTCACAAAGTGCACGACTGGGTTTTTTTTATGAAAAATGGGTTTTCTTTAAATGAGTTTCCAAACAACATTTTTCAGGTAGTTAGGTTAAAATCTGTTCTAGGAATTTTGATTTCCACAAAATATGTGCTCCAAACAACCCCATAGTGTAAGGAGCGTAAGATCCCATACCATATCAATGTCTCCTTTGGGTTCAAGAAGGCTGCCAGCTGTTTCTGTATTCGCAGCTACTAGCTCCGGAGATGGCAAGGCACCAGACTACAAGCATGAAGAGAACTCAGTATATGATACAGAACTATGGAAGACGAGTTTTTTACCCATGCTAGACTAGATAAGCGATGAAGTAATAGGCAAGTTACCTTGAAGTGCACTGGGCTTTCTACTTGCATGCTGCTTGGATCAGTTTCCAACTGGTGGTCAACATTTTGTGTGGTGGCTGTAGAAATTTAGAAATAGAATAGTTGACAGATTGACACACAAGAGACAAAGTAGAAATCAGAAACGTCAAATGGAAGAGCATAAAGTGGAAGCAAATTGTCAATGTTAAAAAATTTGGTCCAACAATGATATGCCAAGTGCAAAACTGGATATGAAGTTGGATAACTTAGATAGTCTACAGTGGAACTTGAACAAAGAAAGATTATTAAGAGTTTTTGGAAACCAAGTGTGTCACTGCAGAGAGTAAATATATATTATGATAATGACATCCAGGTCTCATAAGGACGGATTGAAACCATGCTCTTAAAAGAGGAAAAGGAGGACTTACCTTCTTTGACAACTGCAGTTACCGAGGTATGCTCATTTGCTAAACCACATTGTGTACCTGGAATGCTAATTGTTTCACCATGCACAACATACAGCATGTTCAGTTTTTTTTTAAAAAAAAAGAAGTCAATTTGTGATTGGAACAATAAATGTTTAATGAACCACTCACCTTTCAAGCTGCTCATTATTCACATCCTGACTTTCAGAAATTGCTGAAAAACTCTTCATTCCCTAGTACTCAATAAGTTCAAGAACAAATAGTACTTAGCTACAGACATGATGAAGAAATTATAATATAATGCAAGACTGATAATATGAGCAGTAAAGATGACATTCAACTTTTTACTAAAATATTTACATCTTACCGCATGCCCTATACTACTGAATAAATCTTGAAATTTCTGTAAAGCAATTTCCATATTATGAACTTCCAAACGCATTGCCTGCAAAAACAGGCATTCAATATGGATCTTCTAGGCAACTGGAAAGTTGAAATATTGATAACAGAATCACCTGATTCTCTGAAGTTAATCTCTCAATAATCTCATCCTTCACCAACAAAGTTTTCTTAAGGTAACATCATTAAGGTAGAAAACAACTGATGTGATTTTGATATAAACTGAAAATCAAACTTATGCAATTTATTGACTTAGTTAATGGATATTTCTTCCAGATGGGGCTGAAAACTGTTGTTAAGCTTCTCAGCCTCAAGGTGATTTTTTAACTCATATATGATCCTTGCCCTACTACAGAGTTCAAGCTGGTATGCACTGATTTTGCTTTCCAAGAAATTAAGTTTCTCTGCATAAATGAAACATGAGAGTTACTGCATAGTAGAAGATAAAAAGAAATCATGCATATACAGTAGCCACTATCATCATATAGAAAACACAATCTCATCAAGAAAGTCACAAGAAGAGGATATACCTACAAAATCTTTCTCAAGCACAGAAATCCTTTGGACTTTATCCTTCAAGTCAGCAACTGAAATAACAATAAAAGTGACGGTAAGGAAACATAATAATCAGAGAAGCAGTGAAACATAATAATCAAAATGAAATAGAGTAATCAGATAGCTGGAGAATCAAAGTGTCAAGAGTGATCATAGCCATACCTAAATTTTCCTTCTCACCAACCAGACAATGCACATCACCTAGTATTTGTTTCACAGCAGCAACTTCCTTTTCTACCGAACTAAATAAAACAAGATGTGAATTCAATTTCTCCGAAATTACAGCAATCTGTTTGTCCTTCATCTGGATTGTCCATTGCATAGAACAAGTAGAGTCCTGCCTATGAACATGGTATATTGGTATATGAGCCAAATGTCAGTTTTTTCCCATGCATAGGTTGATTGAGAACCTAAGCTAAAACCATTGAAAAAACAAAATCAAATTACGTGAATTCAATGATAGTAAACAATGTCCAATTTTCATCAAATTCCAACCAATAAATGCTTCTACATCACTTATAATTGGCAATTGGCATTGTACAAAAAAAATGAAGCGTTATCAAAGATGCAGGCATGTCTGGTTCTCTTGCGTACAACTTAGCAGGGTCAGAGAACAAGCAAGCTTGTTCTATTCCTTTGCTTGGTTTGAATTGGGAGGTAAAGATGTAAATGCTTTTTGAGAGAGAGCCAACTTGACTATCCTCACCTAGCAAGGTATGCTTTGCAGCATTGCCCAACCTTGGCAAGCAAGGCTAGTAGGCAAAGTTGAGCAAGGAAACCAAACATAACTAAAAAAGGGAGCAGTAAATATGTTGTATCATCCTCTTGGTTTGAGAAGCCATATTTGAGGGGATGATGATTCATGATTGTAAACATAAAAACTTCAGTAGGTTAACTGAAAGAAGATTTGCACAAATGTGTGATTGCGGCGAAGACAGAGATATACACTAGCAAGTTTAGTAATTTGTATACATAGCATGCAAAATAAATGGTGGCCCAAAATAAGTGGGCAAACAAAATAGGAAGCTACCTGCCTCATAGTGTTTTATGAAAGCCTCCCTTGATTGAAGCAGCACCTCCATGCTTTCTTTCAAGTTGTTTTCGTTTTTCTCCAGCAGCTCATTCTCATTCTCAAGGCACTTTATCTGTACAGAAGCACAATAATTGGAAATACCAACTAGGAGGCCAATACATCAAAATGGTATCGGCAACTAGCTTTATCCATATGGAATGACGACACTGACTTGTAAGCAATGGCACACATATGATGGATACTGTCCAGAATCATGACCTAACGAGGAACACATATCATTGGAAGGACCCACCAGAGATACAGACAAAATGGGCAGCATAACCTAACGAGGAACAGGTCTCCAACAACAACGCAACCTAAAACTGACAACCATAACATAATATCAAACCAGAAGCCGCGGCCCAGTGAACAAGTATGATGAAAACAGGAGAGAAATGGTGAGGGAGCACGAACCCTGGCCTCGAGCCTCCGTATCGAGTCGTCCCGCGCGGCCACCTCGGCTCGCAGCTCCCGGGCCTCCCTACGGTGCTCCTCCGCCGCCGCTTCCCACCTCTGCGCTAGATTGCCCGAACACAGAAAACCTCCATCAGCGGACGTGGCACATGACCCTATAATAAACACCGAGAGAAGCCCCTCACCTGGCCGGCGTCGCGGAGCTCCTCGCGGGCGCCGCGCTCCCGCTCCTGCGAACGGAAAATGGGGGGCGGTTGTTAGTGCGTGGGTCTGGAAGAGTCTAGAAGGCAAGGCGGGGTGGGCGGTTCACGGTTGGCTAACGCGGAGAAGGCGGAACTCGGAGACGAGGGCGAGGAGCTGCAGCTGCAGCTGCGACAGCGCCGCCGCCTCGGGCTCCATTGGCGCCGTGCCGGTGCAGGGTAGTCGCCGGGTCCCGCCGGCTCCAGATGATCTCCGCTCGGCTATGGCAGCGCTGATGCCCAGGAAGTTTAAGCCCACTCAAACGCTGGGCTGGACCGTTAAAAGCAGGCACGAGGGCCGTGTTGAAAGTCCTCGAAATTGCAAGGCCTTTGGGCCTGGGTTATTCAGCACAAAATCAAATAATAAAAACTCGACCTATGAGGAACCTCCAGTCATTTTATACTAAACTTGCAAATATGACGAAATGATATATGTTTATTTACATTTGATATTTTTTATGTATATATGGAACTAAAAAACATTCTTGGTTGATTTTTTCGTTACAAAGCATAAAAATATTTAGATGAAAATGCATCATAATTTTAATTATTATAGTATTCACATATGTTCTTGTAGTCAAATATCGAGAGCTCCGTAAATTTCTCGGATGACCCATACAATACGAATTTAATCTCTAATTAAAGTTAGGGGATGTTTGGGACTGCTCCACAAACTCTGCTTCATAAACTCCATCGTGGAGCAGCTTCATAAAAAACTGGAGTTTGTGGAGTACCTCTTCAGGTGCTCTCATAACTCCACCCTTTTTTCTCGAACTGAGTGCGTGGAGCTAAAACCGTTTGGCTAAAAAACGTAGAGCGAAGCGGAAAAACATGAAGCAGAGCAGTCCCAAATACCCTTAGACAGGAGTTTGTCGACATGTCTAATTACGGTGAGAGATTTATCTCGGTTATCCACATGGAAGCCCCACTTCAGAAATTGGATAGACACATTTATTTTGGCAACAAACTACTTAAGATTTCAGTTTAAATTTTGATTAGTTCGTCCCTAGGTAATCTAGATTTTAATTTAAATAAGTTTTATATATAATTACAACTATAATCAATCATCCTAAAAAGTTACAAGAGATTATTCATAAGATTCTAAGGCACAAGAACA
The DNA here is from genome assembly GCF_000003195.3 of Sorghum bicolor. Lineage (NCBI taxonomy): Eukaryota > Viridiplantae > Streptophyta > Magnoliopsida > Poales > Poaceae > Sorghum > Sorghum bicolor. The sequence goes on along the minus strand of NC_012870.2, from coordinate 27,151,368 downwards.
TAGAGAGAATTATGAAATTCTCAAGAGTCCAAGTATAATAGTCCTGACCAACCTTATTTTCGCCAGACTGTGTGTTCATCCATATTCATCCCCTGCAAGTGCAACCTCTCGTCTAATCTGTATCTGAACTCTCTTCTCTCTCAACTCCTGCGAAAGTTGGTGTGAGTGGTGGATGAAGCCGGTGAGGCTAGGATTACACTCTTTGTCTCGATCTAGGGCCTTGTTTAGTTCCAAAAGTTTTTATAAAATGGATACTCTAGTATTTTCGTTTGTATTTGACAAATATTGTCTAATCATGGACTAACTAGGCTCAAAAGATTCGTCTCGCAAATTATAGGTGAACCTTGTAATTAGTTTTTATTTTTGTCTATATTTAATATTCCGTGTATGTGTCTAAAGATTCGATGTGACTAGGAATCTGAAAGATTTTGTAATTTTTTTTAAAAAATTAAACAAGGCCTAGGTGTTCCAGACGGAAGATCTCGACACCTAATAAGTCACTAATTTGCTTTATATGGCACCATATTTAATGTGCATGATATTTTGATAGAGCATGCATTGAGACTAGCTTTATTGTCACTTCAAGAGCAGCTGTCAGGTTTCTTACGGATGTGGTAGTGACGAATTCTGCGTTGTATATATATATAATGCAACCAATATATGACTATTCTAGGAGTACCAAGCAAATCCGGTCATAACAGTTATTTTTTAATGAAATCCAATATGAATTGAAGACGTCTTTCTTAAAAGAAATACTAGGTTTACCGATGGACACTAGCCATTGGGCACGGCAATTTCCGTGAGCATTCCATGTGCGACCTGCAGGAACCACAGTTGTGGATTAATAACAGACGACCCGAGCTTGAGGCCACCATCTTAGCTCATTGTATTGTATAATAGAAAATATGAGTATAATACATAATCACCATAGGGGTTGGCAGAGCCGCCAGGCTGACATATATATCTCCATGGGTGTTGTTATTTGTTGCATCCCCGAAGAAAAAGAATCAGCAAGCAGCTCCCTCGAGTGAACTTTATCGTGCGCAACTGCGTTCCAATAGAGATCGAGGAGGATGCAGCAGTCACCGGTGCAAGTGGTGTCGAGGCGCACCGTGAAGCCGCCGCCTCGGCCTCGCGAGCGCATCCCGCTCACCACCTGGGACCTCTCCTTGCTCTCCGCCGACTACATCCAGAAGGGCCTGCTCTTCGCGCCGCCGCCCTGCTTCTCCACCTTCACCCACCTCGTCGACCACCTCCAGGCCGCCCTCGCCGATGCGATCGCCACCTACTACCCCGTCGCCGGCCGCCTCGCCATCGACCAGCACCATGACGACGACGAGGACCACGTCGTCGGCTGCTCCGTGTCCGTCGACTGCGCCGGGCAGGGCGTCGAGGTCCTCGAGGCCGTCGCGGACGGCGTCGCGGTCGCCGACGTCGTCCCTCCCGACGCCGATGTCCCGAGCGTGGTCCGATCCTTCTTCCCGCTCAACGAGGCCATCAACTACGACGGCCACGAGCGCCCGCTCTTCGTCGTCCAGGTCACCGAGCTCGCCGACGGTGTCTTCGTCGGGTTCGTGTACAACCACGCGCTCTCCGATGGCACGGCCTTCTGGAACTTCATCAACGCGTGGGCGGACATCGCGCGGGCCAGGCTATCCCCCGGCGTGCTCGCGTCGCCGCGCACGCCGCCCCTTTTCGAGCGCTGGTCGCCCGACGGTAGTGGCAGGGCGGCGGCGCCGGTCGTGCTCCCTTACGCCGACCTGGAGGGGCTCATCGCGAGGCCGACGCTGCCGCCGCCGCCGCAGAGGGACCGGATGCTGCACTTCTCGGCGGAGTCCCTGGCGGCGCTCAAGGAGCGTGCGCGGCAGGAGCTCCTGGCAGCCGGGGACACGGCCGGGGCGGCCGCCGTGACAAGTTTCCAGGCGCTGAGCTCGCTGCTATGGAGGTGCTTCGTCCGCGCGCGGCGCACGGCGCCGGACCAGGAGGTGGTGTTCCGCGCGTCCGCCAACAACCGTGCGCGGCTCCGGCCTCCGCTCCCGGCGGAGTACTTCGGGAACGCCATCAACGCCGTCTCGACGCAGGCGGTGCGCGCGTCGGAGCTGCTGGCGCGAGGGCACGGGTGGGCGGCGGCCGCCGTGGGCCGCGCGGTGGCGGCGCACACGGACGCGGGCATCCGAGCGCTTGCGGCAGCGTGGACGGCGAAGCCGGGGCTGTCGGCGTTCAGGCTGTTCGACCCGAACGCAATGTTTATTAGCAGCTCGCCCCGGTTCGACATGTACGGCTGCGACTTCGGGTGGGGGAAGGTGCTGGCGGTGCGGGGCGGCAAGGCCAACAAGTACGACGGCAAGGTGTCCTTGTTCCCGGGGCGGGAGGGCGGAGGCAGCATCGACGCGGAGGTGGTGCTGACGCCGGAGCACATGGCAGCGCTGGAGCAGGACGCCGAGTTCTGGGCTGCCGTGTCGCCGGACGTGCAACCAGCGAGGAAATAATTGAAGCTTTTCAGTCGTTATTATTAGTGCCGCTGCAGGGTTGTATGGGAATTGAAGGTCTCTCTGGGCGTGGCAACATGCATTCTGTTCTAATTCTACGGCATACAGTACATGGTACATGTACTAGACTTGTAGATTTCGTTGCACACTTTCACCAAGGCCTTGTTTAGTTCACCCCAAAACCAAAATCTTTTCAAGATTTCGGTCACATTGAATCTTACAAGTTACAGCACATACATGGAACATTAAATATAGATAAAAATAAAAACTAATTGCACAGTTTATCTGTAAATCACGAGATAAATCTTTTAAGCCTAATTAGTCAATATTTATCAAATAAAAACAAAAGTGCTATAATGTCAAAATTAAAAAAAAAGGAACTAAACAAGGCCCAAACCAAGAGTCCAGTAAGATAGTGCATCGTATACACAAGGCAATCTCCGAAATACTCAGGGAGGATAGTTGCCATACCCCGCCACCAACCGAACAAAAGGTCAAAAGCTGCTCTACACAAGGTATAGGAGCAGGATGTGAAGTTCTTATATATATTAGAATAAGATGGGCTATGATCAATGCACAGGCCTCCAATAATAACAGGTTTTAAGTTGCATGCGCCACCCAATCAACTCTAAAAGTTGAAAAGCTGTATGCACCACGCAATGAACGCCAGAAATAACTTTCCTAACTGCCTTTCCAATACCACCTTGGTTTATACGTATCTACCAAGTATTCCTACACGATTCTTTAACAGCCAAAATGGACCGATGCCTACTTTTCATCCCAAAACAACATATGGGTGAACCACTGACAAACACGAAAAAGGGCTACAGGGCCTACCTTTACAAACTCCTGTGGTCTGCGACTGCGATCAAGAAACCAGATATACAAAACTTTACACAGGGGAGGGGTTTTCGAGCGATTAGGATTTTCCTGCTCGTTGTTGCTTCATGCTCGCTCTCCGGGCTACATCCCACGGCTTGTGTGGCACGCCGACGCCTTGCTGCGAGGCGAAGAACGACTCGTATCCTGGGGAGTCAAAGGCAAAGCCAGTGTGCTTTGATGACTCCCGAGGGAGCATCGAGATCATGTAGCTTCTCGCTTCCTCTGGGCTTAGGTGGCTGGTCTCTGGTAGCTGCACCCTGCTGTACTCGTGGGGCTCATCCTTGTGCTGCTCCTGGATTATTTGGTAGTCGTAAGGGAATAGCCACCTTTGAATCCTGAGACAACAAAACAGGATCAGAGATGGTTGACATGGTCAAGTAAAAAGCTGAACTTGTCATAATTTCAAAGGAATCAGGTATCTTACGATAAATATAGGAAATCACCAAACAGGGCGATGATCGGAACAAGCAAGATTGTCAGATAGAAGAAAAAGGTGCTCATTAGAACATAAATCACAAAATACACATTTTCCTGCAAAAGCAATAAATCGTGTGAGGAAGCAAGAAAGCCACCACAGGAACAATAGATTATTCAGATCAGATCAGTAAACAAGTTTACCTGTCTGTCAAATGACGTCATTATTGCAGAGTATATGAAAATAAACATAAACCAGGCCACTATACTGCCCGCCACACTTATGTAATGCCACCTTGTTATAGAGTTGCATGCCATGAGAAGGCGGAGATTCACAGTCACCACGACACAAGTAAAGGCCATAGTGCTAACATCCCATAGGCCAAGAATCTTGCCAGATGAACCGTGACCATGCCGACTTGCAGCTGCAGTGAAGTAGAAGAACACTATTGACTGATAGAAGGCAAAGAAGCCCCACACAGCAATCACTCTCCACGTGAAGAATGAATTCCTGATTCCCTCCTTGTAAAGCTGTGGGTATTTTTTTGACAGTGACGCACTAACATCCTGAAAGGAGTCAGTTTAGTGCAATGCAGGAGACATAACTCCATAAACAAGTAAGTATAATCATACCTTATCAAACAATCCAACTATAATTACAGGTAGTGCCGTGAAAATAACATTATATAGAGACTGAAACCAGTCATCATAAAACCGCTGACCAGAAAAGCCAGTTTGGAAAGTGAACCAGAACTGAGTTAGTGTAAATGTCAGATTCTTGTAGAAGAAGTATGTGATAACCTGCAACAGAACATCTCATACTCAGTACATTGAAATATATGCAGAGTTAAAGGTGAGCAATTATAGCCATACCTTACAGAGTCTCAAGTAAGACCACCGTCCATGTACAAGAAGCAAATCAGTAAGAAAACGAAACTGTGCAATGGCAAAGTCACTAGCCATAACAGCTTGCATTCCTTCTTGGCCACTGATGCCAATCCCAACATGAGCAGCTTGAATCATACTCACATCATTAGCACCGTCGCCAATGCTGAGAGTTATTTTCTGAGCACCCTTCCTAACTAAGCTTGTAACCTACATATTATACACATTAAATGTCAGTATTTTTAAATTTTCACGTAACTCTAACATGCTAGAGAAACCATACAATCAATCAGAGACTACTGCCATGTTTGCTTTGAGAATGGACCCACCAGTCCTCTCTTCCTACTGGTTTGGTTTGAGGAATGGAATGGCCTAACCAATCAACACCTCATCCCAAGTATGTACATATCCATGGTGCACATGAGAACTGGTATCACAACAGAACCATGGTGCACCACCCTATACAAGATTAGCTGATACCTCAAACTAAAGACCCTAATGACAGCTGATAACAGAACGATCACACATCAGAAAATGCAACTCAGAACTCAGAAGTACATGAGTGTAAACAGGATGCTAAAGAGTAAAAACCAACCAAAGTAGTTAAAGCATCCATTGTATAATGTATATTGATTAGTAATATATCTAGTCTAGTAAAAAAAATATTCCGTTTATGGCCTCTGTGTGTGGGTTTGTTCCCAACAAAATGCCATATTGTTAAATGTTAATTCTTCAGTAAGAGGAAAGTCGTACTTCAAGAAATGTTATTTACCTGTGCCTTCTGCAGCGGAGAAACTCGGCAGCATACAACTGAGTGGCAACTTAGACTCAATCCAAGAAGATCAACACGAAGAGTTGGGTCCAGTGCATACATCAGGCATCTACCATCAATAATGAGAGCCAACTTCCTTTCAGGGGTGCTAGTTAAAGAATGTTGGGCTTCCTCATGAAAGCTTTTCAGACTCTGTTTTACTGAATCTTTAATAACACGTGCAATTTCCACAGGGTCACCCTGAAAGGACAGGTTATGTATGGCATGTGTAGGCACGAGATACATCCAAGATAACCATCAACAATATAGTGAGGCTTAAGCATTAAGGACAACTATGAAAATATAATGAGGCGCTTCTTTTCTCTTTCTCGAACACACAAGAGTTGTGCATCATTTCATTGAGAACAAAAAAAAAGTACAAAGGAGGGAGAAGAATCCCCCTCCCCAAGGGAACACTAGACCAGAGCAACTAGCCTTCCACAACTAACATGACCTGTGACTGAGACCCAAGGCCAAATAAACTAGTCTAGTACAGGCAGAGAGACAAAGAGCACCAACAAAAACTTGGGAGAAATCAACCCAAGCACTAAGGAAGAACAGTCCACACATAACTATGAAAATATAATGCATGCCACCATATAAAAAAACCCAATGGTAGCAGAAAAATATAAGTACAAACTCATAATATCCCCCAAAAGTACAAACTACTGGTCACAAGTTGATCATACTAACAGGAAACAATCATACAACTGATTATGTAAGAAAATAAGTATAATAAGATATGTAAAAGAAAACAACGTCAAAGAAATAGAGAGGCCAAAGCACTAAAGCAATAAACAACACTGTCCATAACAACTAAATAAAGAAGACTACTTTCTTATATGTATTCCACAAAAAAAGAGCATTACTGGGAGGCCTTAAAATTAAAATTTCCAGAAACACGAGTCAAAATCATGGTTAATATGCCATGTGAACAGACACCCATAAATGCATAATACCACAGCAGCACAAGTAGTCAGGTACCAAAAGAACTTTTTGCAGTTAATTTATCCCATTATTTAATTTTTTGAATTTTACAGGAGAAACCTTTAGCAAAAGAAATAAACCAGCTAAAAGCATTATATATGTTGTCCAAAGTGCAGTATGTGCAGCTTACCCGGTCTTCAGCCTCCCTAATAGCGTCTGTCTCTGAACTAATGATGAACTGTTTTGTGTCATTGTTTACCAAGCTGCATGCTGTATATGTTAGATGAAAGAGAGATCAGGAAAAGAACACCCAGAATCCAAAACTGACAGAAAGAATAGTTTAAGGAGAAGAGCAAGCCAAAAACTAATCAAGAATAGATGGAAGCTTCACCATATGCAATGTTAATCGCTGTTTCCATCTTATCTCCAGTTAACACCCAAATTTTTATGCCAGCTGCAGAGAGAGTTTCAATGCAGGTTGGCACCCCTTCTTGCAGTTTGTCCTCTATAGCTGTGCACCCAACTAATACAAGGTCTTTTTCAATCAATTCAGCCACCTACAGGGTAAAGAAGGAAAATCCAATCACAATGTTGCCAGCAATAGCAGAATAATTTAGCTTCAACTTGAAGGATCACATATTCTTTATAGAATGCAGATAGTCAGTGATTTGCATGATAAAATTCACATATAAACCAATGAAAAAGGTATATTCTAAAATAGGAAATGAACAGATTAACACTCAGATATCATCACTCCCATAACAGTAACGTGTTCACCAAAATGATTTTGATATAACTACTGTGGTTTATTTTAAAATATTCTTTAATATCTAACTGAGGTCACCATTACAGGATGTTCAAACCACTTAGCATTCGTATTGCAGCAAATGACAACAAACTAGACAAAACTGCAATAATTGCACATGGCTGCTTTCACAGGCAGCACGTCCCATGTAGCTTTGTTATAAAAGGAATGCCCAGATAAATCTCACTAATATACAAAGTAAGAAAACTCTAATATGTTACAGAGTGCACAATAGCAAAGCGCTAATGAATATCACAAATAAACTTTTCAGGGAAAAAATTAATAACAATGTCTAGAGCTAGAAATGTTTCATGCTACTGAGTCATGCTTCCTTCTAACAATGCATGAGGTGCACCTGCTTAAATAAGAAACCATCCAAGCAAGTGAAGACGTGGTACAAAACAAATTATAGATCCAGTAGCATAAGTTCTAACAGAAAGGACCACGTTCAAGCAAATACATTGTCAGAATTCATGCCAATCGTCATAGCAATAACCAAAAGATGGTAACCCATTAACCTCATCGAGCTTCTTATCACGATCTCGTAAAGATGACTTTGCTTGTACAAACTTCTCGTTCCAGCTTTCGTATTGCTCCCTGCTAAGATCCCGATAGGCAAGACAAAGTGTACGCAAGCCAGCAGAACCAAATTGCTCTAGATGCTCTCTGCTGATCTTTTTCATATCATGATTTCCATCAGCCAATCGTTCATATACGACATTATCAGCACCCTATTTACACAAAGATTATGTCAGCTAGTGCGATGAACATAACAGAAGTCAAACCAAGGTCGTCTTCCTTGTATTACCTTGCAATAGAGAACTAATCTTCCATTTGGGAAACGACAAACCACCGATTGTCGCTTTCTCGTACTGTTAGTACAATAATAAAACATAAACAACAAAACAATAATTTCATCTCATTGAATTTACACTACAGAGACAACAAATGAACTCACCTGTTGAATTCCAGAACATTCAGAATTTCATATGGAACATCTTGTATACTCCCCATCCTTTCAACATGTGACTCACGAACCATAACTGTTGTGGGTGTACGCCTACAAAACAAGCACAATGTGACCCTCAAAACAATACCATTCACTAATATCTGAAAATTGGTTATTCTTTTTGCAACTTCAGAAATAAAGGAACAACTCCAGTAGAAACATAAACCTGAAAGATATAAATAGACCTAGTTATGGGAAATGTTCACAATGGGGCAGTGGTACACGTATCTTACTCCAAATTTCTAATATCACTACGACATGTCATTGTTATATCATTACTTTTTTTTTTGTTCGTGAGGCTATTGTTGGGTTTTATCTCTAGCCGTCATGTACACTTGCCTAGGAATACAACTGTGAACCTTCAGTATTTTCATCCAGAAAGATAGGACCTGTCAGTTTTAGATGCGCCTTATAGTGAAGATGAAGTATGGCCGTATGGGCGACTATATGCAGTTTACCATCTGATCAAGCTCCTGGGCCTGACAGGTATACTGACAGATTTTACAAGGGTTGCTGCTCAGTAACTAAACCTGATATTATGGCAGCCTTGTTGACTTTACAGCAAGGCAATTCCCTCCACTTACTGGTTGACTTTACAGCAAGGCAATCATGGGACCCTTCTGAATGCAAGGTCTTCTATGGCTTGCTATTAGAAACAAGTGTTTGATGACTGGTCATTTAGCAAAAAGGGGGACTGCACATCCTGATAATTGGAGACAGTGGAGCGTATCCTCACAAATTGTCTTTGCTTGTCAGTTCTGACTCAATCTGTTCAGCCTTCGTGGGCTGGAGCATATAGTGCATCAGTGCCTCATCGACATGACAAGTGCTTTGCAGACTAGTGATAAAAGCAAGTAAAAAGATTGGGAAGGCCAAAAGAAAAGGATGTAACAGTACTATCCTACTTGGCACTGGGATACTGTCGAACCACAGGAACAGTTGTGAAACTGATGAAGCTTCTCCCTTCCTGCAGACAGCCTAGCACTCCTTCAAAGAAGAGATGAGACTGTGGTGTTTGGCTTGAGCCTGAAAGCTCCAGAAGTGATTATATGGTCGGGTTCAGGGCACATGTGGTTTCTGAGGTGTAATGTTTGCATCCTTCTCTTATCTCCTAGCTGGGTTAAGAGGGTTGTCTTGTCTTGTATGGGATTATTTCCCCTCTTTTTCCTCTCTTAATTTTTTTTCTCGAAAAATGCATGAGACTTTCCTCTCAATACAAAGATATGCAGCTCTCCTGCTTGTTTGAGAAAAAAGAGAACAGGAAGTAGAATCAGATCAGAGATCAGAATTGGGGGTGAGAGGCAGCATAAAGGAGAACCAGAGAAGGTGAGAACAGGCAGTAGAATCAGATCAGAGATCAGAATTGGGGGTGAGAGGCAGCACAAAGGAGAACCGGAGAAGGTGAGAACAGGCAGTAGAATCAGATCAGAGATCAGAATTAGGGTTGAGAGGCAGCATAAAGGAGAACCGAAGATGACTCTGAAGCTTTCCATTCTGCTCTTTGATGCCCCTGACCAGCGGTTGTTCAGTTTCTCTTATTGCGTACCCCTGCAATGGCTTACACTTACACCTGTCCAGTTTGGTAGCACACTCCACAGGCTCATATACATGACACTAGCGTACGCATACACCAACTTGTTTGGGACTAAAGCTTTGTTCACAATGATGCTGATGTGGAGCCAATTTTCCCAATTAGATAGCCGTATGAGCAAAACATGGGTATTTTCATGTGTAGTGCATTTAAGACAGTGAAGGGTTTTTTCAGAAAATGTTGACTGTTTGGATATTACATAGAAGAATGGAAATGTCTGAGGAATCTAAGACTATTTGCAGGAATATAATTACCTATAAAAGAAGAAGCCAAAATTCTTAGCAGCAGCCACAAGTGCAGCCTCATCAGGTGAGGCAGCCTGGTAACTTATCTTTTCCGGAGTCTCCTCACCCTCTGGAAGAACTGTATGACAGATTGCAAGGCATCTAAAGAATTCCTAAAAATAACATCAGAAAAACAAAAGGTTGGTTTTCAGAACAAACTAGAATTTTATATCATCATATCTGAGTTAACAAGAGACGAATAATGACTTTTCATGCAGAAGACTCCAAACTTATTTTAAAAAATCTCCAAACACCAACCTTGCAAGCCTCAGGATTAGGTTCATTTCTCCATGCACCGCGCATGATTCTAGCATCATCAAAATTGAATCCTTTTTCATGGACCGCATTGGCAGACCTTTTACCCTATGAAAGTAAATAAAGAAATGTAAACATTGTTAGATTTGCAGACATGATGATACGATTTATGGACTTCAACAACAATAAACATTGCACCTCATCGTCATCGATTTTAATTCCAGCCCGCTCTGCTCCTCCTTTCTCAATCTCTGTGATGCCAGTTCCATACATTTCTCCACCAATTGAGCATTTAAAGAATTCCATCAGGTTTCTTGTAAGTGTTCCAGTTTTGTCAGAAAATATATATTCAACCTGAACCATAATGTTGATGATGAGTTAGAACTAAAGTAAGGCGAAATGTACAAAATATTTATATCTCATATCAACAATCATCAAAATCTAACACCAAGATCCCAAGCATTCAGTTAAAATGTACAGATTATATGGAATATCCCCATGATATAGACAGAAAGAGTGCCCCCGCATCGCCCACCCACACAGGCGGCTCGGGCAGCAAGCAAACCCTAGCCGTCGCCGCCGTCAACCACCACCTTCCCTTCCCTCGCCGCCACCGGAGGGAACTGCCGGGACGGGAGGCCCGTGCAGCCCCCTAGGACGGCAGCGGCAAGGTTCTCGTCCAGGAGGGTCACAAGCACCTCCTTGCAGGGACGGAACTCGGCGGCCAGGATGGCACCACGGCTAGGCGCGGCGGGAGTGGCGCACAGAGGCTGCCGGAGGGGGCGCGTCGCTCAGCAGCTGGGGCGGCAGGAATGGCGCACAGCAGAGGGATCCGGAGGGGGCGCTCTGCCTGAAATTCTAGCAGTGGCTCCAGCACCCCTCCCACTGGATCCGGCCCTCCCGCAGCTAGGACCGCTGCCGCCCATGTGGATCCAACCGGATACTGCCGGTGCGGGTGGTGCCGGTCAGTGCCTGTGCAGGGGCAAGGGACGGCAACAGGGGCACAGGGTTTCTTCTTCTCCTCCGCCTGCCCCCTTCCTCGATGGCCATTGCAGCGGTGACCCGTCGACTGGTGGCTCGTGGGTGGCCTGCCATGGGAAGTCAGAGGCTCAGAGCTGCTGGCAGCTTTGTTTCCATGCTAGGCAACAATGACCCATCGCAGTGTGTCGTGTTTGTGCTCAACCACGTCGCGTGGGTTGGTTAGCCCCTCGGATGCCTCCTTTTGGCATCTCGTTGAGCTAACCTTTCTTGTACATAAATTCTTTCGTCTTAATTGGACCAGCAGAGCTCCTGCCATTGTTTCAAAAAAAAATATGGACGGAAAGAAGCCAAAAGACATCTCCATATTTATGCTCAGTGGGCAACAACACTCCTCCCCCCACCCCCGAACCCCTTCCTTCTCCACAAATGGTGCAAATTATCTAACTTGTCGAATGAATCATGCGAGAAAGATGTAATCTACGCCAATACAAACACAACCATGTAGCTTGATCAGATAGTCCCATAGTCCTAATTGAGTGACCAAATAGGAGTTTTATTTAAATTTAAAACAGGATAAGGGGCAAAAGGAAGATATTACCTGTCCAAGCTCCTCATTAAGATTAGAAGTCCGTGCCAAAGCAGGGGTGTTACTCTCAGCATGGTACATATGAAGATCGTTATTAATGAATTGTGTGCACTGTATGAATTTGATCATCTGGCAGCCAAAGGAAACATAAGCTCTGATAGTCCAAGCATAGGTTAGGTCATTCTAAATAAATAACAAGTTGAACAAAATACCTCAATGGACACATAAAGCGAAATGGGGATGATTGTTGAGTATAGAGTTATTAGAGTAAACATGGTTAAAATGGTCACCTGTGGAAGAAATAGTGTTTTAGAGCTACATGTATGAATTTAGATACAACTAAAATTGTCTAAAACGGTATATACCACAAATCTGTTTTTGGGATTGAACTGGTCCTCAACATGCCCACGCAATCCAAGATAAAAGTATTTTTCATTAATAAACACACCACTGTTAAAAAAAGGAAAAATTGGTCCATCAGTACTAGTACAAAAATAGCTTTAATAACCAAGAACAAATTCTATGTAAAGACAACTATAACTGCATAATGCTTTATTAGATAAAATAATTTCATTTTGATGTTACAAAGGAATTTAAATTTAACAGCTAGCCTATGAGCATGTATGTCTCTCCCAAGTCCCAACAGGGATGATGCCACATTCCGCAACCCTGGATCATCGTCCCAATTCGAGAGTCGGGACCAAACTGGGCCGCTGTCCTGTTGCTGCAGGGTCACAAGCTCCAAATCAAGACTCCCATGTGAGAGAAGGGCTGAAGGGAGGAAGGAGGGAACTTACAGCAGAGCTGGCCCAAGGTGGCGCAGCTCTTTGGGGGCAACAGAGTAGGCACTGCAACAAAGGTTTGAACATAGTGACGGAAGTTACAGCAGAGCTGGCCCAAGGTGGTCCAGCTCTTTGGGGGCAACGGAGTAGGCACTGCAACAAAGGTTTGAACGTAGTAGTGGTGGCTTCTAGTGACAGAGGCAGTGTACCATGGGAGGAGAGAGACCAAAGAGGCGAGAAACGGCTGTTGCTTGTGCATAGCGTGCCTAGATGAGTTCGTGGAGGGTAAAATAGGTCAAGCTGGAGTCTTGGGGTCACGAACCGGATCCGGAATTCAACGTTCCAAAGAGATGCCTACACTAGTGTGGATTGTAGACCTGACCGACCCAGGTTTTTTGTGATTATGGTCCCTCCCATCTCCATCTGCCTCGGTCGCCAATTTACTGTAATATTTTTGTCAAGTTTAAGAACTTAAAAAATGTGAAAATATTGTTTGTGATAAATATAATTGTCAGTTTATGTTCTTAAAAGTCAAAAAAGTTTGACTACACATATTCTAGGACAATAAATGACAATGACATTCATAAATGAAGCAGAGATTTGTTTTGACATATAAAGTAGGTACATAAAGACAGAGATTGTAAAAGAACTAACCTTCCAATGGCACCAATAACACACATTGTGAAGAGGGTTGCAAAAAGAGCAAGGATAAGCTTGTCTAGCTTTTTTTCCAATGTACTTCTTTTGGAGGGAACATTCATGGAATTCATCATAACCTGCAACAGTTTACTACAGGCGTAAATTTTGAAACTTGAAGAAAATCAAAACTTCAAATTTCCACATCGAATAGATAGGGAATAGAAAGATGCCCATACTTTTGTCTCGTGCCCAGTGAATATGACAACGCCAACAATGTATTCTGTATTACGAAGGCTGCATCCCTGTAGCAAGAAGGCAATGATAAGTCAATGTTCACTCAAGCACAGAGCAAAATTAAAGTTCTCTGGTGCATGAAAAGAGTAGACCGAGGGGGCACAACCACACAAATAACAAATCAATCTGATGAAGCAAAGGATAGAAAGAGAAAAACAAATACTTTAAGCATTTCAAATGTTGTATTGCAGGATGGTGACTAGAAAGGAGAGTGTGACTCTTAACCACAGATCTATCCTGGACTTGAAATATCCAAATGCATGTATCTTGTCATGGGTTCAAAGATGAACTCAAATTTCACTGAAGAACTAAAAGGATGTTCTCTTAGCCAAAGGCACCAAATATCAGGTATAGCCGTATAGGTACCTTCTCTTATCACGGCAAATAAACTAAACCTAAGCACCCTCTAACAAAGACCAGAGGAGATGCTTTACCATCCCCACAAACTATGGTTACAAGGTCACTATTTTTCAATTGGTATCGGTTTTTAGTATAGTATATATTTTTAACATACAGCATGGTACAAATCTTCTATCATGAACCCTACAAATACCTTCCCCACCATCAACTATTCATCATTCAAGCAAAACTAGGTAAGACGCCAAGAGGGGGCAGATCTAACAGGCAGCACAGGGAACGGCCTGATTAAACACGGCATGGCCCAGTGCCATCCGTGCCCGTGCCAGCACGGACAAATGGCTAGTGTCGTGCCTGGGCCACACCATCGGCCCATAGTGCCAGCCCAAGCATGGCATGATTCGTAGGCGGCCCCATTAATGGGCCATCCTAAGCCATCACCATCCCGGCCCCACATATAAATTGCACCCCAAACCTAGCCACTCACCGCACTCTCCTTTCCTGCTGTGTCGCGCTCCACTCCAGCCCTCCCCTCCACCACCCCTCCCATACTCTCCTCTCTCCCCTCCAACGCAGCAACTCCAGTGCTGCTCCCCTCCCCTCCCTTCTCCGGTTCTCCCCTTCAAGACCAGCGCAGCTCCCTTCTCCACCCGTCCACTGTTTGTGTAGGAGTAACGGTTAAACTCAGACGAGGTGGTCAGCGCTGTGGCACTGCTCTCCTCTGTCCTTTCTCATCTACTGCCAGTGTTGACCAGGTGAGTTGTGACGGCCACCTCATGCAACACTCAAATACTCCACCAGAGGCATGGTGGCTCAGCAGATGGACTTGGATTGATTTGTGTATATATGGATTTGTGCCCGTATGGATGATTGGGTGTAAAGATGTTGCTGCCGTTGTTAATCTCTGGTCTCTAAACTTCTGATAGATTTGTGTTTGGGAGTTCGCCAGGCTCGTTGGGCCGGCACGGCACGGCACGACTAAGCCGCTGCAGTGCCATGCCTGGGCCACCGGGGGAGCTCGTGTGCTGGCACGGCATGGCATGGCTAGCTAATCATGCCTTGCCATGCCATGCCTAAGCAGGGCCAGGCCAGGCTGTGCCATGCCCCTGCTTGGCCATCTATAAAACTAGGAAAAAAAGTATAAAATTGTTAAAAGTGAGGAAAGGCTAATCTACAGAAGCTATCCCAGTTCTACAAATCATTGTTAGAAGCATTTCATGAAGGATATAGAGCAGACACTGACATATGGCCAATCTAGGGAACTCCAAAGATGTTGCTTGTCTAGGGACAAGGAAAAAAACAATAAGGCTAATCATAGAAGAAAGAAAACGATTGGAAAACAAATCTTACCCTTAGGAGTAACTGGTTCGGTGACAGAGGTATAGTCTGTTTGTCCATGATAAGATTGCCAGTAAACGTGTAAAGGGAATTGTTTGGTTGTTCGCACTGCACTTCACCTGTAAGCCATTTATCTAATTCAAATATGAAGAATTCCAAGGCACATAAAACAGGACAAACCAATGTGGAGTTAAGCAAAAAAGACACATCTTCCTTAACCAGAAAATAAGAGGCACAAAACCTTTGAACTCAGAAGCCTTTTCAGGAAGTACATAGTCCCAAGTCTTCTCCAAAGCCTTCCTTATTTTCAGATTTGTTTCCCCATCAAGATTTGCTGTCTGCAATTATTTTTTCATCCAAAATCAATGAATATTTTCCCCAAAGCACATTTATTAGGGCTTCAGTTTCAAATTGAGCCAATAAATGAATAAAAAGTATAAATGAATAAGGACCTCTATGTAGCAGACACCATCAGGGTTTGTACTTGATAGGAAGAGCAAGTCAGCAGGGAAATAACCATCTTGCTTGATCTGCTCTAAAGAAGTGTCATCACTATTAGTTTTTTATGCCATTAAACCTCAATATTACACAACAAACAGATCAAGACAATTACTTTCAGTATGGAATATGTTGATTAACTCACAAGATACTAAATATGCATTTAAGACATTACCCTCACAATATCTCCAACCTGCAGTCGTTTCCATGGAGTACTTTCCCAACATTGACCTTGCAATACATCGATATGTGCATTGTTAATTGACATATCATTCTGGAAACGCTTCTGTACAAAGGGCAGAAAAGGAAAAGGAGCAACATCAGGTCTCTTAACTTAAGCATGGCAGAACAAAATAGTGAATAGCAATACTAACCCAATCCTCAAAAGCTTCCTTGATGAGAGACACCAGAAGCACAATACTTAGGGGAACAACATTAGTGACAGGATGAACTGGACTGTAAGCACAAGTGCAAAGTTAAAATTAAGGCTGGCAAAAAGCAAAGAATGACGAGTTGACTCAAAACTAGGAAGATGCACATGAGTGAGAGAGAGACCTAATAGGTGTAGTCGACAAGATTGAGATCATGAGAAAGTAAAGATTTGCAACCCGCCTGAACTGTCAAAGCAAAAGACAAATGAATTACAAAAGGTTCTTCTGGTCCAATACTGTTGCATGATTTGGTGAGGATAAAACATTCAAATTTATGTTGCATTAGTGAGTGATTGGTTGGGCATGGGAAACATGAACGATAACACTCATATTTGAGTCAGTGATGACAACTGTCTATGATATGAAGTTTGTTTCCCCTTATCTACCAAAGCTGTGAACTAGGAAGAAGCTACCAGATATGAGAAGTCGTACAAAATGCAGCGTAAAGTGCTGAAAGCACAACGTGCACTAAAATAAACCAAGATAGTACAATTTTAACAGCGCATGCATAATATGCAAAGACAACAGAATCACATTTTAAATGCACTGTGGCATTTGAGAACCCAGCAGACATATCATCAATCTGTTATTAAGCCAATTAAGAGATACCATGATCAGGAAAGGAACAATTCTAGGAGATCAGTTTGCAGAAAAGGCACATGAACATAGGTGTTTCATTCAATTAAGTGTAAGTCCACATTTCTTGTCAAAACAAATTAGTATTTGGGGAACACAAAAGGGGAGCAAAGCAAATTCAACCAATTGCACATATGAAAATTTGATAATACACAAATAATGCCTTTCAATTAAAAACGAAGGGAAAATTGCTATAAAAGATGCTGAATCTAAAGAACTTGCTTGGTTGATAACATGTGTGATTAAAAAAAATAATGTATTAATACCTGCTCAAATAATCCTTTAGGTACGAAGGTCAGGATGTTGTACTTTGTAGTCGACACAGAATTTCCCTGAGACATATGAATAAAGCATACAAAAGAATTTCAAAAGCGGAACTAACATCAGATGGCAACAGTGAAAAGGAAAAGTAATATCCTGCCAATTTACTGTGCAGAATTGACAGCTTTCATGGAGATTGCATCATATCATAAAAGGGAAAAAAAAACAGACGAATCATCATAGTCAAACAAACTATTCCCTCCATTCCAAAATATAAGACATTTTGGCTTTTCTAGATATGTTGATTTTACTATGTATCTAGAAAAGACAAAATGTCTTATAATTTGGAATGGAGGGAGTAAAGTTTAGCGCCAACATGGTCAAAACAAAGTTTTATGTTGAGGTGCCAGCTTCGAATAACTCTATAATAATCAATAACTGATACAAACCAAAAATTGAAGGGGGGCTGTCATTAGTGTGATGCAACAGAGTTCTTGCAAATACACTTAATATACTACAGCTGCAACGTTTGTATAGGAAGGGAAGGGGAAAATACTACCAATAGGACCCATTCAAATACAAGTTTCAGAACAAACCCATGTGTTTGTGTTCCACACTGACATTAAACCACAGTTACCAGGCCACAGTATGATCCACAAGATACAATGAAAGCATGAAGAGTCTTCAGGCAATCCTGTGGAGGTCTAAACTGCGCCGCTCCCTGGCAATATAGCGCGGTACCACTTACAGCGATAACACATCAAACATCTGTCATTCCCATCTCCCAAAACCAACTGTATAAGCTGCAGGCAAAATTCCAATCCACCCAGGGCACTCGAAGCTGATCAGCAACACAATCCTGGTGAAGCGAAATCCTAAACGCCCAGGGCGAAGTAGAAACCAGCTAGCTTATCGCGCCAGACGATCCACCTCGAACACAACCATACGATACGAAACATCGCCGAGATCCAGACCGAATGTCAGAATGCGGGGGGGCAAGCGCCAAGCGCGGCGTACCTTGTACCCGACAGGGGCGTTGGCCTCGCGGTCGTTGCAGTAGACGGTGCGCACGGTGGGGGCCATCGGCTGCGGCTGCCTCCGGAGGCTGGTACCCCCGCCGCCGAGCCGCGCCGTGGACTCCCTGCGCGTGAAGCCCGAGGAGGAGGAAGCCCCGCCACCACCGCCCACCGCCTGCTCACCGCCCAGCCGCGCCGTGGCCACACGCACCATCTCCTTTATCCGCGCGCTCATCCCGCCTCCCCTCCCTTCCACTACCAAATCGAAACCGAACGAGCGACGCTGAGATCTGGCGGGAGGGAGGGTGGAGGACCTCCCGGTGGGCGGGCCGGGATCGAGCGCGAGATCGAATCAGGCCGGATTCGCGAGGCTTTCTGTGTAGATTTTAGCGCGGGGAGGGGGCTGGGGAGGAGGAGGGGATTGGTGCTGGAATCTGATCACGCGTCGGTCGCGGATGGTGGTGCTCTATCTCCTCCTGGGCGCGTGGGCGGCGTCAGCTTTCTTTCGCGTGGGGCGTGCCTCCTTTCCTTCCTTCCTTCCTTCCTTCGCCGGCCGGGAGAGGAGACGTTGGAAGAAACGCCCCCCAGAGGAGGTGAGGAAGTGGATGATTTTTGTGAGATGCACCCTCGTCTAACCTCAAAAATCAAAATACGGGTTTCAGAACCGCGTTTTTGAAAGATTTCTTTTTTTTTTTCCTGAAAGATGTGTAGTTGAATCTTCTCCACCTTTTGCTTCTCTCCATTTCCATACGAGTATTTTTTTTTCTTTTCCTTGACACCGACACCGGAATCAATAGTTTTTGAAAATAATATACTCGCTTGCATAATTGCGTCGGACCAAGAATATAATTCTAGTTTTGATTGAGGTTAATCAATCTTAAATTTAACTAAATTTATATAAAACAGTTATCAACATTTATTACAAAAAATATACATGTTTTGAAAATATATTCTCTAGTGAATTTGATCGTACTTATTTGTATGATAAGTACTGATATATTTATAAAACTTAGTCAAACTTAATAGTTTGATTTAGGACAAAATTAGAGTTGCATCCCTGTTTTGGGATAGAAGTAGTATATCTTAAACAAAATTTGACTTTTTACCATGGTTGTGGTTATATAGGTATTAGAAACCACTATCGCTTTGTGTTCTTGTCGAGCCGTGTGTTTAATTAACCACCAGCATATTTTTTTTAAAAAAAAAACTATTGACATCATTTATAGCATGCACTGCATGTGAAGCATGCTTATTGGTTTAGCTTAGTTCTACTGTGCATATAAACAGATAAGAAGAGCTAAAACAATGATGCAATAAGCAAAGTGAAGGTCCCTTGGAAACTACTTGGGATTCTCTGGCACAAAATCACTACTCTTTAGAAAAATACAATTTGTTTGATCACCACCTGGTCCTCTTTTAGCTCAAATCGAGGCTTGCTTTTCTTAGCTTGGGATATGTGGGATATACAAAGGAACCTAGTTGCTCCTTGCATTAGTGATATAGTATTTTTGTGATTAAGATGCTAATGAGCCATTTGTACTTGGGTATGTATTATTTCTTTTTGTTAACTGCAAGGTAAATGCTTCCTTAGTCGGAATATATGCAACATTATCTAGTACTTTATCAATATGTCATTTATGTTTGCTCTATGTGTCATGATAGAGCATTATACTAATTTGTGACATGATTCTATCATCTGTATACAGCTTTATTAATTTTCCATTGAGACTTGTCCGTTGGAGGTATACCATGTTCTGTTTTGGACATAAATATATGTTGTATAGAAGGAATTGTCAATGACAAATAAGGTAGCCATTGTGTTATCCAGAAAAAGTTAAATAGTTAACAGATTGTTAAGCTAATCATTATGTTACACTATGTCCAACTTCAAAGGAGTATTTTGCAAGCTTCTCCGAAGATGATAAGAGGAACGGACAAAAGCAATGGTGAGGAGTGATAAGGCGCCTCTTTATGATTTGCCATTCTTGAGACCATCTCTTTTTCTTTGGAGATTTTTCGCCCTACTAGGTACAAGTTGGATTTGAACCACGTATTCAAATGAACTCATACAAAATAGAAAAAAAAAACATAACTTGCCCGTGTACTTTATGCATTGGTATAAGGTCTTGTTTAGTTGGTAAATTTTTTTGAATTTTGACACTGTAACATTTTGTTTGTATTTGGTAATTATTATTCTACTATGAACTAATTAGGCTCAAAAGATTCATGTCACAAATTACAAATAAATAATGCAATTAGTTATTTTTTATCTATATTTAATATTTTTATGCATGTGTTTAAAGATTCATAGAAAATCTTAATTTTTTTGAAAACTCAAGGCTAAAAAAGAACCGGCGGCGCCGATGGCTACGTTGCCAATGGTCCACGAAAGCTGGGCCCACGGCGTCAGTGGCACCGAGAGACTTGCATGCGGTCAAACGTCTGGAATTTTTCTGGCGCGTCACAGGTTTGACTTTTGACATGCCTGCAGACTGCAGCTACAAAGGCTCAGGTCAAGATTTGGCCAAGGCCTTGTTAGTTCCGAAAAGTGAAAAGTTTTCGGTACTGTAGCACTTTCGTTTGTTTGTGACAAATATTATCTAATCATGGACTAACTAGGATCAAAAGATTCGTCTCGTGATTTACAGCTAAACTGTGTAATTAGTTTTTATTTTCATCTATATTTAATGTTTCATGCATGTGCCACGAGATTTGATGTGACGGAGAATCTTAAACTTTTTGGTTTTCAAGGTGAACTAAACCAGACCCAAGCCCTGTCACTGACCGTACAGATGCTTCCTCTCTCTCCTGCATGCCTCTTCTGATTTATCGTGCCGTTTACCTTGTTCAGTTCACAAAGTTTTTTTAGATTTCAACTTTTGTTTTTATTTAACAAACATTATCCACTAGTCTTAAAAGATTCGTCTCATAATTTACAGATAAACTATACAATTAATTTTTATTTTCATATATATTTAATATCTATGCATATGCCACAAGATTCGAAAAAATTTTAGAACTAAACAAGGCCTTAGTAGAGGTTGCCAGCACGTCCGACATCAACATCTGAACTTTGGGTTAATCGCCAACAAACGTGTTTGGTGCCAGTTTGGTCGAAGAAGCCAAGGAGCCGAGCTGTACGTGCGTACGCTGGAGCATCGGCTCTTGGGCAGAGGACATGTTCTGACCAGCGACCAACTCCATAACAAGAGGTGTCACGGAGCCGACAGACGTACGGCCAGATTCCAGTAAACAACAAAAACGCATCACACATCTTAGGGCAATGAGGCATGTTTGGATGCAAACCTGAGCTATTTACCTAGGCATTCCACCTGCCTGTGAGCTGCCTGCCACCGGTTATAAAAATGCCTGGTCAAGCAGATATGAGTGCCATCACCAGCACCAGCAACATGGAAAAGAAAAACAGGAACCGGCATTACATTGGTACAGAATTTAGAGAAGCTGAGGGCTCCTACATCTTGTAGGCAGCGAGCATGGATACAGCCAAGAGGGTAAATCGAACGCGACCACAGTGAACGAAAGAAAAAGAAAGGGTTTATAACCCTTTAAATATTTCTCTCAAGTTTTTTCTTCTATAGAAAGTAATGGTACACAGGGGCAGCTTAATATCACTGAGCTCAAATGTAAGAGGGTAAAATCAATGTTACAAGCCTCTTCCCCTTCCTGAGGCTGCTTCCTAAGGCTGCTTTGCTTCCCCGAGAGCCCTCGTCCCCGCCCTGACTCAAGTTCCCACATGGAACAGTGTTCCACCACCAAGGATGATGAGAATAACCTTTTCTACAAGACCTGGAAAGATTCACAAAGTGTGATGATTTCAGTGTCAATTTGTCACCGCAGAATCAAGGACTTAAACACAGTTGTCGCGAGTTGTGTGGTGAGTGTTGTATATGAAGCATTCTATCTAAGCACATAGCAGAAATTTGGCATGACTTGCAGCATTATTTTTACTCAAGCAAAAGCATGACCCAAAAGAACAAAGTATTATGAACTCCTACAACGCAAATAGTGTCTTCTGTCGACAATGAAATCATTTCTGGTGCAGCAAAAGAATATTGCAAGCACTGGTCACGTAAATGCAGATATGCAAACATACTATTGAAACTTGACAAACACCCACATTGGGAGAAATTGGGGGGGGGGGGGGGGGGGGCAACACACATAAATAATCATTGTAAAATCCAACACCATTCATGTCAACAAAATGACAGCAGCGGTTTCCTTTGTAACATACCTAATGCGTCACCGTCTGATTCTAGGCTTGCAACGGAACTCTGCTAAGAGCGCTATGTGATCTGATGACCATTCAGGGGATGGAAGAGCTGTGTCTTTTCTTAAGCTTTCCTCATCCAAAAGTTCCAATAATGAATCCACGGTCAATGAGTCCGCTGAAAAAGAACAAACATGGCCATCATGAAAAGAATAAGCACAATTACTGACTATAATCTTATTCAAGAAAATGGAGATACAGAAGCTGCAATCGTAGAATAACAGGCTCCACATGTAGTGAGGCTCCATGCACCAACCTGTGTAAAATATGTAATCAAAAGTTCCTGTAAAATCTCTCGTGCAATTTGTGAAGAGTGGTTCATTTGTTGCAGGATCCGTCCTTCTCCGCTGGTGCTCCAGATCATAGCCAACACCTACCATTCTTGCAAACGCAGAGTATGCACTGACCTATGTACAAGCAACACCATTGGTCAGAGCATGACCAGAGCAAAAAGGGTATCAAAACCATGGCAGATTAACTGACCAGAGGAAGCTGATGATTCAACTTGCTTGGAGGGCGTAAAATTCCAAGGGGGTCTATTGCCAGATCTGGATGATGCTGATCAACTTTGCCCATTGCAAGAAGCGCATGTGGAGAACTGAAATGTACAATTGTGTGCTTAGAAAATCATAGTTGAAGCAAAAAAAAAACTGATAAATATTGCCATGATTTTCAAATGCAGACACACCTCCCAGGGGTCGAGTTGAAATCTCCACAGACCAACATAGGAATGTCTGCACTGACAGCTATCTTCTCCAATCCTTTTAGGAGGGTATGAACCTGTAAAAACCATAGTTATCGTTATCCTGGAAAATTGAGATAACAGAGACCACTAGCGAATGTGAACATACAGACCTCCCATAGCTTCACATCTTTTAGGTCTTGATGGACATTTATATGTGTATTTGCCTGCAAATCGAAATCGTTTTGAAAAACAATGAGGCTAGAGACCCTCGTGACAACAAAATTCTATTAGTGTGCCAACAAGAGTGAGGGAAAGGCGTAAATGATGAAAAAAATAGCAATATATGATAGAAGCAGGCCTCAAAACCTAGAGAAAAATGGTAAATATCAATTTTCAACATGAGGAGGATGTTACGCATCTTACAAGCTCTTTGTACACACCAAAAGAAAGAAAATTTTATTCACGTACCACACAAAGGAGCTGTCTTTTACCAGGATTTTCAGCTCCATGATTACCAAATTTGGCTTCTAACACCGCAATTAGTGCAATGTTGTCCTTCAAAGGAAATGGAAAAAGGGACATTATTAAAAACTCATAAATAGAACTAATGACAGGAAATATAAAATAATGTTTCATTGTTTTTCTTACTTTAATCAATCGACTTAAAGCCACTCTTTTCTGAGCAGCAGGAATAATTGCATCTGTTAAAGACTGTGCAGCCTTATTGAACTCAACCTACACAAGCAAGTGCAAGAATTAGATTGGTGCAAATCAGCCAATAACTACGAACCCAGAAGTGACCGTACCTCGTATTTTTTAACATGTGAAAACTTGTCTCTGCGGAAAAAAGTAGCACAGCCATCTATGGCCATAGGATTTCCAGAATACACCTGTGATAGCAAAGGAGCAGTATCAAACTGGACAGTAAAAGGTACCAATCAAATTAACCAAGTAAAAGAAACTCGAAGTTACCTCAGTTGTCCTTTTCTTGTAAAGCGCCTGATATCCATGTTTATCAAGCTCAGGTGAAAAAAAATCTTCGAAGTGGTTTACTTGTACCTAAAAAAGGAGGATTTAGATCTTGTTTTGATGAACATAGACACTATTGATTATTGAATTTAGCTTATTTAGCTTAACGAAAGATTCCACCAATTACTCGCTTCATTCCAAATTGCAAGTCATTTTAGCTTTGTTCTAAGTCAAACTTCTCTTAGAGCAACTCCAATAGCTTGGCTATTTTTATTGTGGAGGCTATTTTAGAATTTGTATAGCAAAAAGTAGGCTCCAACAAATGTGCTATCTGGTTTTGTAAAATAGAAAGTTGGCTATCCCTTGATTTTTGGTGGCCATATATAGCCAACCAATGACATTAACTATCTGATTTTATAAAATAGCAAGGCTGTTGTGGACCTCTTCTTTATTTAAGAAGTTTTTTATTTTACAAAATAGCTAAATAATGGAGTTTGGCTATTAATTTTAGCAAAGCTCTTGGAGTTGCTCTTAGTTCTCTAGCTTTGAGAAAGTTTATAGAAAAATACAAAAACATCTATAACTACAAACTAGATTGATTAGATACACCATTAAATATATTTCGATAGTGCATTTATTTGAATACCTTAGATGCTAATATATTTCTCTATAAACTTGGTCAAAGTTAGACAAGTTTGACTTATGATAAAGCTAAGGGCATGTTTGGCCTGTGCCTAAGCTCGCCAAGCCACAGCAGGGACGGCGCCAAGACTACGGCGGCTGTTTTCCTCGCCGCGCTTTTGGCAGGGTGTGGCGTAGAAAATGAGCTACGGCCCTGTGCTCACGCCGCGGCATGCCGCAAGTGCGGCACCCAACCAAATGGCTGCCGAAAGTCCGAAACTGTGGCGCGGAATGTGCAGCACGGTGCGACGAGGTGCGGCCACAAACCAAACGCGCACTAAAACAGGTTTTTTGGAATGAAGGGACTACATATTGGGCTTAGCCTTTCTTTGCATTATACTCCATGAAAAAAACTAAGAGGCCAATATTGCGAAGTGCATAACATAAATGCAAGCAGATTAAGAAACCTCTTGGTAATGTACAAGCAATCAAGCATATAATGTTATGCTACCCGAAAAAGCTGGCAAATATCATAAGTCATAACCAAACTGAACTTAACAAGCAGAAAAAGTTAGTTCAGCAACTTTGCCAAGATATCTAAAACATCATTGTATAGTACTACCACTCCTACGTCCATTGGATTGCATAACTCTAGACTTTCTTAATTTACACAGTAAAACATATCCATCAAGAAAATAGAGAAAAAGGTTGCCAGCAAAAATAAATTTGATAGTTTAGATTCGAATATGATACCTCCTGAAGACAGATGATATCAGCATGATAACCAATAATTTCACGCAACAAATTTTGTCTTCTATAAGTCCAGGTAAGTGCCCATGTTGGGCAGTAACTATATGCATCACTTGTAGCATATGCATCAGCAAGAATATTGTAAGATAACACAGTGAATGTCCCCAAGGACGAAGTTTGGCTGTCTAAATCCAAGTGACCTAAAACATCCCCATTCACTTGGATAAGGCGACGAGGGGTAGGAGTTGGCGCAGGGATTACACGTGATGTCATAATTGAGGTAGGAGGTCCAATTGGAGACCTTTTTTCTGAGTCCACAGCTACACACTCAAATTTTAGTGCATGCCCAATATCATCAGCAGTTGGTGTATATGTTCGTAAGCGTCCAACTTCAAACCAAGTTTCTCCAGAATTTTTATCAGTGCCTGAGGGATACAAAGGCACAGGTCCATTGTTAACACCAGGGCTTTGTCCAAAATTTGACAAAGAACCAGATCCAGCAGTACTTAGAACCCCAGAACCACCGCTGCCAAATCTGCCAAATAACTCCTCTTCTTCAGCCCCATTTTCATTTAGGGCACTACTGGCTCGTTCATGCAAAACTTTGTGGTGCTGCCATGCATCAGAGAAGCATTTAGCTGAACAGTGGTAGCTCTTAGCAACAGGTATTTTTGACTTGAGACAGCCGAGGCACTGAAGCGTTGCCTGTTCCATTGGATGCACACTGCAGATAGGGACTTTCCGATCACTCTGTATGCGGTACCTTCAAGAAACAAACCAAATCAACAAAACCACAATTAGACATACAGAAAAATTCAAAAAAATCCTGAAAAATCAAGAGGCCCTCTAAGGAGCTGATGTGTTGCAAGTATGAGCTCATTGAAATTTGGTACCATCAGCTCAAAAACCAGTTTGTCAGGACAACTTGAGTATGCAATATTTTGGTCAACATTGCACAGGTGGCAAGGTGTAAATATGTTAGCTTCAAGTCAATGCAATGTCTCAACTGCCTGTGTGTGTGTGTGCGCGCGCGCGCATGAATTCTATTTTAATTCATAGTACCAGAACCAGCTGATTTTGATCCTGCCATTTTTTAATCAAAATATACATAAGTTAATAAACATTCTCTATTTTAGGCGTTACGAGCGTTACTTCAGATACCAAGACACCAGCGCACAACACGTCCGAGAATTAATTTAGCATTGGGTGCCGTGCTCGTGTTTGTTTTACATGCCACGTCACCCGAGCTGGATGGATTAGTTTTCACATTTGCATGCATGCATGTGATACAACTAGCACTGGTCAATCCAGTGCAAAAGCACACTTCTGCTGCTTCGAGTGCTGTGAAACACAAGTTAATACGTAGGCTTCAAGAATTGATATCATATTAAACGTACTTTGGAGTGCGAACACAGTGATATGAATCGTTACAACAAACTTGCATATGATTTGATTACTTGAATACTTGTTGTACAAAATTAAGTAGTTTCCTATTATTAATAACTTTCTCAATTTGCCTATGACAAAAAAGGTTTTATGTTCACGAGGATGGCTAGATTTCTTGAAATGG
Source organism: Sorghum bicolor (assembly GCF_000003195.3). Taxonomy (NCBI): domain Eukaryota; kingdom Viridiplantae; phylum Streptophyta; class Magnoliopsida; order Poales; family Poaceae; genus Sorghum; species Sorghum bicolor. Next base: position 27,124,314 of record NC_012870.2, on the reverse strand, counting down.
ATGGAGTACAAAAAGAATCAATTACGCATGAGATTCCCCCAAGTAAAGTGGAATCAAAAGCCCAGAATGAATACCAACCAAAAAAACATGGTTGCGGGTTAAATCAATAAAAGTATTTGCTGCAGAACCAAGCACCACAATAGAAACAGGTTAAGGTTAAAGTCCAGACCCAGGATTGCCACAATTGAGGTTCAACTAGTCAAGTTAACGGTGTGTTTACTTCAAGGAACAACCCACCCTATAGAATCATATGAACCATAAGCTTGTGCTTGAGTAGCGAAAATGTATAACTCAATTCACATCAACTCTTCTGACAAAGGGAGCAAATTGCTTCCACTATTGGGTCCTGATAGAAATTTTAGCTGGATGACCTAAAGCCAGTTAGACAGTATTTAGTAATGTGCCAACTATTGAGGTAAGATGTATTAAAAGGCAAACAGTGCAAAATAAAATTCTTGTGATGACTCCTATCTAGATGTCTATGGTTCTAACTTCTAACCACATATTTTTCAGCTTCCAACATTCAAAAAGACCTTAAATCAGATGGCTTGTTAAATTGTCCATCGAATTATACGCCTACTAGCTGCCCCCGTCCGCAACTCCCCATCTAAGACTGACCTTAAATCAGATGGCTTGTCAAATTGTCCATCGAATTATACGCCTACTAGCTGACTCCGTCCGCAACTCCCCATCTAAGACATCTGATGAACTATGGTTCCATTCGAAAACAGGTATCAGCCAGTTCTGTTCCCAACTATGTTCGAACCTTAAAATCTGTCTATGTGACCTATCTAAACTGCAAGCAGCAGCATATTTTAGACTTGCCCTCTTCACCTAAATATTAAGAGAGCTTCTGCATGGTTAATAGCTGTGATAGCACATTCATAATTCTAACGTGCCCAAATTGGTTGAATAGATGCACATTCTCATCATGAGTTTAGCTATTGCTCGAGCATCTAGGTATCTGGTAAGAAACCCTAAAATCAGTCAAAATTCACTACCACAAGCAAACAAACGACAAATGGGCAATCCAAAATGACGAAATGCCATGTCCTACCAACCAAGATTGGAAAATTACAATCGAAAGTAGCTGCTTACCATCTGTACCGCATGAACTGGCCATCAGCGGGCGCCGTTTCTGGGACATCCTCGGTGGAGACTGCACCGTCGGGCCGTCGCAGTAGCACGTAGGGCGTGATCTCGCAGCCCACGATCGGGATCTCCGACGGCAGGTGCACCCGGACCACGCTCAGCATCCTCCCTCCCTCCTCCCCTGCTCCCTTGTCCCGAGCCCCAGCCCCAACCCCAGCCCCGCCGCTGCCTCCTCGACCTGTCTCTCCCTGCAGACACAAGCCCTAGATCCCCCACCGCTAGGCGGATCCGCCATCAGCTGCTGCCGCCGCGAGCCGCCAGCGTTGCCTCCCCCGATCCAAACACCCGCGCTCGCGCCTGCTCCTACACGAAACCCCAGCAGACAGCGCCAGTGTCAGGATCCCGCCGCGCCGGCAAGGTGGAAATGGGAAATCCGGGCGGGGAGCGAGGCCTCGCCTGTGGATGGTTCCTTGAAGGTTCTGGAACGTTCTGGAGACGCCGGGGGCGGGGGCCTGGAAATGATTGTTAGGGTTTGGGTTTTGCTCTCTCTCTCTCTCCCTCTTCGTCGCACTCTGTTTTCTCTCGCTCGCTCTTCCTGTCTGGCTGTCTGTGTGTGCTCGCGTCGCGGTTGGACTCTGGAGTTTCAGTTTAGGAGTGGGTGCGCGTTGGAATTTTGGGTTTCTTCGTGTGGCGCTGCCAAGGGCCGCCCCTCTGGGTATTTGTAGATATGGAAAATGGTAGGCGGCACCCGGAAATAGGGTATCCTGTTTCTGTGGGTGGGCAAAACCAGCGAGTTTTCCATGTGTGGGTCGTTGACAGCTCAGCTCGACGATACGAAAGATGTACAAAATTAAAGTTCTATGCTTCTATTTAGGCCTTGTTTAGTTTCCAAAAAATTTTGCAAAATTTTTCAGATTCCCCGTCACATCGAATCTTTAGACGCATGCATAGAGTATTAAATATAGGCGAAAATAAAAAAAACTAATTGCACAGTTTGGTCGGAATTGACGAGACGAATCTTTTGAGCCTAGTTAGTCCATGATTGGACAATATTTGTCAAATACAAACGAAAATGCTACAGTGTCGATTTTCTAGAATTTTTTGGAACTAAACAAGGCCTTAGGGCCGCTCCATGTTAAAAGCATATCCCTAGGGTACCTAGTCCAAACACTTAAACACCTAATTACTTAATTCATTAATAAAAAATAACTAATCAGACACAGTTTAAGTGGACTGACATGTGAGATGCACAAAACTAAGATCCTACTATTTCCATCCTAAACAACTTGCCTTTATATGTGTTGTTTGGTTCCATAATTGCAACATTAACGCAAATGGAAGGGTTCCGCAAATGGCAATATAAAGGAAATCATTAATTACTAATTTTATTTGGTTTAGTCACTATCTTCCGCAAAATGACAATGTAAAGGGAATCATTAATTACTAATTTTATTTGGTTCATTCATTGTATCCACCATCGGACGTAACCGGCGCGTTGAATGCTTGTATCTGTTCCCGCTATCCGATTGCATGGTCCTCGAAACAAACAATAAACAACACAAGTAGTTAGCAAAGTGATCGGATCATATGATATACGAGCCAACCAAAAAGCATGATGGTTCTAACTAAGTCACATTGTCTTAATTTTGACTAACCTTTTATAAAAAATATGATATTTATATTAACAAAATAAACAAACATAAAATTCATCTTTTAACATATACAATATACCTATTTAGAACTTATGTATATTAGAACTAATTCCCATAGCATTTTCTAACCGCAAAACACGTATCTATCTCTATCTTTACCTTTATATTCTTATCACATATACATCTCTATCAACTCTTTAGCTATGGTTTATATTTTTTCTATTTAAAATATATGCAAGGTTTTATGGTTGTCCTTATTCATTTTGACGCCTCTCCCAACATCATTTTTTTCTCCTTAGCTTTCATGTCAGTTTTGCACGTGAAACAAAAAAATTATTTGTTGTCATTCACACATGTTTTTGTCACGCATCTTATTTAACAAAAAATCATCTCGGTATGTTACTTCCTCTAAAAAATAAAAATGGAGAAAAAAGTCAGTGCTAACTACATTAGGTTATATCGTCTATCTATGTCACCGATTCCATCCTAGCAGAAAGAATCAGTGTGGTGACAATCCATGAGAAGATAGAAATCAATGTCAGACACACTACTTTGGCTTATGTTTCACAAACCCTTAGCCTTCAATCTAATCCACAAGATGAATATGGGTACACATATCTTCGTACGTTAGCATCATAATTTTATTATTGTTACTTGACTCTTTTAGCTAAAAACAAACGTTTGGTAGTGCACATATCACCACACAAAGATGCAGTAGCTCATTCAACCTAAGATGACATGTAAGACGCACAAAACCAAGATCCTAATATCTTCATCGTAAACAACTTAGCTTTATAGGTGTTGTTTGGTTCATAGAAGCAATGTTAACGTAAATAGAAGGGTTGTGTAGTGGAAATGTAAAGGGAATATTTAATTACTATATTTGGTTCAGTCATTGTCTTTGTCTGTTGCAGAGCGTGAGCGTGAACAATTTCCAACCATCGGGCGTAACCGACACATTGAAGGCCTATATCCATTCACTCGCTATATGATTGCATGGTCCCTGAAGCAAACAATAAACAACATAGCTAGCAGTTTGATCGGATCACACCAATAAATGAGCTAGCCAAACAACGTGATAGTTCTATCTAAGTCATGCTATCTTGATTTTGACCAAGCATTATAAAAAATATGATACTAATATTACCAAAAATAAATGACATTAAATTCATCTTTTAACACATTTTAACATTATACCTATTTAGAACTTATGCATATTAGAACTAATTCCCGTATCATTTTCTAACCCCAAAACACATATCTATCTTTATCTTCATATTTCTATCTCATATAAATCTCTACCTACATCTATAGCTATGGTTTACACTTTCTCTATTTTAAAGATATGCAAGGTTTCATGGTCGCCCTTATCTATTTCGATGCCTCTTCTAACATCAGTTTTTTCTCTTTAGCTTTCACATCATTTTTGCACGTGAAACAAAAAAATTGTTTGTTGTTATTCACACATATGTTTTTTCACGCACCTTGTTTAATTAAAAATGTCTTTAATATGTCCCCCCTCTAAAAAATAAAAAATAGAGAAAACAAATCATTGCTAGCTGTATTTTAGGTCAGACCACCTACCTATGTCACTGATTCTAACCTAGTAGAAAGAATCATTGTGGTCATGAGAAGATAGAAATCAATATCAGGCACACTACTTTGGCTCATGCTTCATAAGCACTTAGTATTCGATCTAATTCACAAGATGAATATGAGAGTACACATCTTTTCATACGTTAGCATAATTTTATTATTGATATTTGACTAGCCAAGCCTATTTTTGCTAAAACAAACATTTGAATTAGATCGGGGAATCCTTCCAATTAACCAATTAAGAAGTTAAGCTCGTTGCTTTTTTTTATTTTACCAGAATTAGAGCCAGGCTCTATCCATTTATTCACTAGACCCAGAAAATCAATTTCTTTTTTTTATAAAAAAAAAGAAATTGATTTTATTACGACATGCTATTTTTTCCATTCATTACCTTTGAGGATCAGTCGTGGTCTTCTAGACTCTACCAAAAGTCTGGACGAATTTGTTGCTTCATCCAAATGTGTAAAAGATCATAGCCGCACTTAAAAGCCGAGTACTCTACCATTGAGTTAGCAACCCAGATAAAATAGGATCTCTTAGATACGATCAAAATCTAAAAATCGATGAAATTACACCGGACGCTCCTGTCAAAACATTGAATTAGCAAGACATCTGTTGATGCAAAGACTGATCTGCAAATACAAAGGGCTAATACCCGATTTAAACGTTAAGGCGTGCCAGCCGATTTGACCTTGCTATCGGCAAAGGTGATAACTCGAATACTTTAGTCCTGACAACAGCGATGCGCCCGGATGTCACGGCTAAGAGGTACTCACGCGGAACTCGAGAATACGCCGAGCTTAAGTCGACGAATTCTTAAGAACTCGTAGTAAAAGAGAAAAAAAATATGACGAAGTCGTCGAAAAGTAGATGCTGGAATATGAGTAAAAATGTGTGTTTGATTGATTGATTATTACAAGGCCCTAGGGTTCATATTTATACCCTGCTCAAAGAGCTACAACTAAACACCACTAGAATTCGAATTCCAAATTACACGGAATCCGTATACAAAACGACTTAAATAAATAAGGAAATAACAAAGCTATCCTCCGTGACGAACTAAAATTCATTAAACCGATCAGTGGTTTCCAGACTCCTCCTCCATATCATCGGCAGACTCCTTGCCATGGTCATCGGTAAATTTCTGGCCATGGTCATCGGCAGACTTCCCCATTATAGCCATCGACATAAACACATTACTGCCTACAGACTTAGTCACATCCGACCTCTCCTTCATCGGCAACCATCCTCATCGGCAATTCATCTTTGTAAATAGTATACTGCTACCTTATCCTGCCATCCTGGACACGTGCTCAAAAACGGTGTCAACACATGCCCCCCAATTTCGGAGTATAAAACTATTAATGCTCCGAAATTCTCTGCAGTAATGATGCCTTTTTCTCGCAATTAATGCTCCTAATCTGGTAACCGACAACCTCAATCTGAACAACTCTGATCCTATTCTCCCACAGATTCCTCGAAATCCCCGACTTCCTAAACGGGTATTTCTCTCTCAACCGTACATCGGCAATAATACCGTTACAAAGATCTGCCGATATACTGACCAGGACGTTTGTTCAAACGGCTACCTCCCCTTTATTCGCCCATCGGCAATATGACCGTTATAGAACGCTGCTAATGGACCGACCAGGAGATCTCGCACAGTAAAATATCTTCAGATAATGACCGCTTCCCGTCAAATCGCCTGCGCAATCCCTTGATTACCGTGCGAACAGTTACCATATCTACCTGAGTACCCTCGGATTTCTCCTAGGCGGCAAAGAGATAAGTCAGATTTGCCCTTTCCCATTTTATCCTATAAATAGTTCCTTCTCGGGTACTCCTTCCCTATCACATCATTCCATCACCCAAGTTTACCTTCCCAGCGGCGGCGCCATTCGAAACTCCAAGACCTCCGACAAGCACTCCTCCTCATCAACTCCGGCGCCCTCAAACGCTCTCTTCGCGGCAAGATGGCCATTGGCTTCGTCGTCCCTGAGGTCAGATCTCCATCTCGTCTCCTGTATTTTTCTTCGTATCCCTGTTCATCCGTAATTCATTTTACTGAATATCTTCCTTTTCCTTTTCTTTGTATTTCTTTTATTCCCCAAAACACTAGGAGTTGTCCAATAAAATTGTCATCCCCACCGATCAACCACACCTCCAATGTCTCGGCCCTCTAGGGGATCCAGATCCAACTGACCTTATCAATGCAGAAACCAACAGGATTCCCTTTAGAGCCGAAAATTTTTCTTTAGATCTATGGAAAGACACCTTTCGCTCTTGGCCCAGCCCTACTACAGGGTGGAAAGACTGGTTCTTGAGAGTCAGCAACTCGAATGAAGTCCAGTGGGGTGAAAGGAAACTAGCCCAATGCATCAGGCTATCTATTGCCGATATGCACAAGAACGAGTCACTGTTGATAGCTGCGTCTTATTTTTGGTCAGATACCCTTAATGCTTTCGTCTTTGGCCACGGCCCTGTTTCTCCCACTCTTGCCGATGTAGCTATGCTCACTGGTCTAGACGTCTCTTCTGCCGATAGCACCCACTTCTTTGATACCGCCCCTAGTGCCAAAGTGGAGACTCGCGCTATCGGCGGTTGGTCGGGGTACATTCAGAAGTACCGTGGGAAGGGGCCTGTCACCATAAAGGAACAAACCACCTTTCTGAACATGTGGCTGGACAAGTTCGTATTCTGTGGTCGATCGGCAGGACCGACTTCTGTCTATCTATCGGCAGCAGAGAGACTGGCTAACGGTGGCCAATTTCCTCTCGGCCGATACCTGCTTGGCGCTGCTTACCATCTTCTCCATCAGGTAGCTCAGAAACTCCTGCTTGGTCAGTCTATCGGCAACTTGGGAGGTCCCTGGTGGTTTATTAACATGTGGCTTAATCTGCACTTGCATAAGCGCCTTGACTTCAACTTGTTCACACAGCATTTCCCAAGAGATATAGCCGAAAATCACGTGTTGGGCGAAGAGGAATCGGCAACACGTGCCCCCCTGAACTTTGGCGAAGCTGCCATAGTTCTACCTGGTTCAGGGAGTAATCCGGATCAGATTGGCCAGTTTTTCCAGACTCTGTATGAGGGTTTAGCCAGAGATGAACGACCATGGTTGGCTTATGATGACCCAGACAGCATGCTCCCTCTAACCTTCAATCCATTCGATGAAGCCCTTGATAGGGATAATGAGGTGATGATGGCAATTGTGACTCCCAGAGCCATACCAGTGAATTTCTTTGGTAGCACAAAAACCTCTCTCCAAACCTATGAATTTTACAATCCATCGGCCTTAGCCCGTCAGCTAGCTTTCGGCCAGTTGCCGATTGCACTTCCTTATGCCGATGTGATAAAACCCAGGGAGCCCATCGCCAACTTTCTCGAGTGGATCCGAGTAGCCCAGCTACCACCAAATGCCGATACAGATGTAGACTTGTCAGAGTGGGTTCCGGCCGCCTTCATTACCCAGGCGTACAAACTATGGTGGGCAGAATGGAAGGAGCATCTGTTCTGCAAATCAGCCTCCTCGTATCGCGGCATGATTGATCCCGAGTACCAAGTTCCCGATGACGCTGTAAGTATTCCAAACCGATATTCCATTTTTTTTATATATCGGTAACTCACCTTCGTATCCCTTTGCAGGTCGACGACATCCCTCCATCGGTCAGCAGAAGTGGTAAGCCGATTGACCTGTTTCCATCAGGTCCAATTTCCTCAATCGGCCACAACGCTCCCACTCTGGCTGCCATCGTGCACCGGGGTGTGCGCCTCAAGAAAGTTACCACCAAGAGGACTCAAACATCATCAACGGTAGCCGCTTCCACTTTGGCACAAGCTTTCAAGGCAATTTGTCAACCCATTTTTATTCATACCAATCACTCTTATATCGACTGCATTTATACTCATAAACTTTTCTTGTCATTGCAGCAAACCAGTGCATCGGCAAAAGCCACACGCCAAGGTGCCGATGCCCCCCAGTCCAGCCAGCCAAAGAGGAAGGGCGCCAAGAGTACCAGGGCCGAAACGAAACGCCAGAAAGTGGCAACTCCCCCTCCTCCTCCGGTATCTCCAATTCCGGTGGAGTCTTCCCCTTCTTCTCCAGACGTCCAGACACAGCAAGCACCATCTCCCCAACCAATGCAGGAAGCACCACAGATGGAAGAACCCCAGCAGGAAGAACCTCAAACAGAAGGTACATCAGCTGACGTGGGTGAACAAACAACTGGCCCGACAGGTCCAATTATATCATCGGCGGTTCCTCCGATTCAGACAACTGCTGTTCCTCCTCCAGGTAACATATTTCAACAATACTTCCGCCGATAAACTTATTCTCATTTAGTCTCATAACCCTTCCTGTCTTCTTTCAATCGATATCGTCCCATCGGCAACCTTAGCCGATCAACCTGCATCTCCATCGGCATCTTTCAGACAAAGGCAGGAAATAGCCTTAAAACAAGTAAGCCACCCAACCTTTACCAGTATTATTTGCCGATTCTCCGAGTATGAACTAACTTCGCTCTCCCTCCCAGGAACAAGATTCTCCCGACAGCCTGTTCTCCTTCGCCATCGATCTCTCTGAGGAAGAAGGCGAAGAGGCAAGCTCTTCTCAGACAGTTGGCATTACATCGGCAGAGATCAGGACCAGACTGGAGGAATTGTCAGCTATCCTTCACCAAGACACAGCGCAGTTGGTTGACGACTCCGACCCTACCAAGACCCTGTTCAGAACTCTCAGAGGCCAAATCCCAGCCGATGTCGAAGAAACCCTTTTCCAAGCCGCTCATCTGGAGAGTCGCCAGCTGCAGTACCAGAGAGCTTCTCGGCGTCTTGCCGATAGAGCTGCTCAGACTCAACTCTCTGACGAAATGAGGAAAGAGAAGCTCTTGACCGATGAGAAGCACAAGAACATCGGCATCCTGAGATCCTCAGGAGACGCGCTGAAGCAAAAAATATCCGATCTATCGGCAAGAAGAGAATCCTTGTTGGCAGAACTCAAGGAAGTGGAGGACGCCTTATCCCAAGCTCAACAGGAAGAGAGCCAACTGCCAGAGACCATCAAGCTTCTTGAGCACGAGCGAAACGTTCATGGTTGCAAGGCACTTCAACTGAAGAAGAAACTGAAGCCGATAGAGGGTTCTGCCGATGATGACATTAAGGAGATAGAAGCAGCCAACCAAATCCGGCTACGTGCTATATCGGCAATCCAGGCACTGCTTAACACATAAAGTTTTCATCGGCATCATATCTGTGCTTCCCTGCTTCCTCAGCTTTTAGTCTAGCCGATAGGACTGTTATCGGCATCCTTTGAAACATTAAATCCATCCCCAGATACACTTTAATCCAGCCGATAGGAACGTTATCGGCATTTAAACTTTCATGCATCGACCCATATGGTAGGGTGGTACTTCTTTAAATACTTGCCGTTTAATACTCTGGGAAATTCAACTCCTTCGAGAGTTTCTAGAATATAGGCATTACCAGGAGCCGATCGACTTATCCGATAAGGACCTTCCCAATTAGGGGACCACTTTCCAAACTTCGAACTTTTAGTCCCGACTGGCAAAATTAATTTCCATACCAAATCCCCATCGGCAAACTCCTTAGCCTTCACTTTCTTATCATACCATCTAGCAACTCTCTTCTTATTTTCTTCTATACTCATTAAAGCTTTTAACCGATGCCCTGCTAGATCATCCAATTCATCGGTCATCTAAGTGGCATAATCATTGGCAGTTAATTGATCTTGAAAAGATAATCGCCTAGATCCAGCCTTAATTTCCCAAGGCAACACCGCATCATGTCCATACACCAATTGATAGGGTGACACCTTGGTTGATCCATGACAAGCCATCCGATAAGACCACAATGCTTCATTTAATAATGTATGCCACCGCTTAGGATTTTCTTCAATCTTTCGTTTAATAAGCTTGATAATTCCTTTGTTAGACGCCTCGGCCTGCCCATTGGCTTGAGCATAATAAGGAGAAGAATTCAACACTTTAATCCCCATACCGATTGCGAATTCATCAAACTCCCCCGATGTAAACATAGTGCCCTGATCGGTAGTAATCGTTTGAGGGATCCCAAATCGGTAAATAATATGCTCCTTCACAAAATCAATCATATTGGCCGATGTGACTTTCTTCAGAGGAATAGCTTCAACCCACTTAGTGAAATAATCAGTGGCAACCAGAATGAACTTATGCCCTTTGCTAGATGGTGGATAAATCTGGCCGATCAGATCGATAGCCCATCCCCGGAACGGCCAAGGCTTTATTATAGGATTCATAGCCGATGCGGGTGCTCTTTGAATATTACCAAACTTTTGACAACCTTGACACCCCTTGAAATATTTAAAACAATCCTCAAGTATGGTCGGCCAAAAGTATCCATTCCTTAGAATCATCCACTTCATCTTAAAAGCTGACTGATGCGCTCCACACACTCCTTCATGGATTTCTCCCATCAAACTTCTAGCTTCATCATTACCCAAGCATCGGAGAAGAATCCCATCAATAGTTCGATAATACAATTCATCTTCAAGGAGCACATATTTGGTTGCTTGAAATCGAACTCGTCTTTCAACTTTCTTGGATGGATCCTTTAGATAATCAATAATTTCCTTCCTCCAATCATCGGCACCGATTGCCGATATTGCATTAATCATAGGCTGATATCCCGAGGCATGCTGAGCTAACCGATTGGCCTCTTCATTATGCAATCGAGGAATATGCTTCAATCGGAAATCTTTGAATACCTTCAACAGTCGCATGCTTCTCTCGAAATGAGTTATGAGAACTTCACTTCGGCATTCATAGCTCCCGGCAAATTGACTTATAACCAACATAGAATCCCCAAAAATTTTAACAGCATCAGCACGAACTTCACTTAACAACTCCAATCCCTTGATCAGAGCCTGATACTCAGCCTGATTATTTGTTGACGTAGCAACAATCGGCAAGGAAAACTCATACTTCCTCCCCTTAGGGGAAACTAATACAATGCCGATTCCTGCCCCCCGGTCACAGGTAGATCCATCAAAGAAAAGTGTCCAGGGTACAATTTCCAAGGCTTCCACTACACCGTAATGCTGAGTTACAAAATCGGCCATAATCTGCCCTTTGACTGCCTTGGCCGATTCGTAACGTAGGTCGAACTCCGACAGCGCTAAAATCCATTTACCGATCCTGCCACTCATAATCGGCATGGATAGCATGTACCGGACCACGTCGTCTTTGCAAACAACAGTGAATTCGGCCAATAGCAGGTAATGCCTTAGTTTGATACACGAAAAATACAAGCATAGGCATAGTTTCTCGATGGCCGAATACCTGGTTTCAGCATCAATCAACCTCCTACTCAAGTAATAAATCACCCTCTCTTTTCCTTCAAATTCTTGGACCAAAGCTGAACCGATAACCGTCCCGTCGGTAGATAAATACAATCGGAAGGGCTCTCCTTGTTGAGGTGGAACTAGAACTGGAGGATTCACTAGATATTTCTTGATTTCATCCAAAGCCAACTGCTGCTCTTTTCCCCAAATAAATTCTTGATCGGCTTTCAATTTAAGAAGAGGACTGAAAACACGAATCTTACCAGACAGATTGGATATAAATCTCCTAATAAAATTTACTTTGCCGATCAAGGATTGGAGCTCAGTCTTGTTAGTAGGGGCCACTATTTTATTGATGGCATCAATCGATCTTCGACTAATTTCAATCCCCCTTTGATGTACCATGAAACCAAGAAACTGCCCTGCCGATACACCAAATGCACACTTATTGGGATTCATCTTCAACCCATGCTTCCTTGTGCACTCTAACACCTTTTGTAAGTCGGCAAGATGCTTTGAGAAATCCCCAGACTTAACCACCACATCATCAATATAGATTTCCACCAGCTTGCCGATGAACTCATGAAATATAAAATTCATGGCCCTTTTATAAGTAGCACCAGCATTCTTCAACCCAAAGGTCATGACTATCTATTCAAATAACCCAACATGACCAGGACACCTAAATGCGGTTTTTTGAATATCTTCCTCTGCCATGAATATTTGATTGTATCCTGCATTGCCGTCCATAAAGCTGATGACCCGATGACCAGCCGTAGCGTCAACCAATAGATCGGCAACAGGCATTGGGTATCCATCCATTGGCGTAGCTTTATTGAGATTCCTGAAATCAATGCACACCCGAAGCTTCCCGTTTTTCTTGTAAACCGGAACAACATTGGAAATCCATTCGGCATACCGACACTGCCGAATAAACTTAGCTTCAATGAGTTTGGTGATTTCGGCCTTAATATCAGGTAGAATGCTAGGATTACATCGGCGAGCTGGTTGCTGATGTGGCCGAAATCCAGACTTGATGGGTAACCGATGTTCAACAATTGATCGGTCTAAACCAGGCATCTCGGTGTAATCCCAAGCAAAGCAATCTTTATATTCCTTTAACAAATCAGTTAATTGTTGCTTACACTCAGGATCTAATTTAGCACTAATAAAAGTAGGTCTAGGCTTATCACCACTACCTATATCTACTTCCACCAAATCATCGGCCGATGTGAATCCCTGGCCCAATTTTCCATCATCGGCGAATCTATCCATTAAAAATCGTCGTCAGAACCGACTGCTTGGATCGGTGGAATCTCGTAATCGGCAACTTTGAGAAAATCTTTCTCCCAAACTTCCCCTGAAATGCACCTAGTCCTCTCATAAGTATCCGCTTCTGCCGACGCAATAACATAAGAAGAGTCTCCTGGGACAATCTCAATCTTGTCACCTACCCACTGAACCAAGCATTGGTGCATTGTAGATGGGATGCAACAATTGGCATGAATCCAATCTCTCCCCAACAATAAGTTATAAGCACCTTTTCCACTGATCACGAAGAAAGTTGTCGGCAAGGTTTTGCTGCCGATGGTCAACTCTACACATATTGCCCCCTTGACTGGAGACACGTTTCCTTCAAAGTCCTTGAGCATCATATCGGTCTTGGTCAAATCCTGATCTCCTTTCCCAAGCTTCCGATACACTGCATACGGCATAATATTAATAGCAGCCCCACCATCAACTAGGATTTTGGTCATTGGCTGCCCATCAACTCTGCCTTTGACGAACAAAGCTTTGAGATGCTGTCTTTCATCATCAGCAGGTTTCTCAAAGATAGCTGTCATAGGATCCAGAGCCAGCTGAGCTATCTGATCAGAAAACTCTAACTCATCATCACTGGATGGTGCAAGAAACTCCATCGGCAACATAAAGACCATGTTGACTCCTGCCGATGGACCTCCCTTCTTAATGTCTGATGGCTGCTGACTTCCAGAGTCCTCGCCTTTGTTTAACTCCTCTCGCCTTTCACGTTGCAATCTCCTTTTCTGTGTCTTGGTTAACCCTTCAGGACACCATGGAGGGAGTGGTTTTTGCCTTGCCGCCGGGCGTCGGTTCTCCCTTGACTCCATACGATGCGTGTTAGCATCCCTGCAAAATATGAACTCACCGGGAACCCGCGCATTAGCCACCTCCTCAAGCTCTTCCTGATTCCTGGGAAAATATTGGACACGGTCACCAAGCCTATCGTGCACGCTAAGCCTGCCCCCCAGCCGATCGTGAACTGACGCCCTTCCTCTGATTGGTCCATTAAATCGCCGATCATTGTCATGATAACGCCGATCGGTCCTGTCGTACCGATCATAACCGTTGCACTCAGGGCAATCTCTGGCAGTGGGAAGCTTGATATTTTCCTCCCAACAATGGATGAAGAACGGACAATTCCAATGATCCCTATGCCGATTCTACTCCTGTCGGCGTCTTTCTTCTTCCCATCGGTAATCTTCTTGCCGGCGCTGATACCGATCTTCTCATTGCTGCCAGTTCTCTCGAGGCCTTCTATGAGTTATAACGATGCCAGACCGAGGAGGCCTACCTGAATTGGTTCCTTCCTGGACCAAACCTTTACCTTTTGCATCGGCAGTAGTAATCTGATGCTGAGGATCTACCGATGCACTTTTCTCAGCTGCTTCTGATGTTAAAACCTTGGCCTTCCCCTTTGCATCCAACATATTTGTCGGGAAAGGATGTTGGTCAATCTTCATCGGCTTCTGAGTCTTGGAACTATCAAATTTAATTCTCCCAGACTCTATTGCCGATTGCAGCTGTTGTCTGAAAACTTTGCATTCATTAGTGTCATGAGAAGTTGCATTATGCCACTTGCAATATTTCATCCTCTTCAACTCCTCTGCCGATGGGATCACGTGATTAGGAGACAACTTGATCTGACCTTCCTGGAGTAGAAAATCAAATATCTAATCGGCCTTAGCGGTGTCAAAAGCGAACTTCTCCGGTTCTTTCTGCCCAAAAGGGCAAGACATCGGCTTCTTGTTTTTCACCCATTCTGCTAAGCCGATGACTGGTTCCTCGTCAGAATCTGAGCTTGACGCTTCATCGACAAATGACACTTTCTTATTCCATGCTCTTTTGGGCTCGAAAGGCTTGATGTCTTGATCAGAAATTCTCTGCACTAGATGACTTAAACTTTCAAACTCCTGAGAGGCATACTTATCCCTGATATGTGGCAATAAACCCTGGAAGGCCAAATCGGCTAGCTGCCGATCATCCAGAACCAGACTGTAACATTTATTCTTAACCTCCCGTATCCTCTGTACGAAACCTTCAACCGATTCATCATTGCGCTGTCTCAATTTGACCAAATCGGTGATCTTTTTCTCGTGAACTCCAGAAAAGAAGTACTTGTGGAATTGTTTCTCTAGATCGGCCCAAGTAATCACTGAATTAGGAGGTAATGATATGAACCAGGTAAAGGCCGATCCAGACAATGATGATGAAAATAAACGAACCCTCAATTCGTCCCTGTTACCAGCCTCTCCACATTGAATGATGAACCTGTTGACATGCTCCATGGTTGACGTGTCATCCTGCCCGGAAAACTTGGTAAAATCCGGTACCTTGTACCGATGTGGAAGCGGGATCAGATCGTATGCGGGTGGATACGGTGTCCGATAAGAGTAAGTGTTGACTTTGGGTTTTATCCCAAATTGCTCCCTCATTACTTCAGCGATCTTATCGGCCCAATATGCATCGGCATCCTGCCGATGGGGCGGCTGCGGATCCGGCACCTGGTGGCGAGCCTCCACGTGTCTGTTTGGGGCATGATCTGCACGGAACACTGGGTTGATCACCTGGCCTCCAATCTGCGGACCACCGAACTGCTGTCCACCGATTTGCTGCCCCCCGAGCTGCTGTCCGAAATTCATTGGTTGGTTAGGAATCCCCTGACCTTGGAACCCGGGATAGACCTGTCCTTGCTGGAACCCTGTGGCCTGGTAACTCTGCTGGGGCGATTGTGGAAAGACTTGCTGTCCAAGCCACCCATTATTAGCGTTCATCGGCATAGGCGCTGCCGATGATTGGTAATTGGGTACCATCATCGATTTGACATACCCCGACTGGGCCATAGACCTCTGTTGCATCAGCATCGAATCTGCCGATGCATTAGGCATCTGGAACATTGAATCTTGAGGATTCCCAGTGTGAGGCCTTGCAGTAGTAGTTGTAGTATACCGAGGACTCTGGTTCAACGGCGCATTGGGAGGCGCCGATGTCATATGAGCCTTGCCCCTCATGTCGGTTATCTGTGATGTACCTGGCGTCAATTCTGGAGGCATACCATAACCCCACCAATTAGGAGGAAGAGTCAACCCTGACATTGCCGATGCCAACATGTCTGTTGTCAGTTTATTCTGCCCACTTGAAGTCTGTGGGTTGGTTGTCATCGGCACAGATAGTGCACCAGTAGCTCCCGATGTACTTGGAGGGACTGCAGATTGTGCACTTGCAGCCGTCAAAGCAGCCGATGGAGCCGTGACCTCTGGTGCTGTTGGCTGATGATGAGAGGGGCCCACATAATCTGGTGGGATTTGTCCTTCCTTGAAAGTTCTTGCCACGGCATTGAAAACCGTATTAGACAGTACATCGGCTTGGTTGATCAAAGCTCGGTTGATAGCACTGTCAACCATATCTTGAAGCTTGCCAGGATTGGCTTCGAAGGTAACCTGCCGTGGTGCCGGCAGTGCATCTTTCTAGATCACCTCGCCGCTCCTGCTTATGCTGAAAGACCTCAGGCATTGGAGCTTGGACTCTTCCATGGCTTGGGCAATAGCCTGCTTCTGCTCATCCTTGAGATTGGCCTCCGTCACGGGGATGACGTTCTCCTGATCGAGGTCAGAGATCGACATGTTGATCTTGATCTTGAATCTGGTCCCACCAGGCGTGCCAAAAGATGTGTTGATGCAAAGACTGATCTGCAAACACAAAGGGCTAATACCCGATTTAAACGTTAAGGCGTGCCAGCCGATTTGACCTTGCTATCGGCAAAGGTGATAACTCGAATACTTTAGTCCTGACAACAGCGATGCGCCCGGATGTCACGGCTAAGAGGTACTCACGTGAAACTCGAGAATACGCCGAGCTTAAGTCGACGAATTCTTAAGAACTCGTAGTAAAAGAGAAAAAAAATATGACGAAGTCGTCGAAAAGTAGATGCTGGAATATGAGTAAAAATGTGTGTTTGATTGATTGATTATTACAAGGCCCTAGGGTTCATATTTATACCCTTCTCAAAGAGCTACAACTAAACACGACTAGAATTCGAATTCCAAATTACACGGAATCCGTATACAAAACGACTTAAATAAATAAGGAAATAACAAAGCTATCCTCCGTGACGAACTAAAATTCATTAAACCGATCAGTGGTTTCCGGACTCCTCCTCCATATCATCGGCAGACTCCTTGCCATGGTCATCGGCAAATTTCTGGCCATGGTCATCGGCAGACTTCCCCATTATAGCCATCGACATAAACACATTACTGCCTACAGACTTAGTCACATCCGACCTCTCCTTCATCGGCAATTCATCTTTGTAAATAGTATACTGCTACCTTATCCTGCCATCCTGGACACGTGCTCAAAAATGGTGTCAACAACATCAAAAGAAAGATTTTCTAATCCATTAAAAACACTCAAATACCAAAATGAACAGAAGGAAATTCGTTTAAAGGGTATAGAATAAGAATAGACTAATAAAAAGGAATCTAAATTAGTTCAGTACAGGTATTGATTTGATTGCTATAACAGGAAAATACCACCTAACGATTTTATTTCCTTTATGAGGTAAAAAGAAAATTAATGAACCTGCAAATATCGGCAAAACAACAAGTATTGTTAACCAAGGAAAATAACTCATGATAAAGTAATAAAGACGCTGTGTTTCATTTTGCTAAATGATATCAATTAAATGGTATATCAATTCTATAAATTGGATATAGCAATAAATAAATCAGCAAAATTCTTTTATTTTAGATAGAAGAAACATAGTATACAAAAACCACCACACAAGATGCAGTAGCTCATTCAAACTAAGCGCTTTATACTACACTAGCTAGAGGCGCAATTCCAATTGATTAATATACATATACGGCTAAATGCTCCAAGTATAAAAGACACTTGATCATAATATCACTTAACACATGACATCCAAAGCCTTCCGATATATTTTTCAAAACTGTAGTCCAAGTGAAACTCATGTGGACAATAACATAAACAAGTCAAAAATGAGCCAAACAACTGACATGACACATCGATTGCACAACCACTAACGCCTTGTTTAGTTGGGGAGTGAAAAGTTTCTGAGTGTCACATCGGATGTTTTATAAGATGTTGGATAGAGTATTTGGATACTAATAAAAAAACAAATTATATAGTTCGCCTGGAAACTGTGAGACAAATTTATTAAGCCTAAGTAATCCACCATTAGCACATGTGGGGTTACTGTAGCAGTTATGGCTAATCATAGGCTAATTGGGCTTAAAAGATTCGTCTTGTGATTTACAACCAAACTGTGCAATTGGTTTTTTGTTTTCATATACATTTAATACTCTATGCATGTGTCCAAAGATTCAATGTGATGGATGAAAATTTTTTGGGTGAAAAACTAAACAAGGCCTAAGATATAATGCAAATAGAACACTTATTATAAGGTGAGCTAAGATACAACACAAATAGAACACTTATTATAAGGAGAGGCATTAGTTACTTTCTGTTCTTTTTTTCCTCAAACACACATGCCAAATCGTTTCTCTTTTGGATGGAAGAAAACTGCTAACATTTAGAATGACACGCCATTTTGGAATACCGATTCCAATGCACATGCCCACTAATGAAAAAAATCACAAGCACTGTGATCTATTGGGTGTTTCTTACTCCTAATGTCCACCCATTAATCCATTATGGGTATTACAAGCGGAGCACAACCACAGCCACTTTTATGCATGGGACTGGAATCCATGGGGTTGGGGAGGGGGTGGACGGATGCATACGACGTTCTGATTTCGGCCCTGTTTGCACACTATATTAATATAGGTGGTATTGAGAGAGTACAGTTTTGGTATCTATAGATGCGCAAAACCATAGTTTAGGGGAAAAAACAAGTCTAGAGTTGAATGACTCCAAAAGACCTAAGTTTCAGTGACTATGAAATTCTAAAACCATAAAATTTATTACATCCAAACACCCCACGTCGCTCTAAAACCAAAATATTTACAAAACCGTAGTATTCTTCTAAATTCTAAAATACTTTGCATCCAAACATGTCCATCTTCAAGCAGGACAGCCTCCTCTGCCTCCGACAGCTACATGATTGACTGCATCATCCTCTCACAGAAAAAACGGAGCACGCATCTCTACTATAATGGAATTCTTTAATTATACTTGGTCCACCCAACAAATCGTCCCCCACTGAGAGTCTCCAACCACTGTGTACCCAGAAAATTGTACACAGGAATCCTACATCATTAAAATCAATGGCTAGAAAAAAACATTTGCTAAATCTAATGGCGAGGATTGGATGTGGGAAGCCGAGCTTCTCACCCAGCTCCCTCACGCGTGTGTCAATTGATTCACCGTGACTTCTCACGCCGACCTCGGAAGCACCATCGAGTCCAAGAAAAAAAACCGGCACCGAATTCTCCTGCGACCGCGGCAGGCAGAAGGGCCTCCGATCACCCAGTCACAGCGACCGCGGCAGGCAGAAGCCTCCGATCACCCAGTCACGCCGACCTCCGAAGCGTCATCAGAGCATCATCGAATCGAGAAGAAAAAAAACCGACGCCGATCGCCTGGGCGCCGATCGCCTGCTATGGAGGTCGTGCCCTAGCTGAGGTCGTGCCCTCCCTGTGGACGCCGATCTCCTGCGAACGCGGCAGAAGGGCCTCCGATCACCCAGCTGAACCTCCGGCCGTGCCGATCTCCTGCGAACGCGGCAGAAGGGCCTCCCAATCACCCACCTGAACCTCCGAAGCATCATCGAATCGAAGAAAAGAAAACCGGCCTCGGATCACCCAGCTATGGAGGTCGTGCCCTAGCTGTGGAGGCCGCGCCGATCGCCTGCGACCGCGGCAGCCTCACGAGGAATCACGCGTGGCTCCGAGCAGTCGCCGCGCCGATCGCCTGCGACCGCGACAGGAGGAAGCCGGACTGCTGTCCACAGCGACAGCCAGCTAGAAATCTTCGTGATATTTCGCAATGTCTACGCCCGAGAATACACGCGATGTCCATCGAACAAAGAGAAGAGATCAATAGAAAAAAAACGTGAATACATGCGTGACTACCGAGCACGCAAGAAGGCTACATCCCAAAATAGTAGCAATTCCTGTGCTTCGGCTGAAACCTTGCCTGCAACATCGGCCACGGGTAATTAATCTCTTCGATTGTTTTTATTTTTATTTCTCTCTCTACTACAGAGAATCATATAGTACATACACATCGCGAATATCAGGGAGGGACGTTATTATTGTGTAGAATCATTTCTGTGTAGAGATTTCAAAAAGTGACAATTTAATTCAACCAGTAACGCAAAAAGTCAATGAATCAGCTTCCAAATTGTGGATCAAAAGATATGAATCTGGAGAACATGGATGAATAAATGAATATATATTTATATAATATATACCGTACTATATGATTCCGGTGAATAGTGTAAAAGTGGTTCTCTCTACTACAATGAAACTAACTATTGTACATCTCTCAAAAATTTATGCAGGTATTAATTACTCTGAGATGGACCAAATCATGCCAATTATATTAGACAAGGAAAATATCCCACCCCATGCACTTGAGGATCATAGCCATGTTGCCATTGGCAATGCAACCACAGATTCATGTTCTGAGATGGACCAAAACACACCAAATACATTGGACAAAGAAAATATCCCATCAGATGCTCATGAATATCAAAGCCATGTTGGAACTAGCACCGCGACCACAACAAGCGGTGCACTATCTGTGCCCAATGGTAATCACTTTGTCATTATATTGTGTAAAAATACCTAAATTTATATCTTCTCTACTATAATATATAAGTATATATATGTCTGCCATACAGACATTGCTAATATGAAGAAGAACAAAAGGAGTGCACAACAACGGAAACGGAGAGCTGAGTTGACCGATGAACAAATAGAAGCGAATAAAAGGAGACAACGAGAGTACCAACGTCAATACCGAGCAAGGAAGAAGGCTGAATTGCAAAATATTAGCACAACAGGTAAAAAATATCTATAACTTATTTATTTCCTTATCTATATGACATATCTTGAACCGATGTCCATATGTGAAGGTGCGAGTTTTGGAACTGGATTATCAACTATATTGGAAAATGGTGACACAGAGGATCCCATAGATTGGCTACACAGAAATGATAATTACGTGCCATGATGAAAGCCCTAGTTTGGTTTTGGATAATTGATGAAACCCTAGTACTAACCTCTATGCTAAGTGTGTATAGACTTAATGAGGTTGGTACATGCCAAGTGTTGGAGCGAGTAATGATCATGGTGTTGATGGTGATAACCACAAGATAATCAAGTGCTCAACTTGGAAAAGAAGAAAGAGAAAAACAAAACCCTATGGAGATCAAGACAAAGGTATTGCTTAGGGTTTTGGTTTTGGTGATCAAGACACCATAGAGGGTGTGATCACATTTAGGATAGATAGCCGTACTATAAAGAGGGGAATTCTTTGGCTAAGCGGTTATCAAGTGCCACTAGGTGTCATTGTTCTTGTGCATGCATTTAGAACCTAGTCAGCTAACTTAACTCCTTCGAAGAAAATGTTTATGAAAATGCTAACACACGTGCACTTGTTGGTACACACGTTGTGGTGTTGGCACACTTTGAGAAGGAGGTGGAGTTTGAAGGCTAGAGAGAGGATGGGTTCCTCTCTCCCTCCCGCCGAGCTTGCGAGGCGGGATTCGGCGCTTTTCGAGAAAATGAAGTGCATATTTTCTATTGCGCCGGTGGGAAATTTGGAGAAGTCGCGGGAGTGTTTCTCGCTGAGGAACACTCATCGGGCGCTGACTCAGAAGCACCGGACGCTGTTCCTGTGCGTCCGGTGAGCAGGCAGCCTGACTCGGTTAGGGTTAGGCACCGGACGATAGGCACCGGACGCAGCTTGGAGCGTCCGGTGGTGTGTGTCCGGTGTGAGGAGATTTTGCAAACCTCTCTGCGCATGAGTCCGGTGAGCACCGGACGCTCAGGGTGCGTCCGGTGGCTCGCGTCCGGTAACCCTGCAAGTTTGCGGAGCTCTCTGCGCATGAGTCCGGTGTGCACCGGACGCGTCCGGTGCTAACTTGCTCAGCGTCCGGTGCTCTGCAGGTTACCGTTAAACTCTGACGCGTGGCTGACGTTGGAGCACCGGACGCTGGTGCTGAGCGTCCGGTGCCCCTTTAAGAGCGTCCGGTGACCCCGTTTTTCGCCCAGTAAAAGAGCCAACGGCTCTATTTGCTTGAGGGGCTATAAATACGTGTTTGGCCGGCTTGGGGCTTACACTCTTGGCATTCTAACATACTTGACATCCTTGTGAGCCTAAGCAAACACCTCCCACTCATCTCCTTCATAGATTATACATCTTTGTGAGATTGGGAGTGATTCCAAGTGCATTTGCTTGAGTGATTGCATCTAGTGGCACTTGGAGATCGTTTTAGCTGCGATTTTCTTGTTACTCTTGGTGGTTGCCGCCACCTAGACGGCTTGGAGCAGCGGAGGAGGATTGACATGAGTTGGTGATTGTTCGTGGCCATCTCCCGGTGATTGTGAGAGGTTTGTGCCTACCTCGGCGGAGTGCCAAAGGCAACATTAGTGGATTGCTCGTGTCATTGAGCTACCTCACTTGTGGGTAGGTTCTTGTGGTGTCCTAGTGAGGACGAGGTTCGTGCTACACCTCTTAGCCACCGAACCACCAAGTGTTGGTCGACACAACGGGGACGTAGCGTGCCGGCAAGCACGTGAACCTCGGGAGAAAAATTGTTCGTCTCCATTGTGTTTGTTCATTGGATTTCTCCAGGTGATTGGACTTCATATTATTGATTGGTTCATCCCCTCTACGCGGCGGTATAAAGATCAAACCATCTCTCTTACTTTCCCGCAAACTAGAGTAGTATAACACTCCAAAATTTTTAATTTTAGATTGTTATTAGAAAACACTAAATTAAATAAGGATTTAAAATTTTTCTAAAATATTACAAGATTTTTTTTATTAATTATTTTCATTATAAAATGAGAAAAATGTGAAATTCTAAAATTTTTGTAAAGAAAAGTGAAGGGTGTTTTGTTTTGTTATTGTGTGCTTTATGCTCTAGTCTTTACTTGGGTTTGTTGTTTTTGTGCATGCTAAGATTTTACAAATACGTTTAGACGCCGTCTGATCCTTTCCGAGAATTTTCTGGACTTTTTCGAGCTTTTTCCCATTTTTCCTAGAACAGAATCTATTTTTTATATGCTCTAAAATTCTTTTTCATAGACACAAAAAAACTTTATTTGGATTGATCAACTCTCAATATATCTCTAAAAGTTTTCTTTTAATTTTTAGAATTTTGAAAATATTTTTCAGAGATTTAAAATGATTTCAGCTTTTTCTGGAATTATTTTGGAACTGAAAATGATTTATTTAAAATCCCGAAATTAAGAAATTCCAAAACTTTTCCAAACCCTAGACCTATATATATGCCGGCGTAGCCCTCGACGCGCTGATTCCAGAAGTACGATCGCTTTCTCGAGCCGCCATTCGTAGCCCCGCAGATCCATCGCCGAAGTTTTGGATCTCACTTCCAGCGAACTTTTCCGGTGAAAGTTCGGCGAGCTTTTCCGGCCGTCTCCGTCGTCCCCTGCGAAAACCATCACCACCCTGAGGTTCGTCTCGATCTTCTCTACACCGGCACGCCGTTCCTTTCGTGAATCCGTATCCGTTCGTTTCCCTAATCTCTTCTTTCTCTTTTCCGGTGAAAAGCTCCATGGACGCAACCATCTTCTTCGTTTCCGCCCACCGTAACCTTGTGCGCTACCACCGGCAACCCTGCGCCTGCAGCTAGCCCCGTGAAGCCGCCCTGTGCCCATGGCCCCACGTCTCGCCACTCGTCCCACGCGTCACGCTGCAAGCAGCAACGCCGCCGCCGTCTGTCGCTGCTCAGCCATGGTAGTAGACGTCGAGCCTCCCCTGCCCCAGCCCGCGTGGCCCTTGCGCTGCACAGCCCCGTGCCACTCAACCGGACGCCTAGGCCCCTGCTGGAGCCTCTCCTCTTCCCTGCGCCTTGCAGCAACTCAGCCTGGTGGTTGCGTTCGTGACGAACATGAACAGAGGTAGGAGAAAGGGTATTTACAAGTTTGCCACTGAATAAAAATAGCAATAGTTTATTCGTTTTAACTCCGTTTTGTTCCGTTTCAGTTGCGTTAGTTTCGTAACGTCGCGTTCTACGCAGTAGTGTTAACCTTTATTATGTCATATGTTTTTTCCATATTTAATCGAATATTAGATTAATTAATATATGCACCTAATTTTATAATTAAAAGCAATATAGAGTTATAATCATGTTTTCTATTGTTTTATGACCATGGCAACGTAAATGACTTATTAGCGATACTGTTTTCCATGTCCCATGTTTATAAATATAATTAGTTTAATTAATATTTTTTGGAATGTCATTTTTAATTAACAAAAAAACAATTTAGGTTTACACTTCGCTATTTTTTTAATCTAATATTAACTTGATTGAAGTTAACTTAAATATTTATTAATTATAATTCTTTTAGTTAGACATAAAGTATATAATTAATTTGTTTAATATTTATTTAATGTCTTTTTGGATTAAAAGTAACCTATGTTTATAATTTAGATCTTTTATAAATAAATAAATATTAACATTATTAATATCAACTTAAATGGTTCTTTATTAGTTATAACTTGTTTAATATAAATGCGACGCACGTTAGGATTTGATTAGCTGCTCTTACTTGCTTTATGTTTTCTAAAATTACAAAGACGTAAATGGCTTAAATGATATATAATCATCTACAATTAAAATATAACTAAAGTTTAACTCTGGTTTTTATAATTCAACATAATTTGATTAATGATTGCACATATTTGTTTCTAAATAAAAGTAACATATGAAAATATTGACCTTTTTATAATTACTTGTCAACTTAAATGTGTATTTATCAATTATTAATTTGCCTTGTTCAAATATGATCATATAAAGTTGTTTTAAATGAATTTAATTAGTAGTTATTCAATGTCTTTTTGAATTTGAAGTAGTTTAGGTTTATCTCTGATCTTTCATAAATCATATTAATTATATAATATCAACATAAATACCTTGTTAGTTATGACTTGCTCCGTTTAACTTTGAAAATAAATAGTGATTCTAATTAAGTTGCTATCACTCGTTTTATATTCTCTAAGCTATGAATGCTAAAATAGTTTAAATAATTTCTATAATTATTTATAAATAGAGTATGACTAGAACTATACTTCATCTTTTTATAATTATAATTTGTTTAATTCCACTTTTTGAGTTGTTTCTATAAAAAGTCTATCACCTCTCTTCATCAAATAAAATAGATCAAGCGAATAGTTGGTCTTCTTCGTTGCGCTTCGAACCCCGAAAGTCGTGTCCGATTAACGTTAGCTCCGTTCTCAATCGTTCTTGTGTTGTCACGATTATAACATTAAGCCGTGTCGTTTATTGCGCTCTTCTTTTTCAAAGCTTTTCTTTTGATTGATGCTTGTTCTTAGTCGTGATTGTTTGTTTGTCTATTTGTGTTGCTTGGTTGCTACGAGTAGAAGAAGCGTGGTTCGTCAACTGTGAAGATCAGGAGCTGAGGACCGACAGTCGAAGCAGAAGATAGATATCAGAGGATAGAAGCCAAAGAATTCTGAGCAGTTATACACTGGGAATAAAGGCAAGTGCAGACACCATTTGATCATTTTGAACCTACTCATTAATGTCATTTACTTTATATGCATGTGTCCAATGAATGCAAACCCTAAGGACATGACTAGCTTTACTTATTATTCCTTGCTCACCTGGGTTATGTATATGGGTAGTCTAGGCTATACTAGGTGTGCTTAGCTGCTCTACTCATCTTATACACATGCTTAAACAAGAATTACTCTCTACTTAACTTGATGCTTAAACTGTGCTGAACCTTTGGTCACTGCGGTGGTGGCGATGTTGGATGCTTACGAGCATCGTGATGATGGTGGCGACAGGGGGAGCGGGTACTGTTGGTGGTTCGGTTTGCCGGGCGTACCCGTCTCTGCTCTCCGTAAGGACTTAGTCAGGGAGCGGCCCCCTGGGACATACAGTGCAGCTCCAAGCTATATGGCTCTGGCTTGACTAATTAGCAGGACCTCCACTAGTAGGGTGTTACTTTCCGGGTAGGCGTGAGGAAGTAACTTGGGTAATGAATATTAAGTTGTCGGTTGATCGGTACGCCATGGCTATGGGTATCGACTGTCGAGCGCCCCGGCGAAAACTTGCGAGTGGCATCCTATTAGTTGGACCCTGTGAAAGGTCTCGTAGTGAGACCCTGCCTGCTCACCTTGGCAGTGTTTCGGGGAGTCATGACCCCGGGCAAATGGGAATCACGACTTGGAGTGAACGTGCACACCTCTGCAGAGTGTAAAACTGATATATCAGCCGTGCTCACGGTCACGAGCGGCCCAGACCCTCACTTGATGAGCAAATTGGATTCACTGGATACTTGGAGATGGAACTTGGCGAGGTTGCTACCTCGTGTTTTGGCGGGATGACTATTCCGTGTTGGCAGGATTGCTATCATGTGTTTATAATTGGGGTTAATCCCTGGACTACTATAATAATTAGGATAGTCATTTAAAAGATGCTAATTACTACTTACACTAATTAAGGGTTGGGTTTATGCTACTCATAATTAGTAGTAGGTTGTTCTAATAATAGTCATAATTAAAAATGACCAACTAAAATGCTACCGCAGTCAAACCAAGTCAGCTTTACCTTATTTTAAGCCTTGCATGTCATTACTTTCCGTCTGTGCTTGTTGAGTTCGATATGAACTCACCCTTGCTATTCTCCCCCCACACCCCCAGTGTGTAGTAAAGTGCTGCTCAGAAGAAGAACAAAGATGCTATAGGGTTTTCTAGAAGCTTATCAGAAGTGCTTGGCGTATGGAGCCCCCAGTCAACCGTCCCTGAGAAGAATGGAGCCTAAGAAGTTCTAGCTACTGTTTCCGCGTACTCTGATGTTTTGTAAGTGTTATTATAAATATGTTTTTCGCTATATATAACATTGTTTATGATATTTCTATTCTTTGTTGTATGTGTGGACTTTCTGGGCACACATATGACGACTCTGGTCTTATTTTAAAAGCCAGGGTGTGACAAGTAGCTTACTTACTTGTATAGAAACTTTAGATAGCTCTCTAGTGTAAATAGTGACATAGCTCTTGTGTGCCTAGTGATCATATCAACTAGAATTGTTGGATAGGTGGCTTGCAAACACCCCAGTAGAGCTAGAGCAAAAAGCTTCGCTTTGTTATTTACTAACCACTTACTCTAGTGAGTCTTGTAGAATTTTTAAATAGGCTATTCACCCCCCCTCTAGCCATATTAGGACCTTTCACACGACCTAGAGGTCCACGTACTTCTGGTCCATTGCCTACTTCCGGTGAGTCAAGTGAGCACAACATCCTCATGCTATTTTTATAAATAAGATGTTTACGTACATGCTATTGTACTTATTTAAAAAAATATTTGCATACGTTCATTTACCTAAACGGTGTCACAACAATTTAGATGTCCCAAACAATGAAGATGAGTTTGATCGTGAACTATTCGAACCAACACATGATTGGGATGGTGATGAGGATGCAATGGAAGGCGACCATGGGTTGCACAATGAAAATTTATACGATGATAATAGAGTCAGTCAGCGAGATGTGCAAGGTACTACCAAGACATTTATAAGTCATGTTGTAGATCCAATTTAAATAAATTAGTCTTTACATATAGCATATGATCATATTAAAAATTAATATAATATGATCTACCGAGATGCGCAAGGTACTACAATGACATTTATAAGTCATGTTACAGATCCAATTTAAATAAATTAGTCTTTATATAGAGCATATTATTGTATTAAGAAATTAATATAATATATGATTTATACTATAATGTCTTGCACACAGATCATAATTACGAGTCATATCGCATGTTTTCGGATGGCCCATTTGCAAATAATATGACAGATGATGACCCATATGAATTCATATACTAGAACCTACCACAAAGGCATATATTGAGCAAAGTCCCGGACTGTAATTATTGTGGTGCGATGAGGTTTCAGTACGAGACTCCCGAGTTTTGTCGTAGAAAAGGAAAGGTACAAATACATATACCAGAGGTTCCTGCAGAGCTGACTGTTGGGAACACGCCATGGACTTCCCCGACGGCAGATCCCAGCGCCGCCTCGCCGCGGCCCCGTGGTCCCCGCCCCTGCCGCCATTGGCCTCCGCCGCGGCCGCCGTGGTGCCGACCGTTGGGTGCACGGACAGTCAGCTCCCCTGCGCCTCGCACCTCCCGCTCCCGACGACTGAGTCAGCGGAGGCGTCCGCCGACGCCCCGCGTCCCCGCCTCGCTTCCCTCGCTGCCCCCACCACCGGCCACCGCACGTTGCCTCGCTTCGCGCAGCCACTCCGCTGGTAGAACCCCGGGCTCCACGGGGCCGGATGTGCCTCCAGATCGAGTGGTCTCCAGATGCGCCTCCACCTGGAAGCCAAGCCCGGTGCTCAAGCTCACGGCAGCTGGTTGGTCTGGAGTGTTGCGGTGGAGTGTTGGAAAGACACGGTCCGTATTTAAATAATCAAATTATGTATTTATCATATTGATATCCAGGTTATATTCTATCTGATATGGTTAGTGCTATCCGTATTTAAATCTGACTCCAGATAGATATATAAAAATAATATAATATGAGCAATATCTATTCGTATCAGATCCATTTTCATCCATAGATCCTATATAGTCGAGTATAAAATTGTTTGATTGAATGCCCAAATTAACTTGTATTTAGGTTTTTATAGTTTGATTTATTTGTGTTTAGTTATTTGTATACATAATGTTCAAAGTAAATAATACTTCATCCATACCTATAAAGAAAGTTGTTTAGGATAACGACACGGTCTCAAAAGCTTAGCTCTGGCTCTTTATTTTTACAAAAATATTTATCAAAATGTGGTATATGTATATTTTTGCGAAAGTATTTTTGAAGACAAATCTATTCATATGGTTTTCATATTTCCTAACTCAACAACTTAAAAGTTATTTGTGATTTTATATTTTTTATATTTGACTCAAACTTTGTCCAGAATTATTTTCTTTGTGGATATAGAGGGACTGAGGGAGTATAGGTTTACATTAACCGATACACACGTAAAAACAAAAAAAAATTCTCAACTTTATATTTCTACGATACATATGAGATCACAAAGTAAAACATAAAAATAACTACATGCAACAAAATACAAAGAAACAAGTATACATTTTATTTTCACTATCTATTAATAGTTAGTTACCTAACAATTTATTATCTAAAACAATAATTTATTATCTCTTTTCCTCCTCCCACTCATTTTCACTGCACCCCGCCGCCCCCCACCCTTCCGTGGCTCTAGCGTTGCAGGACTCATACTCCTCGTAGGCCTCCTCCGCTCGGGAGTCGGGACTCCAGCATTGGCGTCGGTAAACTCCTCGCTCTCCCTCGCGATCGTCCTGTTCCTTCGTCTTGCACGGTTGCCTTCTCCTCTCTTCTTATCTCGCCGGTGCAATCGCTGCCGGTTACGGTACGGTTACAGCGCGAGTGTTTAGGGTTTATTAACAGTCTGAAACACCCCAGTGCGGATTGCCTCCAAGGTGGGATCTTCGCTTTGCATCCGTTCTTTGCTATCTCTTTCTTTATTTTTCTTACTTAATGAAGATTCGAATCTGTTGCATCCCTTTTAATTGTGCGCTTTTAAATTGAATTTTTTTTCGCTTCCCTTTTTTTATTATTCCCCATGAAATCGCCCGTTCTTGCATTCTACTACTAATTGATTTCTCTTATTATTAGTGTGCATTTATTTGCACCATCGATAGCTACTTTGGGGTTTTGGTCCTCATGTTTAGCTCTCTGAGTTCTTTGTCTGGTGAATAATAATTTGGGGTTGACTGGTGTCACGTGAACAGTATCACCTATCTGATCATCGCGCGATGTTCTATGGATCTTAGATTAATCTGTGACGACGACGACCCGAGGCCAAGGCAAACTCCGCACATCCACACCGGCTGCGGGGACGACAAGGTATTGCTCTTCTCTCCGTTGTTCCATGCATGGACTGCTCCTAGAAAGCCCTCGCATGCCCTAGCTGTGGGCGTACCTGCGTGCATCCTCACACGCCCTCACCGCCACGAACAGTGAACAACGCGCGGCCGACCTAGAGTCCTCGAACATTCGAGATTGAGGACACCTCGAACAGCACTACGACGTGCTTCACTTCACGGCCGGTGTCCAGGCATCAGCTGCAATACGACGTAAGGTATGGTCATCAATCTTATTTTTTTAACAATAGGTATGGTCACCAATCTAAAGATCCTAAACCATGATTTATCTATATTGTAAGTTGGAAATTATATTTTTTTGGAGTCATAGGAGAAAAAAATGGAGGATGATCATGCCTTAGTTGACAAATCTGTGGAGGTGCCTGAGGTGGTAAATAGTCCAAACTTGATGACAAGTGAGGTAACACCCGAAGAAAAAGGTACCATGCCCATGCACTCAGGTGAACCACTCTTCAATCAATGCTATAATTATTAGTCTCATTGAATCTCCACTGCAATAATTTATTATTAATCATGGTTTAGGAGTCATAGGTTTGGTCCAAATTTAAATTAATTAATGTTTTGCCAATCCGAATGCAGAATCTATTAAAAAAGAGGAAGACACTGAGGCAAGAACCGAACCTGTCGAGAATGATCGGATAGTTCTCGAGAAGGAAATGCGATCAGCCTCTAAACAAGCCACCAAGAAATGCAGAATAAGAATGATGCTGAAATATCGACAATAGTGGATACAGATGAGTCCGTTGAGCCCACAGATTGGCTACACAGAAATGATAATTATGTTCCAGGATGTAGAGGCCAACGGACGGTCCATATTGATCCAATACCTACTTCTGATGAGTTATATTAGCACAACACACTCATGCTACTTTAATAAAAATAAGGAGCGGTTAGATGTATGTTACTGTGTTTATTTTTTAAAAAAATTGCAGAACAAAAAGTACCAGAGCAGGGTATAAGTGACGTAGATGTCCAAACAAAAGGCGAGAACAAAATAATAGTTCATCAAGAAAAGGATGGAGAAAAGAAGCGGAAGCGTGCTCACGAGGATGACGTACGCAACAATCTCTCCAGCAACTCAAATAACCTCAAATATTTGAGCCATGTCGACCACTGCGTACAAAATCTTTATTATCTCTAATATTATATAAATAATATATATGTTTATTATATTGCATATGCAGGTCATTACAATTGAGCCTGATAAGGTACAGGTCAATGATAACGACGTTAAAACGCCACGGATACAAAAAGACAAAGAGCTCATGTGTCCTGCAAATAATTTGTTGGTGTTGCCTCAGTATAACAAGCCAAAGAAATCAAACATGGCACAAGTCATGCCTCAAGGTAATTCATCATCAATTCAAACAAATCTCTTTAAATTTGGGAATTAATTAATTATCTCTACTCTCTACTAATATCTCTGTAGATTATGAGTGTACGGCACAAGATCTTGAGGTAATTCAATATATGAAATAAAAAAGTGAAAAGCATCTGCTTGTTAGAATTGGTGATTGCTGGGGAGAAAGAAATGACATGGATTGCCTTTTTTCTGGGAATGAGGAAGTAAATGGCGCTGTAAGCATGTTTAACACCTGATTCTATATTATAACTAATAATGTCCATGTCAAATATCTGCCAATCAATTAATGACAAAATAAAAAACTTATAGGTTATAAGTCTTTATATACAATTGATGCGGAATGAAGAGCACCTTCTTCATAGAGAATGTGGATCTGTTTATTTGGAGAATACATAGTTTTCTCAATTGCTACGAGGTGACGGAGAGCAAGATGAGACGAAGTTGAGCTATACTCATGACGACGTGGTTGAGACAAGGGTTCAAAATTATTTAGATGTTGATATGGTAGGCTTCACTATAAAAAATGTCATGCAAATTTTTAAACCCTTTCAAAAGTACATAAATAATTTAGATAAATCTATATTACTGCAGGTCTTTCTTCCAATCAACATTACAAAGTTTCACTGGTACCTAGCGGTCGTGAATGCTTCAGAAGGTGAAATACATGTTTTGGATTCATTTGGAGAAAATATGACAAACTGGACAGATCTCAAATATACGGTAAACAAAAAAAGACTGACGCACATACTTGTTTACAACTCTTCGGTATCTCTTTCTTAAATAATTTTGATGTGTCGATCAATCCAGTTAATAGGAATGGAAAGACTCATAAAGCATGCACTGCTCTCTACACCACTGGACCAAACAAAATGGAAACACGGTGTCGAAGTGTCAACTTGGGAGATTAAACATAAGATTGTCGAACAAATGCAAAAAGATGGGTAAAATATCTTTCTATCGTGTCCTAACCAGCTACAATATGTCTATATCTCATATTTGTATCTCATATATTTTTTTAACATTGTTTTGGAATATGGACAGTTGTAGCTGTGGTTTATGGCTCATTAATTACATGGAATATTGGACAGGAACTGTTTTATCTTACCAAATCAGCCAGGTAATTCTTTAAAAAAAATTTCTAAACATAGTCATTACTTTTTGATTGGTTAATATGAGAACTTGCTCATAATTTCAGAAAGATATAAGTAACTTCAGGTATAAACTACCTGCTATCTTGTATAACTCCCCATTAAATGAAGCAAGAGGCTTACCAGATGATGGATATCAATATGAGACTAACAATATTGAGGATGATGACGTCACAGAGCTCGATGATCTGGATATTTTAATGTCAGGTGACATCAAGTTAACACGCACATTAAAGTGGAAAAGTAGAGAAGATCTATTATCAGCAATTTACACAATCATCCATTTGATTGGAAGTGACGAAACTTTTGAGTAAGTCATTCTAAATATTTCCGCTGTCTGTCTTAGATTTTCTATAAAATTAATTTAATCTTTGTCATTGTTTATTTAGCAAAGACTGGGTGCGGAGTACAAGACCGTACCCAATTTCTTTAAGTCTTAGGAAGATTAAAAATATTTTAAATGAGAATCGAGAGATGGATCATGAATGCTTTAATATGGCTATTCAGAAAGCTGTGTGCAACCAAGATATGATGCTGAAGAAACAAAAATATCACTTCATGGACCTCAGATTTGCTGTAAGTTAAAATAAAAATTTATAATTTATCAAATACTTACAATATTTAGTTGTACAATTACTTAAGATGTTTGATTTTTTTTGCAAAATCATCAGGAAATAACTAGGTTCGGACGAGATCAGCGATGTTGTGGTAAGATTGATAAGGTATACCATGAAAAATTAAGAAAAGTACTAGAGTATTGGCCAAACATGGAGTATAAAATTACAGATTGTAGCCATGTAAGTTATGTTATGTGTATTGATTTACAAAATTAATTTATTCTGTTTACCACTAATAGTTTCTATGTTTGTTTTTAGATTCTACTACCATATTATAAGGACGGAACTTACATTTTATTTATATTGGATATGCAAAACAAAATTGTGCATATTATGGACCCCCTTGAAGATGAGACATGTTTGGAGGGTTATAATCAAAAAATGGCATATATACCTACATTACACACTATTGCTAGAAGACTCAGTCTCGCCATGGGACTGACAAATGCAAAGTGGACCGGTAATATTTATAAATAGAAGCAAGAATATCCACTTGTAATAAAGGTTACAGATAATAATAAATACTGGTAACCACTTGTAATACATTTCACATTTGTCAGTAAAATGGTTATTTTATTCATTGTACACATCAATAACAACTGCTCTTGTCCAGAAAATTGGGAGGCTTTCTTGTTTACAACTTCATGAAGTTGTGGGACGGCACAAAATTGCCACAAATCAACAGCGTAAGCATATATAGCCTATAACAGTACATATCTTACACTACAAAAATAATATTAACTAATTATCATTTGCCATGCACAGCACTCAACTTCGCTGAGGATGGAATTTTTTGCGGACATTTTGGCAAGCAAAGCAAACGAATGTTTCGACAACATCCTTAAGATGTCCAATACATGATTAAAGAGTTAGACAAAATGTAACATAGATGCTCATAACACGACAAATAATAACAGTATTGCGTGAAAAAATATTTCCAAACTATAATTTTTGTTTTTAGAAGCATCCCAAAATTAAGCCGTAGCGTTAGCACGGACATTATATGGTTGAGGACTTAGATTACTTTTTATTCTTTATGCAAAAGTGTTTCCAGATGGTATACATGCTCAAATATAATTGTGTAAAAATTAAACTATAAAATAAAATCATTGAATGTTTTTATATACATCTCCGAGATAAAACCGTAGCGTTAGCACGGGTACTATACTAGTCAAGGATAAGGACAGCAGTTGGCACGATTATGCCTCGACAATATGGCTGTTGGGTACCATAAAAAGGATACCCAAATCAGAGCAATAAAAATCGCAAAAGGCAAAGCAAACCAGCCACGATGACCAGGGCTCGGGCGCGGACACCGACTCGCCCTGACCCCTTGGCGTCGGGCGTAAGCCCCGGCTCGCCCGACCCCGGCCTCGGGTACGAGTTCCGCCTCGCCCGACCCCTCTGGGGGTCGGGCGTCAACGCCGCATCGCTCGAGCCCCCGTCTCGGAGCCAGGATTTCAACACACGGCGCCCGTACCTGCGACGTGACAGACACAGCAACCCCCATATCGCAGCAGGGCATGGTGGTGACTATTCCAACCACTCCGGCCACTGTAGCCTTACCTCTTTTACTATGCCACCTTACCTCTTTCACTGTGGTGTACCGCCT
Organism: Sorghum bicolor; assembly: GCF_000003195.3. Taxonomy (NCBI): domain Eukaryota; kingdom Viridiplantae; phylum Streptophyta; class Magnoliopsida; order Poales; family Poaceae; genus Sorghum; species Sorghum bicolor. The sequence goes on along the minus strand of NC_012870.2, from coordinate 27,089,463 downwards.
CACAGTAAAAGAGGAATGAGAGAGATTAACCAGTGTCACTATTAGCTGTCTTTTCCTACTATTACAGGACATCTTTTCCTACTATTACAGGACAGGCTGCAGTATCACCAATCCGACTCCCACAGGGCTCGGTAACCCTTTACAGGAGCATCCATGCTGTCAGCCATGCTTCAAGGACGAGATGAGCAAACCTCTACAGGGTCGGGACTGTGGCAATACCACTCGCCAGGGGAAGATCACCAGTCACACATGTAAAACCCTGTGCCCCCTTGAGACTATAAAAGGAGAGCCAAGGCTCACAACCACGGCAGAGAGTGCACCATACACACACACAACCAAGGCAATCAACACGCCACTACCCCAAGCAAGTTCACTCACAGACCTGCATTTTGTCCACCACAGATAAGTCAAGACTTGGGACTTAGCCCTCTCTCGCAACCTACTTGTACATCCCTACTACAAGCACCTTTGGATGCAAGGCAATACAGACCCCCGATCTCACACTCTGGACGTAGGACATCCTTAGCCCAAACCAGTATAAACTCTCTGTATTCCACTTGCATCACCATCCGGGTTAGGGTGACATGCATACTTATACACGTTTGTGTCTAGACGACGAGTCTAGACGCCGACAATGGCCTTCCTAGGATTTTGAACTTTTTTCCAGTATTGTAGCTGGAATATTTAGGCCTTGTTTAGTTCCTCCCAAAAGCCAAAAGCTTTTCAAAATTCCGTCACATCAAATTTTGCAGCACATGCATAATATAGATAAAAAAATAACTAATTACACAATTTATCTGTAATTAACAAGACGAATCTTTTGAGTCCAGTTAGTCCATAATTGAACAATAATTGCCACATAAAAACGAAAATGCTACAGTAGCTCGAAAATTTTTTCGCAACGGGCTGGACCTTAGAGCGGTCAACGGAGCAAATGTGTCTGCCTTGCTTTCACAGGAATTGCAGTCCACAACTGCAGGCTATACTACCACAAGATTCTCAACAATATATCTTCAAACACCTGTCCCACCTCCCAAGATTGAGATGTGAATCTTACAGAGACCTTGAGGTCAGGATTCAGTCACTGTCCCGAGAGGAGAAAATCCTCTTCAGAGCATGAGGTAGCTCCAGCACAATGTCTGCGTATGCTGAAACACACAATATGGAGGGGAAAATAGATCAGAACAGAGTTCGGCACAAAGCTATGTATGCTGTAAGGAAAGGTGAAAGGAAGCACCTTCTGGTAGACACAAGGTCTTGAGTGCTTCCTCGGCGTATGAAAGGTGAAAAGGTACTGGTTGCGCAGCTGATGCACTGCTGCTTCTTGTGGATATTCTCTTGGCCGAGCGAAGTGGCCAAGCCAAGACCCTTGCTTGACTCGGCAGGGTCTGCAGTAGATCCGAATATCGGATACTGATTGTAACCTTGCTGCTTATAAGTGGCAAACAGATCAATCTCTACAAAATGTGCAACGCGCTACTTCGCATATAGCAGCTTAAAATCAGTATGCAATATTCAACATGCATGCTGCAAGACAACAAAATAAATGGCTGCACTAGGTGTACATATTCTACGACTACGAGTGAGTGCACTAGCAACATAACAGAACTTATTGATGCAGATCCTAGTATTAGCAGTAACTAAATATTATCCTTACCACTCAAAATCCTCCAATACAAACTCGATCATATTGTAAGGAAGACTATGGAACAGCTCGCCAATTTGGTTCCCGTAGAGCTCCTTGATAAGACGAACCTTGAACATGAAATAGAAATTAGCAATCTACTGTCAAAGACTGTATGGCCCATCTGTCTCCACCTTCCACACTTGACCCATCTTTACAGCTATAAATGCCTCAACAGTTGATTGGCCAAATGGTAGAAGCTAGAAGGCAATGTCACAACGCATATTCTCATATCAATTATTTTCTAATACTCAGGGTTTCAATTTCAGATACTGGAGCAGAACCAAAGTCAACCAGTAGCACAGATTGGTCAGTTTCTGGATGAGGTCATATATGAGCAAAATTTAAGACACTTCATGAAGTTACTAAATGCACATATATGCAAAACAGAAACAACAAAAAAAGAAGGAAAAAAAAGTCCTAATATACATAAAATGCTCCCAACTATGGAGAAAAGAGATATCATATTGTAACTCCTTTTCTGAAAATGAAAACTGCAATGTGCACAGCTCCTGCCATGCGCTGCTCTGGCTGACTGAGAGTTTGCAGTAAGACATTAGACTAGAGGGTTCGCCTTAGGCAAAGACAAATGAACAAAAAGTGCTAGAACTAGAGTTGTCTCAAGCATTTTAGATTGGGATGAATACACCTAACTAGAGATCTTTGCAACAGAAAGTTAACTGATCATCTGTGATGCCATCTTTGGTGGATTGGTTTCGTGATTATAAACCTTTTCACTTGTTACAAACCTAACTTCTGAAAATAACAATATAACAATATGAAACATCATGGCTTTGTTTGGCTAGAGTAGATCATGGAAATATAATCAGTAAAAGCCACTATTGAGCATCTTCTAAATGATACATTGGAGGAATATACAGAAACATCTTAAATCTTCGAACTCAGTTGAGCAACATGGAGACCATCACATCAGATCCATTATGTCTCACCTAAACTAGACCAATGTTTAAAAACAAGCTAACTGCAAGTCAAGTGCTGTAGCAGAGGTGAGCAATAATTATGTTAAACTAATTTCTAGCATTACATAATAGAAGATAAGGTAATTCGAATTATAAAAAACACAGATAAGTTGTGTAGTGACTCCTACTAGCTGATACTAACCTGCTCTCTCCTGTCAATATAAGCCTGTAAAATTTCTTCAAGATGATCAATGAATTTCTATAAGGAAAAATAACTATGTTAGCATATGGAACTTTGTATTTAATTCATATGGTAATAGCAAGCTGCGTGAAAACTTACAATGGAATTAGATGACAAGAGATCACTTTCTAATTCACGTATGGGCAGAAAGAAAGGCAAGGTGTGTTCAATCACAATCATCTTTTCCAGGAATGACTTGCTTTCCAAAACACAATGAAAAATTTCACAAGGCTCGCCTGCAAAATAGAATGACTGTTATATACTACAAAAAAAAATCACGTGTTCAGAGATTTGGGCATATCATATCATGTATTTTCACCCTTTTTAAGCTAAACTACCGCACTTAGCTTGTATTATCAATTATTATTCACAATATCATAGGTCTGCATAGTGCAAAAGATTATGTTATTGTTTATAGTAAACTATTTGTACAAACCTGGGTTTCCAAACTGCTATGTACAACAGGAACAAAGTTTCAAATAGGAGAAAAACCAAATATTTGTGTTAAAATGCAACAAAAAAAAATTATAGGTAATCACCAGCAAAGAATGTCTCATACTGTATGCCAATCCTCGCTCCATCCAAGCAATAGATAACCTATTAAAGAGAAGATATTTACTTTAATTGACAGATTAAGAAAAACTAAATCTAGCATGGATAGTTTTTACCAATGACGAAACTCATTCTGGAAAACAATAATAGCATGATGGTGCCCCAAACAATGCATCTATGCTAATTCATAAGGGCATCATAACCATATTTGAGCTGGAGTAACGAAGCTGAAAGTCTGCAATAATGATTTGACAGATATATTGGTTGTGGCAGCAACTAGTATAGATGTTCCTCAAGTTCTAGATACAAAAACAAAATTTCATCAGCCCATGAATCACCACTTTCCACACCAGCCAACACAATCAATGGTTACTGGTTAGTATACTATATTGTAATGACAAGGAATCATATGATATGCCACTACAACCCAATACCAACTAATCCACATATCAGTCAACATCAAAGTCAAAAGGAACAATTAGTGCAAGAGGAAATAAAGGTTAACCAGGCAAATCAACAAGGAGAAAAAAAAATCCTACCAAAGCAGCACCAATCTCAGCAGACATGCTAACCATATACAAAACTATATTAGAAAAGGCAATGATCTGGGGAGCAAATGCTACCTTATTTCTAATCCTATATGTAGTCCTTGATTGAAATGGAAGATCTGCTGGAACATTTACTTGGTTGGCCATGGCCTTCCTATCAGCCTCCATATGGACCTGGTCTACGAAACATAGCAAACTTAATAAAAACTCATAATTCACAGAACAAATATCTGTCTCATGTGACAAGAAAATTAAGGGTGCTGAACACACATTAAATACCTTCTCACGGATGGTTGCCAGTAAACCATCATTCCACTCATCATCATCTATTGAAATCTCTACAGAATGCCAAAAGAATGTGTAGACAATTCTCCAAGAGAACAATATGATTCACAGCACAACAATTTTGTGATGCTGGCATTAGAATGTTAATGCTACATATAGTAAAAACCAAGCACAAGATTATTCCACCTCTTCAGAGATTACAAGAAACTTCAGGAAACAAACGACATATATTATCGACTTATCCTATTGAGCTACCTTTTGGTAGTAATATCTTTTGATACATTGAATCTGTGCAGAGGTGATTCCACCAGAGCTCAGACTAAACTGAAACCTGCGACAAACATGACAAATATACCCTAGCCCTGTCCACTATAATGTGTTGCTAACACTTCCTTACACCCAGAAACACAGCTACACCTAACCAACAAAATTATGTTCAGAGTTAACTTGAAGAGTTGTAACACTTGCTTGCAATGTTATATCCAGGCACTAGTTCAAAGGAAGTATATACCTTTTAGCTTTATGAATGGATGGAAAACACAATTTTGTATTCGTACATAGAGAATTTATGTTATAGTTCTTGATCTCTGTAGTCTTTACCTGTGATCTACAGATAAAATCTGGCTAACTGAAGGATCCAAACCATCTAAAGAAAGTTAGCAATTGGAGCACATTGACACAGTTGTTCAACAGATTATGCTTTCCATTTATAACAGAAAGATGATTCTGTTCATCCAACAGCCTGCACCACTTCAGTTGTAGTAAACAACTCTCAAATATCTAATTCAAAACAGTGGCAATGTGCCTCCCAAACCCAGAAACATTCAAAATGACATCATATGTGCACAGTAAAAATATTTCTATCAGTCTGTTCTGTTGAACTGATAAAAAGTTAAAAACTGATCAGCACCAAAGGGATGCACTGTCATAACTTAATTAGCCAAACAAGGAAAGACTTAAGATTCAATTGCAGTGTCAGTGATATGAGTTCAAACTTGAAACATGTGACGGAGGTTATAACTAAACAGATATTCAACACACGATTGACAGATGTCTTTCCCCAAACTGTGCAGGATTTGTGTAGGTTAGAAGTAATTCATCGATTTAACACTTACTCTCAGAACTAAATTAACCAATTTGTTTTGGAAACAATACAAAGCATAGTTAATAGCTTGGTCTTGCCATAAGTTCGAGAGACTACTAAATATGTGGAAGAGTATTATTACTACTTCACCCATGCCCTACATCCATATCTCTGTGCATATATAAATAGCATATATGAATTGACAAGCTTACTTATATAACTAGGTAACAAAGATCCATTCCAATGTAGTATAGCAAAGTGTACCTTCGGTTTGAGCAGCTCGTGCAGCCTCAAATTCTTTCTGTAGGCGCTCAAAAATCAGCTTATCAGAATCCCTAAAGTAAAATAAAAAAAAATTATGAAGTAGAATAGTAGTTTTACAAAGCATGAAGTTGCTCAGAGTATGAGCAGTGAGTATAAAAACAAGCAGCAAAGGAAACAAGATGAAGGAAAAAATATATCCAGTAAAAACTACCACTTCAGAAGACTGTCCAGAATATGGCTAGATGTACATTAATATAAATATCCTCCAAACGTCAGAGTTTCGAGGGTATGCGCTTTGAGTTAAGAGTAGCGCACAATAGTACTCATCTGACAGGACAAAGAATTTAGACTCTATTCTAGTAGTAGAAGCAACGAATCTATTTGAATTAAAGAAATGTAACTCAACAAAAACTTTTTTTTTCAAAACAGCTGCCACGTGACATGTTGAAATATCAAACAGGAAGTAGTGGGAGCTTTCTGCAGAAAATCACATTCCTTGGGCTAAATGCCAATAATGTTAGAAGCATTAACCACAGAGAAAAACAATTACCAACATACAATAGCATTAGCATAGCAGAATTATAAATCAAACGAGGCTTATTTATATAACATAACTACAGTAGTGTTCTTTTTTATGCAAAGATTTTGGATAATGAACTTCTTGAAATGAGCCAATAACACACTTCAGTACAGAAGACAACCATATAATCCAAAGAAAGATGCCAAATCCATTTCATAAATGTAATACAGATGGTTCTACCAACCACTATAATTCATTTTTTATTACTTTTCCCGTTTCAATTGAGCACCACCGCAAGAGGTACACAGTTAGGAACAGATATAGAAAAAAATACAGTTGGATTCAGGTTTGGAACGACTGTTAACAGCGAAGGAACGAAGGATAGATGAAATGGGAACAGAAGAGCTTAACAACTAGCTCGCAGCTTGCAAATTAGTTCTCAATTTGAACAGAGAAACAAAAATTCCACAATCGTAAATTGTTACATGCCAAAGTACCTAAACAATAATTATCTTAAACAGCGGGCTGCTCTGCATCCATGGGAAGCTTTTGCGAAGTAAAAGGAGTACCGTGAAAGGCGCTCTTTCAGATCTTCATGCCTTCTGAGGATGTTTGACACTGCAAAACAAAATGATAGAAAAATGAGTTAAGACAACAACTTTTACATGATTTATGGCATTCCTCACAACACAAAATAATGTTAGTTGGGACAGGAAAAAAAAGGTTCTTACGCCTTGCACGTGTGGCCTCAAGTTTTGCATCGTCGTCCCTTGCATAAGTCTGCGGTAAATAGAAGGATAAGCAGAAAACCTCTTAAAATCTTACAGAACATATTGAAAGAGTACTACAAAGCAACAGACAGGTAAATGACAACATACAAATATCTCAGATTGCCAGCTACCGTCCAATCAATTGAGCTCTAACAGAGGAATGAAAAACAATAATATAATACTGATATACATTCATATCTGTGCATGAAGCACACATACATTTCTGTACTGGCTCTACAAGAACTAATAAAACCAATTTAGTTGCACTTCGAAGCACAAATTGATTTCCATAGCAATAGGTGTACCAGGAACTGCAGGCTGTTGCTGATATAGGCAAATCAGCAAAATTGAGTCCGGCACTGTAGCTCACAATAAGGGAAGACCGCACTATAGTCAGACTCATGGTTTTCTATAGTAATAAAAAGACATCCTAAAAGTCCAATATGAAATGTAAAACTAAAACACAACCATCGTATGGTTCAAAATGAAATGTAGGTGCAGACTGTTCTTGCTCAACTCACCACAGAAACTACAGTATCTATCTGACGAACTCACGGCCAAGACATTTCATTAAAAAAAAATCGGGCCGTTAAAATTTAAGGTGGTCGAACTCACCTCCGTGGGCGCCATGAATCTGACCGCCTGCTGAGCGACAATTCGCCCCTGCAGTTGCGGCCCCGAGACGGTACCTCCCTGCGGCAGCGGCTAGGAGGCAGCGTCTTCCGTTTGGCGACGGCGGCCCGGCGTCCACGGCCCCGGCGACCTGCGACGGATTGCAGCGAGTTCCGGTCGGGGAGGGGGGGGATGACTAGGCAGCTTTGATGCGATCCGATTCGCTGTTTCCGGTCCGGCAAGGTGGCTCCGGCGGCGTTCTCCTCCCTACTAGGGTTCGCAGGAACGAGAGCGTGCGGTGGAGGGGAGCCGGGCGCGACAGAGGCAGGACCGCAGGCGCAGGGTACCCTCACCAGTGGCATTTGCGTGTAATTTTCAACTGCGGGTGTGGGTAATTTTCACAGCCCCTCTACAGTAGAGGTGGGCTCTGCGCGGCGGGCCGTTTGCCGTTTTGAGTCCGCCCCCATCCTGAATCCTGACCCCCGCCGGCCCTCGCCTGACGAGTGACGACCGCCCAATGGACTCTCCCGGCCGGCCCCGCCGCTCTCCGCCCGCCGACCGTTTCCTCGGCCTCTTCTCCTCCCCGTCCCACTCCCTCGCCGCTTCCTCGCCCTCCGCCGGGGACGAGCTCCTCGAGGGCGACCTCCTCTTCCCCGCGCCGCCCTCCTCCACGGACCCGCCGCCCGACGCCTCCAAGAACCCCCACCTCGGCCTGCTCGCCGCGCTCCACGAAGGCGACAGGAAGGTACGTGGGCGCGGCGGAGCTGCTGCTGTGGCCGCGTCGACGGCCACGGCTGGAGCCTCCGGGACTCTGCTCCGCCGCAAAGCGACCATCGCCGCGGCCGCGGCCGCGGCGTCGGCTTCCTCCGTTACGCCTTCACTGTCCCCGACGTCCGCCTCGCGTGCCATACCGGTGGCACCGAGGCCAAGGGACCCTGAGCTGCCGCCCGCGGCGCCGTACCACCAGTCGGCTCCCGTCCTGGTTCCCGTCCCTCCGCCCTGGAGTCGCGGGCGCAAATGGGACAAACTCGCCGACGGGGACGACGACGATGAGGAGCTCTTTCATGGGGACGCCGCCATGCTACCCCCGCACGAGATGGTGGCGCGCGCGTCCGCGGGCGCCGGCTACGCTTCCCCAGGGAAACCGTCCTCGATGCTGGAGGGCGTCGGCCGCACGCTCAAGGGACGCGACCTCCGCCGCGTTCGCGACGCCGTGCTCCGGCAGACTGGCTTTCTTGACTGAATCCGGCAAAGGTGGTAATATGTTTTTTTCCCTGCATGATCTAGTAGGAAAGATGAAACAAGAAATTACGGTTAGCTTGTGGTCCAAACTACTTGCAGTTTTCGTGTTCTTGGAGATATGCGGTGCGAGATCATCACTTGCCGAAACTTAATAATAGATGAGTAGTGAGGATTAGTGTTTAGGGTCAGGGAGCTCTCTCTCTGCAGCTAAGGAGAGGGAGCAAAGCTTGAGAGGATGTTTGGTGATTTTTGTCAATCCAAATGTCCAAGCCAATGCATTGTCTGCTGCATCAGAATTTTGCTTTGTGAAATCTTGAGTTAAAATAAACTTGAGGATTTTGGTACTCTACTACTTTTTTTTTTTGTTCCTAGCAAGGTGCATGTGTTGTAATAGGCAAAAATTATGCTCTCCAGTTGGAAGAGATGAGTGGAAACTATACTATACCTATATTTTTTTGGTTTTACGGGTGGTAGTTTTTTCTCATTGGGGATTGAACTTGGGGATGCTGAAGATGCTCTAATTTCTTACTGCTCCTATTCATATATAAGCTCTGATGGTCGATAGTCATTGTCTTTTTTAAAAAATATAAATTAATTTCTTCAGCTATATGATACTTCCTCCATTCTAGAATATAAGCCATTTTAGTTCTCTTAAGTCAAACCCCTCTAGTTTGACCAAGTTACCAAGTTTATAGGTAAAAAAAAGAAAAAAAAATCTACTGACTCCCTCTGATTCCATAGGTTGTTCTGGATATATTGACATGGTCACCATGTGTTATAGATCTTCGTAATTTTTCATACATTGATAGGTCAAACTAAAAAAGTTTGACCTGATAGAATCCTAAAACAATCTACACTTGTAATTGGAGGGAGTACAATATGAAATAGTTGCAATACCAAGATATATTTGTTTTGTATTCATGAAACTAATTTTGTGTTGTAGATGTTAGTGTTTTTTTTTTCTATAAACTTAAGCTAGTGAAGTTTGACTTAGGACAACTAAAACAACCTACAGTTGTACTCCTACATTGACTTAGCCACTTAGGACAAGTAAAAACAACCTACAGTCCTACATTTTGGGACAGAGCGAGTAGAAGCCAATGATTATTGGATCTTTCATCAAAAACGAAAAAAGTATTGTAATATTTGACTGTTAGCACACTTCTGTCGTCTGAACTGCCCATAGTGATGTTCAAAAGATGGACAATAGCCAGATGGTTTCATATATTCTTGTCAAGTGATTTCAATTTTGAACTAGGAATGAGAATCACCTAAACAGGTGTTTCACAATGGTTCTAGTTCATTTCAAGGAGAATATGGACAACAGCCAAAAGGTTCCATAGATTCTTGTCAAGTGATTTCATTTCAGCAGAGAAACGTTTGTAGAGATAATATGGATCTGAAACGTTTTTAGGAGAATTTGGATCCTTACCAAATGCACCCATAAGTTGTCATACACATCTACACATGATCTCAGTTGAAACGAGAGCAGGTAACTAAAATGTTTGTGTACAAGGACAGGTGAAACAAGAAAACTGTGGTCATCTCTTGTCATAACTTGAATAAGCGATGAGTAATGAGGATTAGTGCTTGGGGTCAACGGCGGAGAGAGCAAAACTTCAAGAGGATGTTTGGTGTGCATTGTTTGCTCACATTTCCTGTACGGTTATACGTATCTCTGAAATTGGCACGATGCACAAAACGGCCAATACCTGCATCATTGGCCGGAGTTGATATACCCTGTTTGGTTGAGCTTATGCTGAATCTGTCGGTCATTAGCGTCATTAGCTCACAACAAATTAGTGAACAGTGCTTTCAACCAGAACAAAACACGAGAAGCAATAAGTACCGTGGCAACGCAGGAGGCAGATTTACGAGTGGCAATATTTATTTGGTTGAATGCCATTCCCCCCCCCCCCCCCTGTTTGGCTATTTTTTAGCTGTAGAGCATTCGCTTCTTTCCATTGCATTAGGGATATCCAAATCTCAAAGTGTCTGCACTTCTTATCGGTCAAGATTCAGATTTGGCACAACACGCTATAGACTGAAGGACCTTTGGAAGAACCGCGAACTCTACCTCCAACCAATTGAGCAAGCTGGATCCAAAAATAGACCAAAGGGGGGGCTAAATAACAGAGGGCAAAAAAATTTTTGCTCGCTGTAGTACATAGTAGTCTAATACATATAGCAAAGATTAATATTGATTTAAAGTGCTCAAAGATACATAGTACTATGATGAGGATAGAAAAGTACCAAATATAAAGAGTCTTCCACAATAAAAAAAAATCCATATCTGATATCTTGTGTCTTCATGAATTCACACCACTTCAACCACCACGCTCAATGCTACATAATTTTTAAAATGTCATACTTCTTCATGTATCAAGACAGCAGTATAAAATGAAAGGTACTAAAACAATAGCACCTTGGACCCTCGCGTGGCAAATTCATCTTGCGGTTTCTTATGCCTTGAAAGCGCTTTAAAATTTTTTCATCTTTAACGGATGCAAACAAATCCAGCTCAATACAACATATCATGCAGGAAATCTTCATGATTGTATGTATGCATTAGCCATGAGATGATCTTTAACTAACTAGTGCATCCACCAGACAAGATTCACTAGCAATAATTTTACAGCCTCTTTCTCCGTTTTCTGAAGGGGAATTGAATACAGCTAGTAGTAGTCGCTCAACTAGTAGTATACATATGTCCACTAGCTGTCGCGGAAGATGCTAGTAGCTACTAGCTAGTAAATATAGCTCTGTCCGGAATATGAATTAAGAAATAAGAATTATCAAATGAATCAGAGTTAGGGAATTGGGGATTTGGAGATCGTTGTTCTCACCTGCAGTTGTAGTCTGCAGAGACAGCCGGACGACCGGCAGGCGGCAGCCGGCTGTATAGCGGGTGGGGAGACGGGCGAAGATCGCGGCCGCGCGGAGGCTGGACTCAGAGAGATTGAGCAGGCGCCGTCGTGGCTCGTTGGCTCCTGATCGCGCTCGCAACTTCGCAAGATGGAAAGTCGAACAGCCAGGGAGGCGGAGAGGCGCGAGATCACGGAGACGGAGACGCACGCTGCGTGCAGAAGTAAACAGCCGAGCAGCAGTCAGTCATTCGGCCAGGGCACTAACTGGGCTGCTTCCCTATCAGGGGGGGCTACTGGGCTTGGAAGCCTTTTAACATGTTTTTTATGAAACAATATCCCACTGCTACTGGGCCTCGCCCCGGGCTGCAGCCCAGGTAGCACGGGCCGTGAATCCGCCCCTGTTTGTATAGCTCCAATCTCGAAGTTAGTGTGGTCATGGGGTCCATATCTCCATAGTCCATGCCTAACTTATCATATGCATAGGAGGCAAGAGTACATAACATGAACAACCCTTCTTCGCACTGCTCCCCCGAAGGTCGTCATATATAATCCAATCCATTTGCATGGTAGTGTTTAGAATGGTCAATCCAACTCCCTTCCTCACAAAATAAATCATTGTTGGCTATGTATCTAGACAAACATCAAAAGCTGATTAAATTTTAATAGAGGAAGTAATTCCTAAACCTAATATATTTGACAAGATGTAAATACTAAAATAGGTTCATGATTGTTTTTTAGACCAAAATAAATCATTGTTGGCTATGTACCTAGACAGGCATTAAAAGTTGATTAATTTTAGTAGGGAAAGTAATCCTAAACCCTAATTGTCAAATATGTAAATACTGAAATAGATTCATGATTGTTTTCTAGAACAACTTCAAGAGCCTCTTTATATTCTTTTTTATATAGGAATTGAGATTTGGCACAAAGCTCTCTCCAATAGCTTCTTTAATTAGATCTCCAAATATTGATATTTTGTTATGGATTTCTCGATCCCTATCCCATGCCTTCATCTTCCTCCACTTCAAATGCTATGACATCATCAATAGTGGTCAAAGCTAGTGCTCTAAGGTGAGAAGGTACGTGAACGATTGCTTTGCCATTATGTTTCTTCCTTGGTCTACAAGAATGAGGTGTGGATCTAATAGTATAGCATGTGACATCATGACACTAAATATTAGGTCTATCAGGACTTAGGCCTTGTTTAGTTACGAAAAGTGAAAAGTTTTCGGTACTGTAGCACTTTCGTTTGTTTGTGACAAATATTATCCAATCATAGACTAACTAGGATCAAAAGATTCATCTCGTGATTTACAGCTAAACTGTGTAATTAGTTTTTGTTTTCGTTTATATTTAATGTTTCATGCATGTGCTACAAGATTCGATGTGACGGGGAATCTTGAAAACTTTTTGATTTTCAGGGTGAACTAAACAAGGCCTTAAATGATACACTATGGCAAGTTCTATGACTTGAATAACACTAAGTTAATTAAGTTTGGATATTTTAAGAGTTATGATCTAAAATACATTTTAAGATTTTAGATTTTTTGACCCTCATTATGATTACTGTTGTATGGAGAAACCTTATTATCTTAATAGACATCCATATAAATAATTTGTTTTCGTTAATACCATTATATTGAGGGAACAAAACATCTTGTAGCGTGTTTTGTTAAACACGACTAACTCCATGAGCACATTCAATAACCAAATTTGATCACCCACCGTTGATAACCAAATTTGATCACTCTTTATAGTCTGAGCAAGATAGTATGCTTAGATAATTTATTTTGCTGAATTAATTCAATTTAAGTTTAATTGGTATTATCTCTATTTAGATATTTTTTTATTTTTATTTTTATCTCTAAGGTCTATTTGAAAAAAATCAGCTTCCTCCACTATTCAAAGTTCAGAAAAACAATGCATCCTTTCATATTAAAGCGTGATCTATCTCTAAGTACTTTCTAAAAACTCTTGCTCCGTATGCTCTTCTTGATTTGATAACTCTAGTGAACATTGTTGTTTGAACATGAAATTCATACCTTTGTCTATTAATTAAACTTAAATTTAATAAATCCGGTGAAAAAATTGTCTAAGCATACTATTAAACTCAGCAAACTATAAAAAGTGGTTAAATTTGATTATCAAAGGTGTTCACGTAGTTAGTCCTATGCACCGAACATCTGATAACGATGTTTTGTTCTCTCAATGCCATCAAAGGAAACAAATTATCCATAAAAATGATAATGAAAAGACACATAATTATAAATAAATGGCAATGAAGGAAGTTTATAATTTTAGATGGTAATTATAAGGGCTTTCCCAACGCTACGCTTTTTCTTATAGCCCCAAGTGCCATGGAGTATCGGATAAAAAATAGATGCTCAAAACTTGTCATATTAGCTTATAGAAACTACATATGCTTGGAGAGAGAAGGTGGCCCATGCTAAAAAAGAAGAGAAAATAAAGATGAGACATGATGAAAGATTTTTTTTTTGCAAATCACAGGTAGTGATAGATTGCATTGTGTGAATAGTAGTCTCGACATTTTCTAATCTATGTGGAACACTTTATTTGTACTAGAACCACTAAGGGCTTCCCCAATGCAGGCTAATAGGAACATATGCCTTAGAATAAATTATTAGATCTATGTAGGCTACAAGACTATAGGTTCCTAGGCTTAGACTACAAAATTATCACACATTCTTTCTCTGGCCTTGTTTAGTTCCCCAAAAATTTTGCAAAATTTTTCGGATTCTTCGTCACATTGAATCTTTAGACGTATGCATGGAGTATTAAATATAGATGAAAACTAAAACTAATTGCACAGTTTGGTCGGAATTGACGAGACGAATCTTTTGAGCCTAGTTAGTCCATAATTGGACAATATTTGTCAAATACAAACGAAAGTGTTACTATTCCTATTTTGCTGCTTTTAGACTGTCTCCAATAGGTACCTCAAAACACAAAATACATCACGAACAGTGTTTTGCGTCACCAAATTCATGTTCCAACAGACGACCCAAACAAACTACCCATTATGCGTAGGAGTTGAGGGGAAACACAAATATGTGTCTTCGGAAGAGGCGACGCAAACTCTGCACAAACGAGGACGACACAGGTGGTCATGCATGGTCGTGGCCGTCGCGGAGGTGCTGCTCGGTGGCGAGGACGAGGGTGGCTCGGTGCATCGACGAAGGAGCTCGGCATCGCGGACGTGGTCGCGACGCGGCCATGGTGAGGACGAAGGAGATGGTGGCGCTGCGTGCCGAGGGGCGCCCTCCCCTTCTTCCTCCTTGCAGGCTGGGCGCAAACGTGAAAGCCCAAGTTTGGTTTTGGTAATTAATGACACCAAGTTGCTAATGCTTTGTGTTCAAGTGATTTGAGTTAGGCATAGCAACACATTTGAAGAAGGAGCAACGTGACATGAGTGGTGGACACATGGTCATAAAGAGAGAAGGCATGAAGTAGAGATCATGGTGATGGACAAGGAGTAAAGTGATCAAGGCAAAGGTATAAATATAGGATTTTGCTTTTGCCGGTCTAAGATGAGTAGAGAAGTGATTGACCGGATTTAGAATAGATAGCCGTACTATAAAGAGAGGAAATCTTTAATTGCAAAGGTTATCTAGTGCCACTAAGTGTGAGTCTCATTTGCATATACCTAGCGCTTAGTGACGTGGTGAGTTGCATGAGAAAGCCTATAAAAATATTTGTGAAATGCTAACACACATGCACATGGTGGTGTACACTTGGTGGTGTTGGCACATTTGCAAAGGAGAATGTGTTGGAGTTGATTTTGATCAACTTGGAGAAGAGAGAGAGGCTTTTCGGTGTTCTCTAGACATTAGGATGGCTTTTAGGTTGAAATACTGCTTTGATCCATTATGACTTGGATTGAGTATTCATATGGATTGTATAGCCCTCTGAGTAAGCTTTCCAAAATGTCCAAGATCATCGAATTCGGAGTTCGGAGCTAAAAGTTAGCAACCTAACAAGGTTTGAGATGGTGCTGAGAATGCAGGACCGGAAGCTCCGGTGGAAGTTCCGGTGGTACTTCCGGTGCCTGACCGGAAGTTCTGGTCAGTCTGATAGGAAGTTCCGGTTGGGCTGTGAGAGATGCGCTCGCGTTTGAGAAAACACTTCCGGTGTTTGACTGGAAGTTCCGGTCACTGACTAGAAGTTCTGGTCCATAACCGGAAGTTCCGGTCCATGAATGGAAGTCCGCATAGGAGCCTTTGCGCATGGCCTCACGTGTCAGGATTCACTTCCGGTCTCTGACCGGAAGTTCCGGTGGGTCCGAGTCTCTCACAACGGTCAGATCTGGTTGGCCACAACGGTCAGATCTGCTTGGACCGAGGCTCCAACGGTCAGATCTGGTCGGACCGGAAGTTCCGGTCCCAGGCACCGGAACTTCCGGTGCCACACTATATATACTTGTTTCCCTTGTTTCTAACCGGGCACTTCGCATAGAACACATTTTCTGACTTTCGGTGGCTCTTCCAAAGAGTAGAGAAAGCTCTCCCCTCCTCCTCTCTCACTCCCTAAGCTTTGTGCTCCTTTCAAGTGAGAGATTGAGCTCTAGTGATAGATCTGAGAGCTTCAAGAGCATCTCTTCCCTCTCCTCTCCATCCCCATAGCTTGGTGCTCTTTGGTGAGAGGATTTGGGAAACCCTAGTGTTGTGCATTTGTGATTTTATTCTTGTGGCACTAGGTGGTGATTGCAAGTGTGGATTTCTTGTTACTCTTGGGTGTTTCCCGACGCCCTAGACGGCTTGGTGCAAGGGAGGTGTTGAGCTCGTGATTGGAGATTGTTTCGAGCCTCACCAAGTGATTTGTGAGGGGTTCTTGAGCCTTCCCCGTGGGAGATCGCAATTGGCTACTCTAGTGGATTGCTCGTGGCTTGGAGGATCCCCATCTTGTGAGTGGATGTGCGGCACCCGCTGAGGGTTTGGCTTTGGATTGCCAATTAGCTCGTGATCGATCAAGTGGGTGTATCGCCACAACGAGGACTAGCTTGCCGGGAAGCAAGTGAACCTCGGTAAAAAAATCTCTTGTAATTGTGATTGATTGATTGGCTATATTTCTACTCTACAACGTTGGTATAACAATCACTTCCCTCTCCTTTACTTATGTGCATAACTTGCTAGTTGTGTAGCTTGTTTAGCTTAGCTTTCTTGTTTAGGAGTGTAGCAAGCTTCTAGTTGTGCTTTCTTGTTGTAACTAGTGTTTAGCTTTCTTGCTAGACTTGTGTAGGTGGCTTGCATAGCTTAGTTGTGCTAGTGCTAGAATAGCTTCGCCTTTTGTTTTACTAATCAACTTGTCTAGTTGAAGTTTGTAGAAAATTTAAATAGGCTATTCACGCCCTCTAGCCATTTGGACCTTTCAAGTGGTATCGGAGCCGAGGCACCGTTTATTTGAGGCTTAACAACCTACGGTGAAGAAATGGCTCTTGGTTTGCATATCAACAACACTAAGAAGGCACCTTACTTTGATGACACAAATTATGCGTATTGGAAGGTCAAGATGACCGCCCATCTCAAGTCAATCAATAGAGAAGTTTGGAAGGTGACCGAAACCAAATTTGAGGTGGCAAATGACAATGCTCCAACACCGGTTGAAGAAAAGAAGCTTCAATGCAATGATATTGCAATAAGTGATCTTCATGAAGCTCTTGATGACAAGACCTTTGAGCAAATCAAGAACATTGAGATTGCTCATGATGCTTGGGCAAAATTGGAAGAAACCTTCGAGGGCACCAAAGGTACCAAGACCACCAAAGCTTATATTCTCCAAGAGAAGTTCTCTAGTTTCAAGATGTAAGAAGATGAAAGTGTGCCGGAGATGTTTCACCGGTTGCAAGTCATTGTGAATGAGCTCAAGGCACTTGGAAAAGAAGTGAAAGATAGTCAATTCTCTATGAAGTTCTTGAGAAGCTTGCCTAAGAGATTTGACACATTGATCACCGTGCTAGTCAAGACAACTCTTAGTGAATCAACTCCCCCAACAAGTCTTTCAAGAAGTGATGACCGATGATGCTTATCGAGAAGATGATGAGAAGGAGGAGTTGGTCAAGAAAAAGAAGAAGGATGGTGAGAAGAAAGACGATGAAAAGAAGAAAAGTGTGGCATTCAAGGCCTCTACATCCAAGGGCAAAGCCAAGATAGAATCATCAAGTGAAGGAGAAGCAAGCTCTTGTGATAGTGATGAAGATGAGGAGATGGCTCTTCTTGTCAAGAGATTTGGCAAGTTTATGAAGAAGAAGGGCTATCGGGCAAGAAGGAAGAAGAACTCCTCCAAGAAGAATGACCATTCCATGAGGTGTTTTAGATGCCATAGCAAGGATCATCTCATCGCCAAGTGTCCCTATGATAGTGACGATGAGGATGCTATCAAGAAGGAAAGAAAGAAGCAAAAGAAGAAGGGTGATGCCCATGTTGCAACTTGAGATAGTGATGACTCCTCAAGTGATGATGAGAGCACTAAGAAGAAGGCGCATGCTAGCATTGCAATTCAAGGAAAAAGCTCCATCTTCGACACTCCATCATGCTTCATGGCTAAGGCTACTAAGGTATCATCCGATGATGAGAGTGACCATGCTAGTGATTGTGATATTGATAGTGATGATGATGAACCAACAAAGATGAACTAATCACTATGCTAGAAGATTGCACTCATCACTATAAAGAAACTAGAAAGGAGTGCAAGGCCTTGCTTAAGGATAAGAAAACCCTTGAGCAAGAACTTGATGAGTTTAGAGCATCTTATGAGAGTCTAAAGGAAGACCATAAGAAGCTTCAAAAGGCCCACACTAAGCTTGAAGAAGCTCATTCCTCTCTAGTTAACAAATGTGAAAATGAGCCAACTAAAATTGAAAAAGCTCAAACTTGCAACATAGGCATAACATGTGATATCTTGAGTAAGCCTATTGTTATTTCTTCTACTAACCCTTCATGTAGCACATCTACATCATCCTCATCTAGTAGCAATGGTTTCACTTGTGACACCACACTAAAAGTTGAGAATGAAACTCTCAAGAAGGAGGTGAAAGAGCTCAATCACACCTTAGACAAGGCTTATGGTGGTGAGGACCGCTTGCTTATGTGCTTGGGTAGCCAAAGAGCCTCTCTCTACAAGGAGGGATTGGGCTATAACCCCAAGAAAGGCAAGGCCGCTTTTGCTCCTCACAAGACATGTTTTGTGAGGAACAATGGCCGGTATTGCAAAGCTTGCAAGCAAGTTGGTCACTTAGAGCAACAATGCATGAACAAGAAATCCAAAGCTAATGTATCCTCAATTAAGCTTAATTCTTTCTACATGCTTACCAAGGATACAAAAGGTGTTCATGCTAAGTTCATTGGTGCACCATGGATGGGCTCAAAGAAGAAAGCCATTTGGGTACCAAAGAGCTTAGTTGCTAACCTTGGAGGACCCAATCAAGTTTGGGTACCTAAAAAGAATTGATCTTGTCTTGTAGGTCAATTACAAAGCCGGAGGAAGGCATTGAGTGCTTGATAGTGGGTGCACTCAACATATGACCGGGGAGTCTTGTATGTTCAAATCAATTGATACAAATCAAAATGATGGCTTTGATTCAATCACCTTTGGTAACAACAAGAAAGGCAAGGTCAAGGGGCTTGGTAAAATTGCTATCTCAAATGACATGAGCATATCAAATTTGTTGCTAGTTGAGAGCCAAGATTTCAACCTCTTGTCAATCGCACAACTTTGTGACCTTGGTTTCAAGTGCATCTTTGGAAGTGATGATGTTGAGGTTGTTAGTGTTGATGGATCAAACTTGATATTCAAAGGATTTAGGCATGGTAGCTTATACTTGGTTGATTTCAATGATAGTGACACTCAATTGACATCGTGCCTAATTAGCAAATCAAGTTTGGGTTGGTTGTGGCATAGAAGGCTTGGTCATGTTGGAATGAAACAATTGAACAAACTATTGAGGCATGACTTAGTTAGAGGCTTGAAGGATGTCACCTTTGAGAAAGATAAACCATGTAGTGCTTGTCAAGCCGGAAAGTAAGTTGGAAATGCACATCCTAAGAAAAGTAAAATGAGCACATCAAAGGCATTTGAGCTATTGCACATGGATTTATTTGGGCCAACAACATACACTAGCATTGGTGGCAACAAGTATGGTTTTGTGATAGTTGATGACTACACTAGATACACTTGGGTGTTCTTTCTCTATGACAAGAGTGATGTTTGTGATCTATTAAAGTCTTTTGTCAAGAGGGTGCAAAATGAGTTTGAAACCACTATCAAGAAGATTAGAAGTGACAATGGTAGTGAATTCTAGAACACAAGAATTGAGGAATTGTGTGATGATCTTGGCATTGGACATCAATTTTCTCCAACATACACTCCTCAATCTAATGGTGTAGTTGAAAGAAAGAATAGAACCTTGATTGACATGGCTAGATCAATGCTTAGTGAATACAATGTTAGTCATTCATTTTGGAGTGAAGCTATCAACACGGCTTGCTATTGTAGCAAACGTCTCTATTGCCATGGGAAGCTTGGGAAGACAACATATGAGCTATTGAATGGAAGAAAGCCCAACATTGCATACTTTAGAGTGTTTGGTTGCAAATGCTACATTCTCAAGAAAGGACTAGATTGAGCAAGTTTGATAAGAAATGTGATGAAGGGTTCTTACTTGGTTATTCCACCACAAGCAAGGCATATAGAGTCTGGAACTTGGCAAGTGGCACATTGGAAGAAGTCCATGATGTTGAGTTTGATGAAACCGAGGGATCTCAAAGTGAAGCTCAAAATCTTGATGATGTGAGAGGAGATCAATTGGCTAATGCAATGAAGAACATGGATGTTGGTGACATAAGGCGGATGCAAATTGATGATGATAATGACATTCACATGATCAATCAAGAAGTGCAAATTGATACAAATCAAGCAAGTACTAATGGTTCTCATGATGATGATCAAAATCAAAATCAAGCAAGTGGAAGCAATCAACTTCCAATACTCCAACCTACTAGCATAGCAAGAGATCATCCATTAGATCAAGTCATTGGTGGTATTCAAAGTGGTGTACAAACAAGATCAAGGCTAGCATCCTTTTGTGAACACTACTCATTTGTCTCATTTGAGGAACCAAAGAAAATAGAAGATGCATTGAAGGATTCCGATTGGGTAAATGCCATGCATGAGGCATTGAACAACTTCACAAGAAATCAAGTGTGGGAGCTTGTTGAGAGACCAAAGAACTATAATGTGATTGGTACCAAGTGGGTCTTTAGAAACAAGCAAGATCAAGATGGTGTAGTTGTAAGAAATAAAGCAAGATTAGTAGCACAAGGTTACACTCAAGTTGAAGGTCTTGACTTTGGAGAAACTTATGCTCCGGTTGCAAGATTGGAGGCAATTAGAATATTATTAGCCTATGCTTGTGCCCACAACATCAAGCTCTATCAAATGGATGTGAAGAGTGCATTTCTCAATGGATACATAAATGAGTTGGTTTATGTTGAACAACCTCTCAGTTTTGAAGATGACAAGAAACCCAACCATGTTTACAAGCTCAAGAAGGCATTGTATGGTTTGAAGCAAGCACCTAGAGCATGGTATGAGAGGTTGAGAGATTTTCTTCTCTCTAAAGGGTTCAAGATGGGAAAGGTTGACACTACCCTCTTCACCAAGAAGCTAGGCAATGACTGTTTGTATTGCAAATCTATGTTGATGATATTATCTTTGGATCAACCAATCAATACTTTTGTGAAGAATTTGAAAAAATGATGGCAAATGAGTTTGAGATGTCCATGATAGGAGAACTTAGTTACTTCCTTGGACTACAAATCAAGCAAATAAAGAATGACACTTTTGTAAGTCAAGGAAAGTACATCAAGGACATGATCAAGAAGTTTGGGTTGCAAGAAGCCAAGCCAATGAGCACACCTATGGGTACAAATGATCAATTAGGTAGTGATGCAAGCGGCAACATGGTAGATCAAAAGCTATATCGGTCTATGATTGGAAGTTTGCTCTATGTCACTGCATCTAGGCCGGATGTAATGTTTAGTGTGTGTAAATGTGCAAGATACCAAGCTTCACCTAGGGAAAGTCACTTGAAAGCAACCAAAAGAATATTGACGTATCTCAAGGGCACTCATGATGTTGGATTATGGTATCCCAAGTGTTGGTGCAAAACTGATCTGCAAACACAAAGGGCTAATACCCAATTCAAACGTTAAGGCGTTCCAGCCGATTTGACCTTACAATCGACAAAGGTGGTAACTCGACCACTTTGGTCCCGACAACAGCGATGCGCCCGGATGTCACGGCCAAGAGGTGATCACGCGGAACTTGAGAACACGCCGAGCTTAAGTCGACGAATCCCTAAGAACTCGTAATAAAAAAGGAAAATATGATGAAGTCATCAAAAAAGTAGATGCTGGAATATGAGTAAAAACTTGTATTTGATTGATTGATAGATGTCTATTACAAGGCCCTAGGGTCTACATTTATACCCTGCTCAAAGAGCTACAATCAGACACGACTAGGACTCAAATTCCAAATTAAACAGAATCCATATACAAAACGAATTGAAATAACTAAGGAAAACATAAAACTATCCCAACTAAGGAAAACATAAAACTATCCCCTTGTAACCGACCGGGACACCGCCGCAGATCAATCGGCAATCTCCACGCTTTCCTTCAGAGTCATCGGCAGACCTCCTGTTATGGCCATCGGCAAACACCAAAACTGATCATCGGCACGAACACGTCACCACCTCTGGACTTAGTCACATTCAATCGTCTCTTCATCGGCAACCACCCTCATCGGCAACTTCCCTGCAGACTAGTTACCGTTGCTCCATCTGCCGATCTATACTTCACTGATCCCCGGGTACGCATCCAAAAACGGTGTCAACACATGCCCCCCAATTTCGAAGTATAAAATCATTAATGCTCCGAAATTATTTGTAGCAATGATGCCTTTCCACAATTAATTCTCCCAACGGCCGTTAAATCCGAACAACCTTGGCCCGATTCTCCTGCAGATTTTCTCGAATTCCCAACCTCCCGAACCGAATCTTTCCATTTTATGCGCTCATCGGCAATATTACCGTTAGAGGGGACTGCCGATGGACCGACTAGGAGATCTTGTATAGCGGAATATTATCAAAATCATGACCGCTCGCTGTCAAATCACCTGCACAATCCCTTGACTATCGTGCGAACAGTTACCATATCCACCTGAACACCCTCGGATTTCACGGATGCGGCAAAGAGATAAGTTAGGTTTGCCCTTGCCCGTTTTGTCCTATAAATACTTCCTTCTCCAGTACTCCTTCCCCATCTTGTCATTCCACAGCCAAAACCCCACTTTCACAGCGGCGGTACCACCCGAGGATTCCAAGGACTTCAACGAAGGCCTTCTTCACCAATCTCCCAAGTCTTCGATCCTCTTTCTTGCTAGAAAAATGGCCATCAACTTCGTTGTGCCTGAGGTGAGTTCACTACCCTTCTTTTCCGCACCTCTACTGTATTCCTGTTCATCCGCAATCCCTTTTATTGAATACTCTTTTTTTTCTCTTTCTGTTCTTCCCTTTATCCTCAAAAATTTCTAGGATTTGGCCGATAAGATTGTAATTCCTACCGATCAACCCCACCTCCAATGTCCTGGCCCGCTAGGAAACCCAGATCCCACCGATCTGATAAACGCAGAGACAAATAGAGTTCCTTTTAGAGCCGAAAACTTCTCCCTAGATCTATGGAAAGATGCCTTTCGTTCCTGGCCCAGTCCTACCAAGGGATGGAAGGATTGGTTCTTGAGAGTCAGCCACTCAAATGAGGTTCAATGGGGCGAGCGAAAATTGGACCAGTGCATTAGGTTGTCCCTTGCCGATATGGAGAGGAATGAGTCACTGTTAATCGCTGCCTCATACTTTTGGTTAGACACGCTCAACGCTTTTGTGTTTGGCCATGGCCCTGCTTCTCCTACACTTGCCGATGTACTCATGCTCACCGACTTAGATATATCCACTGCCGATAATAGTCATCTATTTGACACCAGACCTAGCGCTAAGGTGGAAACTCGCGCTATCGGCGGTTGGTCTGGGTATATTCAGAAGTACCATAGAACAGGACCTGTTAATGCAAAGGAACAGACTACTTTCCTGAATATGTGGCTGGATAAGTTTGTATTCTGTGGCCGATCGGTAGGACCAACTTCTGTTTACTTATCGGTAGCTGAAAGATTAGCCGATGGTGGCCGATTCCCTCTTGGCCGATACCTGCTCGGCTCTGTTTATCACCTCCTCCACCAGGTAGCCAGGAAACTTCTGCTCGGCCAACCCATCGGCAATATAGGGGGTCCTTGGTGGTTCATCAACATGCGGCTCAGTCTCTACATGCACAAGCGCCTTGAATTCGACCTCTTTGCACAGCGCTTCCCCAGGGACATAGCCGAGGATTATGAACTGGACGAAGAAGAATCGGCAACTCGCTCCCCTCTGAACTTTGGCGAAGCTGCCATAGTCTTACCTGGCACTGGTGGCTATGTTACACGGATACTCCAAGGGGGGTGACGTATCCGTATCCGATACTCGTCGGATACGTGGATATGGATACTCGGATACACCATTTTAGTGGGTTTTGTTTTTAGAAAGTGTGTATCCACGTATCCGGTACGTATTGTATCCGATACTCGTACCCGTACTCGTGTAACGTAGACTGGTGGTAATGAAGACCAGGTTAGCCGATTCTTTCAGACTCTCTATGAAGGTCTGACTAGGGAACAGAGGACATGGATGCCTTATGAAGATCCAGACACCAGATTTCCCCTAACCTTCCACCCCTTCAACGATGCTCTCAACAATGACCGTGATGTAATGATGGCAATTATCACCTTAAGAGCCATACCAGTGAATTTCTTTGGTAGTGGGAAGGCTTCCAACATGACCTATGAGTTTTATAACCCATCGGCACTAGCTCGCCAACTGGCTTTTGGCCAACTGCCGATTGCACTTTGCTACGCCGATGTGGTAAAGCTGAGGGAGACCATCACCAACAACCTTGAATGGATCAGAATAGCTCAACTCTCGCCAAACGCCGATACAGATGTTGACTTATCAGCTTGGATCCTAGCTCTCTTCATCACCCAGGCATACAAACAGTGGTGGGAAGAGTGGAAAGAGCATTTGTTCTGCAGATCGGCTCTCACATATCGTGGTATGATCGACCCCAAATACAAGGTCCCTGATAATACTGTAAGTACTTTAACCGATGTTTCAATCCTTTCACTTTCACTTTCTATCGGCAACTCATTTTCTTTGTTTCATTCAGGTCGATGATACGCCACCATCAGTTAGCAGGAGTGGCAAGCCGATCGAACTCCTTCCATCGGGCCCGATCTCTTTGATCGGCAACAACGCTCTAACCTTGGCTGCTTTAATGCACCGGGGTGTGCGTCTCAAAAAGGTCACCACCAAGCGAACGAAAACATCCCCGTCGGTAGCTACCACTGCTTTGGCACAAGCCTTCAAGGTAAACTCTCGAATTCTTTAACTCATACCGATTCCATTCTTATACTTACACAATTTTCAGGACACATCAACTAGTATGGGAGTTTCATCGGTAACTTTTATTATTTTAATCAGAACTCCATCGATACCTATTACACTTGTACTCATAAACTTTTCATTGTTGTATCAGTATACCGGCACATCGGCAAAGACCAGGAGTACGACTGCCGATGCCCCCCTGTGGCAGAACCTCCTGAATTAAGTGGCCCTCATACACGCCGATCGGAAGTCTTTGAGACAACGATGGGTGTATGTGGGCCACTTAATTCAGGAGGTGATAGGGACAGCAACAGTACCCGATATGCATCTCGACGCTCTGTCCAAGCGCGGCCACCGCCCGCGCAGCGCCGCCTGCGTGCGGGTGGGCACGCAGCTGCTTGGCTGCCAGAGTCGCCAGGCGACGTGGGCGCCCTGGGCTCGCTCCCTTCTCCTTTTTCGTACCGACGTGGACGACGCCGTTCGTTTTGCTGTCCACGGCCGAAGGAAACCCGACGAGCTTATCCTTGAAATTCATCGTGCTCGTTGTCTTTCCAACCAAATTGAGCTGTCCTCTGTGTTCGCCACCTCTTTGCGAACCCAGCGCATTCCCGAGCTCTCTCTCTAACCCTCTCAATCGCCGGGACATCTCCATCTCCTTCAACTCCGGCCAGAACTGCCGCCGTGGAGCTTTTCTCGTGGCCACGGTGTTCTAGTCGGTATCATGCTTCCCTGGCAGTTGTTTTAAGTTCTATTCGTGTTCTAGTAGCTCATGCGCTCGCTCTTTCGCTTTGGACGCGAACAGGATCGCCGGAACGAGCTCGCCGGAGCCGGAGCTCCCGCCCGACGACACTGTTTCCGTCGCCAGCGACTTCAGCTGCTTCCCCGAGCCTTGCAGCGTGAGCACCACCCTCCCCAACCCCTGTGGAAGCTCGCTAGGCCGTCGGCTTACGCTCTATCGGGTCCTGGTGGCCGGCCGATAGTCGGCCATGGCGGCCGTCCGCCGGTGACGCGGTGGCGATAGAAAGAAGGCGGTAGAGCGCGAGTGAGTGGTAGAGATCGGTCCGCGGAAGTGAGGCGGAGCGGATGCGCGCGCGCGCGGGGGCCGAGAACCTCGCTATCGGCCGCCGGAGCTGCGGCAGTGCCGTCGCGCGTGTAGGGGACGGAGCTGACAGGTGGGGTCTGCCTGTTAGTGTCCCGCAGAGAGAAGGGAAGGCAGCGCCTGACGAGCGGGACCCGTTCGTCAGCGACCGCGTGGGGAGAGAGGGCACGCGCGCAGCGTCCGCGCGGGCCGAGTGGAGTGGGCCGGCCTGCGGGCCGATTTCCGTCCACTGTGCAATAGCTTTTTCTTTTTCTTTTTGTGCAGTTTTTGATATATGTTTGAATTTGTATAATAAATTATATGCTAATTCAAAAATGATGAAAATTTTTGTGTAAGTTACATAAATTTGTTAGAACACAGGATAAATGTTAGACTTTATTTTATGGGAGTTTGCATGTATATTTAAATTGTCTCTATTTAATAATAAATAAACATTCCATGATTTTTAACAATTTATAGATATATCCAAAAATCATGAAATTTAATATGTGAACTTGTGTTACTGTTATCTAGCTTCAGGATTAATTTCAGTTCTGTTTGATTAAATATGCTCTGTTTCTTAATAAAGCTATTTAAAATAATTATAAAAGAAATAGAAATAATTAATTCCTTTAGGCTTTGTGTTATATTTTGGACTGATTGACAACCAGTGGTCACTTAGCATGATATGCTCCCTGGTTATGGTTTATTTCATATAAATGATCTTTGTGGTATGTGTTGACACTAGCTAACACCACTTAGATACTAGGTTGTCATCCCTAGCATGGCGCCAGAGTGTACAAAGGTATTTATAAATGTAAAGGCTCTCTAGAAAATAATCTATTCTATCCGCAAGCGCATAGATAAAACACCTCATTGTAGCATTTCACCAGGATAAGTATTCTAGGTATCGTTATTTATAATTTTGCTTAGGGGATCTTAAGAAGATGGAATTAAATCAAAGGGGCAAAATCTATCAAGGCATAGACTAAAGATAAACTTGCAAGAACATGATTACTAATGAGAAACTCGTCACACAGTCACTTACTCTAGCAGGGGGTAAACCATAAAGATAATTGATAATAAAGTATAAGTTCATGGGATAAAGAGCACAGCGATTAGAAAATAGACTACTCCTCATATATGTAGGTGATGTCGGATTAGCTAGAGAATGGATTCTAAGTCATCTACTAACTACTAAGTCATAATCTACTCTAGTTATCTACAAGATCATATATAGCATAAAAGACTCTTCATTCATGTATAAGGAACATTGATAAAGTAAATCAGAACATCGCATGACTTACTCCACAATACCGGTTCTGCCTGTCCTATCAACGGAGGGTGGACTATATAAGAATCAACGAAGCTGTCACTATCGCGAACTACCACACGACTCGGCCAATAGGATACATTTGCAGATAAATAACATCTAAGCACCACGCTCACATGTGATCTATCACCTAACTCCCTCGCGTCAAGAGCTAAGCGCTTTGCAAACTTATACATAAACTCATTATCAGTTAGAACTATATCAAATATAGAACTAGAGCAAACTAAGAACATAATAATTAGAGACATAATGCAATTAGAACAATAGAATTAGAGAAAGATATGAATAATACCAATCTTTATTACCGAAGATCCGAATCCAGAGCGTAGTGCTCTACTTCTCTAATTGCTATCTAATCAAACCTCTAAACTTGAAGGATTAGGGAGTAGCTAATTCTAATTCTCTGTGGGAGAGAAGCTCTAAACCCTAACTTTGATGGCTACCTCTGAATAATGATTTCTCCTCCTCTCCTCCAGGGGCCAGGGGGTCTGGTTTTATAGTCCCCTCAAGTGAACGTGAGCCATTGGATCAAACCGACATAGATTGTATGGTTTAGATTGATCCTTTAGGTCGGTGGAGCGTAGTCCCGAAGCAGAGTCCTGATTGGCTTCCTGGCCAGGGCGGGCGCCCAAGGGGGGTGGGCGGGCGCCCAGCCCCCGAGCCCGAATTGCTTCCCGTTCGTTCCCGTGGCTTCTGGACCCTTCTAGATCAAGAAAAATTGCGCGGCACGTAATTATCTCGTTGTAAACATGACATGTGGGCCTTCTCTCCCTATTTTCTGATAAACCCCTGCAGAAATAGATAAACACCAAAGCTCGTGGAATTCTGTCAGATAAAACCCTAATTCTAGATGTTTGTTTCATTTTTTGATCCTTTTTCATGTTTATTTGATTATTAATTTTAGTACTTAAGGACCGTCAACAAACTCCCCCAAGCTTACCCTTTGCTCGTCCCTGAGCAAATAGCTAAACTTAGACGGATCAGAAGTTGCTTCGATGTTTTCTTTCCTGACAGGCACACATGCTTCTACATAAAAATTCTTCCAGATTAAAGTGAAGTGTTATGAAGTTTAGTACCTGCACTTAAGTCTTAAGTAATCGAAAGACAAAATAGTTAAGTCAAGCACTATCCCTCCTGTCTATACTTCACCTTTGTTCTAGAGTTTTTCATAAGTTTTCAAAATAAAACTCAGAGTTCCTAGCAATGATTCTCTCAAGTCTCTCTATATGTGGTATTTGTGGATCCTTACCATAATGTCACTTACCTATAGCTAATGAAATATTTAAGTGGAGCTCATAGGAGTGAAAAACAGCTCATACATATGTTGTCTAATCGAGCCATGGATCCAAAGGAACTCAGCATATAATTAAATCAAGATGTGCATGTGTGATGGAGTAAATGATAGTGATGGTGAAAATGCATAAGTGATAATAAAACTTAGTTCTCATTGCTCCTCATATTGCTATCTCTCCTCCTCTTTGATCTTTGCTTTGGGAGAACATGGGCTATCTTTTTTTTTCTTTTTTTTTCAGGTGGGTAATAGATACCCCTAATTCTACTGTCGGACACTTGTCCATTTTTTCCGCTCAAGTGGGCATCTTTGTACCCCTAATTCTACTTCGGACACTTGTCCATTTTTACCTCTCGTCTCACTCTTTTTCTTTCTTTTTCGAGGTTCCCGGGCACTTGCCCCTTTTTATTTCCTCGTATATATTTTTGCATAACCCATGCCTCTTCTACATTGAATCTTTTTAGAGAGAGAGTATAACAATATTCGGGACAGTGAGTGATAATATTTTTAGCAATTTTAATGATTGATGATGAATGCTGTGGTAGATGCGTGCAAGTGAATATCTTAATTTAACCACATGAAAAGCTCCTAAGGGTCAACACAGCTCGATCAAACTCAATGTAAATATAGTAAAAGATGTTATAGCAAGTATGGCTGTGGTAGGTAGTTTGTTATGCTAGGAACTCATCATGTGCTTCGTAAGTTTTCAAAATAAATCTCCAGAACTTAGTGTAGTAGGAACAAGATAAACAGTAGCTCAACTTTATATCATGTCTTTCTCTTACCTAGACTTTAGTTTTATGCTTTCTAAAGATAGTAATTTTAGTTTTAGTAATTCCTGGAAGAATTCTAATATAAAAGCTAGGTACTTGTAAGTAAGCAAACAGAGCAACTGTTCATCATTTCCATCATGCATATTTTTGGTCTTTTTATTTTTTTAGAGATTAAACTTAGCAGAAAAATAAAGCACACTTATCTACACACTCTTTTTATTTTGTTTTCATGTTTATAGAATGCAGTAAATTAAGAAAATATTTATTTGGTTTTCTAAGTTTTTTTTTCTTTTAAGATAAATTAAATACTAAGACAGAATAGAATAAATAAGAACAGCAAATAAAAACTTACTTGATAAATTTGGGAGGAACTCCCCCAAGCTGGATGTTGACGTCGGTCTTACCCGATGTTCCAGAACCGCATCATGGTTGTGATGTTATCGTTCATTGTTGTTGTATCTTGTCTTAGCTCTTCTACGCAGCGGCATGGTCCTGGTTCCATTTTTGTTGCTCTTCCAGGAGTCTTCCATGTTCTGCTTGCGTATTCTGGATGTCGAGGAGGGTGTTGTCGGTACGAGTGAAGAAAGCACCGGCCTCTTGATAGTAGTCATTCGTGAAGGCGTAGGAGGCGTCGGAGTATCGTCCTGCATCAAATTGGGGTGGAGGTCTGGATCCTGAAGCTCCATATGGATCAGTGGAGTACCTGCCCGTATGAAAAGGCGGGTTTGTCCACTGGTGATCTTGGCTCTCCGGCCATGTCTCCTCTGTTGGCTCTTGTGGTTGCGCATGACGAGCCCATGGGTCTCGAAGGACTCGTGGATTATAATCGCAATAATGCAGGTGCGCTGCTTCTTCTGGTCCAGGGTCAGCTCCATACCAAGTGCGTTCTCTGTGAGTGGTTATCCTTTCAGATGCCACTCGCTGTGGAGTTCTCTGGTTCACTGGTGTTGCTGCAATCTCAATCAAAAAGTTTTGCACAGTGTAGAGGCCAAGGTTCGGGTTAGGTAACCGAATCTTGCCTTTATCATCATACAGCATATACATTATATTCCCCTCTTTCTTTAACATCCGAGCTTGTCTAAATGTGTCATAGCCATGATAAATTCTTAATTCTTCTATGAAGTCCAACGATGAGTTTTCTAGTAAGTGAAGATTAGTGGCTAGACGAGTGATAAGTGAAGTACATCCTACTGGTCCCTGAAGACTAGGTATACTAAGCCAATGTGAAACTAATAATGTAACAGGTGAAGTAGGTACTTTACTAATAGCAGCATATAAAAGTTGTAAATCTCCTACTCTTACTTTCCTAATATCGTCACGATAGAAAAGATTGTACCCAAGCCATTTGTGAAACATCCTAAGAGTGGGGTGTTCCATGTCACTGGTTCGGGCTTGACTATACAAATTATCTCTAGATATTTCTCTCCAAAACTGGTGTCTCTCAAAATTGGGTAAATCGGAGTCAATGTTTAGGATGCATCTTGAAGAGAAACCAAGATGGTCGCTTAGCTCTCTCCAAGACAACATAATTTCTTGTTTGAACATCCGAAAAACAATTCCCCCCTCATAGTATTGTAAAGTGCAAAGAAATTCGAGGGTGAGAAGACGAGAACCCAGCTCAGTTATATTCCAAAAATTTGTCCAACCCATCATTTGAAAAATTAAGTCAAATTCAGTGTCCATACCTGTTTCTCGTAGTAGGATTGGATCGATAGTAGGGGTGTGAATGAAATCCTTGTTCTTCAATTGCTGATAAACTTCCTTCTCTCTTCGGGTCTTCAGTCCAAGATCTCCTATCTTGAGAAGGATCTTAACTTGCTGACCTGATGAAGATGACGGAGCTTGTGTAGGTGTCGGGTCGACGCTCATCTCTGATGGTTGTGAGGAGTGTCGGGATGAACTCCTTGTACCAATGTTCTTGATAGCCTTCCCTGCATTCTTTACCTTCTTAAACATCCTGCAAACAAAAGTTGGCAAAAACACAACTGGTGGAAAATGTGAGATAAAATGTTAGTGGTCAGCTGTCCGGAGTGTTAGTAGTCCAGGGGTTAATCGTTCAAGACAAGTTTCTATTTTGGTAGAGCCTCCCTCTAAACAACTTTTACTTCCGCTTGGACAGCGGGATCACTATTTGCTAGGTGACAATCACTTTCTCAAAAGAACTCCAACCTTCCCTTTCACTCTCCTCTTTCTCTCTACTCTCTTCTCTTCACTACAAAAGCTCCTTCTCGGGAAACTGAGATTTGTGTGGTTTTTTTGAAGTGTTTGTGTGAAGAGAAGGGGAGCTGGAGGTGGCCTTTTATAGGCTGAGCAGGGGACAGGGCGGGCGCCCAAGGTTGGTGGGCGGGCGCCCACCCCTGGTGTCCATCCTGGGTGTGCTTCCTCCACTTGCTTCCTTGCTTTGATCTCACGCAGAATAATATTGTGTTGGTAGTGGTTGGACGGTGAAAAGATGTCAGGTGAGTGGAAATATATTGGTGGATGAAATTATGTGATGGGATGTATGTGAGGTGAAGTGTATGACATGTGGGACCCAAAGAGTGTGGGTCATGCTTCTAGAAGATTAATATGATTAAATATAATGCAGGAAAAATCTATGAAAATTTTAATTAAAAATGATAATGGGAAATATTTTTGTGCCTCCACAATAATTAATAAATATGGGTTGTTACACACCACGAATATTATTTATATGGGGCTTTTTGATTATTATAATTATGCTATGAATGTATATGACTAATGCAAGAATTAATTATGCAAGAATTTAAATATGAGAAAATTAATAATGCGGGTAAATACCGATTTACCTCCCGGTGAGGGTTTGGGATTTTTAGGTCCCCCAAGCTGGACCTCCAAATCTTTTAATCTTCTGAGTTACCTTCCTCCGGAGATGGTGTCTCCAGTGGTTCTTCATGAACTTCCTTCACTGTAGAGTCTCTCTCTGGTCTGGGTTTGAATGTGAAGTGTTCTTCTTGACCGTTTATGTTGAACTTGATTTCTCCCTTCCTGACATCAATGTGGGCATTGGCAGTGCTCACAAATGGTCTTCCAAGGATGATGGACACTTTTGAGTCAGGACTCATGTCCAGTACTACGAAGTCTACTGGTACCAGGAAATCTCTGATCTTGACTGCAATGTTCTCGGCGATGCCCAACGGGTGTCGAACCGATTGATCCGCTAGTTGTAGACACATTGATGTTGGTTCTAAAGTTGCATGCTCAAGCTTTTTGTAGACTGATGCTGACATCACACTGACACTTGCTCCGAGATCACAAAGTGCATTATTGAAGTGTTGGTTTCCGATCGAGCAATCAAT
Organism: Sorghum bicolor; assembly: GCF_000003195.3. Classification (NCBI taxonomy): domain Eukaryota; kingdom Viridiplantae; phylum Streptophyta; class Magnoliopsida; order Poales; family Poaceae; genus Sorghum; species Sorghum bicolor. The sequence continues at coordinate 27,056,539 of NC_012870.2, read as the reverse complement.
AGTGGGGCATCCTGGATCTTCCTTCTTCTTTGGTGGTTTGTTGAGGATGGCCGCACTACATTCTTCTGTCAGCTTGATAACCTCAGTGGTGGGCAGTGGTCTCTTCTTGTTAAGAATATCTCTGATGTACTTTGCGTATGTAGGTACCTGTATGGCATCGAGCAGAGGTATGTTGACATATAATTTCTGAATGACCTCTACAAACTTACCAAACTGCTCATCCGACTGCAGTCCTCTGTTTCTTCTGGGAAATGGCAAATAGTTGGTGTCGTAAAAATCTTTCCTCATTTCTCTAGTTCTTGATGGTTGTAGCAGATCTTCTGCTTCAACTGGGCTTTCTTCTTCTATCACTGCTGGTTGCACTGGTGCTGATGATCTTTGTTTCTCTTTTGGGTATGGTAGATCTCTGGTAGCTTTACCTCCTCTAGTAGTTATATTCTTTACCTGCTCAAGGTTAGTAGCAACAGGCAGTGCAGCAGCTATCTTTATTAATTTAAGCTCTACCCTTTTATTAAGAGTGTTTTGCTCATCAAAGGCAGTTAGTAGAAAATCCATTTTATTGTGTATATCTTTTAGAGATGATTCATTTGTATCTAGTCTTTGTTTAACTTCATCATTAATTTTGGTTTGTTGAGCAATTATCTCTTTTAATGAAAGTTGCTTGATAGTATTACCTGAATTCATACCTTTGCTATTGGGTTGACTCGAAGTTGGTTGATATTTGTATGCTGTCTCAATGGCCCTTTGATCTTCTTTGAACTTGGCCCTCTGGTCAATCCAATGGAGCAAATTTTCCATCTTAGTTGATAATGCTTTTACTTCTTCTGGTATTTCTTCAGTTTGATGACAATGTTGAGCTTTATCTTGGAACCAGCTTTGGTTTTCTGCTATCTTATCCAAAAGTATCTCTGCTTTTCCAGTTGTAAGCTCCAAGAATGATCCTTTAGCAGATGCATCTATGCACTCACGAGCCTTCTGGGTTAATCCATGGTAGAAGGTCTGCATAAGTAACCATGTGGCCATTCCATGGTGAGGACAATCTGATATGTATCCTTGAAAACGCTCCCATGCTTCTAAAATGGCTTCTGTCTTCTGCTGTTGGAAACTGACAATATTTCCTCTTAAGGCAGTTGTTTTGCCTATAGGGAAAAACTTTGATAGAAAGGCATCTGACAAGTTCGTCCAGTTGTTGATGTTATCTTGATGAGTGTAGAACCACTTCCTCGCTTTTCCTTCTAGTGAGAATGGAAAAAGGCGAAGCAGTATGACGTCTTTGTCAACTCCGTTGATGTGGATTGTGCTTCCAATCTCTAGGAAATTCTGCAAGTGTGCACTGGCATCTTCATGTGCCTTTCCACTGAATTGTGTAGCTTGTACCAAATTGATGAGGCTTGACTTGAGCTCAGACTCGGGTATTCCTTCTTCTACTGCAAATCTTGGACCGGTTGGAATGTTGTCAAGACTTGGAGCAGAGAATTCTTGCAAGGTCTTGTGTGCCATAGCTTCAGCAATTGGTAGCTAGCTTCTTCTTCTCTTGATTGCTTTGGTTCTGATGATGTAGAGTTGAATGTACCCAAAGTCAATCCTGTTATACCCTGTATAAAAATATAAACATAGAAAAACAACAGGGTGAACCTGCCAAAGCAGCGGTGCCTTGTTATGATTTCTCACTTAGTAGCTGTTTTATGCAATTATTTCTTTATAGTCTAGTCTAATATTTTATATGAATAATCCTTGATTGATTTTCTGGCTTTCCTAAATATTATCCTATAATTCCTAACATGTCCTATAGATCCTATAAGTCCCCGGCAACGGCGCCAGAAATGCTTGTTGACACTAGCTAACACCACTTAGATACTAGGTTGTCATCCCTAGCATGGCGCCAGAGTGTACAAAGGTATTTATAAATGTAAAGGCTCTCTAGAAAATAATCTATTCTATCCGCAAGCGCACAGATAAAACACCTCATTGTAGCATTTCACCAGGATAAGTATTCCAGGTATCGTTATTTATAATTTTGCTTAGGGGATCTTAAGAAGATGGAATTAAATCAAAGGGGCAAAATCTATCAAGGCATAGACTAAAGATAAACTTGCAAGAACATGATTACTAATGAGAAACTCGTCACACAGTCACTTACTCTAGCAGGGGGTAAACCATAAAGATAATTGATAATAAAGTATAAGTTCATGGGATAAAGAGCACAACGATTAGAAAATAGACTACTCCTCATATATGTAGGTGATGTCGGATTAGCTAGAGAATGGATTCTAAGTCATCTACTAACTACTAAGTCATAATCTACTCTAGTTATCTACAAGATCATATATAGCATAAAAGACTCTTCATTCATGTATAAGGAACATTGATAAAGTAAATCAGAACATCGCATGACTTACTCCACAATACCGGTTCTGCCTGTCCTATCAACGGAGGGTGGACTATATAAGAATCAACGAAGCTGTCACTATCGCGAACTACCACACGACTCGGCCAATAGGATACATTTGCAGATAAATAACATCTAAGCACCACGCTCACATGTGATCTATCACCTAACTCCCTCGCGTCAAGAGCTAAGCGCTTTGCAAACTTATACATAAACTCATTATCAATTAGAACTATATCAAATATAGAACTAGAGCAAACTAAGAACATAATAATTAGAGACATAATGCAATTAGAACAATAGAATTAGAGAAAGATATGAATAATACCAATCTTTATTACCGAAGATCCGAATCCAGAGCGTAGTGCTCTACTTCTCTAATTGCTATCTAATCAAACCTCTAAACTTGAAGGATTAGGGAGTAGCTAATTCTAATTCTCTGTGGGAGAGAAGCTCTAAACCCTAACTTTGATGGCTACCTCTGAATAATGATTTCTCCTCCTCTCCTCCAGGGGCCAGGGGGTCTGGTTTTATAGTCCCCTCAAGTGAACATGAGCCATTGGATCAAACCAACATAGATTGTATGGTTTAGATTGATCCTTTAGGTCGGTGGAGCGTAGTCCCGAAGCAGAGTCCTGATTGGCTTCCTGGCCAAGGCAGGCGCCCAAGGGGGGTGGGCGGGCGCCCAGCCCCCGAGCCCGAATTGCTTCCCGTTCGTTCCCGTGGCTTCTGGACCCTTCTAGATCAAGAAAAATTGCGCGGCACGTAATTATCTCGTTGTAAACATGACATGTGGGCCTTCTCTCCCTATTTTCTGATAAACCCCTGCAGAAATAGATAAACACCAAAGCTCGTGGAATTCTGTCAGATAAAACCCTAATTCTAGATGTTTGTTTCATTTTTTGATCCTTTTTCATGTTTATTTGATTATTAATTTTAGTACTTAAGGACCGTCAACAGTATGATGGTTTCACATCGTTGTTTAATAAAGATGATAAAATTGGTTTAATAATATTCCATGCTTTGATAGCTAGATTAGTTTGTTTCTTTACCATGAAGGTAAATTGTACTCGAGATAATCATATTTTGTTGTTATCATCCAAGAACATGTAACCTGTCTTTATCATGCCATGAGTATATCATAATCATGCATATGCACTTTTACGTATAGAATACGCTCCGGAAGAATCTGATCCTCAGTGGGTTGCTTCCGAGTTTGTGGATCCTTCGGGTTTTGCTGAGTTGCCGAACTTCCCTTCCGGCCAAGGCAAGCCCCGAACATTAAACCCTATCCTTGTATTTTCATAAAGTTATTTATATCACTTGAGTTAATATGATGCATTAGGTGAATAGGAGTTGAGTGAATCCTATTTGCTGCATTATCTACCTTGATGACTTCAATATTAACCTTGATACTTGCTTTATGAAAATGCTTAGTATGCTTAGCCCTGCTTATTAGATAGGTTTTCAACTGAGAAAGTTTGAAGGGTTGTTGTGGAATACTTTTATGGTCATTAATGTTTCAACTTGAGACCGGTCGGCGGACTTGCTTTAAGAATGGAGTCTTAAAGTAGTGTCTCCAACTGTGTCGATTAAGGACCGTTCCGTTGTTGGCCTGTTGTGATTGAGACCTTTGAGTACAGCCCACATGCGCTGGTAAGCCTTACCTATAGCTATTCCGATACTTGAGAACGGCTAACCGCGTACTGGGAGTGGAGAGATGGCGAGAGTAGCGTGTACCCACCTTACGGATCTGAGATGACCGGGAAACATCTAGATTGGCTGTAGGATGGTGGTGTACTGTACTCTCGGGTGACGCTGGACCCGTTCTTGTATGGGAGGATCTATAGAAAAGATTGACATATGCAAGATTAAGTTCTACATATGTCGTGTGGTACTGAATCCCCAGCTGGGTTTAATCGATTCGAATCGCCGTGTTTCCTCGGATATGGAGCCTCAATCCTCGTACCATCATCGTAGTAATAAGTGAATCTTTGGTATAAGAAAGATATGGTTTGGAAGCTTGATAATAATTGGTTAGTCATAAATGATAACCTTGAGTTAAAACTTGAAAGTAGGTTTTACTCTTAGTAAGCTTTTATGCAAAAGAAATACTTTGATCTTGCTAAAGCTTTACCTTGAATCCCTATAGCCTGCATACCTGAGTTTTCACCTCTTTTATAGTCGGTTAAGTCTTGTTGAGTACTTTTGTACTCAGGGTTTATCAACCCCTGTTGCAGGTGAGCCCTTTGATAATCCTTTTGATGGTCGTTGTTTCTTCACTCTTGTGGAGGAGAGTGATGATGATGAATCTGATGTGTGACCTTGGGCAAGTAAAACTTGTTGTGTGATCTATGGTTTATGTAATATAAGTTCCGAACCTTTTATGTACTAAATACTTATGGTTTGTAACCATTGAACTTAAGTTTCAATCTATGTTATGTAACCTTTCCGCTTTTACTCTGATTTCTCTTATCTATGAAATGTTGTAATACTGTGATGCTTGATGAGGGAATTCCTGGAAAGAATGTAACGTGGATGATTCGGGTTTCCCGAGGGCACCCGACAGACTTCTTGAGTAATTTGGAACTCATACACGCCGATCGGAAGTCTTTGAGACAACGATGGGTGTATGTGGGCCACTTAATTCAGGAGGTTCTGCCACAGCAGTTGAGTAGGCAAGAAGTATAACCTAGTGTGATCTTCTGACTTTGTAACTTAGTTAGTCAGAAAACCTCTAGTATGGGAAGTTGTGTAAAATAGTGGTTTCAGTAGTCCTGCCCAAGAGCGGACTTGTATGATAAATAAGACGAACGTGTTTGTGTTATGTAAGTCATGATGTATGATGGTTAAGTAAGCATGTTAATTAAAGTGTGATGTGTTTTTAAACAGATGCCTGCTAACAACCATGGAGCTAGTTCTTCCCAGGGTGGGGATGATTTTCCTAATGCACCACCAGTTCCACCCTCTTTGGCTGATGCAATTGCAGCATTGGTCAATGCAACAACTCTGTTAGCACAGAACTAGAATGTTGGTCAGCGTGGCCGTGGTCGCAATAACCGAGAAGAAACCACCTATGTTGACTTCACAGATACCCGTCCCCCAGTATTTACAAAGGCTGATGAACCTCTTGAAGCTGAGGATTGGCTTCGCACTATGGAGAAAAAGTTCAGTCTCATCAACTGTACTGAAACCCAGAAGCCAGCTTTCGCCGCTCAGCAGCTGAGAGGAGCAGCAGGGGTTTGGTGGGAAAACTTACTGGCTGTTCAACCAGCCCGCCACCGAATCACTTGGGGAGAATTCAAGGAAGCCTTCAGGGCTCATTACATTCCCAAGGGAGTTATGAAAATGAAGCTCGAAGAGTTCTTAGCTCTCCGTCAGGGGGATGAACCAGTCATGCAGTATATTGGAAAGTTTAATCATCTGTCCCAATATGCAATTGAGCAAGTCAACACTGATGAAAATAAGAAGGAATGTTTCATGAGAGGTTTGAATACAAAGCTTCAACTGATGATGGCATCATGTGTCAATATATCTTGTCATGAGGCAGTGAACATTGCTATCTCCAGTGAAGAAAAGAACCGCAAACATAAGGAGGCTAAGAAGAAGAAGGGGTTTGTCTCAGGGTCTGGATCATCTGGCGGCAACAAGAAGCGCCAGAGGCTCGTATATCATCCAGCTCAGCAGTTCCGCCCATCTTATCGTCCTTCTTATCAGCCGCCTCAGCAGCAGAATATGCAGAGGAGCTTTGCAAGGCCGACAATGCCGTTCAATGTTCAACGACAGCCGAATGCTCCTGCCATTCGTCCGCCAGTGCCACAAGCTGCAAACAACCCTTGTTACAATTGTGGGAAGAGTGGACATTTTTCTCGTGAATGTCCATACCCAAGGCAAAATGTTCTAAATGTCAATGCACCAAGACCAGTTGGAAATCAGCAAACAAATCAAAACAAAGGTAATGCTCAGAATCAGCAGAAGGGTAAGGGTACTCAGAAAACAGGAAGGGTTTTCCACACTCAAGTTGAAGCTATACCTGAAGGAGAACCAGTGATGCTTGGTATGTTCCCTGTTGCCCAACACTCAGCGCTTACACTTTTTGATTCTGGTGCATCACATACTTTCATGAATAGAACATTTGCGGAAAATCATAATATACCTATTGGTGTAACCAAAGATGAGTTCTTTATACAGTCACCTGGGGGTCGACTATGCACTAAGGAAATGGTACATCAGGTACCAATAGACTTGGGTGGATATATATTTCCAACATCCATGATAGTGTTAAAAGATCCAAGTATAGATGTGATCTTGGGTATGAACTGGATGAGCCAGAGAGGTGCAGTTATAGACACCTTAAATAGAACCATCAAGGTCAACTTACCTAATAGCAAGTCTCAACTTCTTATCCATCTTCCTACCCTTAAGAGAGCAGTTGAGCAAGTATGTGCCATCTCTGTCAAGGAAATCAAGGACATTCCAGTGGTCTGTGAATTTCCTGATGTGTTTCCAGAGGATTTACCTGGTCTGCCACCTGATCGTGATGTGGAGTTTGAAATAGAGCTCAAGCCAGGGACAGCACCAATATCTAGAAGAGCTTATAGAATGCCACCAAAAAAATTAGCAGAACTAAAAACTCAGTTGCAAGAATTGATGGATAAAGGTTTCATTCGACCTAGTTCATCCCCATGGGGTTGTCCGGCAATCTTTGTGAAGAAAAAGGACAATACCTTGAGATTATGTGTGGATTATCGTCCTTTGAATGAAGTAACAATCAAGAATAAGTATCCTTTGCCCCGTATTGATCTTCTCTTTGATCAACTAACTGGTGCTAAGGTATTTTCGAAGATAGACTTGAGATCTGGGTATCATCAAATTAAGATCAAATCAAAAGATGTTCCGAAAACAGCATTCACTACCCGATATGGTCTGTATGAATATCTGGTCATGTCGTGTGGTACTGAATCCCCAGCTGGGTTTAATCGATTCGAATCGCCGTGTTTCCTCGGATATGGAGCCTCAATCCTCGTACCATCATCGTAGTAATAAGTGAATATCTTTGGTAAGAGAAAGAGGTGGTATGCTTATGAAAGTTTGATAATAGTTTTGGTTAGTCATAAATGATGATCTTGAGTTAAAACTTGAAAGTAGGTTTTACTCTTAGTAAGCTTTTATGCAAAAGAAATGCTTTATCTTGATAAAGCTTTACCTTGAATCCCTATAGCCTGCATACCTGAGTCTTCACCTCTTTTCTAGTCGGTTAAGTCTTGTTGAGTACTTTTGTACTCAGGGTTTTATAACCCCTGTTGCAGGTGCTGACTTAAACTGCTAATGGAGGTCATGTCGGTGGGCGCGACATGATTTATCCACCTCTTCTACCTTAGAAGCTTCACCTAAGTTGCTTCCGCTACTCTACACACCTTTTGGAAATTTAGTTAAGTTTGTACTTCATCATATGTTGTAAATTAAGTTATAAATCTTCCGCACTCTGATCTAAGTTATTTTTGTAACAAATGTTGTAATGTTGTGGTAACTCCATGTTGATCCTGTATGAGATAAAATGTGGATGATTCGGGGTCCTCCGAGGGTACCCGACAGACTTCTTGAGTCATTTGGAACTCGTGCATGCCGATCAGAAGTCTTGGAGACAATGATGGGTGCATGTGGGCCACTTAATTCAGGAGGTTCTGCCACACCCCCAGTCCAGTCAACCGAAGAGAAAAGGTTCCAAGAGTACCAGATCACAAGCGAAGCGCCAGAGAACAGCAACGCCTCCTCCTCCTCCAAGGTCTTCAATCCCAGTAGAATCATCCCCTTCTTCTCTAGAAGCCCAGACACAGCAAGTACCATCTCCCCCTCAACCACAAGAAGAGCCCCAGCTAGAAGAACCTCATCTAGAAGAAACATCGGCTGATGTACACGAGCAAACCACCGATCCAGCAAGCCTAATCATAGCATCGGTAGTTTTCTCGATTCAGACAAGTACCGCACCCCCTCAAGGTAAAATACTATCCGTGAAACTACTGCCGATGGACCCATCTTTCCACTTTATTAATCACTTATGTCAATCTTTTAGCTGACATAGCCCCATCGGCAATTCCAGCCGATCAACCCGTGGTTCCATCGGCCTCAACTAGTCAGAGGCGAGAGATAGTTCTGAAACAAGTAAGTTACCCGATTTCTATTTTTATCATCACCAGTACTTGATCATAAATAACTTATTTTATCTTCCTTTTCAGGAACAAGATTCTCCCGATAGCTTGTTCTCCTTCGTCATCGAAATCTCTGAGGATGAAGGCGAGGAGGCAAGTTCTTCTCGAGCGGTTGGAATCTCATCGGCAGAGATTAGAGCAAAGTTGGAAGATTTGTCAGCCCTCCTTCATCAAGACACGGCCCAATTGGTTGATGACTCCGATCCGGCCAAGGCCCTGTTCAAGACTCTCAGAGGCTAAATTCCTGCCGATGCCGAGGAGATCCTCTTCAAGGCTGCTTACTTGGAGAGTCGATAGCTTCAGTATCAAAAGGTTGTTCAGCACCTTGCCGATAGAGCTACTTACGCCCAGCTCTCAGAAGAGATGATGAAAGTAAAGCTCCTTGCCGATGAAAAGCATAAGAGCATCAGCATTCTGAAATCCTCAGGAGACGTGCTGAAGCAAAAGATCTCTGATCTATCGGCAAAGAGAGAAGCCCTGTTGGCAGAACTCAAACAACTGGAAGAAGCTCTGTCCCAAGCTCAACAGGAAGAAAGCCAGCTGCCTGAAGCAATCAAGACCCTTGAACGGGAGCGAAACATCCAAGCTCGCAAGGCACTGCAGATGAAGAAGAAACTGTAGCTAGTGGAGGGCTCTGCCGATGAAGACATGAAGGAGATAGAAGAAGCCGATCAGATTCGTCTACGCGCCATATCGACGATCCAGGCTCTGCTAAACATATAAACTCTTCATCGGCAGCGTGTCCTGCTCTTTTCTTTTAAACACTCCTAATTATCTTGGTCTAGCCGATAGGACTGTTATCGACACTTTTTTAAAACATTAAGTCCGGCCCCAGATACACTTTAATCCAGCCGATAGGAATGTTATCGGCAATTAAAATTTCAAGCATCAAGCCATATGCTAGGATAATATTTCTTTAAGTATTTGCCATTCAATGCCCTGGGAAATTCAACTCCTTCGAGAGTTTCTAAAATATAGGCATTGCTAGGAGCAGATCGGTTTATCCGATAAGGACCCTCCCAATTGGGAGACCATTTCCCAAATTTTGAACTCTTAGTCCCGATCGGTAAGATTAGTTTCCATACTAAGTCTCCATCGGCAAACTCCTTAGCCTTTACTTTCTTATCATACCATCTGGCAACTCTCTTTTTATTTTCTTCTATGCTTATCAAAGCCCTCAGCTGATGCCCTGCTAAATCATCCCATTCGTCTGTCATCAAATTAGCATAGTCATCGGCAGTCAATTGATCTTGAAAAGATAGTCGCCTAGATCCAGTCTTAATTTCCCAAGGTAGCACTGTGTTATGTCCATACACCAACTGATAAGGTGAAACTTTGGTCGATCCATGACAAGCCATCCGATATGACCATAAAGCTTCATTTAACAATGTATGCCACCTCCTAGGATTCTCTTCAATCTTCCGTTTAATAAGTTTGATAATCCCTTTGTTGGATGCCTCGGCCTGCCCATTAGCTTGAGCATAATAAGGAGAAGAATTCAACACTTTAATCCCCATACCGATTGCAAATTCATCAAACTCGCCCGATGTAAACATAGTACCCTGATCGGTAGTAATCGTTTGAGGAATACCAAATCGGTAAATAATATGCTCCTTTACAAAATCAATCATATTAGCCGATGTGACTTTCTTCAAAGGAATAGCTTCAACCCACTTGGTGAAATAATCAATAGCAACCAAGATGAACTTGTGCCCTTTGCTAGAAGGTGGATAAATCTGGCCGATCAAATCAATAGCCCATCTCCGGAACGGCTAAGGTTTAATAATGGGATTCATGGCCGATGCGGGTGCCCTTTGAATATTGCCAAATTTCTAACATCCTTGACACCCCTTGAAATATTTAAAGCAATCTTCAAGTATGGTTGGCCAATAATACCCATTCCTCCTAATCATCCATTTTATCTTAAAAGCTGACTGATGTGCTCCACACACTCCTTCATGGATCTCCCCCATCAAACCTTTAGCTTCATCATCGCTTAAGCACTTGAGAAGAACTCCATCAATTGTTTGATAATATAGTTCATCTTCGAGGAGCATATACTTGGTGGCTTGAAACCGAACACGCCTCTCAACCTTCTTAGATGGATTTCTTAAATAATCAATGATTTCTTTTCTCCAATCATCGGCACTGATTGCCGATAACGTGTTCAATATGGGTTGATATCCCGAGGCATGCTGAGCCAACCGATTAGCCTCCTCATTATGTAACCGAGGAATATGTTCTAATCAGAAATCTTTGAAATCCCTTAACAGTTGCATACTCTTTTCGTAATAAGTTATCAGGACTTCGCTTCGGCATTCGTAGCTTCCAGTCAATTGATTTATAACCAGCATAGAATCCCCAAAGATTTCAACAGCATCAACATGAACTTCCTTTAATAACTCCAAGCCCTTGATTAAAGCTTGATACTCGGCTTGATTATTTGTTGACGTGGCAACAATCGGCAAAGAGAACTCATACTTCCTTCCCTGAGGGGAAATTAACACTATGCCGATTCCTGCCCCCCGGTCACACGTTGATCCATCAAAGAAGAGCGTCCAAGGTACAATTTCCAAAGCTCCCACTGTACCGTAATGTTGAGTCACCAAATCGGCCATAATCTGCCCTTTAACCGCTTTAACCGATTCGTAACATAGATCGAATTCCGACAGTGCCAAAATCTATTTGCCGATCCGACCACTCATAATCGGCATAGCCAGCATATATCGGACTACATCATCTTTGCATATAACAGTGCATTCGGCCGATAGCAAATAGTGTCTCAACTTAGTGCAAGAAAAATATAGGCATAAACACAATTTTTCAATGGCCGAATACCTGGTTTCAGCATCAATCAGTCTTCTACTTAAATAATAAATCACACGCTCCTTCCCTTCGAATTCTTGAATCAACGCCGAACCGATGACCATCCCATCGGTAGACAAATATAATCTGAAGGGCTTTCCTTGCTGAGGTGGAATCAAGACTGGAGGATTTGTCAAATAATTCTTGATTTCATCTAAGGCCAACTGTTGCTCTTCTCCCCATATAAATTCCTGATCGGCTTTCAATTTAAGTAAAGGACTAAAAGCACGAATTTTACTAGATAAATTGGAAATAAACCGTCTGATAAAATTTACTTTGCCGATCAAAGATTGGAGCTCGGTTTTGTTGGTAGGAGCAACTATTTTGTTGATAGCATCAATAGATCTTCTACTAATTTCAATTCCCCTTTGATACACCATGAAACCAAGAAATTGCCCTGCCGATACGCCAAATGCACACTTGTTAGGATTCATCTTTAAACCATGTTTCTTTGTGCATTCCAATACTTTTCGCAGATCGGCAAGATGCTTTATGAAATCTCCAGACTTAACCACCACATCATCAATATAAATTCCCACCAGCTTGCCGATGAACTCATGAAAGATAAAATTCATAGCCCTTTGATAAGTAGCACCAGCATTTTTCAAGCCGAAGGTCATGACTATCCATTCAAACAACCCAACATGACGAGGACATCTAAACGCCGTTTTTGGAATATTTTCCTCAGCCATGAATATCTGATTATATCCTACATTGCCATCCATAAAGCTTATGATTTGATGCCCAGCCACAGCATCAACTAGTAAATCGGCAACCGGCATCGGGTATCCATCCATCGGCGTAGCCTTATTGAGATTCCTGAAATCAATGCAAACTCGAAGCTTCCCATTTTTCTTGTAAACTGGAACAACATTGGAAATCCACTCGGCATACCGACATTGCCGAATAAATTTAGCTTTGATAAGTTTGGTTATTTCGGCCTTAGGCCCTGTTTGGTTCCACCAACTAAATTTTAGCTAGCTAAAATTATTTTAGCTACTCTTGGGTGACTAATGGAACTAAACTATTTTAGCTCTTTTTAGTCAATGTGTTTGGAACTTTAGCTACTAAAATGACTAAAGTTTAGCTAGCTAAAATTTAGTTGGTGGAACCAAACAGGGCCTTAATATCAGGAAGAATATTAGGATTACATCGGCGAGCTGACTGCTGATGTGGCCGAAATCCAGATTTGATAGGTAACCGATGCTCAACAATCGATCGGTCTAAACCAGGCATCTCAGTGTAATCCCAAGCAAAGCAATCTTTATATTCCTTTAACAAATCGGTTAACTGTTGCTTACACTCAGAATTTAACTTAGCGCTAATAAAAGTAGGTCTAGGCTTGTCTCCATTACCTATATCTACCTCTACTAATTCATCGGCCAATGTAAACCCTTGGCCTAATTTTCCATCATCAGCAAACCTATCCATTAAAACTCCTCATCAGAACCGACTGCTTGGATCGGTGGAATTTCATAATCGGCAACCTTGAGGAAATCTTTCTCCCAAATCTCTCCCGAGATACACCTAGTCCTTTCATAAGTGTCCGCCTCTGCCGATGCAATGACATAAGAAGAATCTCCCGGGACAATCTCAATCTTGTCACCTACCCACTGAACCAAGCATTGGTGCATTGTTGACGGGATGCAACATTTGGCATGGATCCAATCTCTCCCTAGCAGCAGATTATAAGCACCTTTCCCACTGATCACAAAGAAAGTCGTCGGCAAGGTTTTGCTGCCGATGGTCAACTCGACGTATATTGCCCCCTTAACTGGAGACACATTCCCTTCAAAATCTTTTAGCATCATATCAGTCTTGGTCAAATCTTGATCTCCCTTTCCAAGTTTCCGATAGACTGCATAGGGCATAATATTGATAGCGGCCCCACCATTGACTAATATCTTGGTCATCGGCTGCCCATCAACCCGTCCCTTGACGAATAAAGCCTTAAGATGCTGTCTTTCATTGTCGGCGGGCTTTTCAAAGATAGCCGTCATCGGATCCAAAGCCAGCTGAGCTATCTGGTCGGAAAAATCTAGCTCCTCATCATCACTGGATGGCGCAAGGAACTCCATCGGCAACATAAATACCATGTTGACATCTGCCGATGGCCCTTTTCCCCTAGGATCCGGTTGCTGCTGATCTCCAGATTGGCCAAAATTCTCGCATTTGTTTAGCTCTTCTCGTCTTTCACGCTGCAGTCTTCTTTTCTGTGTCCTAGTCAATCCTTCTGGACACCATGGAGGAAGCTGTGGTTGCCTTGCCAATGGGCGACGACTTTCCCTTGACTCCACTCGATAGGTATTGGCATCTCTGCAAAATATGAACTCATCGGGAACTCGTGCATTGGCCATCTCCTCAAGTTCCTCTTGGTTCCTGGGAAAATACCCGACACGATCACCAAGGCTATCATGCACGCTGAGCCTGCTCCCCAGCCGATTATGCACTGAAGTTCTCCCCCTAATCGGCCCATCAAATCGGCGGTCATTGTTCTGATACTGCCGATCCGATCTGTCATACCGATCATAGCCATTGCATTCAGGGCAGTCTCTAACAGTAGGAAGCTTAATATTTTGTTCCCAACAATAGATAAAGAATGGATAATTCCAATGATCTCTATGCCGATTCCACTCCTGTCGGCGTCTTTCTTCTTCCCGACGATAGTCTTCTTGCTGGCGCCGATACCGATCCTCACGTTGCTGCTAAGTTTCCCGAGGCCTTCTATGAGTTATTGTTGGGTATTTTAAACACAAACAGAAAAATCCGCAAGCGCACGGATACCGATGTAGCCTTCACCCGGGAGTATTCCAGAGTATCGATTTTCCACAGAGAACGTGAGTGTACTAATTAAGATTCAAGATCGCCCAAGGATAACTATATAATTATTTTTTTTGGTGGAAAGAGAGGAAGTTTCCTGAGAGTTCTCTAGTTGATCTAAGAATCAAGAATTACTTCAAGATTATCTTTTTTGGGACATCAGAACACTAACCACAGAAAGAGATGAGAAGGGGGCTAGGAAGCTCTGACTACGGTCCTACAAACACCGATCCGAACGAGGTGGAATACGTCGACCGTTAGGGCTGTCACTACCCTAGGGCTACCACGACAATCCGCAGGATTGGGTGCAATTCCAGGTAATTGCAAGACTAAACACCACGCCTAATCTATTAATTACTACTCTAATGTTGCAAAGATTAGAGCACTTGATGCAAGCGGGAATCCAATAAATAACTTGAATGTAAATAAAAGTAATTAAAGAACTCAGGATTATGAATTGAAGAACCTGGAGAACGATGAAGAACAAACCAGTTGCTGCAAAAGTACAATGTTGAGGAAGATCCGACAGATTCGGCTCCTCCTCTGCTCTCCTCTTCTCTCTCCCTATTTTCTAGATTACAACTAGAACTAACTAGAACTAGAACTAGAGGAACTAGAACTAGAACTAGATGAACTAGAACTAGATCTAGATGAACTAGAGGTAGAACTAGAAGAACTAGAGGGATCATCTCTACTTGGATGAAGAATTGAAACCCTAGCTTTGATTCTGTAGAAGAGGTATGCCTCCAGGGGCTGGTGGGGGTCTGCTTATATAGTCCAGGAAGAGTAGCCCCCAAGAAATCTAGGAAGAGTAGCTCCCAAGAAATCTAGGAAGAGTAGCTCCCAAAGAATTTCCACGTTATTCTCCACCATCCGATCAAACCGACCTTAATCGCGTGATTTTCCTTGATCCTTAGAGTCGGTGGAGCACGATCCGCGAAGTTGACCCTGATTGGGCACTGTAGCAGGGTGGGCGCCCAGGAGAGTAGGGCGGGCGCGCTGCCTCCGAGCCCGATCGCCTTCCCGTTCGTTCCCGTGGCTTCTGGAGTCTTCTAGATGGTATAAAATTGCGCGGCACGTTAATATCTCTATGTAATCCCGACATGTGGGCCTTTCTTCCATATTTCCTGATAACCCCCTGCAGAAATAGATAAACACCATAACTCGTGGAATTCTGTCAGATAAAACCCTAAGTCTAGGTGTTGGTTGCATTTAGATCCTTTTCCATGATTAGTTGATGGTTAAATGTGAGCATTAAGGACCGTCAACAAGCTCCCCCAAGCTTAACCTTTGCTCGTCCCTGAGCAAAGCTAAAATCAGCAAGAAAACAGGGGTTACTTTTATGCCTCTTACTATAGGGTTTTTAAGGTCTTAAGTGATTGAAAAACAGAACGATCAAGTCAAGCACTATGTCTCAAGCTCTTCTGTCTTACCTTTGTTCTGGAGTTGTTTGTAAGTTTCCAAAATAAAACTGAAGCATTTGCCTTCTTCTCGAAAGATATATAAGTAGAGCTTTAAAAATTTTAGCATACTTACTTTGCATTTTGCTATGTCAATGCACGGAGCAAGGGAGAGGAATGTCATACTCCTAGATCAAGACCTTTGACCTTTTTGAAAAGTTTGTCATCTCTTACTGGCATATTGCTTATTAGAGGGACCATGGGCTATCATTTTTTTTTCTTTTTTTTTCTCTTTTCTTTTTTTTCAAGTGAGCACCAAGTACCCCTAATTCTACTATCGGACACATGTCCATTTTTTCCACTCAGGTGAGTATCTTTGTACCCCTAATTCTACTTCGGACACTTGTCCATTTTTACCTCTCGTCTCACTCTTTCTTTCAAAACAATTTTTTTTATATAGTCCCATGCCTCTAACGCAATAATACTTCGGAAGAGTGAATCTTTTTATATTTTTAAAACAAAAATATCTTGATCTTTGGAGCATGATAATTCTCTCAACCAAAACTACAAGAATTAACAATGGCTTGAACAAAGCAAGTGCCCATAGTTTTAATATTTATATCTTATAAGACTCTAGGTATTATGATCTCATATATTTTTTTAGATTTTCAAAAGATAAAATCTCCAGAACTCTAGCAAAACATGGAACAAGTTAAATAATAGCTCATACCTTCTCATATCATGTTTGTCAATTACCTAGACTTGGATCAAACTTTTTTTATTTTTATTTAAAACTTAGGATTACACAAAACTATTGTATATTACTCAAAAGAAAAAACTTTGTTTGGTTTCATGGTTATGCATTTTTAAAATTTATTTCCAAATACTAGTAAATAAAACTAATAAAGGAAAGTAATACTTATCAAGATACACGTGGGGTGCCTCCCCCAAGCTGGATGTTGACATAGTCGTTCACTCTGGTGGCCTGCATGTTCGGTCTCACTCTTCTTAAGCCTCAAAATCCTGCACAACCCAAATAGACAACAAAACTTGTGGAACATGTTAAGGGTTAGGTAATTGCCTAGAGCTTATGAGAGCTTAATGTGAGAATTCTATGAACTCAATCACATCAAGTTCCTCTACCAGGTTGTTTTGTGGCTCGAGATAGATTTTCAAGCGTTGACCATTTACCTTAAAAGTGTTACCTATGTCATCTTGGATGGTAATGGCTCCATGAGTTGAAGTGTAAATAACCTTGTATGGTCCATCCCACTTACTTCGTAGCTTACCATGCCCAAAGAGCTTAACTCTTGAATTGAATAGTAGAACCTTATCTCCAGGCTTAAACTCCTTGTGCTTGATTCTCTTATCATGCCATCGTTTTGTTCTTTCTTTATAGATCCTTGAATTGTGGTAGGCTTTCTCTCTCCATTCTTCTAGCTCAGATAGTTGCATCAGACGATTCTCGCTAGCAAGGTGGTGATCCATGTTCCATTTCTTGAGTGCCCAATGAGCCTTAAACTCTACTTCCATAGGCAAATGACAAGTTTTTCCATATACAAGTTGATAAGGTGACATGCCTATGGGTGTTTTGAATGCAGTTCTATATGCCCAAAGTGCATCAGGAAGTTTGTCCTTCCACCCCTTACCCATCTCATCTACGGTCTTTTGTAAAATATTTTTGATTTGTTTGTTAGATGTTTCGGCTTGACCGCTAGTCTGAGGATGGTATGGTGTTGCGACTTTGTGTCGAACTCCATGATCGGCTAGGTACTTCCGGAAGATTTTATCGATGAAGTGGGAACCTCCATCGCTTATAACTATCCGGGGTATACCAAAGCGAGGAAAGATTACTTCATGGAACATTCTCTTGGCATGTTTTGAATCAGCTGATCGACAAGGTAGGGCTTCTACCCATTTGGACACATAGTCCATAGCTACTAAGATATACTCGCAATTCCCGGACATAGGGAATGGCCCCATGAAATCAATGCCCCAAACATCGAAAAGTTCTACTTGAAGATTATTTGTGAGAGGCATTTCATTTCGTGAGTTAATATTCCCATGTTTTTGACACCGGTGGCATCTCCTGACAAAGTCCTTTGTATCTTCATACATCGTTGGCTAGAAAAAACCACTTTGCCAAATTTTAGCATGTGTCCGAAATGCTCCATAGTGTCCTCCATATGGCGAGGCATGGCATCTTTCCATAATTTGAGTAGCCTCAGCCATAGGAACACACCTTCTCAAGAGTCCATCAGCGCAGACTCAAAAAAGATATGGCTCGTCCCAAAGGTGGAAACGACTATCGTGAAGCAACTTCCTTTTGTTTGCACCAGGTGGGACATAGCCTTTTACGATAAAGTTTACGATGTCTGCGTACCATGGATCTGCATGTGTTATCTTAAGTAGGGTGTCATCCCTTAGGTAGTCATTTATGGGAAGTTCATCATGTGTTTCCTTATATTGAAGCCTAGACAAGTGGTCGGCTACAGAATTCTCAACTCCCTTCCTATCTTGGATTTCTATGTCAAAGTCTTGGAGTAGAAGAATCCACCGAATTAGACGAGGCTTAGCATCTTTCTTAGTGAGGAGGTACTTGAGAGCAGCATGGTCTGAATAGATGATTATCTTCGCCCCCACTAAGTAAGATCTAAACTTGTCTATAGCAAAGACAACAGCCAAAAGCTCTTTTTCAGTTGTAGTGTAATTGAGCTGTGGTCCAGACAAGGTTTTGCTAGCGTAGGATATGGCATAATGCTTTTTATCCTTGGTTTGTCCTAAAACGGCCCCAACCGCAAAATCGCTAGCATCACACATGATCTCAAAAGGAAGATTCCAATCAGGTGGTTGGATAATCGGGGCTGAGATGAGTGCTTTCTTAAGAGTTTGAAAAGATTCATGACACTCATCACTAAAGATGAAAGGTGCATCCTTAGCTAGGAGATTAGTTAGGGGTCTAGCAATTTGAGAGAAATTTTTGATAAAGCGTCTATAGAACCCTGCATGTCCCAAAAAGCTACGGATTCCTTTCACATTCGTGGGAGGTGGAAGTTTTTCAATAACTTCAATCTTTGCTTTGTCCACCTCTATACCACGTTCGGACACTTTATGTCCTAGCACTATTCCTTCCTGAACCATAAAATGGCATTTCTCCCAGTTCAGGATTAAGTGTTTTTCTTCACATCGCTGCAAGACTCTATCTAAATTCTCCAAACAATGATTGAAGGTTTTGCCATAGACAGTAAAATCATCCATGAAAACCTCCATGATATTCTCAATCATGTCCGAGAAAATAGACATCATGCACCGTTGGAAAGAAGCTGGAGCATTGCACAATCCGAACGACATTCGTCGGTATGCATAAGTTCCATATGGGCATGTAAAGGTAGTCTTTTCTTGGTCATCTGGGTGGATTGGGATTTGGTGATATCCAGAATAACCATCAAGGAAACAAAAGAAAGAGTGGTTTGCAAGCCGTTCCAACATTTCATCAATGAAGGGTAACGGAAAGTGATCTTTTTTTGTAGCCTTATTGAGTTTTCGATAGTCAATACACATACGCCACCCAGTGACAATTCGTTGAGGGATGAGTTCATTCTTCTCATTCCTAGCGACCGTCATTCCTCCTTTCTTTGGCACTACTTGGACAGGGCTAACCCACTCACTATGTGGCACAGGATAAATAATCCCAGCACGATAGAGTTTGAGGACCTCTTTCTTAACAACCACTCGCATAGCATTGTTAAGTCTCCGTTGTGGTTCCCTTGAAGGTGTAGAATTGGGATCAATAGGGATACGATGAGTGCAAAGAATGGGGCTAATGCCCGTGAGATCCTCGAGAGAGTAGCCAAATGCTGATCTATGTCTTTCAAGAACAGTGACAAGTTGTTGTGTTTCATAATCAGAAAGCTTGTCACTGATAATTACTGGAGTTTTTGAGTTGTTGTGCAAAAATACATATCTAAGGCCAGAAGGAAGAGGTTTTAATTCTATCGAAGGAGGTGAAGGTAGTTCATTTTTGTCTAGCTCAATGGGTTCTACCAACTCTTCTTCTTCTTGAACAAAGTGTTCATGATTAAAGAATGGTTGGGTCATCTCCTCTTGAGTCACCATTAAGACCTCCTCAATAGGATCTGGGTCAAGTTTGGGTTCCACTATCGTGTTAATTGATCTAACAAGAGGAACAACAATAGTGGAATTCCCAACCTTGAAGTCTAAATGACCTCGTTGTGGTTGTTCATGTAGAAGTTTTATGATTGGTCTACCAATCAAGAGAGGAATCTCTAGTATGTCAAAAATGTGAAAATCTAGACATATTCCAGAGTCCTTGATTCTAACAGGAACTGCCCTTAATACCCCATGGCTTTCTAGAATTAATCCAGATGGACTTTGTAAAAGTTTTTGAGATGGGGTTATGGACTCGTTGGGATAAAGAGTGTCAGCTAACTCCTTAGAAATAACATTTATCCCAACGTATGGATTGTAGTGGACCTTCCTAGGGGACCCTCTAATTTGGCACAGAAGAATGGTTGAAGGAGTGATGATTCGAGCTACCTCAGGAGACAGCTCAGCTTCTGTTAGCCATTCATAACTCAGAATAGCCGAAAGGCTTTTGATGTGTTCTATGTCAACAGATTCTACTCTTAGAACAGATTGAGTGGTCCTTACTAGAGGTCGTGTTTGGATAGGAAAATTTGAGGTGTTTCCATAATCTTCAAAAAGATCCTCCTCGAATTCAAAGGGATGCTCTAAAGGTGGTGGTTCATCATCCCTTAGTTAGTTTTGCATTCCTTTATCAGGAGGTTTCTCTACAACCAAATTAATAGGTGGGTCAGGTGGAATTTCTAACTCGGTTGCAAGTTCCTCATCTTTTGGTTTAGGATCAGGCTCGACTTCTTTTTCTTCAGGAAACTCATCATAAATGCCTGTGTAAGGGGTATTTTCAAGGATTCTCTCTAGGATAGCTCTCCCCTCATCTGTGAGTTTGTGTGTGAATGAGCCTCCTGAAGCAATGTCGAGGTGAAGAGCAGCCTCCTTGCTTAAACCACGATAAAAGTGGTAGTACAGTACATGGTCAGGCAGGGAAAGGTTTGGACCGGAATTGATAAGGCTTGTGAACCTAGCCCAAGCTGCTCCTAAAGTTTCCTTCTCTCTTTGTTTGAATGTAAGAATTTCAATTCTAAGGTCAGCGATTCGAAAAAGTGGGAAGAAAGCGAGACAAAAGTTGTCCCGAAGTTCATCCCAATTTCCATTAACGCCTCCTACAGAATGAGCATACCACTTTTTTGCTCTTCCCAAAAGGGAGAACGGAAATAATTTCCATTTAAGGGTTTCTTGTGTCATGCCAGAAATAGATCGGCAAGAGCACAACTGCTTGAATTCTCTAAGGTGGGTGTATGGATCTTCATCTACTTGCCCAGAGAAGGGTTGCTCCTGAATCATGGCTATTAGATTAGGGCCGAGGTCGTAGCCATCTATAAGGATTGGATGTGATGATGGTGGTGGCTCTAATAACTCGCCCTTTGGAGCAAAGAATTTATAGATAGGAGTGAAATCCATGTAGTATGGTGAAAATGGTAAGGTGAGTGTGGTAAAAAAGGAAAAGAAAAAGGATACACGGACGACTTGGTTCGAAACTAGCACAGCTACCGTTCCCCGGCAACGGCGCCAGAAAGCTTGTTGGGTATTTTAAACGCAAACAGAAAAATCCGCAAGCGTACGGATACTGATGTAGCCTTCACCCGGGAGTATTCCAGAGTATCGATTTTCCACAGGGAAAGTGAGTGTACTAATTAAGATTCAAGATCGCCCAAGGATAACTATATAATTATTTTTTTGGTGGGAAGAGAGGAAGTTTCCTGAGAGTTCTCTAGTTGATCTAAGAATCAAGAATTACTTCAAGATTATCTATTTTGGGACATCAGAACACTAACCACAGAAAGAGATGAGAAGGGGGCTAGGAAGCTCTGACTACGGTCCTACAAACACCGATCCGAACAAGGTGGAATACGTTGACCGTTAGGGCTGTCACTACCCTAGGGCTACCACAACAATCCGCAGGATTGGGTGCAATTCCAGGTAATTGCAAGACTAAACATCACGCCTAATCTATTAATTACTACTCTAATGTTGCAAAGATTAGAGCACTTGATGCAAGCGGGAATCCAATAAATAACTTGAATGTAAATAAAAGTAATTAAAGAACTCAGGATTATGAATTGAAGAACCTGGAGAACGATGAAGAACAAACCAGTTGCTGCAAAAGTACAATGTTGAGGAAGATCCGACAGATCCGGCTCCTCCTCTGCTCTCCTCTTCTCTCTCCCTATTTTCTAGATTACAACTAGAACTAACTAGAACTAGAACTAGAGGAACTAGAACTAGAACAAGATGAACTAGAACTAGATCTAGATGAACTAGAGGTAGAACTAGAAGAACTAGAGGGATCCTCTCTACTTGGATGAAGAATTGAAA
The DNA here is from genome assembly GCF_000003195.3 of Sorghum bicolor. Lineage (NCBI taxonomy): Eukaryota > Viridiplantae > Streptophyta > Magnoliopsida > Poales > Poaceae > Sorghum > Sorghum bicolor. Next base: position 27,034,379 of record NC_012870.2, on the reverse strand, counting down.
CCCTAGCTTTGATTCTATAGAAGAGGTATGCCTCAAGGGGCTGGTGGGGGTCTGCTTATATAGTCCAGGAAGAGTAGCCCCCAAGAAATCTAGGAAGAGTAGCTCCCAAGAAATCTAGGAAGAGTAGCTCCCAAAGAATTTCCACGTTATTCTCCACCATCCGATCAAACTGACCTTAATCGCGTGATTTTCCTTGATCCTTAGAGTCGGTGGAGCACGATCCGCGAAGTTGACCCTGATTGGGCACTGTAGCAGGGCGGGCGCCCAGGAGAGTAGGGCGGGCGCCCTGCCTCCGAGCCCGATCGCCTTCCCGTTCGTTCCCGTGGCTTCTGGAGTCTTCTAGATGGTATAAAATTGCGCGGCACGTGAATATCTCTATGTAATCCCGACATGTGGACCTTTCTTCCATATTTCCTGATAACCCCCTGCAGAAATAGATAAACACCAAAACTCGTGGAATTCTGTCAGATAAAACCCTAAGTCTAGGTGTTGGTTGCATTTAGATCCTTTTCCATGATTAGTTGATGGTTAAATGTGAGCATTATGGACCGTCAACAGTTATCACAATACCGGATCGGGGAGGCCTTCCCGAGTTAGTTCCCTCCTGGATCAAACCTTTTCCTTTGGCATTGGCAGCAGTGTTCTGATGCTGAGGATCCACCGATGCACTTCTTTCAACTGCTTCTGATGTCAAAACCTTGGTTTTTCCCTTAGCATCCACCATATTTGTTGGGAAAGGATGTTGATCAATCTTCATCGGCTTCTGAGCTTTGGAATTGTCAAACTTGATTCTCCCAGATTCAATAGCCGATTGCAGCTATTGTCTGAAAACTTTACATTCATTTGTACCATGAGAGGTTGCGTTATGCCACTTGCAATATTTCATCTTCTTTAATTCCTCAGCCGATGGAATTACATGATTGGGTGACAATTTGATTTGCCCTTCTTGAAGTAGAAAGTCAAATATCCTATCGGCTTTGGTGATGTCAAATGCAAACTTCTCTCGCTCCTTATGCCCAAAAGGGCAAGACATCGACTTCTTATTCTTCACCCATTCTGCCAAGCCGATGACTGGCTCTTCATCAGAATCTGAGCTTGCTGCTTCATCAACAAACGATACTTTCTTGTGCCAGGCTCTTTTAGGTTCAAAGGGTTTGATATCCTGATCGGAAATCCTCTGCACCAAGTGACTTAGGCTCTCGAACTCTTGAGAAGCATATTTGTCCCTGATGTGTGGTAATAAACCCTGTAAAGCCAAATCGGCTAGCTGCCGATCATCTAGAACCAGACTATAGCATTTATTCTTGACCTCCCGTGATCTCTGCACAAAACTTTCAATCGATTCATCATTGCGTTGCTTCAACCTGACTAAATCGGTAATCTTCTTCTCATGAACTCCAGAGAAGAAGTACTTGTGGAACTGCTTCTCTAGATCGGCCCAAGTGATCACCGAGTTAGGAGGTAACGAAATAAACCATGTGAAAGCCGATCTAGATAAAGATGATGAGAACAGTCGAACCCTTAACTCATCTCTGTTAGCGGCTTCCCCACACTGGATGATGAACCTATTGACATGCTCCATAGTCGATGTATCATCCTGTCCAGAGAACTTAGTGAAGTCTGGTACCTTGTACCGATTTGGAAGTGGAATCAGGTCATATGCAGGAGGGTATGGTGTCCGATAAGAGTAAGTATTGACTTTGGATTTTATCCCAAATTGGTCTCTCATTACTTCAGCTATCTTATCGGCCCAATAAGCATCGGCATCTTGCCGATGGGGCGGTTGCGGATCTGGCACCTGCTGATATGCTTCCACGTGTCTCTGGGGCGCACGATCTGCATGGAACATGGGGTTGATCATCTGACCACCAATCTGCTGATCGAGGTTCATCGGTTGGTTGGCCAACCCTTGATTCTAAAACCTAGGTTGGATTTATCCCTGTTGAAACCCTGCGGTGTGATGATTCTGCTGATGTATCTGTGGAAAGACCAGCTGCCCTATCCATCCACTGTTAGGATTCAACGGCATAAGCCCTACCGATGACTGGTAATTGGGCATCGTCATTAAATTAACATACCCTGGTTGTATCATAAACCTCTGTTGCATCAGCATTGAATTTGCCGATGCGTTAGGCATCTGGAACGTCGGAGCTTGAGAATTCCCAGTGTAAGGTCCTGTAGTAGCGTAGTATACTAGGGACTCTGATTCATCGGCAGATTTGGAGGTGCCGATGTCATAGGAGCCTTGCCTCTCATGTCAGCTGTCGACAAAAGCTGGTCGGCAGTCTACCTTGGGGTATACCCACGGTAGTAGTTTATCGGTAGACGGTGCGCAAGCTACGAACTCGATGGTGACGCAAGATACGGACAAGCTTTTTATCCAGGTTTGGCCGCCGTGTGGGCGTAATACCTACGTCCTGCGTTAGGTTGTATTGGATTGTGTCGAGAGATAATGTGTCTAGGGGGGTCCCTTGCCCCTCCTTATATAGTCTGGAGGGCAGGGTTACAGATCTAGAAATTAATCCTAGTCGGTTACAATTGCCATAAATAGTTCGATATCAATTCCTATTCTAACCGACTAGAATCCTGCTTGATCTCCACGTCTTGTTTCCTTGCGTAAAACTCCGAGCGGTCAGATCAAGCCTCGAACTTGTCTCGTAATGGGCCAAGCCTCCTAGCCCAAGTCTAGCCGTAAGGGTAGAGGGGTTTATAACCCCACAGCTAGTCCTCGAGCACCATGTATTGTGAAGTAACACGCCGTCTTGAGCTTCTTCGACGAGTGAAACTTGACGTCTTCAATAAGCAGAAAAGTCGCCTAAACAATTGCAATGGTATTTTGACCAACTCAAAAGATAGTTGACCAACATTGGCGTCGAAGAAGCTGGTTGTTCGAAGAATGCATGGTGCTCTTAAGAAAAAATATTTCTTTTCTTGATGAAGTGTGCCCACTGTAGTTTTCCAAAAAGTATGCTCTAGCAAAAAAGCAAGCAAGTTCACCGCAAGGTGAAGTGTGCCCACTTAGTCCTCAAGCCTGGTAGTAGGTGTCGTAGGCACGTGGTGCTAGGGTCAGAAGAAAAGTCCTCAGAGAAATTCTAAAACTGAGATGCATCGCCAGATGCATCGTACCGATGTAGTCCTCGAGCTTGCTGGAAGGCGAAGTATGAGCCTTGTAGCAAGGTCTAAAAAATTAAAATTATCCAGTCCCCGAGCATCTCATACTCGTTTGCCATCGGATTGACTTATCAACCAGTCCCCAAGCAGATAACGCTTTGGTGTTTGGTACAGTCCCTAGTTCTTCCAAACTAGCAGACTGGTTGACCAGTCCCCGAGCATACAGTGCTCGGTGGTCGGTACAGTCCCCAGATCTCCAATCTGGCAGACTGGTCGACCAGTCCCCGAGCATATAGTGCTCGGTGGTCGGTACAGTCCCCAGATCTCCAAACTGGCAGACTGGTCGACCAGTCCCCGAGCATACAGTGCTCGGTGGTCGGTACAGTCCCCAGGAATGTTGATCCTCCACCAATTTTTGTCTGTTATTTTGAAAAAAGCATCTTATCACATAAATGAGTGATGTGATGAGGCCTCCTGACGCATTGTCAGATGGTTGCGTGAAAAGGTGCACCTGGTAACTGGGCCGCCGCTCTTTGCGCGGTTCAAGAAAAGGAAACCATCAATTATACAAAAAAGCCATCGTATTAACTGCCGATAATTGTTGAAAACCGAAACACCGTGTCCGCCGTTGGGCCCGCCCACTTCCCAAGAATGCGGGAAGTGGGAGTGGTGGAGTTGTTGCTTATAAAAGCTTGACATTGCCCACATATTGCCTACCCTGCCATTGCCTCCAAGCTTTCCATTCTTGCCTTCTGCAATCACCATCAGCCCTCCCAACTCGCAGTCATCCCCGCAGCGTCAATGGCGAAGAGCTACTCCAAGAAGAGGGCCGAGCTGATGGCTAAGGAGTGGAAGAAGTCCCGTAGCAGCGTGAGGTCCCTCAACGACCTCGTCGGCATGGGGCTACTGCACAGCCAAGAGCTCGGCGGCTCGAGGGCGCCAGAGGGGGAGAGCTACCCCGACCCTCGTGCTGGTGAGATCATGGTTTTTGAGGATTTTTTCAAGAGGGGTTTTGGGGTTCCTGTCCATCCGTTTCTCCAGGGGCTTCTTCTTTACTATGATATCGAGATCTGCAATCTACACCCGAACTTGATTCTTCTTATTTCCACTTTCATCCATCTGTGCGAGGCCTATGTTGGGATAGAGCCGCACTTCGATCTTTTCCGCTACCTTTTCTGTTTGAGGAAGAAGGAAGCGGTTGGAGGCTCCAAGATTGCAGGTGGAGTATACCTCAATCTTCGTGACGGGATGAAGAACCGGTATCTCAACTGCCCGTGGAACACTTCTCTCACCGAATGGTACAAGAAGTGGTTCTACGTCAGGGAAGAGCCGGGCAGCTCCACGTTCTACGACGTGGGGTACATTCCCAAGAAGAGGGTCAGTTGGACAGATCGCCTAGAGTTCGCCGGTCAGGTAGAAGACCTGATGAAGCTGATCGACTGGTCGCATTTAGACGGGCTAGGAGTGGTCGGCAACTTCATCTGTCGTCGGGTGATGCCCTGCCAGAAGAGGGTACATTCGGCGTATGAGTACGCGGGGAGCTAGGACCTGACCAGAATGAGTTCTGAAGTTCTAGAGAAGGCAGAAGTGCAACAGCTGTTGAACGAGCTGTTCAACTTTGCAGACAACAGCTTCGTTCGAAGCGGTGATCGGGTGCAGGCCTTCAAGCTGGGGCGACCAGCTCCTAAGGTAATGTTACTGACTGATGTTACCTCCTTAGTTCTTGTTCTTCCAGTTGTTGACTTGTCTTTGATTGTGTTGCAGATTGGAGATGTTGACCGGTGCGCGGTGTACATATCGCTGGCACCTGGCATGGAGAATCCTGCGGGGGTAGACCCGCCGGAAGATGACGCTGCTCGGTGTGCTCGATACACCAGCAGCGAAGAGGAGCAGAACGATCCCGCCCCGACCACCGAAGATAGAGTGGCGGGGAAAAGGCCACTGGCAGCAGACCCCTCCCCTGCAGAAGCGCTGCCGGCAGAGAGCAGCCAGGCGCCGAAGCGCCGTCGGCTCGTCCGGATCACCGACGACGAGGAGGAGGAGGAGGAGGAGGCCGCGCCTTATTTGGTCCGGAGGCCGCGCAGTCGTCCGGACGTTGCGCCAGCCACCACTAGTCGGGTGACTAGCGACCCGCCTGCACCGCACGCCGGGCCGACGCGCGTCGTAGAGACGGGGGCGCAGGCACCGACCGGTAGGACTAGGAGGAGGTTCACCACGACACACACGCGCTCTGACCTGTAAGTTTTCAATCTTACTTTCATACTGCGATATTCTGCGTTTTGTTGCTGTTTCTGACATTGTTTAAATGTCGTCTTGTTGTTTAGCGCGGCATCGGACGTCGACCCTGACCACGTTGCTGGCCAGAGGGCGGCCGAGCCTGTTGCTGCCGTTGGGGACGCCGCGCCGCAGACCACGGAGCGGCCTGCGGCGACAACCGCTGCTACGAGCACCGAGGAGCATCCGGCCCCGGCAAGTGCCACGGCGAGCACCCCGATGAGGAACGAGGAGGCTGCGAGGCCACCTCCCCCACGTAACGTTGTGGAGGAGGAGAGCAGAGCCCCGACTCCTCCACTAGCCGAACAAAGGGGAGTCCCAACACCGCCCCGAGTAGGGGCCTCGTCGCCCGTAGGCTCCCCTGGCCTGGACCAGGGGCCAGTGATGCCTGCGACCACAGCCTGTGGCAGTGCGGCGAACGAGGAGACCCGAACGGCCTCTGACGATGACGTGGAGGAGATCCAAGGTCGTCCCCGTGATGGCCGCCAGCACGTCTACGTGTGGCGCCAACGCGGGGACCACTTCATCGGACATGAGGAGCTTGCGGAGACGGAGGAGGCCGCGAGGGTGGAGTGCGCGGCAAAACGTCTCGTGGACGAGGTTAAGGTAAGTGGTCCTTTGTGCTGCTCGACGCTTATGTGCTATGTTCATGGGTTCGACATGTGTTCTTCTTTGCAGGGCGCAATGAAAACGGCGAAGTACCGGAAAAGGTGCTTCGACCAAATTGAGGGCATTGTGGCCGAGAACAAGGCCCTGTCAGCGGAGGTGGATCGGCTTCGGTCTGAAGCTGGGGAGAAGGCGGCCGAGATGAGTGATCAGGAAGGGCGCCTTCCTGACCTCAATCGGCGGTTGGCCGACCAGGATCGGTAGAGGAGAGGTCAGTCGCGTGTCCGAGCAGCTGTATGTAGCCGTGTAGTCAGTTTTGTTGACCAGGGATTGTTCCTGCAGACTTGGAGGAGGAGGTTGCACGCTTCCGGCAGGAGAAGGAGCAGCTCGGCCAAGAGCTTGCCGAGGCGCTGGAGACCGGGCGCCGAGCTGGCGAGGAGCTGAGCCACAGGAGTCGGGAGTTGTCTGGTAATGACCTTGCTACTCCTTTTTTGTTTGATTGCTCAACGCGTCTTTTATTATTTGCGAACTGACCGCCTGCTTGGTTTGTAGTGCTCAAGGTGAACACCAAGAAGCATTTAGACGAGCTGATCAAGGACCGGGACTCCTGGAAGACCAACAGCATCAAGCTTTGGAAAGGAGTGGCCCCGGTTCTGGACTTGATCAGGCACGAGCTCCCTGAAGACCAGCCTCGCGCGCCGAGACTGGCGCCAGTCGAGAAGGCGCAGCGGGCGTGGGACTGGCTCCAGCAGTTCGTGAAGGACGCCGGGGAATTTGCCGTTGCGCACGTCCTCAGCATGGTGCGCGCCCACTATCCTCTGGTCGACCTGTCCAGGCTGGAGAGAGGGTACCGCAAGGAGGTTGGTCCGCAGGAGGCAGACGACCTTCGTGCTAGCCTGCTTGACTTGTCGTCGACAGTGATCGGCGACATCAACCTTTGCGGGACGGCCACTCCCCCCGACTAGCCGGGATCAGACAGGTCGGCCAGGGAGTTGTCGGGAGCATCCATTGCCGGAGATGGGCGGTCGACGCCTGCGGTCTCGACCAGCCAGGCGCCGGTGGCCCCGACCCCTTCGTCTGAGTAGCAAGGCCGAGCGGGTGATCAGCCCGAGCAGTAGGCCTGTAGGATAGTCTGTAGAAGTAGACTAGGAACCGCCCAGCGGGGTGTTTATTGTAAACTCTGTATGTAAAGTTTGTAATAAAGTTTGATTTTGTCATGACCATGATTTTGAGCGCTGTAATACCCCCACATCAGCCGTTTGAGATGTCCCAGGCGTCTTCAACATCATCTCTGGAGGCATGCCATAACTCCACCAGTTAGGAGGAACAGATCCTGACATTGCCGATGCCAATAGATCTGTGGCAAGCTTGATTTGCTCGTCAGATGTTGATGGATTGGTCGTCATCAGTGTAGATTGTGCATTAGTGACTCCTAACGTGCTTGGAGGAGAAGTAACTTCTACACCCGCAGCGGCTGTTATAGCCGATGGAGCTGTGACCACTGGTGATCCCGGCTGATGATAAACAGGGCCCACATAATTTGGTGGCAATTTTCCTTCTTTGAAAGTTCTGGCCACGACATTGAAAACCGTATTGGACAGCACACCAGCTTGATTGATCAAGGCACGGTTAATAGCATTATCAACCATGTCTTGAAGTTTACCAGCATTGGCTTCAAAAGTAACCTGCAGAGGTGCCGGCAGTGCTTCTTTCTAGATTACTTCGCCACTCCTGTTGATGCTGAAGGATTTCAAACATTGTTGCTTGTAATCCTCCATGGCTTTTGCAATAGCTTGCTTCTGCTCATCTCTGAGATTGGCTTCCGTCACGGGGATGACGTTCTCCAAATTGAAATCGGTGTTCGATATGTTGATCTTGATCTTGAATTGGTCCCACCGAGCGTGCCAAAAGATGTGTTGGTGCAAAACTGATCTACAAACACAAAGGGCTAATACCCGATTCAAACGTTAAGGCGTGCCAGCCGATTTGACCTTACAATCGACAAAGGTGGTAACTCGACCACTTTGGTCCCGACAACAGCAATGCGCCCGGATGTCACGGCCAAGAGGTGATCACGCGGAACTTGAGAACACGCCGAGCTTAAGTCGACGACTCCCTAAGAACTCGTAATAAAAAGGAAAATATGATGAAGTCGTCGAAAAAGTAGATGCTGGAATATGAGTAAAAACTTGTATTTGATTGATTGATAGATGTCTATTATAAGGCCCTAGGGTCTGCATTTATACCCTGCTCAAAGAGCTACAATCAGACACGACTAGGACTCAAATTCCAAATTAAACGGAATCCATATACAAAACGAATTTAAATAACTAAGGAAAATATAAAACTATCCCAACTAAGGAAAACATAAAACTATCCCCTTGTAACCGACCGGGACACCGCCGCAGATCAATCGGCAATCTCCACGCTTTCCTTCAGAGTCATCGGCAGACCTCCTGTTATGGCCATCGACAAACACCAATACTGATCATCGGCACGAACACGTCACCACCTCTGGACTTAGTCACATTCAATCGTCTCTTCATCGGCAACCACCCTCATCAGCAACTTCCCTGCAGACTAGTTACTGTTGCTCCATCTGCCGATCTATACTTCACTGATCCCCGGGTACGCATCCAAAAACGGTGTCAACACCAAGGGGTCTAACTTTGAGTTGATTGGATATTCGGACTCCGACTATGGTGGGTGCAAGATTGATAGAATGAGCACAAGTGGCACTTGTCAATTGCTAGGAAGGTCTCTAGTTTCATGGTCATCAAAGAAACAAAATAGTGTTGCACTATCAACCGCCGAGGCCGAATACATTAGTGCCGGTAGTTGTTGTGCACAATTGCTTTGGATGAAAGCTACCTTGAATGACTTTGAAATCAAATTCAAGAATGTGCCTTTGCTATGTGACAATGAGAGTGCAATCAAGATGACACAAAATCCGGTTCAACATTCAAGAACCAAGCACATTGACATAAGACACCATTTCATAAGAGATCATCAACAAAAGGGTGATATTAGTATTGAAAGCATTGGCACCAAAGATCAACTAGCCGACGTCTTCACAAAGCCACTTGATGAGAAGAGATTTTACAAGTTGAGGAATGAATTGAACATACTTGACTTCTCCAACTTGAGATGAGTACCCCTACATTTCTATATGACATGCCTCTCCTCCAACAAAGCAAGGTAAAGTTGGTTGACATAGCATTCATACTTTGCTAAGGACATGTTTAGAACATATAGACATATTTGCATGACAATAGGCTCATTCATAAAAATCAAAAGGATTTGATGTATGTATGGTACCACTATTGTTTCTATGATTGATTGATCTAGTGGTAGCATATGACATGTTTTTGAGCTTGCAAGCCTTGTGTTGAATCTAGAATATGAGCTTATGATGTGTAATTCAACATGGTCAAGATAACCCTTATACTTCATGAGGTGTGAAAAAGCTTGTCCTTGGATCAAACCGAATTACATGTTCTAGGCAAGTGATCTAGATTGAACCATAATTTGACCCTCACATTGATTGACTTAATTCTCATTAAAAATTTAAACCTTTGTGGTCATTGATGACAAAGGGGGAGAGAAACAAAGATAAGTCGTAAAGGGGGAGACAAGTGCTTAAGGGGGAGAGAAAACTTTTGAAAATAGAAAGGGATAAATTAAAACTTGAGCACACAAATAGGGGGAGCAAGCTCATGAACCATTTGTTGCATTTGTATGTGCACTAACATAATGAGGTGTTGCATTACAAGTTTAAATTCACTACTCTTGTTTGATTGATGATTGCTAGAAATAAAACTTGAATGATGCTTTGAATTCTAGTATAGAGTTTTTTTTATTTTCATGTGGTATCTAGACATATAATGTGATCTCACGAGGTATCTTGAGTTTTAGATGTATGTCTAGCTACATTGGTGCTAAGGATGGTATATTGGCAACTCCGATTGGTATCACGCTTCAAAGGTCCATTCTATATACCTTAGCATCATTTTGGTGGTAATAAATCTTCCAAAATTCCAATTCATGCATATGTGCAAACTTGAACCAAACTCATGGAAGCACATATGTAGGGGGAGCTAGTACTACCAAAATTGAAATTGAAATATTTGTCCAACCTTGTCTCATGATTAAAATGCTTTGGACAAGCAATTCAAGTTCATTATGATTTCATTTCATATCTTTGTGATGGTTGTCATCAATTACCAAAAAGGGGGAGATTGAAAGCCCAAGTTTGGTTTTGGTAATTAATGACACCAAGTTGCTAATGCTTTGTGTTCAAGTGATTTGAGTTAGGCATAGCAACACATTTGAAGAAGGAGCAACGTGACATGAGTGGTGGACACATGGTCATAAAGAGAGAAGGCATGAAGTGGAGATCATGGTGATGGACAAGGAGTAAAGTGATCAAGGCAAAGGTATAAACATAGGATTTTGCTTTTGCCGGTCTAAGATGAGTAGAGAAGTGATTGACCGGATTTAGGATAGATAGTCGTACTATAAAGAGAGGAAATCTTTAATTGCAAAGGTTGTCTAGTGCCACTAAGTGTGAGTCTCATTTGCATATACCTAGCGCTTAGTGACGTGGTGAGTTGCATGAGAAAGCCTATAAAAATGTTTGTGAAATGCTAACACACATGCACATGGTGGTGTACACTTGGTGGTGTTGGCACATTTGCAAAGGAGAATGTGTTGGAGTTGATTTTGATCAACTTGGAGGAGAGAGAGAGGCTTTTCGGTGTTCTCCAGACATTAGGATGGCTTTTAGGTTGAAATACTGCTTTGATCCATTATGACTTGGATTGAGTATTCATATGGATTGTATAGCCCTCTGTGTAAGCTTTCCAAAATGTCCAAGATCATCGAATTCGGAGTTCGGAGCTAAAAGTTAGCAACCTAACAAGGTTTGAGATGGTGCTGAGAATGCAGGACCGGAAGTTCCGGCTTCCGGTGCCTGACCGGAAGTTCCAGTCAGTCTGACAGGAAGTTCTGGTTGGGCTGTGAGAGATGCGCTCGCGTTTGAGAAAACACTTCCGGTGTGTGACCGGAAGTTCCGGTCACTGACTAGAAGTTCCGGTCCATAACTGGAAGTTCCGGTCCATGAATGGAAGTCCGCATAGGAGCCTTTGCGCATGGCCTCGCATGTCAGGATTCACTTCCGGTCTCTGACCGGAAGTTCCGGTGGAACTTCCAGTGGGTCCGAGTCTCTCACAACGGTCAGATCTGGTTGGCCACAACGGTCAGATCTGCTTGGACCGAGGCTCCAACGGTCAGATCTGGTCGGACCGGAAGTTCCGGTCCCAGGCACCGAAACTTCCAGTGCCACACTATAAATACTTGTTTCTAACCGGGCACTTCGCATAGAACACATTTTCTGACTTCCGGTGGCTCTTCCAAAGAGTAGAGAAAGCTCTCCCCTCCTCTCTCACTCCCTAAGCTTTGTGCTCCTTTCAAGTAAGAGATTGAGCTCTAGTGATAGATCTGAGAGCTTCAAGAGCATCTCTTCCCTCTCCTCTCCATCCCCATAGCTTGGTGCTCTTTGGTGAGAGTATTTGGGAAACTCTAGTGTTGTGCATTTGTGATATCATTCTTGTGGCACTAGGTGGTGATTGCAAGTGTGGATTTCTTGTTACTCTTGGGTGTTTCCCGACGCCCTAGACGGCTTGGTGCAAGGGAGGTGTTGAGCTCGTGATTGGAGATTGTTTCGAGCCTCACCAAGTGATTTGTGAGGGGTTCTTGAGCCTTCCCCGCGGGAGATCACAATTGGCTACTCTAGTGAATTGCTCGTGGCTTGGATGATCCCCATCTTGTGAGTGGATGTGCGGCACCCGCTGAGGGTTTGGCTTTGGATTGCCAATTATTTCATGATCCATCAAGTGGGTGTATCACCACAACGAGGACTAGCTTACCGGGAAGCAAGTGAACCTCGGTAAAAAAATCTTGTGTCATCTCTTGCCGAGGATTCTCTTGTAATTGTGATTGATTGATTGGCTATATTTCTACTCTACAACGTTGGTATAACAATCACTCCTCTCTCCTTTACTTATGTGCATAACTTGCTAGTTGTGTAGCTTGTTTAGCTTAGCTTTCTTATTTAGGAGTGTAGCAAGCTCCTAGTTGTGCTTTCTTGTTGTAACTAGTGTTTAGCTTTCTTGCTAGACTTGTGTATGTGGCTTGCATAGCTTAGTTGTGCTAGTGCTAGAATAGCTTTGCCTTTTGTTTTACTAATCAACTTGTCTAGTTGAAGTTTGTAGAAAATTTAAATAGGCTATTCACCCCCCTCTAGCCATTTGGACCTTTCAAAACGCCAAGGTGAGGCGCCCTCCCCTTCTTCCTCCTCGCAGGCCAAGCACGGACGCCAAGGTGGGGCACCCTCCCCTTCTTCCTCCTCACAGGCGGGGCACGAACGCCAAGGTGGGGCACCTGCCCCTTCTTCCTCCTTGCAGGCGGGGCACGGACGCTAAGGTGAGGCGCCCTCCCTTCTTCCTCCTCACAGGCCAGGCACGGACGCCAAGGTGAGGCGCCCTTCGATCCCCTTCTTCCTCCTCGCAGGCGAGGCACATACGCCAAGGTGGGGCGCCCTCCCCTTCTTCCTCCTCGCAGGCGTTGCTCCCGGTGCCGCGCGCTGCTCCTGGCTGCTGCGGTGGTTGCGGCCGGCAGGGCAAGGCAGGGAGCAGGGCGACGCGGATCCGCAACGGGCGCAAATCAGTTGCGTAGGTTGTTGGAGAAGCCAAATTTTGGGGAGGTGACCCTTTTACTGTGTATAACCCAAATCATTGAATGGGTATCTGATTTAGGTCTCTATTGTTGGAGATAGCCTTATCAGCTCAAGCCGCCGACTCCCCTACAGGTCACTCTACGGCCTTGTTTAGATGTGAATTTTTTTTTATTTCGCTATTGTAGCACTTTCGTTTATTTATGGTAAATATTGTCCAATCATAGACTAACTAAGGTCAAAAGATTCGTCTCGCGATTTACAGTCAAACTGTGTGATTAGTTTTTATTTTTGTCTATATTTAATGCTTCATGCATGTGCCGCAAGATTCGATGTGACAGAGAATCTTAAAAACTTTTTTCCTAAAAAATTTCAAGATTCAATGTCACATCGAATCTTGCAGCACATGCATGGTGCATTAAATATACATGAAAACAAAAACTAATTATATAGTTTGTCCGTAAACCACGAGACAAATCTTTTAAGCCTAATTACACCATAATTAGACAATGTTTGTCAAATAAAACGAAAATGTCACAGTGTCAAAATCTAAAAATTTTTACAATCTGAACAAGGCCTAAGAGCATCTCCAACAGTTTGCCAAAATTTACTTGGCAAATGTTGTGTTTTAGCAAGTTGCTAAAAGAATATGCCAAATTAAAAAGAGACTCTCTCCAATAATTCCCTATTTTTAACTTGGCAAAACAAAAAAAGGCCCACCAGTATGTTGTTGTCCACGATGTTTTTTTTCAGAAATGTGGAAATTTTGGTGCCATTCAGTTTCATGTGTTTCGTTTAGGCCTTGTTTAGTTCCATCGAATCTTGTGGCACATGTATGAAACATTAAATATAGATAAAAAATAAATAATTACATAATTTATCTGTAATTTGCGAGATAAATCTTTTAAGACTAGTTAATCCAAGAACAATATTTGTTAAATAGAAATGAAAATGCTATAATGTTCATTTTATCAAAAAAAATAGTTTCGTATGAAAAGAAGGAGCATCGTCGTTTATTCCAACACCTGGCATATTTGGCAGCACTCGCATGGACCACACATGTACTCCAGTCACTTCAAACAGACAGCAACACAAGCAGAACCAATCAGGAAGCTGCGCCAACTAGAAGCCCGCACGAAAACATAATGGGGAGCTCACGCGTATATTTACGCGCTGGAGGAGAGGATATACCAAGTTGGGATAAATATTAAGTCTAGATGTCAAATTATTGGAGACTATTTTTTTGTTTTGTTAAATTTTTATGGATGTCAAGTTGAGATAGCAAATGCTCACCCTGCATGTTGCTCAGCTGCTTACGAAGCTCGTGATCTAGAGGGCAGCTGCTTACGAAGCAGTTTGTCACGCTCGAACGATGGGGAAGCCCTAAGGCCCCGTTGGTAGGGCTTTTTCAGTAGCTTTATGAGTTGTTTAGAGCCATTTTCTGCCAAACGAGGTAAAATAAAATAGCTCCATTGATGAAGACTCTAAAAACATGCTCTTAAAGAGCTTTGGGGTGAAAAAGGAGCAAAAAATAGTATGATTGAAAATACTATTCGCTGATTTATTGCGAGAGAAAAATATTGTTGAATGGCTGGTAAATTCGGCAGATAAGCTTAAGCAAATAGGCTTATATTTTAAGAAACTCTATATGTGTAGTTGTTTTGCCGAACGATTTACTGAAACGGCTCCAACTCCACCAATAGAGCTATTCATGGAGTTGAAACCCAAAAAACGATTTTACTCGTGAAGTGGAGCCGTGGCAAACAGAGACTAAGAATATTAGAGTATCTCCAACAGTCCCCATACCATCTCTCATCCCCATAAAACTGTTATATTGGGGGAGATGTGCTACCTTTTCTTCTCCGATAGCCCTCCAGTATCTCTCCCTTTTTTTGTGGCCACTAATATTTTTCTCATCTCCTCTCAAAGAAAGAGGAGGTACAACTTGTCTAAGGCCTTGTTTAGTTCAAAAAAAATTTGGGAAATCGACACCGTAGCACTTTCGTTTGTATTTTACAAATATTGTCCAATCATAGACTAACTAGGCTCAAAAGATTCGTCTCGTCAATTTCGACCAAACTGTACAATTAGTTTTTATTTTCGTCTATATTTAATACTCCATGCATGCGTCTAAAGATTCGATGTGACGGGGAATTAAAAAATTTTGCAAAATTTTTTGGAACTAAACAAGACCTAATACCATGAGGACCATGCTAACTACTTTTTAGTCATATTTTCTCTTACACTATCGTGGGACCCACATTTCATATGGATATTAGGGAACTGCTGCAACATCTCTCGCAGTAAATATGGAAAGTGATATTAGACTACCGTAATACTCCCTCTATCTCAAATTATAAAATTATAAGACATTTTAAGATTCTATTTGATACAATTCAACTTCACTAGGAAAGTTGTTTTTTTAGAAAGATGAAGCTGAGATATTTTGGAGAAAATATTTGGTAAAATAGCTTCACCAACTACTTTTTGCATAGATGAGAAAGAGAAATGAGGGAGAGAGCTACAATAAGCTACTTTTTTAGCTTTATTTTCATGAAGCTGTTGTGAGCTGTACCAAACAGGCCATAGCATCGGTCCTATAATTTTAAGGGCCCTCTAGCGAATTTATCACGACGACCCCTCTAAACTATAATAAAATCTTATAATAATATAAGCGAATTTTATTGGTAAGGGGAAAGCAAATCCAATATATATAGTAAACTGCTCTTTTTATCCTTTTTATTTTTTTCATAGTCTCTAACAAATGTTTTAAAAATTTTAACACCTGACCTAAACTAAAAGAAAACTATGATTATATAAGTACAAAGTATTAGACAAAAATTAAATAAGAAAAAAAACCTAGTTACTAAACAATTAGGACATGAACTAATTCGGAATCAAACTAAAATTCACAAATCACAAAAAATAAATGGGTAGAAGGAAATAACCAAGATCACATGTAGTAGTCTTCGCCGAGCCCTGCCAGCTGGTCGTCGTTGTTGTCGTTTGGATTTTGGAAGACTAGAACTCGGATGCAGAGGTTTTGGTATTATCCACTGCAGGCTGCAGCTAGTGATCGCGTGGTGAACTGGTGATCGTATCGCCGATGTCGTTGTGTCTCTCTGTCACACCCTGGCTTTTAAAATAAGACCAGAGTCATCATATGTGTGTCCAGGAAGCCCACACATATAACAAAAGAATAGAAATATCAGAATCAATGTTATATATAGCGGAAAACATATTTATAATAACACTTACAAAACATCAGAGTACGCGGAAACAGTAGCTAGAACTTCTTAGGCTCCATTCTTCTCAGGGACGGTTGACTGGGGGCTCCGTACGCCAAGTACTTCTGATAAGCTTCTAGAAAACTCCATAGCATTCTTTGTTCTTCTTCTGAGCAGCACTTTACTACACACTGGGGGTGTGGGGGAAATAGCAAGGGTGAGTTCATGTCGAACTCAACAAGTACAGGTGGAAAGTATAATGACATGCAAGGCTTAATCAAAGGAAAAGCTGACACTGTTTAACTGCAGGTGAGCTTTTAAGTTGGTACACTTTTATTAAAATTCTTTTATTAAAACAACCTATTACTAAATATGAGTGAAGCATCCCAACCCTTAATTAGATGAAAGTATATTAACAATATTATTACTCATCATTATAATTATTATTATTATTAAGATCTCCGAGGTAGCAACTCGGATAGTAATTAATTCGGGGTAGCAACCCCATTAAGGTTATGGGATAGCAATCCCAATTAAGAGCATAGGATAGCAATCCTGTCAACATGGAATAGCCATTCCGCCAAAGTACAAGGTAGCAACCTCAACCAAGTTTCGCCTCCAAGTATCCAGTGAATCCAATTTGCTCATCAAGTGAGGGTCTGGGCCGCTCGTGACCGTGAGCACGGCTGATATATCAGTTTTACACTCTGCAGAGGTATGCACTTTCACTCCAAGTCGTGATTCCCATTTGCCCGGGGTCGCGACTCCCCAAAACACTGCCGAGGTGAGCAGGCAGGGTCTCACTACGAGACCTTTCACAGGGTCCAACTAATAGGATGTCACTCGCAAGTTTTCGCCGGGGCGCTCGACAGTCGATACCCATAGTCATGGCGTACCGATCAACCAACAACTTAATATTCATTACCCAAGTTACTTCCTCACGCCTACCCGGAAAGTAACACCCTACTAGTGAAGGTCCTGCTAATTAGTCAAGCCAGAGCCATATAGCTTGGAGCTGCACTGTAAGTCCCAGGGGGCCGCTCCCTGACTAAGTCCTTACGGAGAGCAGAGCCGGGTACGCCCGGCAAACCGGACCAACCAACAGTACCCGCTCCCCTTTCCTCAGCAAACCACGATGCTCGCAAGCACCGCAACATCTCCATCACCGAAGTGACCATTGTTCCTCTTTTAAACATTAATTATCATTGAAGAATTCATTATATGGAATAGATGAGCAGAGCAGCTAAGCATATCTATTGTTCACTATACTACCCATGTATAAAACCCAGGAGTACAAGGAATATAGTAGAAGACTAGTTAGGTCCTTATGGTTTGCAGTATTAAGACACATGCAATGGAAAGTAAATGTATTTAAAGTTCATAGGTACAATATGATCAAAGGGTGCCGCACTTGCCTTTATTCCCAGTGTATGTATATCTGCTTAGAATTCTTTGGCTTCTTTCTTCTGATCTCTAACTTCTGCTTCGACTGTCGGTCCTCAGCTCCTGGTCTTCACTGTTGACGAACCACACTTCTTCTACTCGAAGCAAACAAGCAACACAAACAGACAAACAACAATCACGACTAAGAATAGACATCAATCAAAAGAAAAGCTTTGAAAGAGAGCGCACTAAACGACACGGCGTGTTGCTATGATCGTGACCACACAAGAACCATTGAGAACGGAGCTATTCGTTAAATGAACACAGCTTTCGTGGTTCGAAGTGTAACGAAGAAGATCAACTATTCGCTTGATCTATTTTATTTGATGAAAAGAGGTGATAGACTTTTAAGAGAAATATCATAAAGTAAAATTAAACAAACTATAATTATAAAAGACAAAGTATAGTTCCTGTCATATTCTATTTATAAACAGTTATAGAAATTGTTTAGACTATTTTAGCATTCATAGCTTAGAGAATATAAAACAAGTGAGAACAACTTAATTAGAATCACCATTTATTTTCAAAGTTGAGCTGAGCAAATCACCACTGATAAGGCATTTATGTTGTTATTATATAATTAATATAATTTATGAAAGGTCGGAGATAAACCTAAACTACTTCAAATTCAAAAAGGCATTGAATAAATACTAATCAAATTCATCTAAAATTACTTTATATGATAATATTTAAACAAGGCAAATTAATAATTAATAAATACACATTTAAGTTGACAAGTAATTATAAAAAGTCAATATTTTCATATGTTACTTTTATTGAGAAACAAATATGTGCAATCATTAATCAAATTATGTTTTATTTAGAAAGAACCTTTACAAACCTTATTTATGATTTGGAAACATAAAACATGCGACAAAAACTAACAAAAGCATTGATGGCTCGAGGTTGAACTAAGTGAGTTATATTAGAAAGGTATTAATGTTGGTATTAATCATATTATAGTTAACTTATGAAAGACCAATATAAAGACCTAACTTGCTTTTAGTTACAAGGGGCAATAGATAAATATTAACCAAATTAATTACATACTTCATGTTTAACTAAATAAACTATAATCAAGAAACATTTAAGTTAATATTAATCAAGTTAATATTTGACTATAAAAAGACTGGAGTGTAAACCCTAAATGTTTTTAATTAATTAAAAAGGACACTCAATAAAAATTAAACAAATTAACCATATTCAAAAAAATATGAGACATGAAAAACAACGTCTCTAACATGTAGTTTACACCGACATGATCGCAATACAACGAGAACCAAATTACAAACCTAGGTGGCTTTTAATTAGAACTTTATTAAATAAATATTAAACAAATTACATTTAAATCAATAAATGTATAAATGAGTTGCATAATAAATATTTACACTACCGCGTAGAACACGACGACATGAATCTAACGCAACTAGAACGACTCGAATCGGAGTTAAAACAATTAAACCAAAGAGATTAAACGAGCAGTGGCAATTCTGTAATTAAGATCTTCTTCTACCTTGGACTCTCGTACCACCACAGCCATGGCAACATGCTGGTTGCTGCACACGGTGGGGAAGGGAGATGGGGCCTCGTCCTGCGGCAGTAGGCGGCTAGTCGGAGGTGCCATACCGCTGCGGATTCAGGCCACGCGGAGTTGGGCTGGTCCGCATGACCTTGCAAGGACCGGCGGCGGCCTGCCTGCTCGAGCAGCACCCGCTGCTCCAGCTTGCGGGGCAGCGGCTAGGGCGAGGGTCGGCGGGAGGGTGGCCAGCAGAGAGGGGCACCGGGCTTGGCATCGCTGGCCTGAAGGGCATCGTGGCCGGCCGACGGAGATGAAGAACAAGTACGTCCATGGTGGAGCTCATCGGAAAGATGATCGGAAAAGAAAATTAATAGAGAAACGGTCATATGGCGGTGGATTCGCCAAAACGAAGGCATGACGACATAGAGGAGATCAAGACAAACCTTGCAGCAGCGAAGGTTTTCACCAGAGACGCCGGAGATGGCCGGAAACGCTCGCCGAAGGATCGCCGGAAAAGTTCACCGGTGGAACTTCGGCGTTAGATCTAGGGCAAACGAAGTGGCGGCTCAAGATAGGGTTTGTACTTTTGCGATCAGCGCGAGAAGGAGAACGTCGGCATATATTTATATGCAGGGTTTGAGGTAGGGGAAAAATGAGGCATTTTTATAATTTCGGGATTTTCAATAATTCATTTTCAGTTCAAAAATAAACCCAGAAAAAGCTAAAATCATTTTAAAATTTTGAAAAATATTTTTAAAAATTCCAAAAAAATCAATAAAAACTAGTAGTGATAGATTGGGAGATTTTGAATCCAAATAAAGTTTTTGGAGCCCATGAAAAAGAATTTTAGAGCATCCAAAAATTAGATTTTTATTTTAGGAAAATAGGGAAAAGTCTCGAAAAGGTCCGAAAAATTCTCGGAAAGGATCGGACGACGTCTAAACGTGTTTTGAAAATCTTAGCACACATAAAAAAATATATACTCAAGCAATAGACAAGCATCACATCAACAAAAAGACGATTTAATTAATTCCAAAATATTTGAAAAGCACCATTTTTCTTTGATAAAAATATATAGAAATCTATACTATTGTTGGCAAATTTTATCCACATATTAAAACCATTCATTTTATTTAGTATTTTCTAATAACAACCTGAAATAGAAATTTCGGGGTGTTATACTCTCCTTGTAGTATCGCTGTCTCACCGAAAGTTTAAAAGTCGTGACTCGTGATCCCTATGTGCGGCAGTGCGTGTACGACCATTGGTGGCTCAACTCTTTGGCTCACGACTTTTTTTTGTGACTGACCCGCTGCATCGTATATACGCATGTATTAATAAATAAGGACTATAGCTAAGAATATGTATTGGGTCCCTATCCCACGAGGGGCTTCGACCATCGCATCTCCTGCCCTCCCCTTAGGGCCGGTACTAACAGGCCCTAAGAATCTTAGAGAGTTAAAATATCTCAAGTTTAACAAAAATTTATATAATAATATAATAATATTTATTATACCAACTAAGTATCGTTAGATTCTTTATTAATTATATTTTCATGATATATCTATTTAATATCATAAATTTTTATAATTCTCTTTATAATTTTAATTAAATTTGAAATATTTTGACTCTCTAAAATTCTTGAAATGTCTTATAATTTCAAATGGAGCGGGTATTATCTTATTGGAAGAGTTGTATTGATGGAGTGTTTGAGATGCTCTTAGGCCAGTCTCAATGGAAGGTTTCATCCCACTGTTTCTAAGAAATAACAACACTTGTAACTATAAATGAAATAGACTCTCTCAATGGATAGTTTCATCTCACAGTTTTATAGGCTAGATATAACTTTAAATTATCGCAAAGCATTGTGATCAAATGTTCCATTGATTCTGTTGCCATATTTATTTAAACCGTAACACAAAAAGGGTCAGGTACCCAAGAGAAAGAAGAAACTGCAGCAGTCTCCATCACATACAGAAACCATATAGATGATCTAGGCACATATGCCTTGTAAACCATACATAATACTAATATGATCTCACATTACAGATGATTGCACGTTACTGATTTTAACAGCCCATTGCTAGAAGTGCAGATAAGTAAGATAGATGTAGTAGTTTCATATATTAGAAAGTGCAGATAACTAAGATAGATAACCTTGTAGATAGATAACTGAACTAGAGCAGTTTTGATCACTGAAACAGATAGATAACTAAGATGAATTATCACTGGAACTAAGATACATAACTAAGATAGATAAAAAAAAAGTTATGATAAACTCTTTCAGTTCACTTCTTAAATGTTCAGGCCAGCAACAGCAACCATCACTTCATATGGCATCTGGTGGGTAATACCTAAAATTTTCACACATTTTAGCATCTGAGTAGGATCTCTATAAGTTTAGGATATTTCAGATAAATATAGCAGTTTCATATATTAGACAGTGCAGCAGAACTAAGATAATTAAGATAGGTTTGGAGCTAATATAATTAAGATAGGTTCAGAGCTACATAGGTTCAGAACTAAGATAGCTAGGGCCTTGTTTAGTTCCAAAAAATTTTGCAAAATAGGTACTGTAGCACTTTCGTTTGTTTGTGACAAATATTGTCCAATCATGGATTAACTCGGCTCAAAAGATTCATCTCATCAATTCCAACCAAACTATGTAATTAGTTTTTATTTTCGTCTGTATTTAATACTCCATGCATGCGTCTAAAGATTCGATGTGACGAGGAATCTGAAAAATTTTGCAAAATTTTTTGGAAACTAAACAAGGCTAACCAAGACAGCACCCATTGCAAAGTTGTTCAGATCACAACAACAAATAAGTAATCATTGGAACAAGTGCACTCTGCAGTAAGAAAAATAATTGATTTTTAGATACATTATCACTGGCAGTACAGAAGATCACTATAACAGATAAACTCAAATATCACTAACCTTAATCAGTAAATAGCTTTTCCTCAATCTTAGTACTGCTCTGTCTCGGTTAGCTTTTTTATCTTCAAACATTTGACTTGTATCTTGATTAAGCAGGTAATTCAGAAAACCACCTGGCGGATAGCCCCTGAAATTTGCACAGAATCAAAAAACTAAAAAATAGAAGTGCCATCAAGCTGTAGGGAAACTGCTTTAATAGACCCTGCAAAAATATGAGCTAAAAATTTCTACTAAACCAAAAATAGAAGCATACTCGCATGTATGACATTTCCTTCACAGCAGGGATGAGAATGACATAGCAGAGGAGGCAGTCGACACAGAAGGGTCTGAAACCGACGGTGGCGTCGCAATCGATGGCGGCGCGGGTGAGGAAGCCGGAGATGATGACAGCATAGGCGAGCGCATCATCTTCATTCCCAGGCGGCTGGCCCCACGCCCTTTGCCTCCTCTGTCGGATGCGCGCCGCCCGGAACCTTCAACTGGCGGTGGATCCATGGCCGCTAAAACTCTGCCCTCAACAGCTCCGATGGGGTGGGGCGCAGGAAGGTTGGGGCGGACGCGCGGGAAGTTGGGGTGGGGCGCGGATGCGGGCTCGATGGCGAAGGAGGCAAGCGGAGGCGCGCGCACGGGATCTCTCTAGTGATGAAAATTTTCCTCTCAACGCGAGTTTTACGCGATTTCCAACTCGTTGGAAACACCGCTAGCTCGTTTCACCGGGATGAAACGTTTCTCTTCTCTCTCCTATCAATTTTATATAAAAAGCTGATGTGACACCTTATTTTATATACATAAAATATCTTATAAAATTCCATTAAAACTGGCTTTAGCCTCGATGTGTTACATGTGCAGGAGCGACAACGAGGAAAGACGTCAACGGCTTCCCAGTGCAGCAAGCGACACCCCAGCCGCGTGTGTGTGGAAACTTCCAGAGCGACTTGGCATTCTTCCCTCACCCGGTCGCCCCTCCATTCTTCGCTCGGGGTCCACGTATTGCCGGGCCCGCTGTCAGTGGCAGTCTGACAAATCGCCTCGGCGCCTGGACGGTGGACACCGCTTCTTCTCCAGTTCAAGACTTCAAGTGCCACACCGCAGAGTCGCCTTCCCATCTCGCCGCGCCATGGATTTCTGCCGCCACCTCCTCCTCGCCGCGGTGCTCGTGCTCGTGCTCGAGCTCCTCCTTGCCGGCTGCGCCTCTGCGGCGAGCCGGGGCGCTGGTTCCTTCGACCCCTCCCGCGTGGTCCAACTCTCGTGGCGCCCCAGGTGACGATCTGATCTCCCTCCTACACTACGCTCTCTCCTTCCCCAAAACCCTAGGTCATGCGGGAGTCTTACGGCTGTGTGATTTCGTGTGGCTATTAGGGCGTTCCTGCACAAGGGTTTCCTGTCGGATGCGGAGTGCGACCACCTCATCGTGCTGGTGAGTGCCGGAGGCTGGGCGGATTAGCTTGTGATGTCTGGTTTGGTTCGTTCGTTGGTTGATTGATTGATTCGGTGTTTGATTGGTTGAAAGGCCAAGGACAAACTGGAGAAGTCTATGGTAGCGGACAACGAGTCCGGTAAGAGCGTCCAGAGCGAGGTGCGCACCAGCTCCGGCATGTTCCTGGAGAAGAAGCAGGTGAGCAGATGGCACTCCAATCGATTTCACTTTCTTTCCTTCGTCATCTTCTGGATTCAAATGGTTCGTATGTATGGAAAGGAGTATCATGTAGATTCTTTGCTTGTGTATGAAGTAATTGAAGATAATGCTTGTACATTCATGGTGGTCTCCACACCAGTTGAAATTAGTTAAACTGTTAAGTAAAAATTGCAACTTACTTTGGTGAAATAAGAGGGAAATTTATTTGTTCCTTGAATTACTCATAGTTCTACATGGTTCTTAGGTTAAGACTTAAGACTTAACAGTGGCGATGTATAGGTTAATGCTTTCACACAACTAAATATTTGTTACTATAATAACTCTTTTGTGGACATTTGTGAAGTTTGATTGTTTCTTTATGGTTCTGTGGATACTGTAGCTAGCATGACTAAGTTTGTTTTTTTACTTGTGGTGCTCATACATAATTTTCATGTTGGGTTTCACTATCTATAACCAATATCTTCAACGATTAGCTTTTTTTTAAAAAAAATATTTAGATACAGTGATCATTTGAACGCTGATGTCTCTAAGCATCTATACCTGTAGTTGTCTAGATCAAAATATCATACTAATTTATAGTTGACTAGACCTCTTTATATCTTACACTTTGTGAATTAAAGTCAACAAAATTGACTCAATTTCTCTTTATTAAAAGCTTGTTTGTTTTGCTGGTTGCTTAATTATATCGCTCATAACATTACTTGATTGAAATATGCATCTTAAACATGAACCCTAGGACCATATTATCTCATATGTATTCAAAATCACTAATAGATTATTTGCTCGTGCTGGGTTCCGTCTTCACTAAATTTGTATCCCATTTTTTCCTGGGGTGCACACTTGTGCTCTGTGGGTGCCACACTGTTGATCCAAAAAGAATTCCATGAATTTTGCGTGACTACACAACATAACATTGTCTGCATCTGTGATGTTTTTAAAGTTTCAGTTTTTTAGAATAGTGCATCATGCACTTCTCATAATTTTTCCACAAATGGGGCATTGTACCTTAAATATATGGCAGGAAACTTGAATTTTATCGGGTGGCATAATAGGAATGGTTCTTATTACACATTGTGGTGTCCCTTGATGACCCCACACAAAATTTGGCTTGTCTCTTTAATAAACTTGAGTTTTGGTAGGAGTGTTGTCCCTTCATATTTGGGTTAAGATGATTGGATGTTTTCTTTCTTTTCTTTTTTTTGCTCGAACACACAGGAGAGCTGCATACCATTGTTTTAAGAAGGGAAAAAGAGGGGGAAGGATCCCTTACAAACACACACACCAACACCACAAAAGTCTTGCTACTAACAATCTGACTCGTTTGTGACAAAGGATGAAACGGGCCAACCAAAGAAAACACACTACACCGGCACAAGGGTGAGGAGGTAGGAGATACCTCTATCCCCGGCCAAACCCCAACAAATAATTCATTCCCAGCGAGCAGTAAGAATCTAGCCAAGTCTTTAGAGACTCCATCAAACACACACTTATTACGATGAATCCACAAGGTCTAAGCACCAAGGATGACAGGGGAGTTGAGGCCTTTCTGTAACTGGTGCCCAACGTGTACATTGATTCGTTCCCACCAATCATCAAATAACTCCTCACCGATCTGCGGGGAAAGGAACTGCAGGCCAACTCTTTGTAGAAGTTTGAACCAGAATTCTCTTGCAAAAACACATGACAGGAGTAAGTGGTTGATAGATTCTTCAGCTTGATCACAGTGAGGACATCTATCAGGATGAGGAAGCCCTCTTCTTGCCAAGCGGTCTGCTATCCAACACCGGTCATGATCTACCAACCATAAGAATAATTTATATTTTCCTGGAGCCCAATGATTTCTAATTTCTAGTATAAGGACGAAAAAACTCGTTCCCTGGAAGAGATTTTTGTAAGCCGATCTTGCTGAATATTGGCCCTTTAAAGATAACCACCAGATATGATAATCTGTGACTCCGGGCTGCAGCTACCAACCATAAGAAGAATTTATATTTTCCTGGAGCCCATGATTTCCAAATTCTAGTATAAGCCAAAAAGAACTCGTTCCCTGGAATAGATTTTGTAAGCCGACCTTGCTGAATATTGGCCCTTTGAAGATAACCACCAGATATGATAATCTGGGACTCCGGGCTGCAGGATCACATCCTTGATCAAATCCCATATACTGAAATTCTGAGATGACTCCCGCAGTTAGATTGCCTTGGATATCAGAGACCCACAAATTATTTGAGAGGGCATTGTGTACAGTCCTGCTAGCTCTTCTTTTTGAGACCAATGCAAAAACTTGGGGGCGCAAGGTCACTGATCCTTTTGCCATGAATCCAACTGTCAGTCCAGAACAAGGTGTTTGTTCTAAACCTCTGTTATAACAGCCATAGAGAAAAAAAACATTTGAGCAGGGTGGACTTGAATCTGGAAAACAAACCATGGTTGACTTGGATCAGTTTTCTTCAGCCATCTTTATTCTGAGTTTAATCTGCTGAACTCTTTGCACTAGATAGTAAGATTTTGAATACCATGTTTGGATGATGTACTGTTTCTCTGTAGTTTCTTTGATGCCATTTAGTCTTTGTTTTGCACATTGGCTTTATTGGGTTCTGGTACATTGTCTGAATTGTTCATGACGTTCTGGTTTTGTTAGTTTAGGAATTGGTCGCAGCCATCCACTCATCCTTCATATACATGCATGGTTAACATGTGTTATTGTGTTTAACAGCTTATGTGGTTACTATATGGCCCTGTTTGACACAGCTCCTGCTCTGACATCCATGCAGGATTTAGAGTTTGGAGTTTCAGGATAAAATAGAGGGATTAGACATATTTGTTTAATCCAAAATAATACAATATTGCTTAATAAAACCTTTAGTTTGTCCACAGCTCCAGCTCCAAGATTTTCTGGAGCTAGGAATGACCAGCTCCAAATATTCTTGGATTTAGGACTGGCCAGCTCCAAGCCTCCAAATAGTCTTGGAGCTGGAGTTGTGCCGAACAGGTCCTATATGTATGCATTATCAATTTATCATCTCATTTGATAAACCTGTTTGAGCTGTTGCTGAGTCATGTTCCACGTATGGGCACCGATGTCTTAACTCCATTCATTCTCATGCATCTTACTGTGATTGCTTAGGACTTGCTAGTTGAACCTGAGCTATCCCCCTAGGTTCAGAACATCATACACTCTGTCATGCGTCATCTGTATTAGTTAGATGGCCCTGAACCAAAGAAGCATGTTAATTGCTGATGACTGATGGCCACACAGCATGGCAGGGATAGATGAGAGATACTAGGAACTATGAAATATTTCTTGATCAACGATTAGAGGTACAAGCCCATCCTTATATAGATGGGATAACTGGATTTTTAATTAGTTTTTTAACCTCTAGAATTAAGGAGAGTATCGACCCATTTCGGTTATAGCTGCATTAGAAGTATTAGGCTAAAAAAATTCTGAAAAATTCAAAAGAATAACAGCGCCATTGAAATTTTAAATTAGTACCACCGTTACAAGTTTACCTAACTTCGTGTATAATAGTGCACAGTTCAACCCTCTACACTTGGACTTACACTCCACCACAGATTTAAAACACACCTAGGACAAATTGGAGTTCCACTAACCATACATCTACACATATTACTTTAAGTTAAAGTTGAACTGAATACCATCTAATATCAAGCAACCTTTGTTCACTATCAATAAAAAATCAATAAAACCGCATTGTAATTGACTTCTACATGCTGATCAAAATAGGAGAAGCATGTTGAGCACCATTTGACATCTTCATCTATTAACTTCTGAGATATGAATTTTTGTGCAAACTGAAAAAGTAAATCATAATATCGATGACTGAAGCAATTAAACAGCTAGAGATTGCCTTCTTGTACATACAAAATTTTAAAAAACTAGAGATTGCCCTATTGACATGCTCTGTTTTACTGCACCTAACAAAAGTAGGCAAAGACACTATGTTGACACCTTTACTAGCCAATCAACTTGTGTGAAATTTGGTTGGAGATGTAATGTAGCTTTTGTAGACAATTCTTGCTTCTAATCTGTAATTGTGTCTGCAATGGATCTGTGACATTGTTTTCTAGTTAATCTATAGGAAGAAAAAGCTAGTCAAATTGTTCACTGGCTTTCACCTAATGACCGAGCTAGCACACATTAGTTACAAATAACTTGATTCTAGTGATATCATCACCTTGTGGCGTTTGGAGAGAGTAAGATGGGCAACTTGTTGTTCAGACTAATGTTCAGGGCTATGGGCCAGTGAAAAGTTCTTTACTCTGTATTTTTGACAAGACAGCAACAGTTGGACTAGAATAAAGGTGTACAGATACTTCATCGATTAATCTTTAATTTAATGCATTTGTATGAGAAATAAACTTTAAAAGGATAAAGCTTGTTTTCTGTTCCTTCAATGGAGAAGTTGAATTGTGACAAAAAAAGGACCAAACGAATTATAGAACATTACTCTCTCGAAGGAAGATACTTTAGCTGGCTAAATGCTCTTGCTTCATTCTGAGTGCAAATCTCGAGACCTTTTCTACATACACTGGCACTTAAGGTAGACCTCCACTAGGCTTACTTGAGGGACTCAGCTGACATCTATGGCGTTAGCATAGAATCAGTGTGATGATAATGCAATGAATTGGTGCCTGGTCGAAGTCTGAAAGTTTGATGATCTGTTCTGAACCAAAAGATTTTGGGGGCAAGTTCTGGTGAGTGACTAACAATGTTTTCAGGTCGGCTGGTCGAACCTGGTCGACCTGGGACCGACCAGACGATTAGTCGTGATTAATCGTCGACCAGCTTGATTAATCGACCCTGGTCGTCCAGGCATCTTGTCGCCCTTGTATATCAGGACATATATCTATATATCTATATATATACCTCTCTATATAATATATTATGCAAAATAAAGGAAGCAAGAAGCATCAAGACTGCATTTGTGTTTAGCTGGTGACTTATTTGTGGGAGTTGTTTTCCTCTCTTTTCTGCACTGTCCGGAGGTCCATATTCATGTCCCAAACTCCATTTCTTTGCTGACTTGCTGCTGGAAGCCTGGAATACCATAATTAGCAAGCAGCAACACTAATGCAGTCTTGATCTTGACACACCTTAACAGCAGCACTGCTGCAATAGCAAATAACTAACATTTAGCAGACCATAGCAGCCACACACCCAGCATATTACATAACCAAAGTCCATGTCCTGGTTAAACAGGCCCAAAAACAGAGTAACCAAACTGGTCATCCATGTCCTGGTCGGACGACTAATTGGACGACCAGCTAACTAATCAAACTAATCATCAAACTTTCAGAATTGGGAATTCTCTCCCGCAATATATTCTTGTTATTAGGCTAGCACATATAGCATATTATAAACATGATGGATTATGCTGAGCCACAAATTTACAGTGCAACTTAAAAATGCTATGCTCTAGCTTTATACATTTCAACTGTCTATGAAATATTTAATCAATATAATGTCATTTTTGTACCTAATGTCTCTGACCTGACCTGAGATGTCCAATGAATTTATCCTCTATGCATGTAATGTGTATTTATCCTCTGTGCATGTAATGCACAATAATAGTCGGGCCATTTTGTTTGCTGCACACAGAATACTCTGAATTTCAGTGCCTCCCACTGTCCAGTGTAGTGAATTTCAGTCGCTCAAACATAGCTCCCTATAGGAGAGGGTAGAGAACTCACATCGTTGCTATTCTGGAAGGTGGAAACGCCTTAGTGGATGCGGAGGAAGAGGTGAAGGCGTCTCCACTGTATTTGAGGTGACAGCAGCACCAACAGTCATGGTTTGCCAGCAAGGGGGATCTTGATGCGGAGGCGGAGGTGGAGGCACTGGTGGACACCGAGGCAATGGCTGGAGGAGGTGGTGGCTGTGGAGGTAAGGAGGTGCCAGCAGCCCAGCCGTAGCAGCGCTTCTCTCCAGAGCTTGTGGCACTTTTACTTGTTTGTGTTGCGGATGAGAGGGAGCCAGGGAGGCGCTGATCGAGGGGTCAAGGCTTGTCCCAGGGAAAGTGGGTGGGTTCTGCTGACGCCCCCTGTCAACAGAGTTTTCTAATGCAGATGTGAAATGGCCTATGGATATTTTTTTTTCTCATGTGGCCTTCTCCCCCCAGGAAAACAAACTGGGAAGCTCCCAGGGTTCTAGTTTCCAAACAAAGCCTTGAGGTGTCATGGCTTATTTGGGATTAGTAATGTAGTGTAGAAGATCTATCTCTTGGCTGGCAACAATTACCTATGTATATGACAATATGTTAATAGAGATATTCACTTGGCAGGATGAAGTAGTAAGGGGAATAGAGGAGAGGATAGCTGCTTGGACATTTCTTCCACCAGGTACCTCGAAAGCTTTAATTAAATTACTCAAAAAGCATTTCCTTCCTTTTAATTGTCAACAATCTTAGCTCTATGGTTCTGGCATGCTCAGAGAATGGTGAATCCATTCAGATATTACACTACCAGAATGGTGAGAAATACGAACCCCACTATGACTACTTCCATGACAAAAATAATCAAGCCCTGGGTGGCCATCGCATTGCCACTGTGCTCATGTACTTATCTAATGTTGAGAAGGGTGGAGAGACCATCTTCCCCAATGCAGAGGTAGTTACTTATCCTTCCTGTGTTACTGTTTTAAGAACCTCAGTTGTAATTGTAATAATAACTTCAACATTCCACAGGGGAAGCTATTACAACCCAAGGACGACACATGGTCTGATTGTGCAAGAAATGGATATGCAGGTATAGCAGCGTTTCTGGTTGAAGTCGAGTTACACTGCAGATCTGCAAGCAATATCATCTTGACCAGTTCTTACCTGATGTGACTATGGTCCATGGCACTTTTTAAGAGTCTAGTTTCTTAGCAGCCTTTCATAGCTTTATCATACCTTCAACCACTCTGATGTCTAGCTGCTGGTGGTTTCCATGTGCAGTTAAACCGGTAAAGGGTGATGCCCTGCTGTTCTTCAGTCTCCACCCTGATGCAACAACAGACTCTGAGAGCTTGCACGGTAGCTGCCCCGTCATCGAAGGCCAGAAGTGGTCCGCAACTAAATGGATCCATGTGAGGTCGTTTGATCTCCCTGTCAAGCAGCCGGGTTCCTCTGACGGATGCGAGGACGACAATGTCCTCTGTCCCCAGTGGGCGGCCGTGGGCGAGTGTGCCAAGAACCCTAACTACATGGTTGGGACCAAGGAAGCTCCTGGCTTTTGCCGGAAGAGCTGCAAAGTATGCGCAGAGTAAGGTATTGTTAATCCACTGTCTGATGAGTATCATGGCGTGTCGCATAGTTTCTGTTCCCATTACCAGGGTTTAGATACGACTGTTTATAGCATGTATAAGTGCAACCCGGAAGAAGGAATCGTAAGAGGTACGAGAACTCATGCCTTGTCCATCCAAAGTTCAAAAATGCGGACGGGTTACCTTGTTGAGTTGAGCAATCTAATCAATGGCCAGGGTTCGAGCAATCTTGCTTCCTTCATTTGGCGTGATATAACTTGTCTTGTGGCCTGTGGGAAACGAAAGCTTTCCTTGAGAGGTGCTTTGATATTATGAATGGTGTTTGGTGTCCTTGGCTAGAATTGCAAAAAACGTATAGGCCTGGGTGGCCAAAGGTTGTGTGAACTACCAAACGAAATAACTTCGCCTTTATGTTCTTAGCTGTTGGGTGCAGAAAGATGCACGTTGCTGACACGAATGAGAATAGTCCCTGCCCCCCCTTTTCACTTCACCCTGTGTGATCTTGCATTCAATTCCGGTTGGTACATAGCCATATACAATAGTAGAGGTGACCAATACAATACAAAGAGAAAATTACTCCCCAATGCCATGCATCATAACAATCACAATGAATTCAGTAGCATCATCACCACAATATAATAACCCAATTTTCTTTCTCTCTCTTTTTTTTTAAAAAAAATAATAATAATAATAACCTTAGCTAGCTAGCTAGCAACCGTTGGCGGCGGCTTTGGGGTGGCGACGACTCCGTCGTTGCCTGCAAGCGCCCGGTACTTGTCCTTCCTGGTGAGGCTTGTGCACTCGTAGGAGAGCGTGGCGGCGATGAGCCTCTGGATGTAGTTGGCCACCTCGTGGCTGGTCCTGCCGCCGGCGCAGGTGAGCTCCGGCGGGAGCTTGTTGAGGAAGGTGACGACGTAGGCCGGGCTCGGGTTCATGAAGAAGTAGAAGGGGTCCATCCCTTTCCACCCCCTGGCGGTGGTGCCGTGGAACATGCTCATCCTGTTCTCCATGGCGACGGGCACCACCTCGCTGGTGAGCTCGGCGAAGAGCGCCGAGAAGCGCAGCAGGAAGGGCTCCCGGCACGTGGTCCCCTCGGGGCAGATGACCAGGTCTCCCTCCGCCAGCAGGTCCCTGATCATGGCGGCGTCCGTGGCGCGGTCCCGCGACAGGCGCACCGTCCGGATGGGCGACAGGAACTCGGAGAGCCTGGAGAGCGAGTAGGTGACGGCGGCGACGGGGCGGCCCAGCGCCGTGGACAGGAAGATGGGGTCCAGCAGCGTCCGGTGCGAGCAGGCGAAGAGGACGCCCCTCCGCCCCGTGGCGCGCTCGGCGCGCGGCGGCGGCGGCGCGCCCCGCACCACGACGCGCACGCCCAGCGCCCAGAAGGCGTAGTACACCAGCGGCATGGGCAGCAGCGCCCCCGCCGCGATGCGGAGGCAGGCCAGCGCAAGCCCCACGGGGAACCACAGCACCACCACCAGCGCCACCAGCGGCGTCGGCCGGCGCACCAGGCGCCCGTCGTGGAAGATGACCGGACGAGGCAGCTGGTCCATGGGCAATGCCGGCTCCACCGGCGCGCGCGGTACGATGTACGCCTCCTGCATCCATGCATCCATGCATATGCACACGCAGGCGCAGGCGCCCACAACTTTCGAGTTAATGGCGAATTAAGAAGAGGGAACGCAATGTCTCATCAGCATTAAAAAGCCGTACCAGCACAATTGAATGGATATAAAGATTGAAGAGGAGTGCAGCTAGCTACCACAGTACGTACGTGTTGCATGCGCGCGCCATCGATCGATCAGTTAATTGTTAGTGTTTACCATACCATACCATACCGTATAGAATCCACGCATACATTTAGAATGTTGTGGTAGTCTCGTGAAACTGTATCAAGTGATGACCCAAACTGATGCTCTACAATTGTACACTATTGCATTATTAGCTGTTCAGTCTACGTACATATATAGTCCTCCAGTGGAGTGATGCCTATTGGAGACGAGACAAGGAGGAGCAAGGACAGGCAGGGCACGTACGTACAGTGCATGCCTACTTGCTGCATCCTGCCGAGGACCCCCCCTAAAATGTTTCAGCTTCGTGTTCCGACTTCCAATCCGAGCAAGTTTTGAAAGATGGAGCAAGCAATGTTGTTTCGTCTAGACAAATAAAGGAGCTCGGCAGGACAAGCTAGCTAGCTTTTGATCCCGGTCCATCCATGCCATGCACATGCACACATGTGTGTCGATCGATCGAAATCTCAGCAACAGTAGCAGCTGTACGTAGGAGGAGTACATCACTGTCCACCCCGATGCAGCTAGGCACTATTAAAATATCGTTTTTGACTTTAAGATTTCTTATTTGACTATTTATCTTATTTAATTTTTTATACAAATAATAAAAATTAATAAATTATTATTAAAGTATTTTTATTGATAAAACAAGTTATAATAAAATAAATAATATTTATATAAAATTGATCGAAATCTCAGCAACAGTAGCAGCTGTACGTAGGAGGAGTACATCACTGTCCACCCCGATGCAGCTAGGCACTATTAAAATATCGTTTTTGACTTTAAGATTTCTTATTTGACTATTTATCTTATTTAATTTTTTTATACAAATAATAAAAATTAATAAATTATTATTAAAGTATTTTTATTGATAAAACAAGTTATAATAAAATAAATAATATTTATATAAAATTTTTGAATAGGACGAATGATCAAATAGAAGTCTAAATGTAAAAAAAAACGACATTGAAAGAGAGAGTAGCTCACTCCAGCCCAGCTAGCTAGTGGTAGTAACTGTGGTTAGTTAGATTCACCTAAAAGCTTGTACTGGGGTCGCCGTGTAGATATAGCAGCACTAACTACTTTGGTGTGGTGCGGCCAAGTCTTCGCCAAGTCACATGCATGCATGTTTTACACGGAAGTGAAACCAAACCTTCACAAGTTTCACCAACGCAGCTAGCTGGTTACACAAACTTAGCCGTGTGTACGTACTCAACTAACGGCATGCAGGATGGATGTGTACACGAGTTTGCTTTGTGTGTGCTGACAGTTTAGGCAATCGTCTTAGCTTGCAGATCGACAAAACAGAAAGGCTCTCTCTCTCAGTCGACGTCATAACTACCGGCCAAGAGTAATTAACGCCAACCAAATAACTAAATCAAATCGATATCGATAATAAATACTATACATGAGCGTTAGGTTGCTGGGTAGCATATGCCATGGCATGCCGGGTCCCGGCCCTGACCAACGAACACTCTTTAGTGCACAAAGATGTGAGCCAACCAGATTATTAAACGTTGGTATTATTATATATATATAATTGCATATCTGATGAGTGCTCCAACTATATGTGCGGTGTGTAGTTTTATTTAGTGTACTGGTAGTTGTGGATGTGCTACGTACCAGTATGGACAAGGTGCATATATATCATATCATATACTCCATGCATGATGACGACCATGAGGACAAATGAAAGTAGAAGAAATTACTAATGTAACATGTTTGGATGGAGCGGTGTATATAGTGTATAACCTTCAGAACTTGCAGAAACAATCGCTTAGGCCTCTTTGAAACGACCTTTTTTTTTTATTTATTGAATCCCATATTTTGCTTTGAAATTCCTGCGTTCTAATAAAGAGGTACTTATTTTTCTACACATGGCTCACATGAAAACTTGATAGTGTTATTAGTTTAATTTATTCTTCTCTACATCTAATTTCTGCCAGGTCATGGGTGTGGCGAGGACATTTGAAGTCTGACAACTGAGCTGACTCGTGGATACAACATGTTCATATTGAATTTTAAAAAAATTCAACACTTGTTTTTCATTTATTTATAGATATGTTCCAGCAGCTAGCGTGTGTAATAACCCCACAACAGTGCCATATATCTCGAATTTATGGAAGGAACATGCAAAAACTAGCTAGCCCAAACACATGCGCACGATGCAACGCGGCCCGGTACCACGTCCATCTCCACATGCATCGGATTCCGGTGCCATAGATAGCTTGTTTCTCCAATCACACGGTCCCCAAGTGACAGTACAGCATTCACTTCACTGCCAATAATTCTTTGCAGCTCCATTTCGCGACACAGCTACAGTGCCCAATTATCGCAAAAAAAATTGCGGATAGGCTTTAATAAGCACTCTAATAAGGACGCAAGAATCTAATCTTACAAAACTCCAGCTTCATCTCGTATATAGTAGTATATACGAGCAGCTAGAGCAGGCCTACATTTGGTATTTGCATTTTTTTTTTCACATAGTGGTTGAACTGCTGTACAAGTGTGAAGAGAGGTCAATGAAGCGGTAGTAGTACGTTGCAATATATACGTACGTACGGTGGTAATACGGAATATTTGGAGAGTAAATAAATGTATATATACAGTGCTGTGAGAATTGGTGTCCTGGCCGTACCTTGCACATGCTCATGAAGGGGTAGTCGGAGCGGCTGTCCCCGAGTCCGACGTCGGGCGCGTCGCCGCCGTCGGCGGCCAAGATCTCCCGCAGCGCCTGGGCCTTGCTCCTGCCGACGAGGACGCCGCCCCTGCGCGCGTCCACCAAGCCCGTGGCGCGTCCGCGCCACGTGGCGAGCTCGGTGCCCGCGACGGCGTCGGCGCCGAGGCAGTCCCTGAGGAACGGCTCGGCGAAGAGCCTGGGCGTGGCCGTGAGCACGACGCGCCTCCGGGAGCACGCGGAGAAGACGCGCCAGGCCGCCGGGTGCACGTCGGCGGCGTAGAACCTGGGGAGCACGGCGCGCGCCGCGGACTCGACGTCGCGGACACGGGCGCCCGCCGTGGCACCGAACACCAGCACGCGCAGGCACGCGGACTCCGACGCCAGGAAGCGCAGCAAGGCGGCCAGCGGGGAGAGGAGCAGGAGGAGGAGCAGGCGTGGCACGCCGCCGGTCTCGAAGGCCACCAGCGCGTAGTACGGGAACGCGCTGCGGGACCGGAGCAGCGTGCCGTCAAGGTCCGCCACCACGGAGGAGTGCGCGCCGAGGCCCGAGGCGTCGCACTTGTCCACCGTCGGGAACGGCTCCACTCCGGCGGCAACCACAGCCTCCACCGCCTCCTCCATGCCGGCCGCCGGGATGGATGGCTCGCTGCTATCTGCTGTGGCACGCGCGTGTGCGGCGGATCGGAGCTGTCACTCACTCTGTCTCTCTCTCGCACTGCGCACTGCGCACGGCGTGCCAGCTCGAGCTCGAACTGGCTGTGCTCGCGCGGGCATGTATATATAGGGGGGTGGCGCGGCGCCCGTGCCCGCGTTTGTGGCGAGGTGGACCGGTATGGTTGGTTGGTGAGCGGTAGGGATGGGCTATCATTTCCATTTCTGCCTTGTTTAGTTCGCAAAAATTTTCAAGATTCTCCGTCACATCGAATCTTTGGTCGCATGCATGGAGCATTAAATATAGACAAAAATAAAAACTAACTACACAGTTTACCTGTAATTTGTGAGATGAATCTTTTGAGTCTAGTTACTCCGTGATTGGACAATGTTTGTCAAATAAAAACGAAAAGCTACAGTACCCAAAAAACAAAAAAATTTGTGAACTAAACAAGGCCTTCATTACATTAACATTACACCTAAAGCGTTTCTGTCAAAAAAATAAATAAACATTACACTAATGCGCATTGCATGGTTGCTGCTAACTAGTGGTAATACTCTACTCTCCAAGGGGCAAAGGCGGTCGATTTTAAGAGATGGGTCCGACGCTGAATCGGAATGACGGGAGAGGGACCGCGCGATAGATGTGGCACAATATGCATATGTGGCTATCTTTTTTTTCCCTCTACTTTGCGATGCTCGGAGGGACATCATCGACACTAAACGCGCTCTACGAGCACACAGCTTGCAACTTTTAAAGCATTCTTCCTGCATCACTTAGAAAACTTGGTTAATTAGGTTAAGTGAGTGTTTGTGTTTGTTACTCTTGATTGGCGATCGTCATCACCTGCATGACTTGGTGATGATTGAGAGCTTGGCGATCTTTGATGGTGAATGTGGGAGACCCAACTTATGTTGTGAACGATATGGGCAATTCATCGTGTCGGAGTGACGAAGAATCAACATGTAGACAACACTTAATCCTTGTATGGATCATTAAGGGAGAGCGATACCCTTGCGTGATGTTCCAACAAGAACTACTAGGGAGTGCTGATTCTCCGATGCCTTAGGAAAATATCATTGTATTTTTATCCTTTTCTTTACGTTCACGTTTACTTTTGTGCAATTACTTCGATGTATACCTTTACATTCTTAGAATTGCCATGCCAGTATAGAATTAGGACTAGGTTGAAAAACTTTTATGCGTAGGTTAGAAACAATTATTAGGCACAAGGGGTAAATAGACAAAGTGTTAGATTTTAATTTCACAAAAAATTTAGATTAGCCCAACTCAACTCCCCTCCTCTTAGGTATCTTGATCCTTTTAGGATAAACTAGTGGAATGCTCGTGGCTAGTTGAAGTGCATCTTGTGCATGATTCCGCACCCAAGTTGTTGGTCTATCTTGTCATGCTAGCTCGCACATGAATCATCACTCAAAGACTTGCCACAACGTGCGGGGGCGGAGCCAGGATTTGAATATAGGGGGTCGTGCAAACCAAGAATAATTATGTGTGTCAAAATATTACATGACAAAGGTGTACATAGTACCAAAATAAATGTTTGCGTTGTGATATGAAAAAAGCAGAAAAACTAAAAAAAGAGAAATTTAATTAGTCTCAGACCTGTAACCTTCACCTGATCAATCTATTTCTTTGGCCATGAAAAGAATCACAATAAAAACAAGTAGTTAAACGAGACAAAATTAATTAGTAGTAGATCCTAACATCAAATGACAAACAATTGGTTACATATCGTTTAGCCTTAGACAAGACGATCACTTAAACGGGTAAAGTTGTCATTTAAATATAAGGTTAAATAGAAACACTGTTAGTGTTTAAAAGTTGAGTACATGAGCTAAATGACCGTTTAGACTTTAGACGAATGATGATAGAAACATAGGAGATAAAGAAGATAATAGGAAGACTAATGCTAAATAATATAGATCCCATTGTTGGAGATCAATTCAGAAGGATTAAATAAGGAAAACGTTGATTTCAATTAACTAGCTAATTAGAGTGTGTGGTAGGGGGCAAACTAATGTTTGGTAGGCAATAATAAAAATAAAAGATATGAAGAAAATATTAGGAAGATCTAGATTTTACCTGTATAAGAAATTAATAGAAATTAATATAAAATAAGAATAAAAATCTTAGTACAGATAATATCATTATGAACTAGCTAACTAGACAATTAAATATCTAAGCTATAAGGGAGTTATGAGAAGGTTGGGGGGTGCCAGGCCCCCCTCAGCCCCCTTCCCTCCGCCACTGACAATGTGGACGTAGGTTGTTGGCAAGCAACTAAATAAACGACAAGGATAAATCTTGTATTCATCTTTTGC
Organism: Sorghum bicolor; assembly: GCF_000003195.3. NCBI lineage: Eukaryota > Viridiplantae > Streptophyta > Magnoliopsida > Poales > Poaceae > Sorghum > Sorghum bicolor. Next base: position 26,996,159 of record NC_012870.2, on the reverse strand, counting down.
CTAGGGTGGTTAGCATACTACACACTTGCTCTCTACATTCATATCTTGTGCTTGTTTGTGTGGTGGTTGCTTATTTAGCTTGCTATATAGAGTAGCAAAATTTAGTTGTTAGTTGCTTTTGTTTGTAGCTATCTAGTCAGCTTGTTATCTGTGTTGTGTTGTGCTCTATGGAGGTAATAAAAGACTGTATAGGGGCTTGTAGCTATCTTGTTAGCTATCTAGACTTGTATAGAGGCTTGTAGGTGACAAATAGAGCTAGTGTAAGTAGAGGCTTGAAGGGCTTATTATTGTGGTACTAATCACTTTTGCACTATTATTGTGAAGTTTGTACTAATTTTTTATAGTTTATTCACTCTCTCTAGCCATCCGGATCGTTTCACACGCTTAGAGATGCAGCTCCTCGCCAGTAAATATACAATACGGATAAAACTCCATGTACCGCACATGTTTGCCTCCAATAGCACTAAAGGTCTAATAAACTATGAGTATTCAACTGTACTCAGCAAGACTTGATCGCCTAAAATTAAAACACATATATAGTTAGTGCTTAGGCAGAGATTTTTTATGGTTCACTAGTTTTTCTTGTCATAAATGATAGAATTTGAGGATTGCTAACAACATTCATATATTTTTAATCCAACACATGATTTTTTTTATCTATGACGTACGTCAGATTCATCTCCTTCCTCCCAACACCAACCACCGCATCCGCGCCTTGCCGCCGGCTGACACGTCGCTTGTGCCCGTGCCCCGACACACCGCCGGCGGCTGCGCCGCGTCTCCTCCTCTCCTCTTCTTGTCTCTATTCTTCCATAAAAAAAATATTTCTATATTCTGTGATCTATAATCTATGATTGTGTTAGACAAAAGAAGCTGAACGTAGAGAAGAGGTGGGAAAGATTATTAACTAGACAACTAGAATTTTACAATGTTTGTATGGGTGCAAATACATGTGTTTTTTTATGCTTGATGTATGGGTTTAAACTTTTACATATGTATTGGCCATTAGCTAGTCCAACTCTATGCTAGTTGTCTCTCTCTCTCTCTCTCTCTCTCTCTCTCTCTATATATATATATATATATATATATATATATATATATATATATATATATATATATATATATATATATATTTCTACACCCTAGGTGTAGAATATATATATATTATCTCCATACAACTAAAGTTTCTTTATTTCACTACCTATCCATGTCCTCTGTCTCTAGATTCTAGAAGACCTTTTCGCACACATGTTAGCTGTGGGCGTTCACAAGAAAAACATACCAGATTTTGGTATTTCTCTAGAATGCAAGGACATGTTAAAGGTAGATGTTGCTGTTGTTAGCTTAAATGCGAACATGTGAAATTCATGATTTGTTAATTAGTGGACGAGGGATCAAAGGATTCTATGGTCAAAGATGAAGCTAAGTTTTGTTGGTTGATCCTAAAACAATCTATGGTTGTGGTCAGGAATCAATTTTGCTATAAAGATTTGTGATCTAATTTTGGATTTTTACAATATTAATTCTGGCACTATTGTGCAGTGTAGGGTTGGGTGGGCTGGTGGCTTATGGCTCAGACCTCGGTGCCGCACCATTTAGCACGAAGCTAGGTCGATGCATGCCAAAGAGTCATGACATCGAGCTATGCCACGTAGCTGCTACGCTATAACCTGGCTGCAAAGATCGGCGCCGAAGCTTGTGATGTCGAGACAAGCAATCTCGAGTGAGTATAGGTGTACGTGTCTGATCCGCCTCCCATCATATGTGGTCTAATTAGTGTTTAGTGGGCTAGATGATATTTGTCACATAGTGACGCCGCTGGATTTTGGATTCGGAAGGTTTGAATCTCCCATTTATTATGAAGGATGGACATTTGGTACCAATTGTATCTATTTTCTTTGTCCCTTTATATTTATCACTATAAAAAGCCTGCGGGTCAAATTTTATCAACTTTGACTAAATTTGTGTAAAGTATCAATAATATTTGTATTTCCAAATAAATGTATTATAAAATATATTCAACGATCTATCAAGTGATACTAATTATATCTTATAAATATTAATATTTTTTATATATATTTATAGTCAAATTTAAGTAAATTTGACATCTCGAAGAGCGAGAACGGAGTATGACATATCTCCAGTGTAAGAGCAACTCCAAGAGATTGTCTAAAACTATATTCTAAAATTAATGATTTAGCCATTATCTAAAATAAAATATTCTTCCAAAAAGTAGTGCAATGCAACAGTCTTTCTAATTTTCCCTTCTCTATTTTGTATAACCTGCCACGTCATCACAGACCCCACCTTCCTCCACCGCATGCACACATGCATGACCCTGAAGCCTGCACGCTCATTGGCTCATTGCTGGACATATCGGCACACAGCGTGATGGCGAGCGGGCGCTGCTCGCTTTTTCTAGCTAGCGGAATTGACGGAATACAAGACTACATTTTAGAATTCCAAATAGAATATCTGTTGGAGCATATTTTATACCTCAAAAAGTATAAATCTGACTCAAAGTTAGAAATAGCAACTCTCTTGGAGTTGATCTAATATCAACAAATTCTTTACCGTTGTAACAAGTACTACTAGCAAAGTTGCGGGCTGTGCAAGAAATGGTTCAGCTGATATGGAGCCCAACATGGAATGTGGGAGCAATCAATTTGCATCCGGTCGAACCACTCCACTAAAACTGCTGCTTATTGGATACCCAAGCTAGCCACATATAAGTGGGCATTTTCCATATCAAATGTGGTATTATAAAAAAAAAACAACTTTATTGGCTTCTTCTTCTTCTTCTTCTTCTTCTTCTTCTTCTTCTTTTACAAAATATCAAGGGCGAGCTTTGAATCGAAGTTATGGGAAGTGTGGATGCAGTGTTTTTACTCGGTTTGCACTCAACAAAAAATCGGCCGTCCCTAGTCTACTTTTTCCTCATATCAATACAATTTGCAGCAAATTAAAGTTTTGTTGTCTACATGTAAAAGTAAGTCATAAAACAAATGTATCCATATTATGGCCTACGAGATGATGACAATGCATGACACCTTTTAATTTGTGCTAATAAGAAGCCGGAGACGACCATCTATGATGCACGAGACGCAGTTCCGCTTCTATGGTTGCTTCAGTCGGCAAGCTATCGCGCCAATTGACGCTTCCATCACTTGGACTTGGTAGATTGATGGTTGCAAATTGCAATGCAAGCGTGTAGCCAAATCGATCGCTTAGAAAAAAAGGGTTTTGATATATGATACCACCGAGTGTCTCGGCCGTTGACATCTGCTGGAACAGAAACAGGTTAGTTGGTGTACTTGGGAGTAGTAACTATAACTAACTAACCAGTGACCAGCAGTGGTGGTCGCTGAAAAAATATCAGTTAAGGGTCTGTTTAGATTGGGGATGAAAATTTTTTGGGTGTCACATCAGATGTGTCGGAAGGATGTCGGGAGAGGTTTCTAGAAACTAATAAAAAAACAAATTACATAGCTCGTCAGGAAACTGCAAGACAAATTTATTAAGCATAATTAATCTGTCATTAGCATATGTGGGTTACTGTAGCACTTAAGGCTAATCATGGAGTAACTAAGCTTAAAAGATTCGTCTCGCGATTCTCAACTAAACTGTGTAATTAGTTTATTTTTTTATCTACATTTAATGTTCCTTGCATGTGTCAAAGATTCGATGGGATGGATGAAAAATTTTTAGGTGGGGAACTAAACAGGGCCTAAAAGTGCACATCAAATCAACGGACCAGAAGAAGAAGCATTGAGACGCTTCTTGTTCCGTTTGATGATTTGATGGAAGAGGAGGCAGCTAGCGTAGCGGCCATGCCGGTGGTTCAACTCCCGGTCTGGATGAGAGCACACCAACTCAAATGACGCCCGGGATTCAGACCGATTCCATTCCATTCCAATTCTTCTCCGCCCATCAATATATCACGTCTCCTGACGTCCGACTCCGACTCCCAGCCTCTCGCTCACCTCCGACCAGGCTTGAGGCCTTCGCTCAGCCAGACATCCATGAATTGGAATTGATTTGAATTGAATGCACCGCCTTGAGTCCTTGTCCTTTTGCTTCTGGCTTCTGAGGAGACGCACAGGCACAGCACAGCATCATTTCTCTGCCGCTCTGCTCCTCTGCATCTGCATGGATATGATATGGAACCTGCTGCATCAGCATTTGCAATTCTGCATATGCCTTGCCTGCATTCATCAGAGACACCAGAAAACAAATGGAAACTGCTCCATAAAATTACAGTATGGTGATGCTGCCTGCGGCCTGCCTCTGCCTCTGCCTTGCCTGGATAACAGGGTAAGGTTACGGCCGTAGTAGGTACATGTATATATGGGATTTGGAAATTGGACGGTTCCTCTGCAACTCTCTTCTTCTCCGTCTGGGGTCACCATCACCATGTCGTGCCAGCGGCGTATGCGTATGCGTAGGCGTGTACGCCTATGTCGCCTCTACCTGTATGGGCAATGTCCACAGCCCACAGGATATTCCACCCATCGCTTTTCCAAGGATCACCGGTGATACCAGCGTTATATTATAGCATGTATATATAGTATAACCCACAAACACACGACTTTTGGTTCATACATTGTCTATTTGATGAATCTATTTAATGCTTATGTTATCAAAAAAAATTGTTATAAAAAATCTACTTAATGCTCCCAAGCAATCGTAATAAGTATGGATAGATTTCTATGAACCATTATAATGCCTTTTGATATAAAACAGATCAGACATAAATAATATGAACTTAACTACAGTATATTTAGAACCATCAGCAGCATAAGTAAGTTTAATCTGAATTTTGTTCAGAGTTTTCAAAGTCTTCTGAAATTATATAAACCAACCAAAGATGACTTTTCCTCTGTTTTTCTTTGCACAATCTCGTTTCTGTCTTGTCCCTCTGTTTGCTGCACACCTCCTAGTTTACCAAGGCCTTGTTTAGTTCCCTAAAAATTTTGCAAAATTTTTCAGATTTCCCGTCACATCGAATCTTTAGACGTATGCATGGAATATTAAATATAGATGAAAATAAAAACTAATTGTACAGTTTGGTCGAAATTGCCGAGACGAATCTTTTGAGTCTAGTTAGTCCATAATTGGACAATATTTGTCAAATACAAATGAAAGTGTTACTATTTCTATTTTGCAAAATTTTTTGAAGTAAACAAGGCCCAAGCCCAGTTTGCTCACGGGCCATGTCCCTAAAACTGCAAGCAGAAGCAGTAGACAGCCAGCCCAAGCAAAGCAGACAGACGACCTCGATCTGGAGTTCGAGTCAGTTCATCAAGCGGTACCCGTGTTTATTTTGTTTCACCCACCAAAAGTACTATGTATAGCTGCAAAATTAGGCCTTGTTTAGTTCCCAAAAACTACCAAAAATTTTCAAGATTCTCCGTCACATCAAATCTTACGACACATGCATGAAGCATTAAATATGAATAAAAATAAAAACTAATTACACAGTTTACCTGTAAATCGCGAGAAGAATCTTTTGATCCTAGTTAGTTTATGATTGGACAATATTTGCCACAAACAAACGAAAGTGCTACAGTACCTGAACCTAAATTTTTTTGCAAACTGAACAAGGCCTTAGTAAGATGTTTTTAGCATTGAACTTCATATCGTTGCCAAAACTTAGAAGAGCAACTCCAACACTACCCTAAACTTTACTTGGCAAATCTTGGATTTTGCCAAGTGTAAAGCTCAAATGCCAAGTGAAAAAAAGAGGCTTCTCCAACAGTTAGCTATTTTTTTGGCAAATTTGGACTATCTTGTGATTCCTGAAAAAATCAGAGAGACTTTTATGCAAAAGTTGCAATCTATTTAATGCATGCGTGCATGCTGAATGTGTGGGTCCCACCGCGTAGGCACGATGCCAAGCGCTCCCAACGCTCCTAAATTTGAGCCAGTTGGCCCTCTTTTTGCCAAGCATCCTATTTTGCCAAGTGCATATAGGGTAGTGTTGGAGGAGCTTTTTTCATGTTTTGCCAAAAATTAGGATTTGCCAAGTACATATAGGGTAGTGTTGGAGTTGCTCTGTAATGCTATTAATCTAAACCAATGTAGCACATCGTGGAGTTGAATGATTCAATTAAAATAAAATAAAATATTAATTTGCACGGTGTACATGTTAGTTTTTTCCCTTTTATTTGAAAATACCTTCTTGCCATGCTAAATGTATATACCTTGGAATAGTTTTACAGTAGGGTGATGCCGGTGCTGCCTCTGTCACTACTACAGAATGAGGCATTGGTCGATGTCTAAAATGGTCAAAAACCTCGGTCTTTTTGCGGACCGGGGTTAAAGGCCCCTTTAACACCGGTTCGTAACACGAACCGATGCTAAAGGGTTCTGCCCAACGGCTACTGACAGGTGCTGTCGGGGTAGGGACCCTTTAGCACCGGTTGATAACATGAACCGGTGCTAAAGGGTCTCCTTTGGCACCGGCCAGTGCCACGGGCCGAGGCAAACCCTTTAGCATCGGTTGGGCACACAAACCGGTTCTAAAGGGTGACCCTTTAGCACCGGTTTTTGCCCTGAACCGGTGCTAAAGCTCCGGTTTATAGGTCCGCCCCCTCCTCCCCTCTGCCCATTTGAAACCGAGAGCACCATTGTTGTTCTTGGAGCTTCTTCTTGCTTGTTCTTCATTTGTTCTTCATCTCCGATGCCCATCGTTGATCTTCTTCGACTCCGTCATCGTTTCTTCGTGTTTGGAGGTGACTAACTTTTGTCTTTCTTGTCTTTTTATGTTGTTTTTGGCTTGTGATGTTCCCATTATTTTTAGCTCAAATCCACGTTGTTATTTTGAATCATTCACATGAATTAGTATCCATATATATATATATATCATATTTCATGGTTGACCTAGTATTAATGTAGTTTGCAAGAATGCATTATAGTATCTTTTTATGATCTTAGAAAGTAGGATACTTCAAATTAATTGGTTTGTTAATATCACTTGATTTATTTTTATTACTACATAATGTCCATTGTATAATTTAGAAGATTTGTTGAAGTAACTAGACAAATAAAGGATATTATTAAGTTCTTCTTTAATCATACATGTTTACTAGTAAATGTGGAATTTATAATTGTTTAAAAATTGAGTATGGATAGTAGATGGCAACCGTGACCGGGTCTTCGGTCTCTCAACGGGTTCAAAAGCGATACCGTCCGGAACTCCCTCTCATTACTTGTGGCAAGTGTGGGCAGAAGATTTTGATGGAGTACAAAGTGTTGAAAGAGGGAGTAAACAAGGGTCGTATATTCTACAAGTGTCCGGATCGTAATGTGAGTTATTTCCAGACATTTGCTTATATATGTGCATATTTTTTTAAATGATATTAATTAAACTTTTGATTCTCTCTTTTAATTTCAGTGGGACGGTACCGGCGGATGTATAGGTTGGTACTGGGAGGAAGAATACATTGAACACATTAAGAAATCTTTTGCACAGGTGGTTGAGGCTGAAGGTGGTGAGGCAGTGAGCCGACGAAAGGAGTTCAATGATATTGATCAAGCGAATGATCTATCTATTATAGTTGGGATCGGATGCGAACTAATTATGTTGCTTAAGTGCATTTTAGTTTTGGTTTTTTTAGTGCTAGTTGCGATTGTATTTGTTGTAGCCAAGCTTTCCTAAATTAATCAACTATGTATCTTAGACATGTTGTGCAATAAGATGAGAAACTATATGTGTGCATGGTTTTCATAATATATATTTTATATTTAATGCAGATGGTAACACGTAATTGGATGTATAATGCCGATCGGCGCTCCGAAGAGTTCATTAATGGCGTGCACTATTTCTTAAGTGTGGCCGAGACAAATAAGAGAGACGGTTTCATGTGCTGTCCATGTGCCGTGTGCAAGAATTTGACGGAATATTCTAACTCAAGAACTCTTCATTCACACTTATTAAAGTCTGGTTTCGTACCAAACTATATTTGTTGGACCAAACATGGAGAAAGCGGGATTATAATGGATGAAGGTGAAGAAGAAGAAGAATAATTGGATCATGCCAATATTATTGCTCAGTACGGTGGCTTCAATGATGTTGCAATGGGGGGAGATAATGAAGAAGAGGTAGCGGCAGAAGATGATCGGGGCGATGATGCTTTTGGTGATGCCATCCGTGATGCACAAAGAGAATGTGAAAGTGATAAAGAGAAAGCCAAGTTCGAGCGCATGCTAGAGGACCACAGGAAATCGCTATATCCCACCGTTGAAGAGGGTAAAAAAAGCTGGGTACCACACTGGAATTGCTGCAATGGAAGACAAAGAATGGTACATCTGACAAGACATTTGGGCAGTTATTGAAGATCATAAAAAAGATGCTTCCGAAAGGCAACGAATTGCCCACCACTACGTATGAAGCAAAACAGGTTGTCTGCCCTTTGGGATTAGAAATCCAGAAGATACACGCATGTCCTAATGACTGCATCCTCTACCGTAGGGAGGAATACGAGAATTTGGATGCATGTCCAGTGTGTAAGGCATCATGGTATAAGATTAGACGAGATGATCCTGGCGATGTTGAGGGTGAAGAACGTCATAGGAAGAAAATTCCTGCCAAGGTTATGTGGTATGCTCCTATAATACCACGATTAAAACGTCTGTTCAGAAATAAGAACAATGCAAAGTTGTTGCGGTGGCATAAAGAAGACCGTAAGATAGACAATATGCTGAGACACCCTGCCGATGGATCCCAGTGGAGAGCGATAGACAGAGAATTCCCAGATTTTGTAGATGATGCTAGAAACTTGCGGTTCGCCTTAAGTACAGATGGTATGAATCCTTTCGGTGAGCAGAGCAGTAGTCACATCACTTGGCCAGTTACTCTATGTATCTACAACCTTCCTCCATCGCTATGCATGAAGCGGAAGTTTATATAACACTCCAAATTTTTGAATTTTAAATTTAGTTTAAATTTGATTTAATTTTGGCTCAATTTGAATTTTTGGGAATTATTAAATAATTTACAAAATTAAATAAAATTAAATATAAGGTAGAAACATGTTTGAGTTTGCATTCATGCTGCAGCATAATTTTTGCTTGATTTTATTTATTTGTTTGTTTGTGCCTTTATTTGAATTTTGGAGCAATAATTAAATAGGAGAAATCTGTTAAAAAAAAAGAAAAAGAAAAAAAAGGGGGCAAGCGCCCTCTCTGGGCCGGCTTCTCTCCCCAGCCTAGCAGCCGCGCCCCCCCTCTCCCCGCTTCGGCCCAAGCCGCGGCCCAGCAGCGCCCCTGCCGCCCGCTGCCGCTGACGGGCGGGCCCCACCCGTTAGGGCCGCCCCCAACCTCCCGTCCGAAACGGACGGGGCAGCCGCCGCGCCACCTCTCGGCTTCCGTGCCGCGCGCGGATCGAGGACCCCGGGGCCACCCTAGCCTATTTAAGGCATCCCTCGGCCGCTCGCACGCGCCCCTAGAACCCTAGCTTCGAAATCCGCGCCGCCGCCGTTCTCGCCGAAGCTTGCAGCGCCGCCGCCGTCTCGCCGCGATCCGCCGCCGTCGCCCGCGTCGCCCCGCTGCCTCTCTCGCGAAGGTGAGCCGCGCCCCGTCCTCGCCGCGTCGAGCCGAACCCGGGGGTGCCCTCGGCGTGCTCCGCCTCGCCCCGGAGGGCCCTGTCCGCAACCTCGCCGGCGGCGGCCATGGCGCCGCCGTCCCTGCCCGCCGCGCCGCCGCGGCCCCGCCGCTCGCCTGCCCCGCGCGCGGTCCACGATGGACCGCGGCTTAGCGCCCGCGTGGCCGGTCCACCATGGACCGGTGGACCCGGTCCATCGCCCAGCGGCCCCCCTGCCCCGTGCGCGCGGTCCACCGCGCACGCGTGGACCCGCCAACCGTCGGCCGCCACGTGGCCAGCCAAGCTGGCCGACCAGCGCCCCCTGCCGCTTTTGCAGAAAAGCCCTCGGGCTTATTCAAAATTAACCCGCAATCCAGTCCTTTCAAAAGTATTTAAGTTTATGCCCTTAGTTTTTGCGGTTTAACCCCTGGCTCGGTTAGAATTTATAGTTTTAATCCAAATCTCTTTTTAATTCAGTTTTAATTAGTTTTAATTACGAAAAATAGTTCAGTTTATCTAGAGAAATGCCATTCAACTTGTTTTAGCCATAACTTTTGCATCGTAACTCCGATTTAGGTGATTCTGGTCGCTATGGTTTCGTTTCGTCGAGTAGAATACAGTAGTGCAGTTGCTTTTTGTTTTCGCATGCTTTGGTGTACTGTTTCTGATTAAGTTTGTTTGCTTGCATGTATTGTTCCTATGATTGATGATTGTCGCGTATAGCCAACGAGACGTTCGTGAAGGAAGAGGTTCAGGATCCCGCTGAGTTCGAGCAACCCGACATCGATCAAGGCAAGTGCAGACACCGTTTGATCATTTTGAACCTATTCATTAATGTCATTTACTTTATATGCATGTGTCCAATGAATGCAAACCCTAAGGACATGACTAGCTTTACTTATTATTCCTTGCTCACCTGGGGTTATGTATTTGGGTAGACTAGGCTATACTAGGTCTGCTTAGCTGCTCTACTCATCTTATACACATGTTTAAACAAGAATTACTCTCTACTCAACTTGATGCTTAAATTGTGTTGAATCTTTGGTCACTGCGGTGATGGCGATGATGGATGCTTACGAGCATCGTGATGATGGTGGTGAAAGGGGGAGCGGGTACCGTTGGTGGTCCAGTTTGCCGGGCGTACCCGTCTCTGCTCTCCGTAAGGACTTAGTGAGGGAGCGGCCCCCTGGGACTTACAGTGCAGCTCCAAGGTATATGGCTCTGGCTTGACTAATTAGCAGGACCTCCACTAGTAGGGTGTTACTTTCCGGGTAGGCGTGAGGAAGTAACTTGGGTAATGAATATTAAGTTGTCGGTTGATCGGTACGCCATGGCTATGGGTATCGACTGTCGAGCGCCCCGGCGAAAACTTACGAGTGGCATCCTATTAGTTGGACCCTGTGAAAGGTCTCGTAGTGAGACCCTGCCTGCTCACCTTCGAAGTGTTTTGGGGAGTCGCGACCCCGGGCAAATGGGAATCACGACTTGGAGTGAACGTGCACACCTCTGCAGAGTGTAAAACTGATATATCAGCCGTGCTCACGGTCACGAGCGGCCCAGACCCTCACTTGATGAGCAAAATGGATTCACTGGATACTTGGAGATGGAACTTGGCGAGGTTGCTACCTCGTGTTTGGCGGAATGGCTATTCCGTGTTGGCAGGATTGCTATCCTGTGTTAATAATTAGGGGTTAATCCCTGGGTTACTATAATAATTAGGATAGTCTCTTAAAAGATGCTAATTACTACTTACACTAATTAAGGGTTGGGTTTATGCTACTCATAATTAGTAATAGGTTGTTCTAATAATAGTCATAATTAAAGTGATCAACTAAAATGCTACCGCAGTTAAACCAAGTCAGCTTTACCTTGTTTTAAGCCTTGCATGTCATTTACTTTCTGTCTGTGCTTGCTGAGTTCGACATGAGCTCACCCTTGCTATAATCATTAAAGGTTGCTCGGACGATCAGGAGTACAATTGCAATTTCCCTGAGGACTACCCTGAGTCTCCTGGTTGTTAGGCTCGTGTGGTTCTACCGTCGACCTTCCTGTGGCAAGGTGGTCCTGCTACGTCGACGTTTAGTTTCCCCTTTATTTATGGAACAGTTTAGTTTATGCTTCCCATTCGCACTTTGATAAACTTTTGGCTTGTAATAATGGTACATTTACTCTCATTTATGTAATTCGTTTAAACACTGTGTTTTGTACCATTGATGATGTCGGTCCATGTGTGTGAATTTGAGATCCTGGCGCACATGTGATTTGACACCCGAATGCTCTTTTACATCCGGGTGTGACAGAAGTGGTATCAAAGCCGTGTTGACCGTAGGATCACGCAGCCTAGCTAGAAACAGCCGTTTAGATTGTCCCTTTTGGGTGGAATACACCATTGGATCTATTAACTACCTTACTAACCTGTCTCATTAGACTTTATCTATTAGCCTTATCTACTTACTTTTACTAACAGTTCAGTTTATTCACCTACTTCCTGCATTTATTACCTTGTTATCATTTATTGCTTTCTATTTCTCATATTGCATTTATATTCTTGTTTCAACTTTTACTACTTGTTATTTGAACCTTTCTTTTATACCTTGTCATTTATTATCATTCTACTCATATCACCTTCTTGTTCATTGTTTTTCATTTATTACTTGAGTTATGTTTTATTTCTGCCTTGACAATAACTTTCATTACCTTGTTTTCACTTTATACCTTCATTACTTGCTTTTATATCTTACCATAAATACTACCAAAGTTCATATTGTCCATCCATTGTATAATCTTGGTTCATCTTCATTACACATACACTTTTACCTTCATTTATGTTATTCATTTGTTTATCATTGTCATGATCTATTAACCGTTTCCTGCATGTCTATGATCTTATGCATAAGTAGATGACTCGCCATCTGACTTGCCGCAAGAGCGTTATTCGTTTCCGCCCCGTTCAAGCTGTGGAGTTCTTGTTGACTGGTCGCGTGGATAACATCGTGTTCCAGCCTAACCAACACCTTGATGACGGTGCTAACCTCCAAGACGCGGAGCCCTATGAAGGACAACAACCACCTCAAGCTCTGGTGGTGCATGGAAGGGCGCCTTGCTGGGCAGCTGGAGGAGATGATCCCTTCGGTGATGATGATGACATGGATGATGATGATGATGAGGATGCACCTGGAGGACCTGGAGGACCCGGAGGACCCGGTGGACCTGGAGGACCTGGAGGTCAAGATGGACTTTTTGCTGCTGATGATGGGTGGATCATGACAGTCTGCACCAGGGATGGTGGAGAGTGTTTCTTCCACAGCGAGCCGAAGCGTCTCCTTGACCAGCAGCTGGGACATGGCATGTTCTCAGTGGAGTACCGCAGTGAGCACTGGAGTCACCCAGACTACGCGGCGTACTGGAAGGTCTGGGCACACGTCGACAGGCCTAACCCGACGTTGAGAGCACTGAGGATCATGTCCATACATGAAGCTGCGGCTGAGAGGTCTACCCAGATGGCGGGCATTAATGATGCTGCTCGCCAGGCTTTCTACGCATACCGTGATCACTTCTTCGAGGAGATCAGCCAGGATGAGCGCCGCTACTACCCTCGCCATCGCCGTGGAGATTTGGCAATGACTATTGCTTCCACCACTGATGAGCAAGACCCCCGCGTGCACAGGACTGTCAAGCTGGTGGCAGTCACTAACACCGAGCTCAACAGTTCACTAGTGGAGCTGAAGCAAGTCAGGAAGGAGCTGGACGACGCCAGGAAGAGGATAGCGCAGCTGGAGGCTCAGATCACTGGAGTGCCACGGCCTTCACCTAAGTGGCCTGCTTTCTCTCCGCCCCGTGAAGACCCAGCCTATGGAGATGACAGCGCTCGTACTTCTATAGAATAGGAGCTATTCCCAGCTTAGTAATAAATAGTGCCACGCTTAGAACGTTAGCACGATCTTAGTTATGCGAGTCTAGTGCTTAGTCGTTTGCTTAGTGTGCTTTGCTTGGTCTGTGTGAGAACTTGATTTATTATTGTGTTAATGGTGTGATTTGGTTCTTTGTAATGAGTGCGATGAGTTGTGGGTTATGTCCACAACGCATCAAGAACAAGATTAAGTATTAAGTTTATTTGAGTAAGTTAGTTTGGGTTATCATCGGTCTCCTTTATTTGTGCTTTATCATATTTCATATCGCTTTATCTTATCAGTCTTACTTTATCATGATCAGTTCATTATCTATATATTACATCGGTTGTGAGTACTGTGTTTATCAACTGAGAAGGGAAAGTGATTATCAGCTGGTTCATACTTTGAGGAAAGATTTTTACATTGCAGTTTACATTACAGCTCAGGTTTACACATATGAACTACATCTGATTTTATTATACTGTTTCTATACATCAGATGCCTGTCCACACCAGGAGCAACACCAATGGAGGAAACAACGGGCAGTCCAACAACAACAACGATCACAGCGGGACTAATGCCAACCCTCCTCCTCCTAGGAATCAACCCATGACCATAGAGCAGTTGATGACTATGCAGACTCAACTCATGCAAGGGATGGCCCATATTATGAACCACATGCAGCAGAACCAAAATCAGAATCAGAATCAACATCAAGGAGATAACAACGCGTTTCCCCCACCTAGGGACAAGCGTGGAGAGTTCATGAAGGGACGTCCACCGTTCTTCTCTCACTCAGCTGATCCTATGCAAGCTGAGGATTGGCTTAAAGCTGTGGAGAAACAGCTGGTCATTGCTCAGTGCAATGACAGGGAGAAGGTTCTGTATGGCTCTGGGCAGCTTCAGGGAGCCGCACAGGACTGGTGGGATTCGTACTGCTTTGCACATCAGGACCCGGATACTATCACTTGGGATGAGTTCAAGGTCGCCTTCAAGACTCATCATGTGCCTGCTGGATTGGTGAAGCTGAAGAAGAAGGAGTTTCTATCTCTGAAGCAGGGCTCCATGACAGTTTTTGAGTATCGTGACAAGTTCACTCAGTTGTCGCGGTATTGCCCCAATGAAGTGGAGAATGATAAAGACAAGCAAGATCACTTTCTGGAAGGTTTGAATGATGGTCTGTCCTACATGATGTCGAATGTCAAGTATGCCAGTTTCCAGGAGATGGTGGACAGGGCATTGGTGCTTGAGAGCAAGCGCCGCAAGATGGAGGACAAGAAGAGGAAGTATAATTCCTCTCAGCAGCAGGCTGGTGCCAGCCGTCCCCGCTACAACAATCAGCAGGGCCCTCAGTCTCGCCCTGCATATCAGTCTGGTAACCAAGGACAGCAGCAGAATGTCAGGTACAGCAACCAGAGTCAGCAGACGAGCCAGCGCTACAACAACAACCAAGTGCAGCGCCCCGCTAGTCAGGCGCCTTGTCAGAATGCCCCAGCACCATCAGGCTCTCGCCAGAACTCCAACACTGTCCCAGCAAATCCCAACGCCAACCCCACCCCCACTGGAAATACCTGCTTCAAGTGTGGTCAGCTTGGACACTACGCGAATGCTTGCCCCCAGAGGCAGAAGAATAACAACAACAATGGAAGGGTGAATCATGTGAAGCTGGAAACCGCTGAGGAGGCTCCAGATGTGGTAGTTGGTACGTTCCTTGTCAACTCTTGCCCAGCTACTGTTTTGTTTGATACTGGAGCATCACATACTTTTATAAGTGCACAGTTTGTTGAGAAACATAGTATAGCCACCTGTACCATGCAAAACACCATGATAGTTAAATCACCTGGGGGAAAGATGCATACTAATACCTTGTGTCCGGGAATGAGCATTAAAATAAGGGGGGTAGATTTTCCTGTCAATCCTATTGTGTTGGGTTCAGAAGGTTTAGATATGATATTGGGAATGAGATGGTTGTCCAAGTTTAAGGGTACTATTCAGTGTGCTGAGAAGACAGTGGCTCTAACAGCACCTAGTGGGAACAGAATTGAGGTCAGAGTTTCTATGTCACCTAGCAGTGAAGGAACAGTTTACCATGTGAGCAGTGGGTCAGTAGAAGATATTCGAGTTGTGAAAGAGTTCCCTGATGTGTTCCTAGAGGATTTGCCAGGTATGCCACCTGAACGTGAGATTGAATTTGTTATTGATTTATTACCTGGTACTGCACCCATATCTAAGAGACCTTATAGAATGGCTGTTAATGAGTTAGAAGAACTTAAGAAACAACTAAGGGAGTTACAGTCTAAGGGGTATATCCGTCCTAGTTCCTCACCTTGGGGAGCTCCAATTATTTTTGTAGAGAAGAAGGATGGGACACAGAGGATGTGTGTAGACTATAGATCTTTGAATGAGGTCACAATTAAAAATAAATACCCTTTGCCTAGAATAGAGGACTTGTTTCACCAGTTGAAAGGAGCTTGTGTGTTTTCCAAGATAGATCTGAGGTCAGGTTATCACCAGTTGAGGATTAAACCTAGTGATATTCCAAAGACTGCTTTCACCACCAGATATGGACTTTATGAATATACAGTTATGTCTTTTGGGTTGACTAATGCTCCAGCTTACTTTATGTATCTGATGAATAAAGTTTTTATGGAGTAATTGGATAAGTTTGTGGTAGTCTTTATTGATGATATCTTGATCTACTCCAAGACTGAGGAAGAACATGAGGCACACCTGAGACTTGTGTTGCAGAAATTGAGGGAACATCAGCTCTATGCCAAGTTGAGTAAGTGTGACTTCTGGTTGAAGGAAGTATCTTTTCTTGGACACGTCATTTCAAATGGTGGAGTTGCTGTCAGTCCGAAGAATGTGGCAGATGTTCTTAAGTGGAGTCCACCTCAGACTGTTGGAGAAATCAGAAGTTTTCTAGGAATGGCTGGTTACTATCGGAGATTCATTGAAGGATTTTCCAGTATTGCCAAGCCCATGACTGCTTTGTTAGAGAAGGGTAAGCCATTCAAGTAGAATGAACAGTGTCAGGCTAGTTTTGAGGAGTTGAAGAAGAGGTTGACTACTGCACCAATTTTGACTTTGCTAGATGTGACTAAAAGCTTTTCTATCTATTGTGATGCGTCCAAGCAAGGTTTGGGATGTGTGCTGATGCAAGAGGGAAAGGTGATTGCCTATGCATCTAGACAGTTGAAGAAACATGAGGTGAATTATCCAACTCATGATCTTGAGTTAGCAGCTGTGGTCCATTCACTGAAGATCTGGAGACACTATATTCTGGGTCATAAGTGTGATATCTACACGGATCACAAGAGTCTGAAATACATCTTCACTCAGAATGACTTGAACATGAGACAGAGAAGATGGTTAGAATTGATCAAGGACTATAATTGGAGATTCATTATCACCCTGGCAAGGCTAATGTAGTTGCTGATGCTCTGAGTAGAAAGAGTCAAGTGAATATGTTGGAAGCCACGAAGTTACCGATGGAACTACTGGCAGAATTTGAGTATCTCAATTTGGGGTTTGTTGCTAATACCCAAGGTACTTCCATGGACATAGAACCAACTCTTGAGCAAGAGATCCGAAAAGGTCAGAAAGAGGATGAAGAGATCAAAAAGATACTTAAGCTGATAGAGGAAGGCAGAGCACCTGGATTCAAAGTTGATCAAGAAGGAATTGTTTGGCACAAGGACCGATTGTGTGTGCCTGATATTCAGAGAATCAAGGATGTGATACTGAAGGAGTGCCATGAATCTGCTTACTCTATTCATCTAGGAGGTACTAAGATGTATCAGGACTTGAAGCAAAACTATTGGTGGCCTGGTATGAAGAAAGATATTGGTGAATATGTGGCATTGTGTGACACCTGTCAGAGAGTGAAAGCGGAACATCAGAGGCCAGCAGGATTGTTGCAACCGTTGAAGATACCTGAGTGGAAGTGGGATGAGATCAGCATGGACTTCATAGTGGGATTGCCGAAAACTCAACGAGGTTATGACTCAATATGGGTTGTAGTAGATCGATTGACCAAGGTAGCTCATTTCATACCGGTCAGAACTAACTACCGTGGAGATCAGTTAGCAGAAAAGTATATGGAACGGATTGTGTGTCTGCATGGAGTTCCTAAGAGGATTGTGTCTGATAGAGGTACACAGTTTACATCAAAATTTTGGGAGAAGTTACATGATGCTTTGGGAACCGAGCTCAGATTCAGTACTGCTTATCACCCTCAGTCCGATGGTCAGACAGAGAGAGTCAACCAGATAGTAGAGGATATGCTCAGGTCTTGTGCTTTACAGTATGGAGATAGTTGGGATACTAGCTTGCCCTACGCCGAGTTCTCCTATAACAATAGTTATCAGACTAGTCTTAAGATGACTCCTTTTGAAGCCTTGTATGGAAGGAAGTGTAGGACTCCATTGTTCTGGAACCAGACTGGTGAAAGGCAAGTGTTCGGCCCTGATTCATTGAGAATAGCCGAAGAAAGAGTTCAGTTCATCCGACAGACTCTGAAAGCAGCTCAGTCTAGACAGAAGAGTTATGCTGATGTGAGACGGAGGGAACTTGTGTTTCAGGCAGGTGATTATGTATACCTGAAAGTGTCTCCAATGAGAGGTCTAAAGAGATTCAATGTCAAGGGAAAGCTAGCTCCAAGATATGTTGGTCCTTTCAAGATCTTGGAAAGAAAAGGAGAGGTGGCTTATGAGCTTGAGCTGCCTGTTAGTTTATCCAATGTGCACAATGTTTTCCATGTCTCCCAATTCAAGAAATGCTTGAGAGTGCCTGAGGAACAGTTGCCACTAGAGGAACTGGATTTACAGGATGATCTAACTTATGAAGAGAGTCCTATCAAAGTTCTGGACACAGCAGAGAGAATTACCAGGAGTAAAACTATCAGGATGTGTAAAGTACAATGGAAACACCATTCTGAGGAAGAGGCAACCTCGGAAAGAGAAGATGATCTGAAATCCAAATACCCTCAGTTATTCTCTGGTTCATCCTAATCTCGAGGACGAGATTCTTTTAAGGGGGTAGGTTTATAACACTCCAAATTTTTGAATTTTAAATTTAGTTTAAATTTGATTTAATTTTGGCTCAATTTGAATTTTTGGGAATTATTAAATAATTTACAAAATTAAATAAAATTAAATATAAGGTAGAAACATGTTTGAGTTTGCATTCATGTTGCAGCATAATTTTTGCTTGATTTTATTTATTTGTTTGTTTGTGCCTTTATTTGAATTTTGGAGCAATAGTTAAATAGGAGAAATCTGTTAAAAAAAAAGAAAAAGAAAAAAAAGGGGGCAAGCGCCCTCTCTGGGCCGGCTTCTCTCCCCAGCCCAGCAGCCGCGCCCCCCCTCTCCCCGCTTCGGCCCAAGCCGCGGCCCAGCAGCGCCCCTGCCGCCCGCTGCCGCTGACGGGTGGGCCCCACCCGTCAGGGCCGCCCCCAACCTCCCGTCCGAAACGGACGGGGCAGCCGCCGCGCCGCCTCTCGGCTTCCGTGCCGCGCGCGGATCGAGGACCTCGGGGCCACCCTAGCCTATTTAAGGCATCCCTCGGCCGCCCGCACGCGCCCCTAGAACCCTAGCTTCGAAATACGCGCCGCCGCCGTTCTCGCCGAAGCTTGCAGCGCCGCCGCCGTCTCGCCGCGATCCGCCGCCGTCGCCCGCGTCGCCCCGCTGCCTCTCTCGCGAAGGTGAGCCGCGCCCCGTCCTCGCCGCGTCGAGCCGAACCCGGGGGTGCCCTCGGCGTGCTCCGCCTCGCCCCGGAGGGCCCTGCCCGCAACCTCGCCGGCGGCGGCCATGGCGCCGCCGTCCCTGCCCGCCGTGCCGCCGCGGCCCCGCCGCTCGCCTGCCCCACGCGCGGTCCACGATGGACCGCGGCTTAGCGCCCGCGTGGCCGGTCCACCATGGACCGGTGGACCCGGTCCATCGCCCAGCGGGCCCCCCTGCCCCGTGCGCGCGGTCCACCGCGCACGCGTGGACCCGCCAACCGCCGGCCGCCACGTGGCCAGCCAAGCTGGCCGACCAGCGCCCCCTGCCGCTTTTGCAGAAAAGCCCTCGGGCTTATTCAAAATTAACCCGCAATCCAGTCCTTTCAAAAGTATTTAAGTTTATGCCCTTAGTTTTTGCGGTTTAACCCCTGGCTCGGTTAGAATTTATAGTTTTAATCCAAATCTCTTTTTAATTCAGTTTTAATTAGTTTTAATTACGAAAAATAGTTCAGTTTATCTAGAGAAATGCCATTCAACTTGTTTTAGCCATAACTTTTGCATCGTAACTCCGATTTAGGTGATTCTGGTCGCTATGGTTTCGTTTCGTCGAGTAGAATACAGTAGTGCAGTTGCTTTTTGTTTTCGCATGCTTTGGTGTACTGTTTCTGATTAAGTTTGTTTGCTTGCATGTATTGTTCCTATGATTGATGATTGTCGCGTATAGCCAACGAGACGTTCGTGAAGGAAGAGGTTCAGGATCCCGCTGAGTTCGAGCAACCCGACATCGATCAAGGCAAGTGCAGACACCGTTTGATCATTTTGAACCTATTCATTAATGTCATTTACTTTATATGCATGTGTCCAATGAATGCAAACCCTAAGGACATGACTAGCTTTACTTATTATTCCTTGCTCACCTGGGGTTATGTATTTGGGTAGACTAGGCTATACTAGGTCTGCTTAGCTGCTCTACTCATCTTATACACATGTTTAAACAAGAATTACTCTCTACTCAACTTGATGCTTAAATTGTGTTGAATCTTTGGTCACTGCGGTGATGGCGATGATGGATGCTTACGAGCATCGTGATGATGGTGGTGAAAGGGGGAGCGGGTACCGTTGGTGGTCCGGTTTGCCGGGCGTACCCGTCTCTGCTTTCCGTAAGGACTTAGTCAGGGAGCGGCCCCCTGGGACTTACAGTGCAGCTCCAAGCTATATGGCTCTGGCTTGACTAATTAGCAGGACCTCCACTAGTAGGGTGTTACTTTCCGGGTAGGCGTGAGGAAGTAACTTGGGTAATGAATATTAAGTTGTCGGTTGATCGGTACGCCATGGCTATGGGTATCGACTGTCGAGCGCCCCGGCAAAAACTTGCGAGTGGCATCCTATTAGTTGGACCCTGTGAAAGGTCTCGTAGTGAGACCCTGCCTGCTCACCTTGGAAGTGTTTTGGGGAGTCGCGACCCCGGGCAAATGGGAATCACGACTTGGAGTGAACGTGCACACCTCTACAGAGTGTAAAACTGATACATCAGCCGTGCTCACGGTCATGAGCGGCCCAGACCCTCACTTGATGAGCAAAATGGATTCACTGGATACTTGGAGATGGAACTTGGCGAGGTTGCTACCTCGTGTTTGGCGGAATGGCTATTCCGTGTTGGCAGGATTGCTATCCTGTGTTAATAATTAGGGGTTAATCCCTGGGTTACTATAATAATTAGGATAGTCCCTTAAAAGATGCTAATTACTACTTACACTAATTAAGGGTTGGGTTTATGCTACTCATAATTAGTAATAGGTTGTTCTAATAATATTCATAATTAAAGTGATCAACTAAAATGCTACCGCAGTTAAACCAAGTCAGCTTTACCTTGTTTTAAGCCTTGCATGTCATTTACTTTCCGTCTGTGCTTGCTGAGTTCGACATGAGCTCACCCTTGCTATAATCATTAAAGGTTGCTCGGACGATCAGGAGTACAATTGCGATTTCCCTGAGGACTACCCTGAGTCTCCTGGTTGTTAGGCTCGTGTGGTTCTACCGTCGACCTTCCTGTGGCAAGGTGGTCCTGCTACGTCGACGTTTAGTTTCCCCTTTATTTATGGAACAGTTTAGTTTATGCTTCCCATTCGCACTTTGATAAACTTTTGGCTTGTAATAATGGTACATTTACTCTCATTTATGTAATTCGTTTGAACACTGTGTTTTGTACCATTGATGATGTCGGTCCATGTGTGTGAATTTGAGATCCTGGCGCACAGGTGATTTGACACCCGAATGCTCTTTTACATCCGGGTGTGACAGTTTATTATGATGCCGGTGCTTATCCAAGGACCGAAGCAACCTGGCAATGACATAGATGTCTACCTAAGGCCATTAGTTGAGCAACTTCAACTTTTATGTTGCAAACCAGGAGTTCGCGTGTGGGATGAGTACAAACAAGAGCACTTTGACCTGCGAGCATTGCTGTTTGTAACAAAAAAGGTGGCTATCGCTGTTGTCAACCCTATCGACCGAACGAGAACTCCAAGGATCCATAATCGAGCAGTACCTGGTGGATATGCTAGCGTCTCGGTTGATAGGGTTGAGAAAGGTTGTGGCAATGTGCCTCTAGACATAGAAGGGAGAGACGGAGAGAAGACCTTAGGTGAAGCTGAGAAGACATTTATTTGTTGGTGCAAGCGCTTCATAATTATTCCTCAACAGAGGTTTGTGTGTGTTTTTACTTCTTATATTATTTATTATGTATTGAAATTAAAAAAGTTTGCTCACAAAACTTGTAATTGTTTTCTTTGCAGGGACTCCTCCAACCTAAGTCCAGTTCTCTCCCCAGCGCATCATAGTGCTGCGGGCGGTGACAATGCTGGATCTCCTCCAACACCTGCGGCGGCCACACCGACCCCGCCACCGCCTCCACCACGGTCTCCACCTCCTCCACCGAGGTCTCCAACTCCTCCACCATGTTCTCCAACACCGAAAAAATTGGTCCCACCACCTCCACCGCTTGCACCGCCCTCTCCAAAGAGTGCACAGTCGGTCCCCTCGCCTCCAAAGCGAGGTAGTCAGAAGCAGTCCGCCCAAGAACGACCGAAGTCATCGGTCCCACCTCCAAAGAAGGTTGCCTCAGCAAAGAGAGCTAAGACGCCAGAAAAATTACCTTACGAAAAGAGTGAAGAAGAGGTAATTTCTGCATCCAAAGTTGAGGTGAAACATTTTTTTGATAAATTGAAGGAGGATAGGAAAAAACGGCTAAACCCAGAAAAGCCGTACTTTTATGTAAAGCCATCGGAACTGAGGCAGAAGGTGGCGGACCATCAAAAGAAGAAACGCGAAGCTCAGAAAAAGCTAGCACTTTCGGACTATGAGCGGTCTCTGATCAAGTCTTCATAGCCTAGAAAGAGAGTAGGAAAGGGGGTCCCACAGCTCGGAGAAGTATCAAAACCGGTGCCTCCTTTGATTGTGCCAAATCAATACGGCTCAAATGAAGACTTGATGCCAAAGAAATCCTTAGCGTTGTCTGAGCTAGACTTGCTTGAGCATTACTTTGGACAGAGCAGTTTAAAAATGGAAGAAATTGCCGCCATTCTTGGATGCCAAACATTTCAAAAAGCTGAGGTAGTTGATCAATGGAGGGCAAGATATGAACCGGGCAGAAGTCTATTCGACCCTCAGCGTTTACATGAGCTCGGCACACAAATGTTTGTAATAAACAAATGGTGCATTGAGGCGTCTAAAAGGGGAGAGAATTGGATTTCTGTTCGTATTAGACAACATCACTACTTCCGTGGAGATGACCTCATATACGTGCAGTTCGAAGAATTGCACCAATTATGTCACCTTGACGCTCTCGACAAATCTCTTGTCAGCTGCTTTTGTCTGTAAGTATATTTTTCTTTTTATTATACTTCTAACTTCTTTAATTACATTTATATAATTCTTACACACTTTGGATTTGTATGTATATATGCAGGCACCAAATGAGAGCTCAGAATCAGAAATGACAATAGTATTGGGTTCATTGACCCTTATATTGTTTTCAAAGCTCCGCAGGCAGTGTGGACAGCAGCTCATGAGACAGAAGTCTACACCAATCTTATGAGGTTCTTTGTGAACCAAAAAGAAAAACAAAAAATACTCTTCCCCTTCAACTTCGAGTGAGTTATATAGTTATTAAGTGCATGCATATTTTATTTTACATTATAAGACTGACTATATATATATGTGTGTAAACAGCTTTCACTGGATACTCATGGTCATTGAAATTCCCAAGAACCGGTTGATAATCTTTGACTCAATGAGAAAACCACAAGAAAATTATCAACAAATGGTAAACATTATTCAAAGGTACGTAATGTCGATCTCAGCTACAAAAATATCATAATATGACTCTGTAATTATTAGTTCATGATCCACAATGGCTGTGCATAGGGTTTGGGAAAGATTCATTGACCGTGAACATCTCAGTGGATTTAAAGCGCCGCTTAACATAATACATCCACAAGTAAGTTCTACTAGCTAACAAACTTTCGCTAACTTTTAGCCTTCTTATTGTCGTGGTCGTGTATATATATATATATATATATATATATATATATATATATATATATATATATATATATATATATCGTACAGTGGTGTTTAAGACAAGAAGGGGGGAACAATCTATGTGCATATTACGTGTGCAAATTTATGATGGCACAAGTCAATCAAATACCCACAGAGACGCTCAGAGTACGTTACATGTCTCTTTTCATTATCTCCTGAATTATATTGAATAACTTAGATAACTAATACCTTTTTTATTTATTTCAAATTAAAGACGGAATGGTTGAGGGAAAAGGTCCTACAACAAGACCGAATCAAAGCTATCCAAGAGACGATAGCAGGATTTCTCCGCGACCAAGTGATCAATCCAAACGGCGAGTTTCACTTCAACGGCAACGAAACTCTTATTCCGAACAACGATGATCATTTGTATCGTTTGTAGACATTGAGAGAAAAAACTCTATGTATATATGTGTTATGAATTTTGTACATATAAAACTATATATATAAAGCTTTTTACATATCTATTTAATTTTTGATGTGGCCTATTCATTTTATTATAGGCAAAGCTTAATTATTAAGCTAAGCCTATAATTTTCATTTATATATACTTAATATGCGTGTAATATAAATATATTATTGTATCAGCAAAAACATGTATTGAAAAACCTATTATTATATATTATATAAAAACAATAAACAGAACCGAAGAAGTGAACCAAAAAAAGAAACCCTTTAACACCGGTTGGTATACCAACCGGTGTTAAAGGGTTCTGCAACGTGGCAGCCCTGGCAGGACCCTTTAACACCGGTTCGTACTACCAACTGGTGTTAAAGGGGGGCTTTAGCCCCGGTTCCACGAACCGGAACTAAAGGGTGGGCCTTTAGTCCCGGAAGGGCAGCACCGGCTCGGGAACCGGGGCAACAGGCCCTTCCCGACCGGTGCTAATGCCCGAACGTGTGGCAGTGTGTCTGGCCTGGGTAACAGCCTAACAGGTACGCCCGTAGCAGGTAGTACTGTAGTAGGTAGGAGTAAATTTAGAGCAAGCTCAATGTATATGGTTGAAGTAGTCCATAGAGATAGGACCCACAGCAGGTGGCAATAGTTAAAATCCTGCCCACAATGTATATAGATCATCTAGGCTATAGGAGTGGGTCCCACGCTGAAATAAAAAATCTCATATGAACCTCCCATGTATGGAAGAACTTCATCTTCAACCTCTCCACCACCGCATGTGTACAGTAAATTATTTTTTTATTATCTTATGGGCAGCCCATAGTGCTATGGGTAGCTTTTGCTGTTGACCATTCTATAGACTGCCCTCACAATGTATCATGTAGCTGGTAGATAATTTTTTAATCACTATGGACTACTTTTGCCACACATTGTGGTTGCTCTTATGGCCTTGTTAGTTTATCTCAAAATCTAATATTTTTTAAAGATTTTTCATCACATCAAATCTTTAGATGTATACAGGGAGCTTTAAATATAGAATAAAAAATATTTAATTGCACAGTTTATCTATAATTTAAGAGACGAAACTTTTAAACCTACTTAGTCTATGATTAGACATTAGTTGTCAAATATAAACGAAATTGCTATCTTAACCAAATCCAAAGTTGTTCGACAACTAAACAAGGCATATATGTGATTTGGAAATTGTACGGTTTCCAAGGATCTCCATCACTAATGCACCATGCCTGCTTGTGCAACTCTCTTCTCCGTCCTGGATCGCCCTCACCAATTCGTTGGTCTGAAAAGTAAAGACTGAAATTACTGTTGGTTGATTTATTATGAGAGAAAAATAATGCTGGCTGGTAGAAAAAGTATGGTTGAAAAGAAAAGAGAATTGCCTTGATTCAGCCGCCTCTGCGTACGCGTACGGGCAATGGCAATGGGAGCTTTTTACCTGTATGCCATTATGAAAGATTGACCAAACCACCAGGCCACTAAAAAGTTGTTTCGCACCGTTGTGCCCAACTTCATCTTCGAGTATACCCGTGTGCCATTCCGTCCATTTTGAAGCCTAACAGCAGTTAAGTGGCTTGTCAATAGACTTCAATGCCCCTAGGTCACTTGGTCTCGCGAACAAAAATTTTTTGTCCTCAGTGCCACTGACTGGCTGCCAGTTTTGGTGCCAAAGAGCTCCTGATTTTGGCGCCAAAGTGGCCTGCTGCTCTGCTATAAATGAGATGGTCACCCATTGCCTAGCCAACTTCTTACTTCTCTATCTCCTTTCTGAGCTCCTCCTTTCTCTAGTCCTCCACATCCATGTCTCAAGCTTCTAGCAGCAGCTATGGGGGGAGGGTGAAGAGGGTCTTGTGCCCTAACTGTCATGTGCTTGCCAACCGTTTCATTTCAAGGACAGAGAAGAGCCCTAACCGTGCTTTTCACAAGTGTCCGTATTATGCAGTGAGTGTTGTTCTTGTCGCCTCTTTTTCCCCTCATCTTTGGTTTTCTGTTGATGGTTTAGGTGGATGCTTTTCATGGTTTTGGTTCCAGGTTGGTGGTTGCAGATACTATCAGTGGAAGGATGAAATGGTGGACTTTGAAGTGCAGACCCAAACAACCGCTGCTCCCCTACATGCAGTTCCCCTACAGGTAGTAATCTCTGGTGCTGATCAAGTAGCCATGTATCAAGAAGGATCCCAGGCTGTTGGAGTTGTAGGCAATGCAGTAGTGGAAAATAGGGGCGACAATAGGGTTATGCAGCAGCTTAGGTGGATTGAGAAGCTTATCTATGTATGTATTTTCATGGCTTTGTATGCTATAATGAAGAAGTAGATGCTGCATATGTATGTTGTATGAACATCGAGATGAATCAATGAATGAATGGAACCAACATTTTAGATTAAGCACAAACACATTAGTCATCACATATAAAAAAAGTGTTCAGCAAACAGCAGTAGCATGCATAGTTCTCACTCCCATACAACCAAGTTTTACAAAAGAAATGTTTTTCAGACCCCTGTTGCAGACTCCCATACAACTAGTTGCATCATGACATCCAAAAGTGGGGGCTGGACATGGCATCCCAAAACAAAAGAAAAGAGACCTCTTACGCTAGGTCTAGCTTCTTCTTGCTTCTTGTATTGGAAGGAGGACTGGTAGAGGTAGCTTGACTGCCTTCCTGAAGTGGTAGGATCAGCTTCTTCTTCTTCTTCACTGCTAGCTGCTTTCTTGGTGTTGTTTTCTTGGCCAAAGGTACCACAGGCTCTGTGTGTACTGTGGCTTCAACAGGACCTGGGCTAGTAGTGCTTGGAGCTAGGAACACAGTGCATAGTGGTACAGGTTCATTGGAGCCAGTTCCAGACCTAGGGATAACAAAACAAGAAGTGTCACTGGCTAATAAATGGATGGAAACACGCTGAGATGGTCCAGATTGTACCTGTTTGAAGGACCTCCAGAAGTAGTAGCAGCTGTCACCTTTCTTTTCTTTGCAGCACCTCCAGAAGTAGTAGCTGCCTTCTTATTCTTTTTCTTTTCCCTAGCTTTTTCTACAACTTCATTGGTGTGGGGGTATAAACCCCTATACCCTTACGGCTAGACTTCAGCCAGGAAGCTTGGCCCACTACGAGACAAGTTCAAGGCTTGATCCGACAGCCCGTGTTTCGTGCAAGGAAACAAGACGTGGAGATCAAGCAGGATTCTAGTCGGTTAGAATAGGAATTGATATCGAATTATCTATGGTAATTGTAACCGACTAGGATTAGTTTCTAGATCTGTAACCCTGCCCTCCAGACTATATAAGGAGGGGCAAGGGACCCCCCTAGGGGACACATCATATTCTCTCAACACAATCCAATACAACCAGACGCAGGACGTAGGTATTACGCCAACTCGGCGGCCGAACCTGGATAAAAAGCTTGTCCGTGTCTTGCGTCACCATCAAGTTCGTAGTTTACGCACCGTCTACCGATAAACTACTACCGTGGGTATACCCCAAGGTGGACTGCCGACTAGCTTTCGTCGACAGTGGCGCGCCAGGTAGGGGGTGTGCGTACAACTTTTCCGGCGAACAAGATGGTCACGATCCCAGCTTCGGCGACCGTGCCCGAAGGCCTCACGTTCACCGTCGGCCAGATCACGTGGACGACGTGCAGCGGCGGTTTCGCGACCACGGTTCCGAAAGAGATCCAGATCCAATCTGAGATCACGCCGTCTCCGACCACACGCTTGACGGCACCAAGCTCCCGACCACCGTTCCCGCTCTACAAGGGAAAGGAGATCGACTGCTCGGACCTCCTCCAAGCGCTCGATCGCGCTGACTCCAAGCTACTCGAAGTCTCCCAACTAATAGATGGAGTTCTGCGCCAGCCCGACCAAGCCGCTCGAGCGGATTTTTCGAAATTCCGCCGGCCAACTCGTGTCGCCACACACGAACGGCTAGGAACGTCCCTGACGATAACCTCAACCCCCGCAGGACGATCCGCCGAGCTCAAAAGGGAAGACTATCCTTGCGGCCTGAACAACTCGGCCTCTGTTTACTCACAGCATGTCCAATCTGTTTTCAGCAAAGCGGGCTGGTCACCGACAAGGAACAATCGTCACCATGTCAACATGGTGACCATCCGAGAGCTACGGGACGGCCAGGTGTCTAGCACCAACTCAAGCACCGGCTCCGTCCCCACCGAGGTTGTGAACACCGAAGACGAGGACTACGACCTGGATTTCCCTTCACACCCTCCGGGTTTCGACCGGTTCCCGATATTCCCCCCCCCCGGCGAGGGGATATTGTATTCAATGTCAGCGCCGACGAACCGGTTGTTGACGGAGAAACAGACGACCAGAGGCAACTCCGCGAACAGCGTAACGCCGATCGCGCCCGACGGCGTGCGGACGAGCAACAACAGACGCCACCAGGTAACCTCAACGATGCCTTTGACATGGTCGGGGACCAGCCGGTCTACAAAACGCCAAGCGCCAACGTGGCTGTCGCCATGGCCAACCTGGATCGGCTTCCTGACACACCCGAATGCCAGGGAGTCCGAACCAGTATCCGAGCACACCTGATCGCCGCGATGGGACAGACAGCGACTCTGCTCAAGAGAGTCCAGGACGTCTCTTATACGGAAGCCGCCTCCGACCAGACTCATCGTAGCCGGGCCTCGCCCAGCAGGCGTCGCCGCAGCCGCTCCCCCGACAACCGTCGAGGGGACTCACGGCGCGACGATGGTGGTCGAGACGCCAATGGCCTCGCCAGCAGAACCGCGTACGCGGCCAGGAAGAAGAAGATCAACACAGGGATCTCCGCCACAACATCCCTCCCAAAGATGCCCGGGACCGCATCAACAGGCGCGCCGCAGAGAGAGCAGTCCACGAAAACCTGCGCCGCATCGAGTACGATGCGACCCATGGTCCTCCGGGCCTAAGGCAGTTCTCCTCACACCTCCGCCAGGTCGTGTGGCCCAGAAATTTCAAGCTCGAAAAACTTAAAAAATACGACGGCAAGGAAAATCCAGAGAACTGGATCACCCTCTACGAAATCGCCGTCCGATCAGCGGCAGGAGATGAGCACGTCATGGCTAACTACTTCCCCGTAGTCCTCGACCAGGCTGGTCATCAGTGGCTTCTCGGCTTGCCCGAGGACTCCTTCGACTCTTGGGAAGAGCTACGACAGGCCTTCATTGACAACTTCATCGCCACATGCGAGCAGCCCGGAAACAAGTATGACCTTGAAAGGATAAGAGACAGGAAGAATGAACCTCTGCGCGATTACATCCGACGATTCTCGGATATGCGTCTCAAAATCCCGAAGATTTCTCACGACGAGGCCATATCAGCCTTTATCAAGGGCTTACGTTTCCATGAAGCGCTGAGGAACAAGCTGTTGCGTAAGCGTCCATCAACGGTAGCAGAGCTCCTCGCCACGGCTAAAAATTATGCCGATGCTGACGACGCAGAAAAACTAATCCGAGACGATGCGAGAGGCACCGACCAGCCCTCCCGGCGAGATGACGGTCGTGGCCGCTACGACAACAGAAATCACCGTCGATCCGACAACCGCGATCACCGAGAGGGTTGGGATCGGCGGCGCGACAGCCGCGACGACTTCAGAGGAAAGCGCCCTCGCGAATACGACCACGAAGTAAACACGGTCAAACGTCCCAATGGACGACGGGACTACCAAGACGACTACAACAAAACGTTGAAGGGACCGTGCCAGCTACACCCAAAGTCTAACCATACCATGGAAGAGTGCCGCGTCCTCAAAAATATCTATACACGGCGGGCCGCCCAAGAAGACACCGCCAAGAAAAGTAACAAACGCGACGGGCACGACCACGAAGATGAGGATGAGGACCAAGACAGGGACCCCCGACACCAATACGTCAGCCCCACCGACGTGGTCCACTCCATTTTCGGGGGCAAGGTCTCCACTGAGTCCAAGCGAGAAAGAAAGCTGTTGAAGAGAGCCTGCCTCAACATAGACAGCACGGACGGGCTGATCGCAGATCCGAAATTTCCCGCCTGGTCCCACAGGGAGATCGCGTTCAGCAGGAAGGACCAGTGGGCCGCTATCCCAGAGCCGGGTCGGTTCCCGCTAATTCTTGATCCCTGCATCAATAGCATCAGATTCGAGCGCGTGCTCGTGGACGGGGGAAGCTCCATTGACATCCTCTTCCGCAACAGCCTGCCCGCCCTCAAGATATCACCGGCGCAACTAAAACCTTACGACGCCCAATTCTGGGGGGTTCTGCCAGGTCAAAGTTCGGTGCCCCTCGGACAGATAACATTGCCTGTCCAATTCGGCACACCCGATCACTTCCGGACGGAGTTCATCAACTTCGTAGTCGCGGACTTCGACGGGACCTACCACGCCATACTGGGCCGCCCATCGCTGACAAAGTTCATGGCAGTCCCGCACTACTCATACCTAGTGCTTAAGATGCCCACGGAGAAGGGTGTCCTGACCGTCAGAGGCAACGTCTACACTGCGTACACCTGCGAAGAAGAAAGTTTTAAGATCACCGAGGCAATTGACCTCTCAATCCGCATGGCGGAAACAGCAAACCAAGCCGCACAGCTGCCCCCCGACCAGCTCCGATTACCTGAGCAGGAGACAGCCAGAAAGAATTCAAAATCCAAGGAGTACAAAGAAGTGCAGCTGGTCGAAGGCAACCCCGAGAAGACAGCCCTCATCGGGGCTAACCTGGATCCAAAATAGGAAGACGCGCTCGTCAGGTTTCTAAGGGACAACGTGAGCGTTTTCGCATGGAAACCCGCAGACATGCCCGGCGTCCCACGAAACCTGATCGAGCACTCCTTAAACGTCTCGAAGACCGCAAGACCAATCAAGCAAAAACTGCGACGGTTCGCTCGTGACAAAAAGGAGGCTATTAGGACAGAAATAACACGGCTTTTAGCAGCCGGATTCATAAAAGAGGTGTACCATCCCGATTGGCTCGCCAATCCGGTTCTTGTACGCAAAAAGAATAATGAATGGAGAATGTGCGTTGATTACACCGATCTCAACAAACACTGTCCTAAAGATCCTTTTGGTCTTCCTCGCATCGACGAGGTGGTCGACTCAACGGCCGGATGCGAACTCCTCTCCTTTCTAGATTGCTACTCTGGTTATCACCAGATCTCGTTAAAAGAAGAAGATCAGATCAAAACATCCTTCATCACACCCTTCGGCGCATACTGTTATACTACCATGTCTTTCGGACTTAAAAACGCCGGGGCCACTTATCAAAGGGCCATCCAGCAATGCCTCCACGACGAGATTCGCGATGACCTCGTCGAGGCCTACGTGGACGACGTGGTCGTAAAAACAAGGGACGCGAGCACCCTAATCGACAACTTAGACCGAACCTTCAAGGCACTCAATAGGTACAAGTGGAAGCTCAACCCCAAGAAATGCATTTTCGGCGTTCCTTCCGGTCTACTGCTCGGCAACGTCGTCAGTTGCGACGGCATACGACCAAACCCTTCAAAAGTCAAAGCCGTACTCGACATGCGACCACCGAAGAACGTCAAGGATATTCAGAAGCTAACCGGATGCATGGCCGCCCTCAGTCGTTTCATCTCAAGGCTGGGAGAAAAAGGCCTCCCTTTTTTCAAACTATTGAAAGCGTCAGAAAAATTCTCCTGGACAGAAGACGCCGACGCTGCGTTCACTCAGCTTAAGACCTTCCTCACTTCACCGCCTGTTCTCACAGCGCCTCAGCCCAATGAAGACCTGCTCCTTTACATTGCTGCAACCGACAGAGTTGTTTCCACGGCAATAGTGGTCGAGCGAGATGAACCAGGTCACGTCTTCAAGGTCCAGAGACCCGTTTACTTCATAAGCGAAGTTTTAAACGAATCCAAGGCCAGGTACCCACAAATACAGAAGCTTATATACGCCATCCTGATAACGTCAAGAAAACTGAAGCACTACTTCGACGGCCATCGAGTCCTGGTGACAACCAGCTTTCCCCTCGGTGACATCCTGCGCAATAAAGACGCCAATGGCAGAATCGTGAAATGGGCAATGGAATTATGTCCATTTTCCCTGGAGTTTCAGAGTCGCACCACTGTCAAGTCCCAGGCCCTGGTCGATTTCATTGCCGAATGGACGGATCTCAACGAACCTTCCGTTCCCGATGTCTCAGACCACTGGTCAATGTTCTTTGATGGGTCCCTGAACATCAACGGTGCAGGCGCTGGGATATTGTTCGTATCACCAAACAAGGACAAACTCCGCTACGTCCTTCGGATCCTTTTTCCGGCGTCAAACAATGTCGCCGAATACGAAGCTTGCTTACATGGCGTACGACTAGCCGTCGAGCTGGGGGTTAAGCGCCTCTGTGTCTACGGCGACTCCGCTTTGGTCATCAACCAGCTCAACAAGGAGTGGGACGCAACCCACGAGAAGATGGATCTCTACTGCAAAGAAATTCGCAAATGGGAAACTAACTTCTATGGCATAGAGTACATCCACGTGGTCCGGGATAAGAACCAAGCAGCAGATGCGTTGTCAAAGTTAGGCTCGTCTCGGGCCCAAATCCCGCGCGGTATTTTCGTCCAGGACATCCATGAGCCGAGCGTAAGCTCCCCCCTGGTCGACAAGCAACCCACCGAGGCAATGCTCATAGATGACGCCACTCTGACAACCGGTGGGCGCGACTGGCGTATCCCGTTCATCAAATACATCTCAGACGGGACAGGTTTTCAGGACAAAACAGAGAACGAGCGTCTCATCCGACGATCAAAGAACTACATCCTGGTCGACGGAAAACTCATGCGGAAAAACGCAAGCTCCGAGGTACTGCTCAAGTGCATACCCCAAGACGATGGTATCAAGCTCTTGGAGGACATACACGCCGGATCCTGCGGCAACCACGCCGCATCTAGAACGCTGGTCGGAAAGGCTTTCCGAGCAGGTTTTTACTGGCCGACCGCGGCCAGCGATGCAGAAAAACTGGTTCGGCGTTGCGAAGGATGTCAGTTTTTCGCTAAGAGGACCCACGTACCTGCCCATGAAATTCAAACCATCCCGTCGTCCTGGCCCTTTGCTTGCTGGGGGCTTGACATGATCGGACCATTTAAACCAGCCCCGGGCAATTTCAAGTTTGTCTTCGTGTTAATCGACAAGTTCTCCAAGTGGATTGAATACATGCCCCTGGTCAAGGCAACTTCCGAGAAGGCTGTGGAGTTCCTCAATCAAATCATACACAGATTCGGCATCCCGAACAGCATAATCACCGACCTGGGCACTCAGTTTACTGGCACCACTTTTTGGGATTTCTGCGATGACAGAGGCATAGTCATAAAATATGTGTCAGTGGCACATCCACGTGCCAACGGTCAGGTTGAACGTGCTAACGGAATGATCGTCGACGCCCTAAAGAAAAGATTGTACACCGAGAACGACAGAGCACCCGGTCGATGGATGAAAGAATTGCCGGCAGTGGTCTGGGGCCTCCGAACTCAGACCAGTCGAAACACGGGGGTGTCTCCCTATTTCATGGTGTACGGCGCAGAGGCGGTTTTGCCGTCCGACATACACTTCGGATCCCCTAGAATCGAGCACTTCGACCAGGCGACCGCCGACAACGCCAGAGAACTCGAAATCAATTGCATGGAGGAAAAGCGTTTAGTTTCATGTCTCCGAACAGCAAAATATCTCGCGGCAGTCAGGCGATACTACAACAGGAACGTCAAGGACCGTTCCTTCGTGGTCGGCGATCTGGTGCTTCGATGGAAAACAAGCCAGGAGGGAATGCACAAGTTATCAACTCCCTGGGAAGGACCCTTCGTGGTGACCGAGGTCACACGACCTACGTCCTACAGATTGGCATACCCAGACGGAACACGAGTGCCTAACTCTTGGCACATCGACAAACTGCGACGTTTCTATCCATAAAGTTTTAGCGACTTTCTTTTGTAAGTGTCTTATAATTTGTGACAATAAAATTCTCTATTTTTTGCCTATACCTTGTCATACACAGCACTCGGCAAAACTCCCGCAATGGATGCTCTTGGCGACAACCAAGACAAATACGGTGACACGTCACTCAGATATCTTTACAGCGCTCAAAACAACAGTCATGACAAAAAGAAAACTTTATTACAAACTTTACATACAAAGTTTACAATAAATACCCTGACGGGCAGATACTAGTCTATTCCTACAGACTACTTTATTGGCCTAGCTGCTCGGGCTGATCACCCGCCTGGCCCTGCTGCCCGGACGAAGGGGTCGGGGCCACCGGCGCCTGGCTGGTCGAGACCGCAGGCGTCGACCGCCCATCTCCAGCAAAGGACGCGCCCGACAACTCCCTGGCCGACCTATCTGAGCTCGGCTGGTCTGGAGGAGTGGCCGTTCCGCACAGGTTGATGTCGCCGATCACTATCGACGACAAGTCCAGCAGACTACCCCGAAGTTCGTCCGCTTCCTGTGGGCCGACTTCCTTCGGGTACCCCTTCTCCAGCCTGCTCAAGTCGACCAGGGGGTAGTGGGCGCGTACCATGCTGAGGACGTGCGCGCCGGCAAACTCCCCGGCGTCCTTCACAAACTGTTGGAGCCAGTCCCACGCCCGTTGCGCCTTTTGGACCGGGGTCAACTGCGGCGCGCGGGGCTGGCTCTCCGGGAGCTCGGGACTGATCAGGTCCAGGACCGGGGACACTCCCTTCCAGATCCTGCAACAGTTGACCTTCCAGGAGTCCCGGTCCTTGACCAGCTCATCCAGGTGCTTTTTGGCGTTCACCTTGAGCACTGCAAACGAAACGAAACGTTACTTTCGGCATACCAGACAAGCAAAGGGGCAGGTAGCAACCAACAAGGCGGCACCCATTACCAGCTAACTCCCGGTCTTTTCGACTTAATTCCTCTTCCGCTCGCCGTCCGGACTCCTGTGCACTGGCGAGCTGTTGGCCGAGCCGCTCCTTCTCTTGTTGGAGGCTCGCCACCTCCTCCTCCAAGTCTGCGTGAATCCTAAACTGGTCAGCAAAGCAAACTATGCAAGTATGCGAAACTGCTCGGAGCGTGTGACTAACCTTCCTGCAGCCGGTACTGGTCGGCCAGGCGACGAGCGAGGTCGAGACGACGCTCCTTTTCGGCGCTCATCTCGACCACCTTCTCTCCGACCTCCGCCCGCAACCGGTCTACCTCCGCGGCAAGGGCCTTGTTCTCGGCCATGACGCCTTCTATCTGGTCAAAGCACCGTTTCCGGTACTTCGCCGTTTTCATAACATCCTACAAAGCAAGCATATAACAATGCGCAGAAGACAAGGCAAAAGAATGCGCGGCAGCTCAAAACGCCGCTTACCTTGACTTCGTCGACAAGGCGCTTGGCCGCGCGCTCCACCCTGGCGGCCTCTTCGGACTCGGCGAGCTCCTCATGACCGATAAAGTGATCCCCGCGTTGGCGCCACACATACACGTGTTGGCGGCCATCAAGGGGACGACCCTCGATCTCTTCTACCTCGTCGTCGGAGGCCGCCCTGGTTTCCTCCTCCTGGGCTGCGTCACCCCCGGTGGTGGTCCCAGGCGTCACCGTCCCTTGGACCAGACCTGGGGAGCCCGCAGCCGGAGAGGCTCCTGCTCGGGGCGGCGGGGGGACTTCACTCCCCCCGGCAGGAGGAGCGGTCGGAGACCTTCCCTTCTCCGAGGAGTCAGTTGGGGGAGCCTCCCCAGCCCTGGTCGGGCTGCTTGTTGTAGTCGGCGCCGCGCTCGGGAGCTCCTCGGTGCTCCCAGGCGCGACTGCAGCAGTCGGCTGTTCTGTGGTCTGGGGGGCCGCATCCCCAGAACCGCGGGCAGGCTCGCCCGTTCCCTGGCCGGCAGTTTGGCCAGGGTCGACATCCGATGCCGCACTACAGGAACAAAAGTTAAAAAAAAAAAGGGAGTCCAAAATACGTAAGTTGAACACTTACAGGTCTGACCGGCGATGGGTCGCGGTGAACCTCCTCCTCGCCCGGCCGGTCGGCGCCTGTGCCCCCACCTCGGCAACTTGCGGGGCAGCTGCGCCGCTGGCCACTCGATCAGTGGCGACCGGCGCAGCGTCTGGGCGGCCCCGAGGCCGTCGGACCAACGACGGCGCAGCCTCCTCGTCGTCGTCGTCGTCGTCGACGATCCGCACGAGCCAACGACGCTTCGGCGCTTGGCTGCTCTCCGCCGGTAGGTCTGCCGGCAGCTTCGGCGTCGGCAGGGGATCCACCGGCAATGGCCTTTTCCCCGCTACCCTCTCCTCGGAGGTCGGGACGGGGCGGGCTCGGTCTTCCTCTGGCGGGACCTCTCCCACAGGATCTTCCATCCCCGGTGCCAGTGATACGTACACTACGCACCGGTCGACATCACCGACCTGCAAAAGTAACAGAGATGAGCCAACTACAGACGACATACGAATGATCAAACGGAGTCTGCTACATACCTTTGGTGCTGGTCGTCCTAACTTGAAGGCTTGCACCCGATCACTGCTACGGGTGAAGCCCCCATCCGCGAAGTTAAACAGCTCGTTCAGCAGCTGTTGTACCTCCGCTTTCTCCAGGATCTCCGACCGCATCCTGGTCGGGTCTGTGCTTCCGGCATACTCATACGCCGAGTGCACCCTCTTCTGGCAGGGCATCACCCGGCGGCAAATGAAGTTGCCGACCACGCTAAGCCCATCCAGGCGCGACCAGTCGATCAGCTTCATCAGATCCGCCACTTGACCGTCGAACTCTGGGCGGTCGGTCCAGCTCGCCCTCTTCTCGGGAACGTACCCCACGTCGCAGAACGTGGAGCTGCCCGGTTCCTCCCTGACGTAGAACCACTTCCTGTACCATTCGGTCAAGGAGGTGTTCCATGGGCAGTGCAGGTAGCGATTCTTCATCCCATCACGAAGGTTGAGGTATACTCCACCTGCAACCTTGGAGCCTCCAACTGCTCCCTTCTTCCTCAGACAGAAAAGGTACCGGAAAAGATCAAAGTGCGGCTCTATGCCAACATAGGCCTCGCACAGATGGATGAAAGTGGAAATAAGGAGAATTGAGTTCGGGTGCAGATTGCAAATCCCGATCTCATAGTACAAAAGAAGACCTTGAAGAAAGGGATGAACAGGAACACCAAAGCCTCTCTTGATGAAATCCTCAAAAACGACGATCTCACCGGCGCGAGGGTCGGGGTAGCTCTCCCCTTCCGGCGCCCTCCAGCCGCCGAGCTCTGCGCCGTGCAGAAGCCCCATGTCGACGAGGTCGCCAAGAGACTTTGTGGTGCTGCGAGACTTTTTCCACTCCTTGGCCATCAACTCGGCCCTCTTCCTGGAATCGCTCTTCGCCATTAGAGGTGCGAATGTGAGCTGGAGCTAGGAAAATGCAGGAGATTGGAGAAGATGAGTGCGGAAGATTTGAAGGCAATGGCAGGAGAAGCGGTACAGGCGGTCCTATTAGGCCCTTATAAACCCGCGACCCCACCTCTCCCACTTCCTGTATTCTCGGGAAGTGGGCAGGCCATGCGGCGGACGCGGCGTTTCGGTTTACAATGATTATAGGCAATTAATGCGGCGGAGTTTTCGTACCAATTGATGGTTTCCTTTTCTCAAACCATGCAAAGAGCGGTTGTACAGTTGCCAGGTGCGGCTTTTTATGCATCCGTCTGACATATCGTCAGGAGACCCCGTCATGTCAACTTTAATGGGAAAGATTTTTTCAAAAGTATGAAGACACATACGCCAGTGAGTCAGCACCGACCACCGAGCGTCGAGTTCTCGGGAACGTACCCCACGTCGCCCAGTCTATCAGCTCGGAACTTCAAGGACTGCACCGACCACCGAGCACTCGACGCTCGGGGACTGGTCGCCCAGTCTATCAGCTCGGACTGCACCGACCACCGAGCACTCGACGCTCGGGGACTGGTCGCCCAGTCTATCAACTCGGAACTTCAAGGACTGCACCGACCACCGAGCACTCGACGCTCGGGGACTGGTCGCCCAGTCTATCAGCTCGGAACTTCAAGGACTGCACCGACCACCGAGCACTCGACGCTCGGGGACTGGTCGCCCAGTCTATCAGTTCGGAACCTTAAGGACTGCACCGACCACCGCGTACTCGACGCTCGGGGACTGGTCGCTCAGTCTATCAGCTCAAAGCTTTAAGGCACGCACCGACCACTGAGCACTCGATGCTCGGGGACTGATCATACAAGTATAGTAACATGTAATTCCATGCAGCACATTAAGTGCCTGGGGACTGGTCGATTGGCATTTTCGATTGCAGACGAGCATGACATGCTCGGGGACTGGTACATTCAATTATTCAGACCTTGCTACAAGGCTCATACTTCGCCTTCCAGCAAGCTCGGGGACTACATCGGTACGATGCATCTAGCGATGCATCTCAGTCTCAAAACCACTTTGGGGAATTTTCTTTTGACCCTGGCACCACGTGCCTACGCCACCTACTACCAGGCTCGGGGACTAAGTGGGCACACTTCACCTAGCGGTGAATTTGCTTGCTTTTTTGATGCTTCTACCTTTCAGAAAGGCAAAGTGGGCACACTTCACCAGGAAAGAAATTTTTTTTTAGAGCACCATGTATTCTTCGAACAACCTGCTTCTTCGATGTCAACGTTGATCAACTGTCTTTCGAGGTGGTCAAGGAACCGTTGCGACTGTTTGGGCGATTTTCCCGCTTATTGAAGACGACAAGCCTCGCTGATCGAAGAAGCTCAAGACAGCGTGTTGCATCACAATACATGGCGCTCGGGGACTAGCTGTGGGGGTATAAACCCCTATACCCTTACGGCTAGACTTCAGCCAGGAAGCTTGGCCCACTACGAGACAAGTTCAAGGCTTGATCCGACAGCCCGTGTTTCGTGCAAGGAAACAAGACGTGGAGATCAAGCAGGATTCTAGTCGGTTAGAATAGGAATTGATATCGAATTATCTATGGTAATTGTAACCGACTAGGATTAGTTTCTAGATCTGTAACCCTGCCCTCCAGACTATATAAGGAGGGGCAAGGGACCCCCCTAGGGGACACATCATATTCTCTCAACACAATCCAATACAACCAGACGCAGGACGTAGGTATTACGCCAACTCGGCGGCCGAACCTGGATAAAAAGCTTGTCCGTGTCTTGCGTCACCATCGAGTTCGTAGTTTACGCACCGTCTACCGATAAACTACTACCGTGGGTATACCCCAAGGTGGACTGCCGACTAGCTTTCGTCGACAATTGGAGGGGAACTGCATCACTCATGATGTAGGATTAGCCAGCACCAAACTAGTCTCAGTATTGGTGCTTGTTGCTTTTTTCTGCCTTTTCTTTGGGACACCCCTACACAAGACAAAACATAATGTAACTGAAGACAAATAGATAAGCACTGCACAAGACAAATAAGTTGTTACCTTTCAGCAAGCATTGCAGCTATGTCCTCTGGATCCCCATTCTTGCATGTATACCAATGATGGCCTTTTTGATGGCATATTGGGCACTCATGCCTCCTTCTGTTGCTGTTGCCACCTTCTAGGGCTCCCTTCATTCTATTCTTATGTCTTCCACCAGCTGTTGGCCTTAAGCATGGAGGATGCATGAAGAAACCATGTTTACTTTCAGGCCACATACTCTTGTCAGGAATGCAAGGGATAGAACCTGCATATGCAGCCTTGAACTTGCTCACAGAATAATAATCATCCACATAGTCTTCTAGTCTTGCATGTGGGATTGAGGTGATGTAAGCAATTGCATGCTTGCAAGGGATTCCAGACCCTTGCCAAGCCCTACAGGTGCATGTTCTTTCTGGTAGGTTGACCACAAATCTATAGCCAGACCCCCCTTAGCACAAATCTCAGCCACACCTTCAGGACTGTCAGTTATGACCTCAATGTCCAAATTGTAGCTGTCCTCTCTCAACTTTTTCTCAATATGAGGTAATATCTTTCCTGTGAACTTCATGGCTACTCTCTTCCTATGGTTCCACTTGATCAAAATCTTCTGTCTTATTGTGTCCAGCAAATCATCTAAATGCTTTGACTTCTCAAGCTTTATCTAATTGTTGAATGACTCAGCCAGATTATTAGTGACATAATCCACCTTGGATGTAGTCCTGTACTGACTCCTAGTCCACAACTTTTTATGGTTGTCATCTAGGTAATTCATTACATCTAGCCTGGCTGCAGCCATGGCCTGGTAATGTTTGTTAACACATGTATGGGCTCCAAGAATAAGAGGTAGCCCATATATGATCATCAAAGACCTGGCCATTGAACCTTTTCTTAAAATTCTGTACTAGATGATACATGCACTCCCTGTGCTCAGCTCAGGGAAGACCTCACTAACCCCATTCATAACAGCCTGTCCACAATCTGTACAGAAAGCCAGCCCAGCTGGGGATCCAATAACCTCTCTCAACTTCTGCATGAACCAAACCCAATTCTCATTGGTCTCTGAATCTATAACTCCTAGTGCTACTGGGTACATCCAGTTATGTCCATCTACTACACAGGCTACATACACCTGACCCCTGAACTTTCCACTCAAAAATGTGCTATCTACAGCAAGATATGGTCTGCACCCTCTAAGAAATCCATCTACACAGGGCTTCAATGCAAAGAACAACCTATTAAACCCGATCTTATCCTTGACTGTGTGGTAATAAATGATAAGAGATGAGCCAGGACTAGATTGCTCTAACTGGGCCTGGAGTCTAAACAAATTGTTGAAGCTCATATCCCAGGGCCCATAAATCCTATCCATGGCAATATTTTTACCTTTGTACACTCTCCTGTATGTCAAAAGGACTTTGTACTCTTCGTTGATCCTCCTTATCAGCTCTTTCATCTTGATGTTGGCATCTTCCTTTAACCAATCAGCTATTTTGTCAGCAACCCAATACTGATCCAGACCAACACAGATTCCAACTCTCCTAGCACTCTGACATTCATGATCATCTTTATTCTTCTTGATCTGCAGAAAAGAGAAGACCATCACACATTACATACACAACATAAGGTGGCAGAAAAAGAGAAGACCAACTACTAATTACCTTAACTATCACACCATCCCGAAGAGTAGATGCATGAATTCTCCATGGGCAATTAAATTCATCCTTGTACTTGCAGTACACCCTATACCTCCCTAGATCACTTTTCTCAATTAAGTAATGGTACTCATGTTTAGCAGAATGAGAAGCTAATGCAATCTTAAAACCAGCCATATTTGAATAAATAGTTCCTACCGACATAGGAGGATCCTTCTTATCATAATGAGCATCAGGCTTTGGTTCAAGCACTCTGTCAGCAACAATCTCATCATCAGACACATCATCAGCATCAGCATCAGAGTCAGACAACATTTCATCACCAGAGCTATCCTCTTCCTCTTCCTCTTCCCTTTGTTTTCTGCCAGTACATAGGATTTGGAGGTGCAGGGTGGTACTGGGGACCAATGTCAATATACAGGGATTCATCGTCAACACCAACATGCTCAAACATTAGGTTAGGGTTGGCTAGGGTTCCATCATCATCAACAACAGAATCGTCATTATGGTCATCGTCATAGGAGGGTTGGCTAGGCCCAGCTTGATCTGTATTTGTGGTCTGGCTGGGTTCTGAGGGTGTTGGCTCTAGTATTGTAGGGGTGTCTGGGGAGGGTACAGGATTGTTTGGTTCACCAAAGTCCCAATTTGGAAGAACAGAGGGCTCACTATTTTCCTTATGATATGCAACTGTCAACCAGCAAGACCTGCTTGCCCTATGTTTAGCAAACATTTCTACCAAATCTTGGTCATTTCGGATTGGGATGTGAACTTTACTATCTCTGCAGAAATAGAATAAGCTAGCTACATCACCGTAGTTAGGCGGATACTTGTCAACAACATCCTCGAGCATCCCACTGAAGTGTGTGCGGTCAGCATCCACCACTTCATTTACACAAAACCAGCGCGCACGTGAGTTTGGAACAACAATCCGCATTTCTAAATTAAAGCTACTGTCCGGGTCCATCCTACAGATGAACAAATTAACACGAAATCAATAAACCCTAGCTCGAATCCAATCCAATCCGTAGCGCACAGCCAAAGCAAAACCCTCAACGATAGCTACTACAATCAACTTAACTAAGGAGCGCAGAATCAGTGAACTCACCCGTCTCGAAACCAATCCGGACGCTCGCCCGCACCGTTCCATGCCATGGCTGCTACGCACAGAGGTCCTCGCCCTCGCCGACCGGTCAAGTGCCCCCACCCATGCGCCGACGCAACACGGGGGGACTCTAGTCATCGACCGCCGCCGAATCCGCCGCCCCACCGCTGCCGCCGCCGCTAGGGTTTCGAGCTCGGGGTTTGAGAGAGGGAGACTGAGGTGGGGAACGGGGAATGGAAATGGTCAATGGCGCTCGCTCCTCTTCTATCGCCCGAGACTACAAGGGCAAAAAGGACATTTTCCTACCCAGGACCCACGTGCCAGACATCTTAAACGTCAAAAAACGGACAGAATGGGGACGGAATGGCACACGGGTATAGTCGAAGATGAAGTTGGGCACAGCGGTGCGAAACAACTTTTTAGTGGCCTGGTGATTTGGTCAATCTTTCATAATGGCATACAGATAAAAAGCTTTGGCAATGGCCACAGCCCACAGGACATCCATCCACCCATCGCTTTTCCAAGGATTCACCAGTGATATCACCGTTATGGCATGTAGATTATGGTATAACCCACAGACAAACGACTAATACATTGTCTATTTCATTCAATCTGTTTAATGCTTCCAAGCGATCATAATAATAAGTACGAATATGATTTCTACGAACCATTATATTCCTTTTTGATATAAAAAAGACAGATCAGACATACATAGGCCTCGTTTAGTTCACCCTGAAAACCAAAAAGTTTTCAAAATTCCCCGTCACATTGAATCTTGTGGCACATGCATGAAACATTAAATATAGACGAAAACAAAAACTAATTACACAGTTTAGCTGTAAATCACGAGACGAATCTTTTGATCCTAGTTAGTCCATAATTGGATAATATTTATCACAAACAAACAAAAGTGCTACAGTTCCGAAAACTTTTCGCTTTTCGGAACTAAACAAGGCCATAGTATGAATATAATTACAATATTTTTAGAACCATCAGCATAAATATGTTTAGTCTGAATTTTCTTCAGAGTTTTGAAAGTCTGGAATTAGAAAACAAGATGATTGGACCCTTTATTTCTGATCTCGTTTCTGGCCTGTTGTCCATCCGTTATCTAACCGTGTGTTTGGTTAGGGGTTGGGTGGGTTGGGTTGGATCCAACCCAGTTTTTGGGATCGGAGCCAACCCGTCCAGTGTTTGGTTGCACTTCTGTTTTTGGGGACGGAGCCAACCCATTTTAGTGTTTAGTTGAAGAATTGGGGACAGAGCGGCTCCGTTCAGTGTTTGGTTGAAGGAATTCAGTGTTTGGTGGGAGCCAACCCGGCTAGAGCGGCTCCGTCCGCCAGATTTTGACGGACGAGTCCAACCCGCATCTGAGAGGAATATTCCACCCTGGAGCCAACCCAACTCTCCCATCCTCCAACCAAACAGCCACAGGAACGGGTTCGCTCCAACCCGGCTCGCCCCGCTCTCTAACCAAACACACGGTAACATACCAAGCCCAGAGTTTGCTCACGGGCCATGTCCCTACAAGTGCAAGCAGGTTTCCGC
Organism: Sorghum bicolor; assembly: GCF_000003195.3. Classification (NCBI taxonomy): domain Eukaryota; kingdom Viridiplantae; phylum Streptophyta; class Magnoliopsida; order Poales; family Poaceae; genus Sorghum; species Sorghum bicolor. Next base: position 26,952,324 of record NC_012870.2, on the reverse strand, counting down.
TGACGCCGCTGCGCTATGTCCCCACTCCCCAAGCCGCTTGTCCCGCGCCCTACTTTTGCTACTGCATCGGCCGAGCTCGCGACCCGCCGACGTCGATCCCGTCCGTCAGCACCGCTTCTGCGCCAGCGACCAGCAGCCGCGTTGTTTGAGCTAGCCCAAGTGGCCAAGTCGTGCTGCCGCATGCCGCCGGTGATTTTCTTCACTGTATCATCAGTTCACCAAAGCCCTTCGGCACCCGTGTTTATTCTGTTTTACCCCACCAAAATTACTATGTATAGATGCTAAATTAGTAAGATGTTTTTTGCATTTAACTTCATATTGATGCCCAAAGCTTAGAAATTTATAAATATATACTATTATTCTAAAGTCCCTCACCTTCTTTATAATATAACAGGCAGTCCTTCTGCCCTGTTTGTTTAAAAAAATTCTAACTGATGAAGTCCTAGTTAGATCCTTAGCTAAAAAACTTGGCTAATGTCCTATGTACCATTCAGCTAACAATTAGCTATTAACTAATTTTTCTAGCTAACCCATCTAAATAGTTAAGTTACTCGGTAAGTTCCAAATTAAAAAATGTTTTGATTTTTCTAGATATATATATATATTGTTTTTACCATTTATTAGCAAAAACTATATATCTAGAAAATGATAAGGCGTCATATAATTTAGACCTGTTGATCTGGTCTAAAGGGGATTCTGCTTAGTCAGAGAAATCAGCACGCGGTCATTGCCGATGTTTTCTACTGTATTTTTTTTGTACTAGTAGTATGCATGTTGAACATCTCTAAGAGTTTGCTAAATTAGATTGTTATCCTTGATTATTTGGCAAAACAAGAAATTTTAATCTTCAACAGATTAATAAATGAAGTTGGCAATTTTAGCCAGTTGGCATCGACGGCCTCCACACGCGCACACGTATCGCTGCCCATCTCTCCTGCACGCGCGCCCCGCACGACGCCTGATTGGTGTAGGTTTAGGTGTCAAGTGTCATGTTGGATGCTGCGGCCACCAATAGGTGCAGGTATCAGTTGAATTAACGTGCATGCTGCACACTTTCTGCCGTCCATCACATTTAAAAATGTTCTTTAATTCACAATGGCACAATGAAAAAGTTATCTGAAACATGTAAATAAAAGGTTCTTTAAATTATAGCTGAATATAAGCTAATATAAATCTGGATGATGGTCGCGACGAGTCTCACGTTGCTAGCTAGGAGGAGCGTTACGGTTGAAAAATATTTACGGTTAAAAACAGTTGGATCTGATCATGTTGTGAGCCTATATTTTTGATTTTACCAAATCCAAATAGCAAACTATTGAAGAACCTATATTATTTCACTTAGCATATATTTTAGAAAATTATCAAATCACAAGATTTGTCAACTTAATTTTAACAAACTCTTGGTGTAACCCCTTTTGGCGTACCCAGTAGCTACCGCGTCGGTTGGCGCGTACTTAATCAAGTTAATTTTGCGCTGGCTCCACCCGGGCCCCTAGCTACTACGTGGTCGACTACTATTGATGAAGCGCTGCTTGCATTCCTCCATTGCCCTCTCAATTCGCTGCTTTGGCAGGAAATTTCGTCATCAGCCGGCGTGAGCTAGGCACATCCAGTTTGACGATATATACTCCATCCGTGCTCTCTAGCTAAGCCATCCCGGCCGCTGCGGTTCCTTCAACACACTTTAACGAGACTGACATTATTATACACTACGAGAAAACTAAGTATCCTTGAGGGCCAGTAATTTTCTTGAGGGGTAAAATTAAACCCCCAAGAATATACAATTAGCTTGAGGGTTGTATAAAACCCCCAAGAAAATGTATATTCTTGAGTGCTAAACCAAACCGCCAAGTTAAATCTGTATTTCCTTGAGTGCTAGTTGAAACCGCCAATGTAATTCTATGTTTTCTTGAGTGTTATTATAAACCACCAAAGGTAATTCACATTTTCTTGGGTGTAACTAGAAACCGTCAAGGAAGTTCTAGTTTCTTTAGAACCCTCAAGTAAATTATTGTAGCTGCCAAGGAAAAAAAATAGTTTATAGTCATATTTCTCTAAACCACCGATATAGTGAACTCATTGCATTCTTGTTAGTTAGACATTGCATTTTATAGACATAAATGCTCCATTGACATGTTTGGAAAATGATATATATTTGTTGTTAGTAAATTAATCTAATAAAAGTTTTAATTTTGTGTTGTTATGCATTAGAGAACGCATGTACTAGCACTTAGCTTAAGATGCCTGCTTATTTTAGAGCTAAAATGTAACATACTAATATCGTATGGAGGCAAAGTTTATATCAAAGTTATAGAGCCCGAAGAGATATACAACTTCTTAGTTGATGAAATTTTCATTTGAAATTATTTGAGGTCCATAAAATATGTTTAAATTATTAGAATTTTGAACTTTAAATTTTTTGAATCTTTCAAATGACATCAGATAGAGATACAACCTAAACCAAAGTTATAGTACTCGATGAGATACAAAACTTTATAATTCAAACTTTTTTCATTTGAAATCATTTCTGTTTTTAAATATTTATTACAAGATCCACTAAAGTGAAACAAAAAGAAAGAAACATTCACTTATTGGTCACAAAAGACTAAGTGGTGTAGTAGTAAGTTAGTTTCACCTAGAATCTCAAGTCATAAGTTCGAATCTCAGCTACAACAAATATGAGATTTTTTTCCATGCATATCCTTGAGGGTTATCGGCACTCAAGAAAACATCTATCCTTGGGTGTTTTTACATTTTATTGGGTGCCATCGGCACTCAAGGAAACCTATATCCTTGAGTGTTTCTGTATTTTCTTAAGTGTCATTGGTACTCAAGGAAAATCTATATCCTTGGGTGTCGTTATATTTTCTTGACGATGCTAAAAATTTGACCACTGATTTATTTTCTTGACGGTTTAACCCTCAAGGAATTGATTTGTGGCGGCCGGCACTCAAGGAAATAGTATTTTCTTGTCTCTCTACCCTTGACGGCCATTCCTTGAGTGCTAGCCGCCAATATTGATTTTCTTGGCGGTTTTAGGGGTTTTATTCAGGGTTTTTGACCCTCAAGGGTATTCAGTTTTGCGGTAGTAACCTCTCGGCCTTCGTCTAAGGTCATGGCCTCCTTCACCGGGCTCCTCCACCGCTATGCTCGTGGTGGCCTGCTCCCACGAGCTGTCCATCGCTCTATCCAGTCCAGCTGACCAGCTACCCTCAACAGATTCACTCCAACTCCGACGTCGCGACCTCTCCATCTAATGCTCGCCTTCGCTGCTCTCCTCCACCTTAGCGGCGGCGACGCTGCCAAGTCTGAGTCGCGTCCGATCGTGCCGATGCCGGCTTCGCCCGGCACAGCGACTGGTCGGCGCTTCTTGATCCACTCGACGCCGGCTTCCGCGACGACCTCCTCAAGTACGGCGACCTCGTGCTGGCCACCTACGACGCGTTCGACCGCCACCACTGGTCTCCGTACTACGGCACCTGCGTCCACGGCTCCACCGCTTGCTCCTGGCGCTGGGCCTCGCGGGCGACATCGCCACTAAAGTTGAGTACGTAGACCACGGGCTAAAGGCACGGCTCAAAACACGGTGATTTGGCCCGGCCCGAGCACGGCACGGCTTGATCCAACCGTGCCCGTGTCAGCCCAAAGCACTTAGCGGGCTGTGCTTGGGCTGACCCCTTAGCCCGCTGGATGGCACGACCCGGCCCACTTTTAATAGCACGTACGGTGTCGGTCCGGTATCAGGGAACTTGTGAAACTTGAAGTAAGTTATGTGACTTGTGAAACTTGTGATTTTTGGCATGTAAAATATGATCTGTAAGTATACTGTGTTATGTGAATTGTGAAGTATCAAGGTTTGTGACTTAAATGTGGTTTACTTATGTTTTGTTGAATTCTGTATTAAATTTGGTGTTTTTCATATAGTGAGGCCATAGGCCAACCCGATGGACTATTGGGCCTCATGCTTTTCGGGTCGTCCCGGCCCGAAAATCGGCCCATGTGTCGTGCCTGGGCCGTCGGACAAACACGGTGGCCTCTGAAAACATGACCCGGTGCTACGCGGACTATACGAGTCCGTGCCCTATCAAATTGTGCCATACTGGGCCGGACTGGCCCGTTGCTCAACTTTAGTCGCCACAGCCTTCCTCTCTTAGGTCACCGTACTTGAGTTTCATAAAATAGAGTGGCCATGTCGGTGCCAATGGCTGTCGCACATCAAGACTTCTATTTTAAGTTGTGAATAGAAAATACTAAACAAAATAAAGAATTTCATACTTTTTTAAAAAATATTCAAGAATATTTATTTTGTTGTTATCTTAAAGAGAGAAAATATGTTTCATAAAACTTTTACAAGTAATGAAAGTATATTTGGTGCATTCGTGCCTTTGCATTAGTTCTGTTATGTGAAAAATGAATTTCTAAAATTTGATCCAACCACTCATAAGCCCTATTCTATTTTTGGAAAATAAAGCTTCAAAAGTGTGTTTAAACTATTTCAAAAATAACTTCAAAGTTTGAGTTTGAAAATTATTGATAAAATGTATTTTAACTCTCAAAATAGTTTTAAAACATAATATCAAAATATGTCTCAAATTTTAGTTTGAAAAAGATTTTGAAAAAGTGATATGAGTCCTTGTTTAAATGAAAAATCCTCTCTTTTTCTTCTCTGCATATCGGCCTGCCCTGGCTTTTGGCCCGCTCTAGCCCTTGTCTCCCGTCTGCTTTCACCCAGCTCGGTAGCGCTCACAGCCCAGCCGCCCGGCCTTTTTCCACATGATATCCCTCACTGATGGGCCTCGGCGCTCGTCCCACCCTGCATGCGCTGTTCTGTAGGCCCGCTCGTCAACCACCGTGGCCCGTGCTGCCCTGTCCTGAGTCGCTAACTAGGGGGCCCATGCGTCAGTGAGAGTGGCCTTCCTCACCAATAAACTCTGCTGGAGCCGGAGTTAGCTGTCACCGCACGATCGATCTTCAATTGTGTGGCACGAGGTTTCCCGTGGCTATAAATAGAGCATTCCTGTGTGCCGAGCCGCCCCGTAAACCTAGCTGCCACCTGGTCTAAAGCTTTCGCATGTGCCGACATCGCCGCTGCCCCCGGAAAAATCCCACCACCATCAATCTCCTTTCTCGCCGGTGAGACCACCGCAACAAGGAGAAGGACCATGTTGGTCTCTCTCTCTCACACACATGAGTGCATGACCTCACCGTAGTCGTTTGCCGTGCCCGAGCCATTTTGTCGCGTCTAGTGCAACTGCTGGTATTGTCTGCGCGTGGAGTAGGCGGAGTGAGTTCTTTGTGGTGAGGTCTCTCGCCCTATGCCCTTCCTAGTCCTGACCGAGCCCCATAGCTCATGTCCCTCTGAGCTCTGGCGAGTTAATGTCGTCTTCCTTGGTGCATCGCCGTGTAACCGTTGTCGATGACCGACGCCATCTGAGTCAACCTAGTTGAGCACCCACCCCCCGCCCATCCGATCCATTTTCGACGGTCCAGATCCGCCCTGCATGCACGAGTCAACGAAGGCAGCAGAGCTAGCTTGACCACCACGTCAGTGCCACGCAAGCAGCGACCGAGTGATACCAGTCAACACGGTCAGCCCTAGGGTTTTGTAGAAAAACCCTTCCGTTTTGACGTAATCAATCTACAGTGCTGCCCATTTCAAAATTATTTAGAAACAGGCTTTAAACCCTGTGTTCTTAGTTTTTGGTATCCACAGTCCAAACCTTTTATAAAATTCAGTTTTGATTGTATTAATTGAAAAAATGGTTCCAATAAACCACAATTTTGCCATTAAACACCACACCGTTTAAGGTGTTGCGCGTGCATGCACCACAAGGTGGACTGCCTGCTGGCCGGCCTCATCACCTCGCTCTCCCCCGTTCACGTTCTCCAGTCATGGTCATGGGCATGGCTGCCTTTGCTTCCATTGGAATGCAAGTCACACTAACAAAGCCCCCTCTAAGCCTAAAAGCTTGGGCCTCCGTTAAGACAAAGAAAAAGAAGCCTGTTTGGCACTCTTCACTTATAATAAATCTCCGCCCCGTCGTCGTCATATCTCGCGGGCTTCCCCGCAGCAACAACGTCCTTCAGAGCCAGCGGTAGGGACGACCGAGGCTAAGAGATGGCGGACCATCACCACTCGGCGTGGACGACCTCCGGTGCTCCTCGTCATCCGCTCCTCTCCTGTGCGCTCATGGCTCTTGTTAGTTTCGTGGCTGCAGGAGCAGGAGCAGGACCCATGGTGCTCGCCGCCGACGCCATCGTCTTCCACGTGGCGAACAAATGCCCGTTCCCTGTGTGGCCGGCGTCCGCCCCCAACACCGGCCACCCGGTGCTCGCCGGCGGCGGCTTCTACGTCCCGCCGGGCAAGTCGAGGCGCGTCGACGCTCCAGCCACCTGGAACGGCCGCTTCTGGGCACGCACTGGGTGCAACTTCACCGCGAACGGCGGCGTGGGCGCCACCGGCTGCCTCACCGGCGACTGCGAGGGCCGGCTCGCCTGCAACGGGTCCGTGGGCGCCCCGCCGGCCACGCTCGTCGAGGTGAGCCTGCACGCCAAGGGGAGCTCCTACGACGTGAGCCTGGTGGACGGGTACAACCTCCCCGTGGCCGTCTCCGCCACCGGCACGGGCGCCGACCCGAACAAGTGCGCCATCGCCGGCTGCGCCAAGAACGTGAACGCGGTGTGCCCGCCGGAGCTGCAGGTGACCGCTACAGGCGGCGGCGGCGGCGGTGGCAAGACGGTGGTGGCGTGCAAGAGCGCGTGCCTGGCGTTCGGGCTCGACGCCTTCTGCTGCCGCGGCGCGTACGCGACGCCGGCGACTTGCCGAGGCACCGTGTACTCGCGCCTCTTCAAGGACGCCTGCCCGGCGTACTACAGCTACGCGTACGACACCACCGCCGCCACGGCCAGCGGGTGCTACGCGCAGGAGTACGTCATCACCTTCTGCCCCTCCAGATGGGGCGACGAGCCCGGCGATGGTGCTGCTGCTGCTGCTGCTGCTCAGATTTGAATTTGATGTCGTCGTCGTCAGTCGTCAGACAGTCGCGCCATGCGTCGCGAGCTTTTCGCACATCTTGTGTATGCGTGAACGTCTGTGTGTGCTTCTAGCGAGTTTCCACATAATAGTATTTCTACATACATATACGTACATATTACAACAATAAAAGTTCTCTTGCTTCCAAATATAATAATTTCTTGTTGTAGGCAGGGACGACATTGAATTAAAGAATGCCTTTAACTAATTAAAAAATGCTTAAAACAACAGTGAAGCACAGAGGGTGCTAGATAGACCATTTTGACAAAAAAGCTGAATCCGTGGTGCTACAACAACATGAAATTGATTTAAAATGTTGTTTAAAAGAAAGGCTAGTCCAATTGCTGAGAGAAGAGGAAATTCGGTGCTACCAAAGATCAAAAACACAACAACTATTGAAACAAGATGGCAATACAAAGTATTTCTAGTTGATAGCAAATGGTAGACACCAGAAAACACACATCTTTCAGCTTGAAGATGTCACTTACATTATAAAAGGTGACGAACAATTGAAAATTTATATCACACAATATTACAAGGGCCTATTTGGTCCCAATGCGTGTGAAGATTTCACTATGGATAAGTTTAGGAGGAACGATACACCACAAGTATCAGCTGGAAACAATGAGAAATTAATTGCACCTTTTACTGACAAAGAGGTTAGAGGCAATTTTCAAATGAAACACAATAAAAGTGCCAGGACTAGATGGGTTCCTAGCGGAATTCTACCAAGCATTCTGGGAAATTATCAAACATGATCTTATGGCTTTATTTAAGGAGTTTCATAATGAGACTTTGAATCTTTTTAGTCTTAATTTTGGTATTATTATAACACTGCTACCAAAGCAGAAAGAGGCCACACATATTAAGCAATTTCGTCCTATTTGCCTTCTTAATGTGAGTTTCAAAATATTCTTGTAGCTGATATGTTGACTGTACTAATATCAAGAACAAAAGAAGATGGACAGATAACCGGTTTAGTACCATACCTAGTACGGGACTGCTAGCGCCCGGACGTCCGGCGCCAGTAACGCGTCCGGACGCCGAGCCCACCACCCGCGCCACCATAAAGAAGAAGAAAAAAAAGAAAAGAAAACTCCACCCGCCCCTAACCAACTCCCCCCTTCCCCACTCGCCCCGCACAGACGATTGTTTCTTGTCCGTTCCCTCCCAACCAACTCGCCCCTGCGCCACTCGCCCGCACGGAGGACCGCCCTTCGTCCGTTCCCCGTGCAAGGAGTCTGTGCCCCACCCCACGAGCATGGGATCCGCCCCGCCCCTCGCCTTGTCAGCCCCTAGTAGATCTACCTGCCGCTAACTCGTCCCTACAGCCTGCCTCTATACTTGACGCTGCAACACAAATATGCATGATAGTGCAACAGCACATGACATACTGCTACAACAAACAAGTTGAAGTAGCTGAAATATCATAAACATAGTATTACAACAAACAATGAACAACTGCTGCAACAACATGCAAACAATTACTACAACATACAGATTGAAGTATTGGTTAGAACAGCTGAAACACCATAAACATAGTATTACAACAACAACGAACGGCTGTTGCAACAACATGTAACAACTAATACAATAGCATAGGTTGAAGCATTGGATGGAGCAACCGAAACACCATGGACATAGTATTACAACAACATCGAACAATTGTTGCAACAATATGCAACAACTAATACAACAGTGCAGATTGAAGCATTGGATGGAGCAACTGAAACACCATAGACATAGTAACAACTGTTGTAATAACATAAAACAAAATACTACAACATGCAGATTGAAGCAACTGAAACATCTCAAAAACACAATACTGCAACAACGACTGAAACCTACTGCAACGTCTAGAAAGAACCATTGCAACAATGACAAAATCTGAAGCCGAGAGCTTGCCGAAAACCCTATCCTACTGCAACATCACCTGAAAAACTGCAAATAACCACTATTACAACACGCGAGAGCACTGAATCCCAAGAGCTCGCCGGAACCCTAGCCAACACATCTCATAGATCTAGACCTAGAGGAAGAGGAGAAGGAGGAGCAGAGGAGGGCCTAGATCCAGATCCACAAAAGAGGAGGGAGGAAAAAGGGAGAGGGAGGCCTCAGATCCAAATCCCTCCCCACCTACCTCGTCGGAGCCGCGCCGTTCTCTCCATCTCCAGATGCATGGATGTTATGAGAGCGAGGGAGAAAGGGCAGGGAGAAAGAGAGCTGCGCCGCTCACTGGATGCTACCACCGTCACGCTCTACTCCGGTGGCTTCGAGGGCGCGTGGGTCGCAGCGAGGAGGGAGGGAGGAGCGACTCACCATTGGCGCGGCAGGAAGTGCGACCGCATGGTGGGAGCGGCGGGCGGCAGCGAGACGAGAGAAAAGAGTAGAGTGGAAAAGAATGAGTGGATAAGAAGGCATCGAGGAGGAGCGAAATGAGTGGACAGCAACGTCCGAACGGACGGACGTCTTAAGTATATCATTACCGTACCTAATTGATGGAGGCTCTCTATTTTGCAATATCCGAATGACACTATACTTTTTATGGAACATTATTTTGACCGGGCAAAGAACATGAAACTTTTACTTTTGTTTGAAAAATTAACCAGTTTGAAAATTAATTTCCATACGTGACTATGATAGGCAATTTGACTGCACACGGGTTAGAATGAAATAATTTATTAACTGAAATGATATTATTACAACAAAACATGCCAGTGACTATTATAATAAATTTTACTATACATAGGTCTGCACGGAATTTTTTATAAACCAAATGAATTAACTACTCACAAGCCACGATGTAATATTTACCAAACAAAATGATAGATCAGTTATAAAAAAACAACTTGACCTGACACCCAGTGATTAGCACAGGCAAATTAACCACTCACAAGCTAAGATATAATATACTAAATAAAGTGATAGTACCAGTAATTAAAAAATTACCATAATTTTAGTCAAGCTATTTTTTATTACTCACACTCTCCGATGTGTTCAGGCTACTTTTTATTATTGATAGTATAATTTTGGTAATTAAATAACTCCACCATGCCCTGTGAGTAGTTAATTTGCCTATGTCATCAGCGTATCCGGTCTTCAGTTAGATTATTTTTCATTACTCAAACTATTATTTGGTTAAGTAAATAATTCCATCAACGAATGTCAACAATAAATTTTCCTATGCCAATTTTAGCGATCAGGTTAACTTTTTTATTACTTATATTATCATATTGTTACAATAAATTTTACTATGCAGGATTGAAATTATTTATAGATCCAATTGACCCTATTAGTAATAAAAATTATCATGTCTGGATAACGGATGCCCCGTTGATCATCATAAGCAAATTTACCGCTCACAAGTCTTGACATAATTATTTATAGTCCCAAACAATAATGTTTAGTAATAAAAAATTGTCTCGCTAAAGACCTGACACGTAACTGACTATTAGAACAAATTTTATTACGCATATCATAAGCAAATTTACTGCTCACAAGTCTTTGTATAGTCCCAAACAATAATGTTTAGTAATAAAAAATAGCCTCCCCAAAGGCTTGACTAACAACTGTCCTTTGATTATTACACACAGGTCCATATGTAATTATTTATTGACCGAATGATAAAGTAATGAAAATAGGCTGACCGTATACCAGACTCGGCAGTGATTATTACAGCAAATTTATTACACATAGGCCTAGATAGAATTATTTATAAGCACTAATGATATTATTAGTAATAAAAATAGTCTGACATGATCATACGCCAGGGTGACTATGATAGGCAATTTGACTGCACGTCTGCACATGGGTTAGAATGAAATTATTTATTGAACAAAATGATATTATTATATCAAAAAATGCTGGTGATTATTACAATAAATCTTATTATATGAAAGTCTACATGGAATTATTTATAAGCCAAATGATATCATTAGTAATAAAATTTACTTTGTCCACGTCATAGGTAAATATGGAGAATAAAAAAAATTAGCAAAAAAATCCAGGCAGGCTGCGTGCCGGGATACACGATGTGTCTATCCAATTTTAATATAAAAAAATCTCACTTCCCCCTGATCAAGCGCATGGGGATGGCACCTCATCAATGCAATTAACCCCTTTAAAGCTGGAGCCTATTTACGTCTTAGCCAACGCATGGTCATCATCTACAAACGCTGACTACTATTAAAAAAGTTACTTTTAATTACAAATGCTGACTATTTAAGGGGTATTTGGTTGGGGTTGGTAAAGTTTAACATGTACTGTAGCATTTTTGTTTTATTTAAAAATTACTGTCCAATCATAGACTAATTAGACTCAAAATATTCGTCTCGCAAATTACTCTCTAGCGTGTTTTTAGTTTTGTAAGTAGTCTATATTTAGTAATTAGTACGTCATGCTATAGTGTCTAAATATTCGATGTGACGGGCGGTAAAGTTTACCGGATGAAACCAAGCTCCCCTAAGGCTCACCGGCGGCCTGGTATCACGACGGTGCGCTCAAATATTACTCAGTTTTTATAAGCCAGGATGCTAAATAGTAGGGTCCTCTATATATATACTAGCAAAAGTGCTCGTACGTTGCAACAGGATCATTGTCGATTTCTAAGTTTTGTCCATCTCATTATCTATATTTAGCGGTGGTGGCCTTGATCTTATCTTACGGTAGGCAGAGACAACCATCCTTGATGTAGACACTTTCTTCCATAAGAATCATATCCTAATCTAAATAGACCCCTCTTCTCCAAGTACTCTAAATAAGAATCTAAGTATAAAATGATAAGATATAAATGTAAAAGGGTTGACGAGCTCCTTGTATTTCGATCTGAAAAGAGTAGACAAACATGCCTGTATTTGAATTGAAAAAGCATTTGTGGTTAGTTAGTTATAATAGAAGACAAATTATTGGGCACAAGAAGATACTATGATCGTGAGTCATGATAATAAACCTATATACACTTGTTTTTTTTAAAAGACAAAATAACCATTAATTAAGTTCTTAATAATAATATATGATGTATTTTAAGTATTTCTAGCTATCAGTCTATGTAATATATATATGCCCCGCCACTTTCCCACCAAAACGCAAGGCGACCCAGCCCACCTAACACAGAAAGACGGCTCGAACCGAGAAAGACCGGCTGCGGCGCTGCCAATACTACTCCAATCTCGAGTGAATTGGTCATAACTGAGTCAATTTAGATTATAGGTTGGATGAAAAATCTAAGATGGACTGAAATTTTTCCTCTTTATTATTATTATTACTAGCAAATATGTCCCGTGCGTTACAACGGAAGAAAAATATCAAATGACCATAGAAAGTGATGACATAATATTGTATGTCTAGTTATATTTATCCTTTTTATAAAATTTAAAGTCCATATTTATTTTATTGATAACCATGACATCTATGGTATTAGATAGTTAATATTTACAATAATATATATCTTGGAGACATATTTATTTAATAATAAAAAATAAATTAATCAAATATTATCTTACTCTAATATTACCTCTTAATATACCTTAGTATTATATTAAAACATGAGAAGTTTGTTGCTAACTTTTTTTATTTAGATTAGGATTCCTATAAAATATGATATATCAGTTAAATGTATGTAGATTATGAATACATGGGCTTATAAAGTGTTCATATGACATAACAACACATCGTGCAAAGGTAGTGGAAGCATCCTCAAGCATAAATTTAAGTAAATCAGTGAGATATGCAGGAATTGTGCTAAAACTTTTATCACAAATCAAGCATCACATTAAATAGGCTATAATAGAATTTTCATAATAATTGGAGCAAGATAACTATAATTCAATTTTACACTAAAAAGAATAGCAAACATCTCCAGCAAAAAATATATTAAAATTTGTGATATTTTTTGTTTACTGCATGGATGTACATATTTAGAGCTGAACAAAATTTGTTTTGTAATTTTTTGATTTTTCTAAATTACTGTGTATTTATTAATTTTCAACCGATTTAAAGAATAAAAGAAAAGTAAACTAATAGGACAAACATTTTGTATATAGGCTCCTATACTTTTCTTATTCTCGACGTGGTATGATGTGTATAGAAGATTTTACATTGAGAACCCTAGAAAAACTTCTATTTCTTTTTACTCTTCGATCAGCGAGCCCGGGCAATTCCGGACGAAGACCGAGCGGCCAGCGTGCCGGGCCGGACAGAGGGGAGGGGACAGCTTTACACTTAGGCCCCTGTATTTTTCTTACTTTTAACATGCTTTAATGTGTATAGGAAATTTTGTATTGGGAACACTAGAAAAGTTTTAAATTTTTTTCTTCTTCCACTACGTATCAGAGCAGATTCCGGACTGGCGGGGCAGACAGAAAGTTTTGGACAGACTAAAGTTTTGGGCAGACCAAAATTTCAGTATGCCAATAGATTTTCTGCCACCAAGTCCGAGCCATGTTCCTGCTTCCACGCGTTGTACATCTCTTCGCGTCGATTCGTACGGAACCGAGAGCAAGCCGCAGAGGAAGAGCAGGGCGTGTGATATGGAGATGAAACCAGAGCGGACGGACCTGGTACTCGCGCTCGCTATCTCGCCGGAAGCTTCATCAAAAAAGCAAGTCAGAACGCGAGGCGCACCGACGAGCCAACGCAGTAAGGAGTGCGAGGGCGGGGATGAAAGATCCTAATATGGTTAGAGGGGGGTGAATAGCCTATTAAAAAATTTCTACAAACTCACTTGAGCAAGAGGTTAGTAAATAACAAAGCGAAGCTTTTGCTCTAGCTCTAAAGGGGTGTTTGCAAGCCACCTAACCAATAATTCTACTTGCTATAATCACTAGGCACACACAATCTAAGTCTCTACTTACACTAGAGAGCTACCTAAAGTTTTTATACAAGTAAGCTACTGTAGTTTTGCGAGAATGTAAAAGAGAGTAATGCAAAGTTGAGTTAGAGATGTTATACCACTGTGTAGAGGAGATTGATCCAATCACAAGAGAATATCCAAGATAACCAAGAATCCAATCAATCACCAAATAACCAAGGGAGACAAAGAGAGATAAAATTTTTCTCCCAAGGTTCACGTGCTTGCCGGCACACTACGTCCCCGTTGTGTCGACCAACACTTCGTGGTCCGGCGGTTAATTGGGATTCCACACCCAAACTCACCACGAGCACCGCAAGGACCGACCCGCAAGTAAGGTAACTCAATGACACGAGCAATCCACTACAGTTACCTTTCGGCTCTCCGCCGGGGAAGGTACAAAACCCCTCACAATCACCGGGAGATGGCCACGAATAATCACCAACTCGTGTCAATGCTCCTCCGCTGCTCCAAGCCGTCTAGGTGGCGGCAACCAACAAGAGTAACAAGAAAACCACAGCTAGAACGATCCCTAAGTGCCACTAGATGCAATCACTCATGCAAATGCACTTGGAATCACTCCCAATCTTACAAAGATGTTTAATCTATGAAGAAGATGAGTGAGAGGTGTTTGCTTAGGCCCACAAGGATGTCAAATGCTAGAATGCTAAGAGAGTGAGCCCCAAGCCGGCCAATAACTATTTATAAACCCCTCAAACAAATAGAGTCGTTGGCTCTTTCACTGGGTAAAACACAGGGTCACCAGACTCGCTGCAGGTGAGGCACCGAACGCTGGAATAGGGCGTCCGGTGCTCCAAAAGCAGCCACATGTCAGCTCTTTGAATCTCACGCGTCGAAGTCTAACGGTCGTCTACAAACCACCAGACGCACTTAAGACACCAGACTCGTGCGCAGAGAGATCTGCAAACACGCGGGGTCACCGGACCCAGACCACCGGACGCGCTCTAGAGCGTCCGGTCCCTTACCCAGAGAGCTCTGCAAAAACGCAAGGACATCGGAGGCTTACCACCGGACACACCCTGAGCGTCCGGTGCTCTCAGTCAAACTCTCTGCTGAAGTCAGACCACACCGGACGCACACACAGGGTCTAGCCCACATCCGGTGCAGAGCGTCCGGTGCTTAACCGTGACACCGCAAGAAGCAGACAGCACACCAGACGCACAGGCACTGCGTCCGGTGCCTCTGGGCCAGCGTCCGGTGAGTGTTTCCGCAACTTCTCCAAAATTTCCCACCGACGCAATAGAAAATAAGCATTTTATTTTCTCAAAAGCGCTGAATCCTGCCGAGAGGAACCCAAACCCTCTCTACCCTTCAAACTCCTCCTCCTTCTCAAAGTGTGTCAACACCACCATGTGTGTACCAACAAGTGCAAGTGTGTTAGCATTTTTATAATCATTTTCTTCGAAGGAGTTAAGTTAGCTCACTAGGTTCTAAATGCATGCATATGAACAATGACACCTAGTGGCACTTGATAACCGCTTAGCCAAAGAATTCCCCTCTTTATAGTACGACTATCTATCCTAAATGTGATTACACCTTCTATGGTGTCTTGATCACCAAACTAAAACCCTCAGCAATATCTCCATAGGGTTTTGTTTTTCTCTTTCTTCTTTTCCAAGTTGAGCACTTGATCACCTTGTGGTCATCATCACCATGATCATCACTTGCTCCATCACTTGGTATGTACCAACCTCATTAAGTCTATACACACTTAGTATAGAGGTTAGTACTAGGGTTTTATCAATTATCCAGAACCAAAGTAGGGCTTTCAGGAGAGAGCAGGGATATCTTAGCACGAGAAAGCGCAGGGTTGGGCGGCCGCGCGAATCGGCGGCAGAGGGTCCATCAGCTTAAGGACAGGAAAGAAGTGGGGACTCACCGGCCAAAATCGGGGAAGAAGCGGACGACCTCTAGCCGCGGAGCTCGGCCGCCCGACGAGATTCGCCCAGCCACCGCGCGGGCGAGCGCATCCTCGACGCCGCTGAGGGAGGATGCGGAGGAGCCACACGGGTAAGCTCAGAATAAGGCGGAGGCGTGTGGACAGTCGGAGCTTGACGACCACCGGTAGCGAGTGCGGGGGCAAGGCTGGCGCACGGCCACGGCGTTGGGAGCGCAGGGCCATGAGCGACGTAGAGGCGGTTCCGCAATGGAAGAAAAACAAACAAGAATAAAGAGACGCTTCTAGATGGATGAAGGTGACTCCTTTGATTTTTTTGCCTTTTTCACAAGTTCTTTTTTTTCTCGTTTTTTGGGACCACACACAAACATGGACAACGGGATGAGTCACGGGTGCTTCTAGGAGGCTATGTTGATTTTTTTTTGTACGGACCTACACGAACCGGCGATGTGTTGTTTAGTTTTAAAAATTTTTTGGTTTCAGGTATTATAGCACTTTTGTTTTTATTTAGAAATTTTATTCAATCATGGAGTAATAAGGCTCAAAAAAGTTTCATCTAGGGTTTACAGGTAAAATGTGCAATTAGTTTTTGTTTTCGTCTATATTTAATGCATAATGTATGTGCCGCAAGATTCGATGTGATGGAGAATCTTGAAAAGTTTTTGGTTTTTGAGGTGGACAAAACAAGGTCTTTAGGTAATAGATATATAGATATAGATTTGATAGCTTTTTTTCTCCCGTTGCAACGCACGGGCATTTTTGCTAGTATATATATATATATTATGAATGTCATAGTTATCATAAAAATTATAGCCTTTTGATTTTATAAAAGAAATAAAACACAAATACTATTAAAATTTAATAGCTTTTCATACACGTATTTATGCTAGTTGGGTAAAAATGAGTGGCCATGAAGTTAAAAAAAACAGTGAGCGGCCATGTAGGATCCTCGGTGCACACCACCCACCGAGAAAGGCTCAAATTCTGAAATTTGAGTTCAGTTCGGTTCGCCCGGCTTGCTTCTCCACTTCCACTAATAAGAAATTATAATAGGAAATAGAATCACAATCGAATTGATGTCTGTGTCGCAACAGACCGAGGAGGACTCGGAGTCGAAACGAGACGCCGCGGCGGCAACACGACGACGACGACATATAAATAAATAAATCAGGCGCCGCGCGCGGCAGCTTACAAGCACGGCAACCGACGCCTAGCTTGTTTCCTCTCCGGCGACTCGACCTCGATGTCGTCGACGACGACGACGATGGAAGACAAGCGTTTCACGAAGCACGGGTTCCCGAAAGGCTTCCGCTTCGTGCCCACGCAACTGGAGCTCATCACCATCCTCTCCCACAAGATCAACGGCCGGCGGCTCCATCCCAAGGTGGCTGGCATCTTCCACGAGCTCACCATCCTCGACCACCACCCCAAGGACCTCCACGGTAATTAGCGATCGACCCTTCCCTCCCTCCCTCCCGGCCGGCCGGCCGTCCGCCGTCGTCTTTAGTTAGTTAATTTTCGGATCCCCTTCCCTCCCTCTCTCGCTCCGAGAGCAGCTTCTGACCAACAAGAACATGCAGACATGTACGAGCGCGACAAGGAGCACCGCTACATCTACTTCTTCAGCAGGCGGCAGTTCCAGAAGACGGCCGGCGGCGGTGGTCCGGTTCATAAAAAGAGGCAGCGGGGAGCCGCCGGCGCCGGCCAAGACGAGGACGACAACGAGCCGCGGCCGGTGCGGTTGGCCAGAGGCGGCGGGTGGAAGCCCTCGGGCGGCGGCCATGTGCTGCATTGGCCAAAAGACAAGGGCGGCTTCGTCGCCGGGAAGATGGTGACCATGGTGTTCTACGATCATCGTAATAACGGCCAGCAAGTCAAGAGCCATTGGGGCATGCACGAGTTCACCGTCCCCGTACACCAGCAACTGCTTTCCGAGCCTACAAAGACCACTCATGTCAGTACCCCTATATATATATATAGCTCTTTCCTCTATATATTTCTCTCTCGATCCATCGCACATTGACACAGCGACACTGCAAAACACACATTGACATTCACTGATTGTCTCTTATATTATGATGATGATCTTCATGCAGTTGCACAACCTGGCCTTGTACCGCCTCTACAGACTCAAGGGCGACGACATGAAAAGCGACGACGGGGCCGGGAGCAACCAGACGCTGGCGAACGTCTCTGCTGCTCACGGCCACTTCTCGGCGCCGTGTCCAGCAGGCCAGCCGTCGTCCGGGATCTTGACCGGCCGGAACCAACCACTCGCCACCGGCGCCACGACCTCACGGATGCCGCCGCCGCCGCAACTCCAGCAGCAGCAGCATCACATACCCAACGTTGGGCATTCTCAGTACTACCATCATCATCAGTACGCGTTTGGTGCCGCGCCGGCCAGATCAGCCCACCAGCAGGTTCACACCATGGCCATGCCGCCGCCGGCGTACGGCACCGGAATGCCCGGTCGTCATCAGCTGTTGCAGTTCGCGAGACCGCCCAGCACTGGGTTGCCCGGTCGTCAGTCATTCCAACAATTCGCAAGACCGCCGGCGCCGTCGCAGATGCCGGTGCCGCCAGCCGCCGCGAGCCCAGCGTCGCACCAGCAGGCTCCCGCGAAGCCGGCGACGTACTGTGGCGCTGGGCAAAAAGCCAGTCACTCCGGGGCCACGCGCTCGCTGCCTTGGGCGGCAGTGTCCACGCCGCCGCCAGCAGCCGAGAGCCCGTCGGCGGAAGAGCTGGCGCCTTTGACGGCGACGCACGGCGGCGCTGGGCAAGAAGCCAGCGGTAACTTGGGGGCCACGCGCTCTTGGCAAGACGCCACCGCCACGGCGGAGACAGACTGCGTTAAGCTAGAGGACAAGGAGATCGAGGATAGCATTCCGGCGGACAACTACGACGGGATCGGGATGCCGGACTATGATCTCGACTTGGGGTGGATGCTTGAAGACAGATTCCTCTTCACAATGGATGATCTGTGCCCAACGTCCGACGAACCGCCGCCGACGCAGCAGGGAGACAGCAATTAAGGCGGAATATTACTAGCTAGCTAGCTGTAGAGACGCATCTTTCAGTCCACTCTTGATTCTTTTTATAGGAACAGTCTACTGAAGATTTTACTGTTGCTTACTACTCCTATATATATACTCGATTGTGTCTACGACAACTAGTTCTGGGTTATTTTCTTGTTTGGATTGGATTATTCCAAGCCTAAATCTCCAACCGTGTGCTACGAAAAAGAATGGGTACTTACAGTATTATTTAAGCATCCAATTGCTCGGATTGAGTTGACGTTCCATGTCTTTTGTTTAGCGTGAGAGTTGACAGTCAAATTTTGACACAGCTAAAAACCAGCCTTTTGTTAGTTCAAACAGATAGAAGGCCTAACTACAAAACTACCAGAATTCAGTATATGGTAAACCATGGCTCCTCGCACAATGATAAACAGTATCTTTATCCATGGGCTGAATAAGCCAATCTCATGCCCAGCTCAGCTATTCAATCATCACCAAAGGCGATTCTCAATCACAGCTACAATGATATCCTTCAGTGTTCCCTGCAAAGTTCAAAATTGTTACTCGACATACATTTTGCCATCAGACTCACCGTTAATGATTTCAACTGGGAACTATCCAGAGTGCCTAGTACTAATTCTATTAAATGTTAACATTTCTTCTAATAATATCCAGGGGTTTGGAAACCTCAAACCAACTTTAATCTGCATTGTGATCCTGCTGATTCAGAATTCAGAACATGTTTTTGGAGAAATGGTATTGGCTCGAGACCATCAAATCTATTACTAGAAACAGACAGTTAATTTTCCCATCTTACCTGAGAATGATCTTTCAGGCCCAGAGAAATCACCAATGACCGGGCTGAGCCACTGCCACTACAAAAATGAATGGACAATGCTGTGTGAGTATAATATTTCTTTGTGTACCCAAATGTACAAAAACGGTGTATCTGTCGTCAGCCAAAGGAACAGTTGACAGTGGTGTTAGAAATATTTTTAAATTTTGTTATAATAGAAGCACCGAAGTTAGTTGAACACAGACTATAACAAATATAATCAAAGAGCCATTACTAAGGAATTTTTGCATACATGTCCAAAAAAACAGTACGAAAGAGGAGTTTCTTGCTGCTGACTATATTTTCAAATAGTTATTGCTACTTCTAATGATAGAAGGGTACAGATACAGTCTGGCCCACAGCATATTGCCAGAAATTGTGTGCAGTTTGCCATTACAAGTTACATATGAAAAATACTGTTAGAAGATGTGGAGACAGACCAGACAGCAGAAGTAGATGGTGTAGGAAGCAAACCTTATGTGCTCAATAAGTTGACGTGCACAAGCTACTAGGAGTGGCTGCAGTCAAAAAATTTGGTACAGCCTTTAGTCTGTGCATGTTCATATATAGTTTGATGCCAGATGGTCTAATGAGCTTACCTCATCTCTCTTCCCAAAAAGAACAGAAACGTTGTAGGTTGGGTCCGAGAAAACACTTTCATCTTTCCTATCGAGTGGAATTAAAGCTTTAATAAAAAAAATACAGTATACAAAGTTTCAAGGTAAGAGGAAAAATGACGGTCTATATGTCACAAACTAACAATACAATATGGTGATGGAGTAACTATTAACATATCAATCAAGTTCCAACATTCAAAGTTTAGGTTTTCAAACAGCCAACATGTAGCAAGCAAGTAGCTCACAGAAGTATCAAAGCAGTAGCACAGAAGATACCCATACAGCACCAAAGTGGAGTGTCAGTGCATCATAGATTCACTAGAATGCTGAGGTAGTAATAAAGGCATGATCTTGCATACAGATTTAGACATGTGAACAACCTGGCAGTTGTGACCTGATATGCTTGTGACAGCAGATCTTTCTACTAGATGATCCAGTCAGTTAAAAGTATTTGTGGAGGAAGCCTGAGTACGCTCTCATAAGGATCCAACAGAATGTCAATTTCAATACATTGTGAAACAAATAGCACGTTGGAAGCTACTTATGTAGAACTAATAGTGCAAATAACAAAACTGAATTTTACATGTTTAGGAGAACAAATTTGCATAAAAAAAATAAGCATACTTGGCAGCTAGTATAGTTCCCATGCAGCCGATTTGTGTCACAATCACCTGCAGATTTAATAAAGATGAACATCTTTGGCATGTGAGAATCAGGGAGCAACTGAATAAAAACCAACACTTTCAACTTACCAGAAAGGTATCTTCATATTTACTGATGACAATATCTGTTTTGTTTCCCTAGAAAATCCAAAAGCGAAAAGGGTAATCAAGTTATCTTCGTATTCATAAAACTCTAAGAAAGCAAAATATACTCTCCAATACCAACTCGATACTAATAATCATACAAAGCAGATATTATTAGGTCTTCAGTCTAGGAAAACTATCATATTCTACTGTACATTATATTCATCACATTCGCTTAATCTGACTAAATGCAACACAAATCGAAACTTTCCGCAGCAAGACAGGTACCTTGATGTCTAACGAGAAGGACCGATGCTGCACAGGAAAGTGAGCACCAGATTGCGTAGAGTTCATTGGCACCTCCATCTATCTAACCAGCAGAGCTGTACATCACAACCTCCAAAGCATTAGCTTTACCACGATACAAGACCCACAAAGCATCACATCTTAGTACGCATCAGAAGCCAAACTCAAATTTTGCTAGGACTTGAGTGCAGTAGTTGACTGAACCCAAAAAAAATATTGGAAAAATAAGCTGCAACCATACATTGAGGTTGGTTGATTGATACTATGGTGTCTAGTGCCAACCGAGATGTATTATGTGTGCAGAGTACTGCGGTGGCGCCCTGCCCAAGCTGGAGGCTGGACAGCGTACGCTGCGACGGAGATACACGGTCGCCGGCTGCCCGGCTCGCTGCTCCGCGCTCGGCGCCTGGTCGGCCAGGCGTCCAAACGTCCAGTCTGGGCGTGCACCTGCGGGCTGTGCCGCTGTGGCCAGGCCCAAGGCGGACAGCCGCCAAGCGGGCAGCGCGCCCGGCGCCTCCGACGGCCGACCGCGGGGCTGCGGATAGCCCCTTGTAGGCTTCCGGCAGGGGCCGAGTTGCCGATCGATGGACGGGGCGGCGGCTGCTCCCTGCTGCAGTGCTGGATGCCTGGGTCGACTAGCGGCGGCGGAGAGCCGGATCGGAGACGCCGAGACGGAGTCGATTGCGGCGGGCGGAGTGAGAGATGAGGAGAGGAATTGCGGCGGGCGTGGAGGGTCGGGATGGGAGTCCGAGTCTGGAGCTCTCTCTGTCCTGGGCCGGTAGGAGTAAAAATTAGGCCCAACGACTTAAGCCAGGCCAGAAATTCACATATATTAGGACAGTTATATATTTTGGGTCTGTCCAATTGTTTTTTTCGTACGTAATGCATTTCTTGTTGCTCCAAAAAAACACAATTTTATTTCTTAAAAGAAACCAGGACACTTTTTGGTTGCCACGAACCCATAACATAGAGTATGATTTTAGAAAAAATTTGAAACAAGTTTCATAGTTTTTCAAGCTAAAATAAATTTTTTATTAATTTAAAAATTAAAGTAGGTTTGGAGTTTTTAATTGCAATTTTTATGCAAAATATATTAGAATCTTATTTTGTTTTTTATAAAATATTTATAATGCAACTTATCTCCTTGAACTTTCAACTTAGTCCAATTTTACCTCCTTGCAAAACTACCATCAAAATCGCTAGGGTGTGAAAGTGAACGACATTTAGAATTTGAGGGAGATTGGAAAACTTATTTTGTAGATCAGGGAGAAAAGTCGGATGATTGTGATAGTTGCATGAGCTAAATTGGACTTCTTCCTAAAATTAGACCCAAATCAAAGATAATCCTATGGCAAATACATGGAGAGAAAGTCTTTTTGCCACCAAATCATGCTCGAAAGGGCGACGACGATGGAGCTCAAGCAGCTATGGGCGGAGAAGGATGGAGATGGAACTGCTTGAGAGATCGGACTTGTCTTTTTCTAAGAAGCAGCACCATTGACGACGAGAAAGACACCGAGGAGAAGACCACGGTGACATCAGTGGCAACAAGGCAGGACTTTCCCTAGGAGAATGTTGGATTGGCCCATTTAAAATTAAATAAATTAAACTCTATGATCCATAACATAACATGGTGAATAAAAAATACCGTACGAGATATTGTCTAAACCTTAACTCGACTTATATAGTTGGATTTTATCTATTTATATTGAGAAGTTGAGAAACAAACGAAGGCATGGCATGCACGCACCACCACCCATGTTGACCGGGTTGTGGGCATGGCGAGGCAGGCGGCGTGCATGGCGTGTTGTGCCTTGATGTCTTATAATTCTAGGAGTTTTCTCTTTTGGATTATGATGATAAACTCTGATGTTACAAAACCTCTTGCCTACCCCTGTCTCTTCACCTCTCTTGGCATGCAAGGATATATATAGTTGAGTCCTGTCTTGAGAAAGGTTTACGTGAGAAACACCAGAATCCACCCTCTCAACTGCTTGAAGGCAAGGCAATCTCCGTCCTGGTATTCCGCAGGTGCCTTCGGAACCGTCACTCGTCTGAGAATCCTACTCGAGGTTGTCGGGCGATTAGTTTTTTAGGAAGCGACTACACCATTGCTCCCTCCATCGTCATCGTCATCTTCCTCTGGGTGTGTTGCGTTCGTGGGATTTGGCATTGCGAACATCTTCCTATATCGACTGAGGTCCATGACATCGACCAAACTCACTGCTTCCATAACTATACTAGTGAGAATGGAGCCTTCAATGCCCTCTGCATGGGACCATCCTCTGGGTACACTCTCAACTGTTATATCGTTTAATTATGCTCTAGATTATTGTGTTTATATAGTTTATAAATATTCGGTTATTCTTGCTGCTATGGATTATAATATGATTATGCTTGTTGCGATAATACATATTTTAAACATGCTATGTTCACATGTTTTTAATCATGATGGAATGATTAAATTAACAATATATGACAATATCATCCCAACCCATCCTCTCCGCATGGCAGGGGAGCCATGTGGTACTGAACCTTTTTCTATTTATTTTGCTGATATTTACTCTCTCTGTTCCAAAAAAAAAATACAATTTTAATAATGAGTTTAAACATCACATATGTCTAGATTCATAGCTAGAATTATACTTTTTTGAGACAGAGAGAGTATATCAATTTTTGTGAAAGAAAAATTTTGTTTATTTGCTGACCACTAGTTTGTGCGAGAGCGATCTTTCTTTCAACTGTCGTGCAGACGATTGGAATGGCCGGCGCGAACCGAAGTTGTACGCACCAGAATCAGTTAGCTGGCACCAACCCGCACGAGCACCGAGCGACCGGTCAATGCCACGACTCGCCACTACCGGCTCTCGTTTATTGCAGGCGAGGCCAGCCGGCCGCATCAAGCTGAGGCAGAGCACGCGAGCTTCTCAAATCCCAAGAAGAGGAGAGGAGAGGAGCCCAGCACGTCGGGACCAGCCGGCCGGCCTGCATCTCGTCGTCGTCGATGACGGCCGGGACCATGCGCTTGCTGGGCGGGGAGGTGAGCCCGTTCGCGGCGCGGGCGCGCCTGGCGCTGGAGCTGCGCGGCGTGGCGTACGAGCTCCTGGACGAGCCGCTCGGCCCCAAGAAAAGCGACAGGCTCCTCGCCGCCAACCCGGTCTACGGCAAGATCCCCGTGCTGCTCCTCCCCGACGGCCGCGCCATATGCGAGTCCGCCGTCATCGTCCAGTACGTCGAGGACGTCGCGCGGGGAAGCGGCGGCGCCGAGGCTGGCGGCCTGCTGCTGCCGGACGACCCATACGAGCGCGCCATGCACCGCTTCTGGACCGTCTTCATCGACGACAAGGTGAGTACACCGACCACCGAGCAGAGAGCACATTTGCTGTCGGGCTTGTTCTCGCCGGCGACCGGAGGCGGCGCGTGTGTCTTGTCTTTTGACAGTAACATGCAACTGCTGTGGCTTAATTTCTGCAGTTTTGGCCGGCGCTGGACGCCGTCTCGCTGGCGCCGACCGCGGACGCACGCGCGCAGGCCGTGGTAGACACCCGCGCCGCGCTAAACCGCCTGGAGGAGGTGTTCAAGGACCGCAGCAACGGCGCGGCTTTCTTCTCCGGCCGCGACGCGGCGCCGGGCCTCCTGGACCTGGCACTCGGCTGCTTCCTGCCGGCGCTCAGGGCCTGCGAGCGGCTCCACGGCCTCTCCCTCATCGACGCGTCCACGACGCCGCTCCTGGACGGGTGGAGCCGGCGCTTCGCCGCGCACCCGGCAGCCAAGCGCGTCCTGCCGGACACGGACAAGGTGGTGCAGTTCACGAGGTTCCTCCAGGAAAAGTTCGGGGTCCACGTGTCATGAATGATTTTCACTGCGTATAAATAAATGGAATAAGGTTGTCAATGCATATTTTGAAATTTGCTTGCAACAAAGTCGGTACGTAAACAGAAATCATCATGGGGGCTGTTTAGTCCTAAATAGCCCACTAAAAATCTGACACCAAAATTTTTTGGTTTTGGTTGTTTAGTTCGCAAAAATTTTCGGTTTTGGCCACTGTAGTACTTTCGTTTTTATTTGACAAACATTGTCCAATCATGGAGTAACTAGGCTCAAAAGATTCATCTCACAAATTACAGGTAAACTATGTAATTAGTTTTTATTTTTATCTACATTTAATGCTCCATGCATACGACCAAAGATTCGATGTGACGGAAAATCTTAAAATTTTTTGCAAACTAAACAGGCTAATTCCAAAATATTTTACAAACATGGACACAAACAGTATGTATTTAATGCCTCAGACTAAGGTCTTTTCTAGGCCTTGTTTAGTTCACCCTAAAAACCAAATTTTTTTCAAGATGTCTCGTTACATCGAATCTTGCGGCACATGTATGGAGTATTAAATATAGATAAAAACAAAAACTAATTGCACAGTTTGTCTGTAGATTGCGAGATTAATCTTTTGAGCTTAGTTAGTCCATAATTAGACAATATTTAACAAATAAAACCAAAAGTGCTACAGTAGCCGAAATCAAAGTTTTTTAGGAACTGACCAAGGCCTTAGTTCCAAAAAAAATTACAAAATAGACATTATAGCACTTTCGTTTGTATTTGACAAATATTGTCCAATCATAAACTAACTAGGCTCAAAAGATTCGTTTCGCAAATTACAGGTAAACTATGTAATTAGTTATTTCTTTTATCTATATTTAATGCTCCGTGCATGTGCCGCAAGATTCGATGTGATAGGGAATCTGAAAAATTTTTACAAAATTTGTTGAGAACTAGGCATTGTTTAGTTCAAAAAAATTTGTAAAATTTTTCAAATTCCCTGTTACATCGAATCTTGCGGTACATACATGGAACATTAAATATAGATAAAAGAAATAACTAATTACATAGTTTAACTGTAATTTGCGAGACGAATCATTTGAGCCTAATTAGTCTATAATTAGACAATATTTGTCAAATACAAACGAAAGTGCTATAATGTTTATTTTGCCAAATTTTTTAAAACTAAACAAGGCCTAAACAGGCCCCGTTTACTTTCTGTTTCTAAAGGTGGGATTGGCAGTCTAGCCCTCTACTACTAAGAACTTATGCAACAACAACCGTTTGGAACACATAAACTTTCTAGGAAGCATACACAAATTTCACACAAATCAATTCATGGAAATAAGAATCACGTAAGAATTTCTATGTACTTCCTCTATTCTAAATTGTACACTTAGCTTTGTCTAAGCCAAACTTTTCTAACTTTAACAAGGTTTACAAAAAATTGCATCAACATGCACAACATCAATTTGGTCTCAATTGTCCATGGACTATGTCTTTATCATGCACTTTATTTGAAATTATGCATATAAAAATAGCAAAATTGATGTGAACAAGGGTGGTCTGATCTTCCGAAAGGTTCTATTAACTCTCAATTTGGTAGAAACAAGACACAAATTGATCTGGCATGCGAACAACACAATTCGAAACCTCGCAATCGCAGCACCACGTCTCCTCTGGTTATCAACCGACGTTACACGATTTGACCTTGCCAAGAAGGCTAAGTCCTTTGCCTACAAATAAAAGAACACAAACAAGGACAAGAAAGAATGCAACCAATTTACAGATGAATGATTAATCTCACGAGTTGGGGTCTCACAAACCAATAAAGCGGCGAAACTGTTCTTGATAGAATAATCTAAGCAAAATCCAAAACCTAACGTGAGTAGCGGCGGCGGGATATAGAGGTCTAAGGCTCGTCGCCACCCCTAGACGCGCCCCCTTAATGGGCTCAATAACGATACGCGGTCCAACGGAACAAAAATGGTGACGCGGCACCGAAACAAATTCTAAACACTATCTTGTTTCAACATTTCCCGATGACTCAAAAGGAATTTGGACCTCAACCCAAGGCCATTGATTTTGTTATGAAATTATCTTTCCAACCATGAGTGGATCATCGAAAATGGAGTTTGGATGCATCTTGGAAGTCTATTTTACTTCTCCCTGGTCCTAGACTCCAAAACAGGCTCGAAGTCGACTCAGGCGCCCTTGTCGGTACGCGCCTCCTCCTTGACTTGGGCGCCCTTGCTAGTCCTCCACGCCTCCAAGCCATCCCTAATGTATCCTCTGGTCCTTTCCATGATTCCTAAGCACAATATAATCATTAGGTAGCAATCTATTCTCAAAATCATAAAAAGACTTGCTTAGGAACGAGCTTACTTGTAAATTTAATTTTGTGCGCGAGCTCTTGTGATTGGACCTTGAATGTCCAGCGGAGGATCATCTTGTGCATCCGAAGAAGTGATGTCCTCATCAAATATATATCTAGAACATTCTAGAAGATCACAATAACATTGTACCTTTGGCACATATGGACAAAATCATCTTTTCATGACAATCAAAGGGGGGAAATAGAATAAGCAATCAAGCTTCATGGCGAATTTAAGAAAATTCTACAAGGCTTTGGAGACTAAATACTATACCTTTTTCATACATAATAAAGACAAGAACATAACAAAGTCTAGATTAGCATAGAACATATTATATTTAGATCACCATGATATATTGAGAAGTATAGAATATTCTAAAATGAAGATATTTTGTGTGGATTGTTTAGATGGTTGTCACTTGACATCAATCGAGCTGTTGCGTATAATTATATAATATCTTTATTACATGTTGATACTTAAGATACAATTGGCATTGAAGGGAGTAGTTTGTGCATCATTCACATGTCCAAATCATTTTAAGCCATGCTTACGGCCAGCTGTAGTGGCCCTAGGCCCGAATCCACTCTAGTACATAATGCATTTCTTAAGGTGGCATTTGGATAGAACCTAGGAAAGGGAAAGGGAAATGGGTAGAGATAGGATCAAGAGGTGGATATGGGATATGAGCATAAGACTTCAAACCCATACCCTTGTTTAGTATATATGAGTGGGATAAGGATTGGAAATAAAACTTTTAGTGACCATAATACCCTTATTAGAACAAAGAATAAACCATCACAAAGCTGTAGCTCACCACTGATGAATCACTTGGCATGTAAAAAATAAATGTGCAAAAGTGTGGGGGTATAAACCCCTATACCGTCATAGCTCGACATGGGCTAGCCCAGAACGGATGACCCAACTCACTAGAAGATCACACGCGGCCCACCAGTCTGGTCGGCGTTGCATGCAAGGCAACATATTTAGCTTACTGATCAAGGAATATCTTGGTCGGCTAGAATAGGAAGCTTTATCTTCCCTCATATAGCAATTGTAACCGACCAATATTAGTTTGTAGATCTGTAATCCTGCCCCTCAGACTATATAAGCAGGCAAGGACCTCCTCAAATTGATCTCACTTAGATATCTCATATCATATAGTAATACAAACCAGACGTGGGGCATAGGTATTATGCCCCCACGATGGCTGAACTTGGATAAAAACTCCTGTGATTGTCTTGCATCACCATCTAGTTTGTTGCCTCACGCACCTCTACCTAATCTACTACCTTGGGCATACCTCTAGGTAGACTGTCGACCATATTTTGTCGATAGTGGTGCACTAGCTAGGGGGTGTGCGTGCAACTTACCAAGCGAGCCAGATGGTCATCATCCCCGACTCCATGGTCACGGCAGCCAGACTCATGTTCATCGTTGGCCGAGTCACCTAGACCACCAGCATCAATAGATTTCCCGCCACGACCACGGAGAAGATGCAGGTTCTGACTGCATCAACCATGACTTCACTAACACTAGTATTGGTCCCGACCACACCGCCATCACGTCGCTCGCTCTCCCATTACCAGGGGAGACAGATCGATAACACCAACCTGCTTGATTCCATCGACCAGATCGGCTCTGACCTCACCGAAACCCTAGCCTTGGTAGATTTGATCTGAGATTAATCTGCCAAGGGTGGTTATGGTCCCTAGCGTCACCACTGATCTCCCCAACTAGTTCGAGCTAGTCATCATGCACATCTAGAAATAGATCCAATGGTCACCTCAACTCTAGAAGGATGCACTGTCCACCTCTAACTTGTTCCCACAACTGGTATGAGGTTGTCTGACTACCAAGCCCTAATAGAGCAATGCCATGCCTTCCCTTACGGTGTGGCTAATGTGTCCTCCGATTACGTGCTTCGCACCCCACATCATTTCATGGATCCCATCGAGCGTTGCCATGTCTTAGATCTATCTCTCTTGGATCTACCTGGTCCTTGTCATCCTACACCCACTGTGACATGGTCAGGATCTAGGAAGTTCAAGAGGGCTCAACACATACAGCTCAAGAGGACACTAGCTCTGGCTCCCGATCAAGTACCGGGTCAACCCATACTGATAGTACTGAGCTCCAATAACTCGATAACAGTGATGATGATGATGATAGCATCTCATCCCATCCGCTAGGGTTACCACACTTCCCAACCTTTTCATCCAGTCATGGAGGTATGGTGCTCACGGTCAGCAATGATGAACCCCTGGTTGATGGAGAAACCGACGAGCAGAGGCAGCAACACGAGGAGCCAAAGTTGATCATTGTTGACACTTCATAGCGCAATTATCAAAGATAGACAAAAAGTCTAATCCCCAGCAACAGCGCTAGAAATGCTTATTGATATTAGATACGCACACAGAGAATTAATCCACAAGCGCATAGATATCGGTGAGCACTTCACCCGAGAGATATTCCATAGTATCCATATTTAGGTGTTGAGACAATGTTTGTGAGACTGCAATGTTGTCACATGTTATCCAATTGTGAGAACATCAAAGAGAATTATGAACTTCAAGAAACAAGCATTCATTGAACAACACAATCTATAGAATCTAATATTCAAAGTCATTTGCAAGAAACGAAACAAACACAAGCTTAACATAGAACAATGCCATTGCACTTTGACAGTTGTTTTAGCTACTTAGATATTTACAACGGCAAAGCCAGTGCACCATTCAGTTGAACTGACATGGGCTCTATCAAAAGATGCCAACTAACGGCAAAGCCAGTGTACCATTCAGCTGTACTGACATGAGCTCTATCCATAGTTTTAGAGTTTGGTGTTCAAAGTCCTAACACCAGTAGACTATTCTATCATACGAGCACCGTCAGCTATAAGTTAAGCTAACATGGTATCAACCAAAATACAAAGACTACTAGTTGCTATGCTAACTAACAGTGAGTCCTAAGATCCTTCACCAGCAAAATCTCCTAATGTGGCGAACAACCTAGAAGATGGCTCGGTGGGGATCACTTCTTCCTGATCAGGGCCAACGCCACGACGACGATCACCACCAACAAGCAGTACATGAGGTACTTGAGCTTCCCTGCTTTCACCGTAATGTTGGTAGTCTTCCTGTGATAGCATGAACAAATCATCTCAACCATGCGCTTGGTGCGGTTGATCTCCTACTCCAGCTCAACCTTAGCATTGTTCGTGGCATAGTTGAGGCGGATTGCATCGATCAGCTCCTCATTCGTCCTCGCCTCATAATGTCTGGTGCTCTTTAGCCCGCTCCATAGCTCCTTGAGGGACTCCTGCATGTAATGTGGCCAAGGTGCATCGATCCACTCCATGAATTGGCACTACTGAATGCCATCCTACAAAGGTCATGCTTCAATTAGATCTTTCAGGGACAAATAAAACAAAAATGACAGTATCTAGGACAAAAATGAACTAAGCAATAGCAATCAAATCACCTACAGTGGGCAACCAAAGAAGTGTCAGCATGTGCTCTTCCTCCCCATGCTCTCTTGATGATGGCATTCAGACCACATCCACACTTTGGAAGATGAACATCACTGACGCGGGACCAATCACGTTCCAGATAAGCATCGGGGACGACCGAGTCGCTCTTATCCTACGAAGAATAGAGAGCAAAGAACCGACCCAATATCAAATTCTTAAAATTTTAGGTACCTAGCTTAGGGTTTCACTCATTACTAAACGAATTAGAACCGAACCAAATAATAAATCAAATCAATCGCTCAACTTTGGTGTGTAATCGACAATCTCAATAAAAGAGGAACAATTTCTTTGGCTAAACCTAAAACCCTAGGGGTTGGGGGATGTGGAGCGATGTAGATGATGTCGTACCTCGGATATGGTGTCGTGGTCGTAGTCGCCGTTGTCCGAAGCCTCATCGATGGGCTCGCCGTCACTACTCGCGGAGAAGCTGCCAGACAGAGTGGCCGAGGGGCGGAGTTCTGTCTTGAAATGCAAGAAACACTCGCAACCAGTGTCCCTGGCAATGGTGTAGCCCACGACGAACCTCGGTGTCAGCGGCGGGCTGGTGGTTGCTCATCGTCAAAGAAGGGTGGCTACGCTAGTGCACTGATAGAGAGCTAGAGGGCTTGGTGAGAGGGAGACGAAGGGGCGAGTGGGAGGTGAACGAATGGGGGTGACCGATTCAGGATGGGAGGGCAGGTATTTATTCTAGTCAAGCATGGGGAAGGATAAGGCTACTAGTTGACTCTATTGGTGAACCCACCCAACTATTAACTAGCAACCAAACACCCCTAAGTCGGCTACACTAGGCTACCAAGGAAAAATACATGAAACCAAACATTTGAACATGAAAATCAGGTCAGAGAGAGCCTAACAACCAAACAAGCTCATATAAGCTATATGAGGACAGGTTTGGACTGGCTTCGCTAGACTGGGCTATCCAGGCTAGCTGGGCTACAAACCAAACACACCTTAAATAAAGGAAGTACAATTAATCTCTCTGACTAGCCAGCTTAAAAAATAATTATATATCGGTTGGCGCACTTACATTCATTGTCCAACTACATGATGAAGATATTCCCAAGAGTGTGTTTTCAAAATTAATTGCTAGAAAAATGCCTATAGTATGTCAGTTTTATTTGGCTAAAAGAAAACGGAACGTGCACACCATCGTAGCCACACGTTATTACACACACGTGCTGTTCACCTCCTGTGTAAGCTCCAGCTAGAACTAGAAACACGCGCGCGAGCCGATTTTGGACGCACCAGAATCAGTTAGCTCTCGCACCAACCCGCACGAGCACCGATCGACCGGTCAATGACGATACGACTCGACACTCATCTCAGGTCGATTAGTGCACTCTACTACCGTCCGTCCCGGGCTCCCCGGCTCTCGTTTAAATTGCAGGAGAGCCGGCAGCATCCAGCTGAGGCAGAGCGCACGAGCTTCTCAAATCTCAAGAAGAGGTGCCAGCAAAAGTGACGTCGATGACGGCCGGGACCATGCGTGTGCTCGGCGGGGAGGTGAGCCCGTTCACTGCACGGGCGCGCCTGGCGCTGGAGCTGCGCGGCGTGGCGTACGAGCTCCTGGACGAGCCGCTCGGCCCCAAGAAAAGCGACAGGCTCCTCGCCGCCAACCCGGTCTACGGCAAGATCCCCGTGCTGCTCCTCCCCGACGGCCGCGCCATCTGCGAGTCCGCCGTCATCGTCCAGTACGTCGAGGACGTCGTGCGGGGAACCGGCGGCGCCGAGGCTGGCGGCCTGCTGCTGCCGGACGACCCATACGAGCGCGCCATGCACCGCTTCTGGACCGTCTTCATCGACGACAAGGTGAGTACACCGACCACCGACCACCTCTGCTGTCGGGCTTGTTCTCGCCGGAGACGGCAAGTGTCTTCACTCACAGTAGTAACATTAACTGATTAACATGCAACTGTTCTGCAGTTTTGGCCGGCGCTGGACGCCGTCTCGCTGGCGCCGACCGCGGACGAACGCGCGCAGGCCGTGGTAGACACCCGCGCCGCGCTAAACCGCCTGGAGGAGGTGTTCAAGGACCGCAGCAGCGGCGCGGCTTTCTTCTCCGGCCGCGACGCGGCGCCGGGCCTCCTGGACCTGGCACTCGGCTGCTTCCTGCCGGCGCTCAGGGCCTGCGAGCGTCTCCACGGCCTCTCCCTCATCGACGCGTCCGCGACGCCGCTCCTGGACGGGTGGAGCCGGCGCTTCGCCGCGCACCCCGCAGCCAAGCGCATCCTGCCGGACACGGACAAGGTGGTGCAGTTCACGAAGTTCCTCCAGGAAATGTTCGGGGTCCACGTGTCATGAATGATTTAGCGCCTCTGCTGCTCTTCTGTTACGCGTTATACTATGTTCATCCAATTGTTTGTGTGACGTGTCTTATTTTATTAATTTGTGGTATTTGTACACTCGTCCTACATTGTCACCGCGTATAAATAAATGAAAGGAAAGGAAAGGAAATTGTCAATGCATATTTTGAAATGTGATTGCAACAAAGCCGGATGCTTGTAAACAGAAATCGTCATGGTTCCTTTCAGTTCCTGAAGACGGGATCGCCGATTTTTTTTTTTTGCTCTTTTTTAAAAAATATTCACAAATAGATCTCCGAAAGTTTCCTTTTATTTTCTAGACCGTTAGGTTTGGCATCATAGTCATTGGCGTCAAGCTTACACGTCTCGGTGTGATGGTCATGGCGTAAGATTTTACATATCTCGGTGTTGAGCTTTGTTGCGTGGAGCAAACGTGGATGTTGGCGTGGCGGTGACCGGTCTACCGGCTCAGCGGCATAGATCTCGACACCAAGGTCTGACTAGTGGGCCGCATGTAGCCTTATCATTGCGCCCTCTATTCCTCTCTCTCTCTCTCTTTCTCTCTCACTCGCGTCCTGACTCCCTTTCCACGCATCGTCGTCCCAACGCTGCGACGCCTCCATACATGCACGCCTTCTCATTGCCCATCTCCTCGACGCAGCCCACCCACCTCGTCATCCTCTGCCCGCCTAGCCATCGTGGGCTCCTCATTGTTGCCCGATTTGCGGGGGTCTAGGGGCGAGTGTTGAGAGCCGAGGATCAGCCGGTGGCCGCAGTCTCTTCACCTGGGGCTGCAGGCCAAGGGCCAGCCCTAGTGGTCGCAGCCTCACCATAGGAGCGCCTAGTGGCTGACAAGGAGCCACCTACTAGGGCAAGGCCTAGTCCCTACCACTATGTCACCCGATAATGCCATTGACATCGTTAGAAAAGGTAACACCATTGCCAATGCTACGCCCTTCAGTTTTCAAAAGGATATCGTTTTGGAAAGCAACACGGTCTCAAAAAAACAACTTTGACTATTACCTTTTGCTATAAAGTATTTATAGAATATAGTCAGTATATACTTTTATGAAACTATATTTCAAGATGAATCTACTTACATCACTTTTATATTTTTATACTCAACCCAAAATAATTTATTTGTAATCAAAGTTTAAAATTTTTGACTTAAGACAACCTCAAAAACGACACATGATGTTGGTTTAGTGACTTAGTGATTTATTTTAGGTAGTGACCTAGTAACTTAGTTAGTTATTAGCAAATTTTAATTACTTAGCTTCTAGTTAGTAGTTAGTAGTAGTCGTTATAAGTTAGTAGGTAGTAGTTAGTTTGTAGTTAGTGAATTAGTTAGGTAGTCATTTAGGTACTTATTAGTCATACCTACCATCCAATTTGGACCAAAAGTATTATGTTTGTATTTGTGTATGAACTAGATGGACAACCTAGTCATCCTATATCATGGAGGCAGTACGGAAAGAGATGATTATGGAAATGTTAAGTTTGTTGGGATGCAAAACGTGCTTGTGTTATTCAATGATCGGCCGTCGTTTAGTGAGTTTGTTGGTAGGACTCGGGAGGAGCTACATTGGTATGGAAACGATGACAACATCGTTATTGAGGGTGTACTTCACCTAGGTTCAAAAGACAGCAAACTAAGGTGAATCGTCTTAATTGGGTATGAGATCAGTGGGAGAATTATGTCATATTAATTATAAAGACTCGGTTGCAATGTTTGGACGTGGTTGTGCTTCAGGTGTTAGCTGATCCCACCCCTCAAAGGGTTTCCCCACAAACGATTCAGTAGGCACCCTTTGACCCTCCCTTTAACCGAAACCAAAATTTTCGGTACCTTGTTCGGTTCCTAATTTGGTAAATTCGGTACTTTACCTCGGGGAACCGAATTTACCGAATTTACCGAAATATGCTGAGTTTGAGTGTAGTTATATTATTAATAGCACTATTTTAGTCTATTATATTTTATACATGTGGTACTTTACTCACATAATTTGTAGACTTATATATGTATGTATTTGACACTAATATTCTTTAAGAATTATTTTCAAATTATGTCAAAATTAGCTTTTGAACTTACTATTATATATTTATGTGATCAATTCGGTACTTTTCGGTAAATACCGAAACCGAACGAAAGTACCGAAACCGAATTTCTTCGGTATCGATTTTTGGAAGAAACCGATCGGTACCTATTTTTCGAGGAACCGAATTTCTATGAAAACCGAAGTACCGAACCGAACCGAACCGAAGTACCGAATGCCCAGGGTGACCTTACCGAATCTTGATATGGATGTGGAGGTTGTGCCTACTGTGCCTGATGCTCAATCTGCCCCTAATGAGGCTCATATTTCTCGGGCAGTTGGAGATAAATGTCAGACATATGATGTTGGGGCTGTTGTAAAACATACGGACTTGATCCTAGAAGGAAAGGAGAAGGAGGAATCCTAATCTTAGTCCGTTTATATGTGGGCTCTTACCAAAACTCTTAGGCCTTAGCAGGACTATATATACGTGGGAGATCTATGTTGTAATCACCAATATTCAGAGGAATAAAGAATAGTCTCCCTATCTTGTGTCTATTTGTTCTTCTACTTTCATCTACTATGTTGATCATGAGAGACGGAGAGGGAAAGGTCCCAACCGCTGGCAACATGTTTTATAACACGTTATCAGCACGGCAAGCTCTACGTCGACATCACCGTTGAAGCCGCCGCCGACCTTCGACGCCAACGTTCATGCCGCCGACGTCGCGGACAGGACTACTTCGACGATGTCGACATCCCGACGTTGTTAGCGGAACGGATCTGCTACCTCTACCTGCTACATATCTGAACTACATCAACTGTCATCTTCCCTGTCAAGCAGGGAGTTCTACGACAATGTCAAACGCCCTACGCGGTATGTATCTACTAACCACTGCCCTACGCGGCATGTGAGGTAGATCAAATTGACATCCTTTAAAAGGTATGAAACACGTCTTGTAGATTGTTTTGCACCGGCCATCAAGCTGGATTAATCTCTATTCGATGTTTGCGTGAGTAGCTAGAAACTCTGTTTTTCCAAATCGAGCAAGAATACATAAATTAGATGGGAGATCATGACATCAGACTAGAAGTCTACGGTGCATTAATTAGCAAGTAAAGGAAGCTAAATAGCATGCATATGCATGTGTACAAATTTTGCGTGTGCGTGTATAATCGAAACATGTCAATGGACTGCGGATGGATATAGCTACCGTATTAGCTTTCTCCAATGAACGTGTGCAAGTTCATCATTGATCACTCGTACAATTACATTGTATTAGTCATGAGTTTGACATGCAGTCAATACCATCTAAATCTCGTGACCTTGCATTTGGCACTAGCTCGTCTTACAATTGTTTTTAGCTATGTATACGAAGACAATAAGACTATCTCCAACAAAAGAACCTAAATATGAGACTCATTGAGTGATTTTGGGTCATATACAGTAAAAAGGTCATGTACCTAAAACTTGCATTTTCCAACAGGCAACGCAAAAGAAGACCATGCAAGCAAGTGGGGCCAAATCCGTCAGAGCTACGCAGTCACAAGTGAGGACGCATATATGAGTAGTGCCCAGTCCCAGACCCAAAATGAGTCCTCCTAATGCCTACTCTGTTGGAACATGATTTTCTCCTCTAAAACAACATGAGTCACCTATTTTTAGGTATGAGTGCCATAATAGCTAGACTGTTGGAGACAGTCTAAGGCAAGTTCCATCATCTTGACTTTACTTATAATTCGAGTTGCACTTGCACGTGCCATATCCTTTGCTTGCTGGCACTTGACATGTAGTCATTGCGGCAAGTACAGAATATTGTATTCTCGCTGGCCTGAAGTCTAGGCACCGTCGGGGCCGGCATGCATTGAATCAGATTGAATCTGTGTTGCATCCGCAATTCCCTCTATAAACTCGGACTTCTTACAAGCTCTATTTTTTTTTGAATTGTTGCATCTTTTAACAAACTTGTAGCTCCCTGCAACTTCATACCACTATATGCTAGAAGCATTGGAACAGACTAAAAAATTTAGAATGTGACAATGGAATTTCTAGAAGAAAAATATATTCCTATCTTGACAGTAAATTCTATACGTTTATTTACAGTTTATATATAGCGTATGTGTGCTGATATTTTTATGCTATTTTGAATGCATTTATTTATCACACATTATGAATACACCATGTCATAACAAGAGTAAAGCATTGAATGATTACATTAGAAACACGATATATGGTATATGGGCTCTCTAAATCCTGCAGACCTTAGACTTATCACCTTTAAGAGGCTCATATTTATTTTTCTAGCATAATGAATTTTGGGATGAATAAATGGTTGATATTAATTCTGAAAATTTATATTTATACCATAATCGTGAAAAGTGCTAGGATGCTTCTAAGAGTATTTTGAATAACCATCCACTACCTTTTTGTACCTTGCTACTAGTTTACATGTAGTAAACTTATATGCACATTGTCCAATTTATGTTAATATATGCATACCTTCATGAAGAAGGAATATCCTAGATTTTTTTTGAATGACAGAATTATATAATAAATGGTCATTGTTAAATCCTAGTAGGATACTCTACTACCACTGAAGTGTAGTAGACTCAGGCACTATAGTTCCTGGTATTACTCTCAAGAATGAATATATGACCATAGTAAATCTCAAAGGTCTTTGTGGGATACATGTGAAATTTTAGAAGATATCCCATATTATTGAAACTTGAATTTTCAAGCTATACATGATCCTATGAGATATATATGTTGCTCCATAAATAAATACAGTGGCCCGAAGCTTTGTATTAAATGTCATAGAAGACATGATGGTAAATAAAGATTTTGACGATGAATATTCTCGAAGAAATTTCTCTTGGATATAGAATATCAAAGAGCAATATAATACACGAAGTATTTAAATTTATCATCAAAAATTACTCAAATAGAATTTGAGTTAGAATTTTTAGACAGCTCTGTGAATCAGGATATATGACTTGCATATGTTGCACTCCTAGAAGGATCATTATTACATATCACTATTATGAAATAAAGCATGCATGAAGCTGCTAAATGTCAAGCATAGAAGCTAAGACATGTAAGAATGGATAAAAATTAGAATATTTAAGGTTTTCTTGAAGAAGAACTTAAATCATGTGCTTATAGACTTGTTTTGTCTTTTACTATCCTGAAGTATTAGTGGTGGCAGTGCTTTAAGTTTTAATTCCCGTTGAATTAAGTGGATTTTATAAACTCGTAGAAGAGTTAATGGTTATTTTATTAGCTTGAAGACTAATATTAAGCATTTAGTATTCTTAGTTGCAATTCTTACTTGCAGTAATATGTGTCAATCTTACATGGAATGAATTAGAATTATATGTTTCACATATAAACAATTGCTTATTTTGCATATGTAAATAAGTTTTGCATTATTTTATCCACAAAGAAGCCTTATTAACCATGAAGGTTATCGTTCTTTGTGCAATACTACCATATAGGTAGAAGGGAGATTCAATTTCCCAGAAGCACATGAATGATTGGACTATACTGGCTTATGAACTGATCTCACAAGGATCAATTTAGCCAAGAAATTGTATAATCCATAAACTAAGTATTCAATACTTCAGCTCAAAAAAAAACTAGAAGTTTATGTCCTACCCGAAATATGTTGCTATACATTGAATAGTACACGCGACATGTGTATTTTATGTCACAACTATTGAATACTAGAAGTATGATTAAATTCTATGGAATATTTGAAAAGATTAATCATAGATGATGCATGAAGCATATTACTACTTGAAATAATTATGACATGAAAAAGGGAAGAATTTCAAGTAAAGGCATAAGAAAATGTGGATAATATATATTTAGTAGGCATAGCCTTCCTAAATCTATCTTTAAGTGCATGTATAAGGACTTGAAGTTCTAGTCGTGACTTTTCCGGCTATGTTAGTTTTCTCTACATTGCACTAATTTCATGTAAACCTGTAGCTTTGCATTTTGTTGTTATCTATTATTTTGGATTGAATACCAACATTCCACGTTACACTTGAATGTGTATTACTATGTCGTGCTCCCGTCGAGCTACAAGTATCTTCACTCCTGCATGGATATTAGCATAGAAGAAGCTAGATTTGTAGCTAGTAGCTACCTTGCACTCCTCCCATAATTAGATTGGCTAGCTAGTACGCTATGTCTATATAGTTCCCGTTGAACTAAGAAATATTTTGCTTTTCATGTGTTGCATACATAAGCAATATTTTAGTCTATGGCCAAGCGGCTTAAGATCAGGGGGAGTGAGTTAATCTGAAATTAGCTAAATGGAAAAGTAACCCAATTTGAAGGGATGAATTATTGTGGAATTAAGATGGTGGATAACACTAGATGATTTGGGATTTATTAAGAAAAGGCATTTGAGGAGATTACATTAATGGCAATTAGAAAATCCTTGAAGAAATTCCATGTAAATTTGAATGTTGTGTATTTTATACATTTGAAGTGTATGGTCCATTTTTTATGTATGAGTACTTGGATCAAATTTTTAGGCTAAAGAATAAAGAAGCTAGATAATAAAATAGTTTTATAAACTATGATATGTGCAAATCAGGGGGAGAACATTCTTGATTTCGTAGGAATGCTGAACATTCTTAAGTGCACTTTATGAATTCTAGCTCACTGCATATAATGTATAATAACCCCCATATTTAAATATGTGCGTGAATATTTCATATAAATTTTTTTCATAGCATATATGAATGGGCCTCCACTTGTAGTTGGAGATACATGAATTTGAATTATTTTAAGCCCATCATAGGGGATTTCTTTGGAAGTATGCTATTAAAGATCTAATATTGGCATTAGGGGGAAAGAAAGCCTATGTTGAATGCCAAATATTATTTCCATAGAAGGAAAATGATCTTAAGAGAAAATATTCCTTGAAGCTTGAAGCGGGAATAGTATCACGCACTAAATCAAACAATAGTTTGACTAATGCTCTTGTGAAGCCAGAAGCAGAGCATATGCCAGATATTTTTTTAAAAAACGAGAGGAGTAACTTGAAGTTATAAACCAGAAGTTGTGTTTACTAGTAGTAAACTGAATGTGTATACTATAAAGCTAAAATCTACGGGGACGCCTATGGATTCTAGTTTAGTGTGTACTTGTTAAATAAAATAAGAATAAACTCCTCCATTCTCACGAAGAGAACACCTCACGAAGAAGGTTAGGCACCTCATCAAGAGGATCATCATGAAGATGAAATCCAACACAATAAGCGCGCACATCATAGTGTTGGGTATGCAGAACAATAAATTATCTCTTGTTTAGAAAATGACAAAGAGATACGATAATCTCACATTATGAGAGTATTGAGAGAAAATAATAGTTGTCGACAATGCTACCTCTATAATTGCAAATGTTTCTCTTATGAGAACCCGGATCCGGAAAACAAAGTCCATGGCAAAGTCGCTTGAAGCGATTATATCGGGTCAACGAAGGAAGCAATTGAGGTTGAATCTCCTACTAAGAAGAATTAAATGTTCTGCAATATCTCTGGCAAATGAAATAAATAAATATGAAATATGCAGTTAGTAAAGTGGATCCTGAAAATCCATATAGTTTCTGAAGAACAGAAATCGCAACATATGGAAACTAAATCTCATACTAAGTATTAAAGAGTCTAAGGTGGAATAATATATTCCTGAATGAATATTGAAGTCTCAAGAAGAGCATGTCCTAGAAGGAATAGTCATTGAATGACTTTGTAGTGAATAACATTATCTCATTATGTATATCACATAATAAACTCTCATGTAGTAGAGAGTATTTCTCATAGAAGAGAAATATTATTCAATAGAAATGAGAACATCCTTAAAGGATTTAATCCATGAAGGATTTTCCAGTTGATTCTTGAAAAACACCATTAGTCCCTGAAGTGAATGTAGACCCGAGAAAAAAAATAAATTGAGGAATTCTAAATACCATGAAGGTATCATCGAAACACTCAGAAAGTGTATATTGTGATTTTCGTACCATAGAAGGTATAAAAATAATGGTGATTTTGGTAATTGAATTATCCCCTAAATACCAAATGCAAGACTGGATTTATTGTTTAGTGGTATAATCAAAATCTCGAAGATTTGTAGAATATATAATTTAAAATCTACTAAACAAGAAATATAAGTTTGATGCACTATCTAGAAGATATTGAATATTGTAAGTTATTTACCCCATAATCCTGTGAAAGGATTTATTATCCTGAAGATAATTTTTATTTGTTTGCACAACTAATCAGTGGTCATTTATACATAAAGCATATTGCTCTTATTTATACCCATATAATTCATAGAAGAATTATGAGCCAACTTTTTGAAAGATATAGTATTGTGGTACTGCATACCATTAATTAAGCACACATTTGTGAACAGTGTGATTTGAACAATAAAGTTGAAAATTTGGCATTATGAGGGGGAGCATATTTTTATTAAATCTACCTTGAAGGTAAACCACTAGAATTACAAAGATCAAGTAGATCATATTTGCTAAAACATTGAAGTTTATGCATAAATCATGAATATAAATATCTATTCATGAAGAATAGAATATCATGAAGAATACA
This sequence comes from Sorghum bicolor, assembly GCF_000003195.3. Lineage (NCBI taxonomy): Eukaryota > Viridiplantae > Streptophyta > Magnoliopsida > Poales > Poaceae > Sorghum > Sorghum bicolor. Next base: position 26,910,323 of record NC_012870.2, on the reverse strand, counting down.
TGACCACGAAGGATAAATGTTGTACTCTTTTTTCCTATGTGAGTTTTTACTTGAAGGTTTCTCACACAAGGTTTTTAACGAGACAACATGTGCAATACAATTAACGAATGTGATGTACTCTTTTCTCCAAAAACCGTTTTTTCCCATTGGGTTTTCGGATGGAGTTTTTAATAAGGCATGTGCATATCGTGGTAATCGCCCAAGGGGAGTGTTGTAAAACATACGGACTTGATCCTAGAAGGAAAGGAGAAGGAGGAATCCTAATCCTAGTCCGTTTATATGTGGGCTTTTACCAAAACTCTTAGGCCTTGGCAGGATTATATATACGTGGGAGATCTATGTTGTAATCACCAATATTCAGAGGAATAAAGAATAGTCTCTCTATCTTGTGTCTATTTGTTCTTCTACTTTTATCTACTATATTGATCATGAGAAACGGAGAGGAAAATGTCCCAACCGCTAGCAACATGTTTTATAACAGAGGCAAACCCTATAGGAGATCGCTTGGGTTGGAACACCTATAAGGCACCGCATCGGACAGGCACAACAGTCGACAATAGCTAGCACCAATGGCTAGCTGCGGAAGGGCACCGAATCGATGCGGATAATTCGTGAACGCTCATTGCGAATAATTTTCTGACAAGACATACCTTTTGTTTTTAGAATGAATAATTTCCACATAGCACCATAATGTTATAACTTCTGAATGGTAGATCTATTTTCAATTCCGCCTGCACTAGTGTATTCTGCGTGACAAGACCAACAAAATTAGATTCCACTTCCATATATTTCGAAGAATTTTTTTCTAGTAGCAAACTAACTTATAATATATAACTTATCACATATAACTTATAACCAAAACTCAGAAACATAAAAAGTTATCTACAAAAAAGTTATCAAATACTCCCTCCATACCTATAAAAAAGTCGTTTTGGACAAGGTTTAGGTCAAACATTGGGAATATAAATCATGAATAACTTTTAAGTTGTTGAGTTTAAAAATATGAAAACCATATTAATAGATTTATCTTGAAAAATACTTTCATAAAAATATACATATACCATATTTTGATAAATATTTTTATATAAAAATAAAGAGTCAAAGTTAGGCTTTTGAGACCGTATCGTTGTCCTAAACGACTTTCTTTTTGGGTACGAAGGGAGTACAACTATTGTACATAAATTATCCATGAGTTATTCTATAGAACTTACTCTCTCCGTCCTGCATTCGAAGATTCGAAATTTGTCATCAAATATAATGCATTCTAGAAGATAAAAACTAATTTTACATTAAATATTTTCCATTTATCAACCAATCACTATCAATCAATAGCGTCTCATTAGAAAATAAAATAAGGGTACATATGTCTTTTATATTCTCTCTTATTTTGGCTTAAAATTTCTAGAATGCACTATATTACAAGACAGAAGGAGTTCACCCTAGGCATTCGGTACTTCGGTTCGGTTCGGTACTTCGGTTTTCATAGAAATTCGGTCCTCGAAAAATAGGTACCGATCGGTTCCTTCCAAAAATCGGTACCGAAGAAATTCGGTTTCGGTTCGGTTTCGGTATTTACCGAAAAGTACCGAATTGATCACATAAATATATAATAGTAAGTTCAAAAGCTAATTTTGACATAATTTGAAAATAATTCTTAAAGAATATTAGTGTCAAATACATACATATATAAGTCTACAAAATTATGTGAGTAAAGTACCACATGTATAAAATATAATAGACTAAAATAGTGCTATTAATAATATAACTACACTCAAACTCAGCATATTTCGGTAAATTCGGTTTCCCGAGGTACAGTACCGAATTTACCTCGGTAAATTCGGTTTCTGGAAATTAGGAACCGAACAAGGTACCGAAAATTTCGGTTTCGGTACTCGGTTCGGTTCTCGGTATTTTGTGCCAGAAGGAGTAGATGTATAAATTAATAAATAACTTATTAGTAGATATGTTGGTTGCCTGCATAAAAAATTTGATAGACTATTATAAAAATTAAAAAAGGGAAAATAAAAAGAAGTTGTATAACTTGTGTTTCTAAGGATTGACATAAGTTATAAGTTATATGGTATATGTTTTGTTCTGCAAAATGTTAAATTATCCAAGTTATAACTTATAAGTTATAGAAATAAGCTATGTCCCGTAACATATTATGTATAACTTATATTATAAGTTATAAGTTTTAGGTTTGTATAAGTTAATAAATATACTAGAAAGAAAATTCTTCGAAATATACAATGTTGAAAAGTTATTAAATTCTAAAAATAAGTTTCGCTTTATAAAAGTAACCTCACGAACTTAAATGGGCAATGCGGGCGCGTGCAGAATGTAGACCTAGTGAATCGTTTGCTGGCCAAGAAATAAGTGAACGACCGCAGGAATAGATTTACGGCACCAGACCTGTCATGTGTGCCGCACCGGACACATCAGGTGCCTACGCAGAATGGTGCAACAGTTTCCAACAGCTAGTTTCCAATGGGGAGGCTATTTATACCCCTTGGCCGACCATTTGAGGTGCATTGGAGTTGGAAACATACCAAGGGAGTTGAGGCTCCACTCTAATGCTCTCTGTATGCACAATGCTTATTGAAACACTTGGTGATTAGTGTAGATGTTTTGTGAAGTGTTTAGACTAGTTAGACCCCCACTTAGCACTCAGTATTTGTGCGCACCATTGTTATAAGTTTAGGTCTAGGCTTAGTTTTTAGTATGGTTTGCATACCTCTTAGACTAATCTCAATGTATAGTTTCATGACACAGTTACCAAGACTATAAACTAGGTAACCGAGCCACATGAATTTTACGGGGATGAAACTCCTCTCTCATCTGATGAATCTCCTTCATTTAATGACTCTGCCAAGTCAGTAATTTTGCTTATGTAGCACCCTATTTAATGTACATGATACTCTCATAAAACATGCATTGAGACTGACCTTACCACTTAGCGCTTGCACACACGTTGTACATGCGAGAGGCTTGTAGTCTTGCAAAGACCACACAAACCACATTTGTACAGTAAATTATGAGAAGGTACTTACTTTTAGCTCCCAGATCCCTAGTTAATTTCAAAGCTCCCAAACCTAGTTCTTTTAAGGCCAGTCTCAGTACTGTTTCCAAAACAAATTCGCAACAACCTCCACAATGCATGAGTTTCATCTTGACGTTTTCTAGACTGGGCAAAGCATTTAATTACTATAAAATGATTGGATCACATGCAAGATGGTGAAACGATTTAGCCCTCAGTGGGGATTTCATCCCATTTCACCGTGTGAGAAACAACGCCTGTGGAGTTTCACCATGGTGAAACTACTTCCTTCTCTCTCCTCTTCGTTTCATGCAAAAAGTGTAATTTTACTGACATGGCGCTCTAATAAATATGCATGATATCCTGATAAAACCACCACTGAGACTGGCCTAAGAATCACTTCACAAAATATTGGTTTGGCAGAGTTCTCGGAAATTATGTTTGGAAGCTATCCCAATGAGGCCCTAAAGGCTGCAGCATGCAAGCACTAGTGAACTGCTAGGCCCTGTCTGGTGGCCGAAACGTGCTCCGAGTACCAATAGCCTGTGACACATTCCCTATCACAATCTTTGGACACATACCCGAAGCATTAAATATAAATAAATAAATTAACTAATTATATAATTTATCTGTAATTTACGAGATAAATTTTTTGAACCTAGTTACTTTATGATTGAACAATAATTATCAAATACAAAAGAAAGTGCTACAATAGCCAAAACAAAAAAATTTAATGGTACTACATTGCATTGCTTATGACCACATAACTGAGAACATACGAATCTAATGGTACTAATTTTGTACATTGCAATTTACAAATTCTTAGGATAAGTGCTGGGGAAAAATTAAGAAGTTTGAATTGTAGAATCTGTGCATACCTTGCACGAAAAGAAAGAAATAGACGGGCTAAGAAAATGTTTCAAACAGATTCAGAAAAGTGAGCTAACGCTAGCTGACCACCACAAGACAAAATCTTTGTCCTTACGTACCTGGCAGATCGTTTCAGCAGCGAATCTGATGTGCTTGCATGCAACATGGTAAAAAGCAGGGTAGGATGTATACATAAAAAAAATTACACAGTTTTTAAATATACATAAAAAATAAACTAATTACACAGTTTAGTTGAAAATCGCGAGCCGAATCTTTTAAGCCTAGTTACTCCATTATTAGCCTTAAGTGCTACAGTAACCCACATATGCTAATGATAGATTAATTATGCTTAATAGATTTGTCTTGCAGTTTCGTGACGAGCTATGTAATTTGTTTTTTTATTGGTTTCTAAAAACCCTTTCCGACATCCTTTCGACACATCCGATGTGACACCCAAAAAATTTTCATCTCCAATCTAAACAGACCCAACCATCAGGGAGTAGGTAGCAGTTGCACAGGATTTGACAGCTTGTGGACGTTCTTTTAGATGGCGATGCACAAATTCCACTTCAGGCTTTTATAAGAGGAACAATAATCCATCTCATTCCTGTCCTGTGTCTTCATTTTGAAAAATTTAAGGAATCAGCCATTAAACTTCTAAACTAGTACTGGGAAGATGGTACGGCATAATGTACATCAAGTTTGGGAACACCAAAAGAGCTTAAAGTGTGTTGTGCATACGTTTTACATGAGAAACAAATAATGGGAAATAAGTTCATCCCAGACTATAGGTGACAATAAAATTCACAAAATGCACAACATACGGTAAATGCTCCAGAGGCAAAAGAAAATATACAGAGAAATAACACCTTCCCAATGTGATTCATGGTATCTACAGAGTCATATGGTAAATATGCCAGTACATAGAAATAAGTTTAGTTACCAGATGTGATCAAAAGTTGCATTTTACTTATTTTCCAAACAACCTCAATGCGAGTGCATAAACATCTTTCTTCTTTGCTGATGTGGCTTCAGTGACCAATTTCACCGCCTATAATTAAAAAGCGCAGTAGTTTAGAAGGAAAAATATCAGCAGTTGAAACTTATACTGTAGCAATGAATTGGGTTGCATGTGTACCGCAGAAAGAGTATAACCCTTTGCCGTCAATTCTCTTAGTTCATGCTCAAGGAAATCCTCTGATGGAGATTCGTCAACTGAAATTAACTTCCCCTCTATGAGCACTGTTATTTCTCCCTTTGGTTGTCGAGTTGCAAAGGCTTCATTTGCTTCACCTAAAGTTCCCCGCCAAAACTGCAAAATTTAAAGTAAGATCAAGACTACATAGCAAGCAAATATAAATCATAAATTTACAAGGAATGGGATAAAATATTATCTATGTTTGCAATGAGGATGTAGATGCAAAGAGCTCACAGCTCAGCATTCAGAACTTCATACGAAATACAAATAATTGAGTCCAACAGCCAAAAATATGTGAATGAGGTGGACATGATCTTGTTTTCATTTTTAATCACACTACCAAGTAGGCGAAGTACATCTGATGAGTTGGCAGTAGGTTCAGAATATCTCATGAAACCACAGCACTGCATACAAACTGAAGTACTTTTTTGAAGATTGTGTGATCAACAGACAATATTGTGATGGAAAAGGGAAGGACAATTACAGAATATAAAACTTGAAGACTACCTCTTCATGTATTTTTGTTATCTCCCTTGCAATAACGCATTGCCTGTATATCAACATACAAACAAAAACAAGAAAATCAACATGTCTGATAGAAGGCTTGGAGCCTTGGACAAACGAACTCCAGAATCCTAATATTTTTTTGTAATAATATATTCATATAGCAATTAATGATTGTAACACAATTAGCACAAAAAAAATGATTGTAACACAAAATACCACATTATATATAAACGCACAGAAATGCACTATGCTGTGATTTTCATACAACAGGATCTCAAATCATGTAACGGCATGCAGAGGTGACTTAGTATCTGTTACCTAGAATCACCAAAAGATGAAGCAGCATCAACAAGAAACTGATGAATGCCATGGGGAGGAACATAGAATATTTGTGTAGCAGCTTCATGAGCAGATATCTCAAGCCTATCTCTTCTTGACCGAGCATGCTTTGGTAAAAACCCAACTAAAATTGAAAATCAGGACTGACCCCAATAGTTCCTTACAACTGAAAAATAAACTGAGTAGTGAGTACAGTATCAGCATTTTTTACCAAATGTGAATTCATTTGATGGCAGACCCGATGCAGAAAGAGCAGCAATTGCAGCCGAAGGCCCAGGAATGGGAATGACAGGGATTTTCTCAGTTGCACATAGTCTAGCCTGTGAAAAAACAGTAGAACAAACTTAACGTCTCACAGGTTTAAATTAGGAGAAGCATTAGACTTAAAGCAAGAAGTTGGTGCTGTTCACTAGTTACAATGTTTTGTTCCAGGGTAAAGCGACTATGAGATGACAACTGCTGGCTTCTTCACATGATATGAGGATAGCAGCCAGAGATGTTCTCTAATAAATAGTCACATGTACGATGAACTTTGCAGACTTAAAATTAGGTTAATCAACTTACCAGTTCCATGCCAGGGTCACTAATACCTGGCGTGCCAGCATCACTTATCAGTGCAACTGCTTCGCCTTCATGAAGCCTCCTTAAGATACTGGGCTCTCTCTCACGCTCGTTGAACTTATGGAAGCTAAGCTGCAAGCTTATAGCTTAACAAGTTGAATTTCCCATATTCTACAACGTGATGCAACTATATAATTGACTCACAAGAGGTGTTTTGATGTTGTAATGTTGAAGTAGCTTTCCTGAATGCCTTGTGTCTTCAGATAGTATCACATTAGCACATTTAAGGACACGCAGTGCCCTGATGGAAGAATTACCCAAGCTTAATGCAGGAATATATTTCAGAAAATGATGTAAGAACACGGTGACTCTAATATATAGTATGCAGCTCCAATTAAAACCAGTGAGCCACTGATAAATTTTGCAGTGGGGTTAAACTGAGATCCATTCACAATACCAGCATAAAAGATATGTTTCACGAAAATCAAATTCTTTGTGAGATAGAAGAGGCTAGAAAGAAAAACTATAGCTAATTGCAATGACTAGATAAAATTTTAAAGTACGGATTTAAAACGAGCATTGCTCTGTTACTCCCTTTATTTGTTAAATGAACAAGGGTTAGACTCTCAAGCTTTTATAAAGAGTTATTTGGGGATATATAATGAAAACTAAGAAACTTCAATATTCTACCTTCTCTTTTGTATATGGTATGTTTACTTTTGATTTTATCACCTGAAAACCCCCTATAACTTGGCTGGCTGCATGGCATACCGGTTACTAGTGATTACCAGGAAATATTCCATGACCTAAAGTGATTTCAAGGCATAAGCACATGTACTCGAAAGTTTTTCATGTGCGAAATGGTTATGAACTGAGGTGCGAGGTTATAGAAAATGACTAATAGGTGAAGCAAGTATACCTTAAGGTGATATCTTCAAGGTTCCCAATTGGCGTTGCCACAAGATACAGACCTGATTCCAGATCCTGCATATTAAAATGAAATATCTGAAAGTGTCATGGCACAGGCGCTGGACAATAAAAAACAAACCATGTAATCATGCTTTTGCCCCTAAAGCGAGCAAATGCCTAAACTTAAAGGCCAGGAATCAGGTGGCAATGGGTAGCCCTTGTCCTCTACTTTCATCCTGAATATTTCATAAATCAGTAAATCCAATTCTAAGAATAGATTTACAGGAGCATGCCAGAGCCCTCATACAGGCCCAACTTTTCTTGTCATAAATCTACCCACACTCATCGACCCATAAGGCTAGAAACAGAGAAACATCTCCTAAAATGTTCGAGCTCTAACCAAAGAATAAATGTTTTGGTGCAGAAGCAACAAAAGAAAGGCAATTCCTTTCCAGTATTTGTTTTTTCTATTAGGAATCACTTGAAGAAAACAATCCCATAAACACTATGAAGAAAATCTAACAAGGGGCAGAGCTTTGTGTAGCCTAAAGTGGGCCATGACCCCCTTTTTTTCATCTCTCTAATACAATGAAATGCAGCTCTCCTGCATTTTCAAAAGAAAAAATCCACCAATAAGTGCTGATGAATTGGTAATCTAGCCCCCTCTATTAGTGCCTCAAGTTTGATTGGCCTCGGTGGCTCAATACTCTGGCTCGGCCCCTGCATCTATAATAATTGCCAGAGAGCATGATTGGCTTCACATAATAATCGTATAACGTCTTCAGAATCACATAAGAAGAGTTTTTGTAGTCCTAAATTCTAACTTGGTCAAACCTAAACCAATCGCACTGAGCTAGAAACAATTTTAGTTTGATAAACGAGCAAAGCGGAGTAGCCACTTTGATGCAACCACAAGTCCACACTACAGGAACAGTCCACGCCTCCACTACTGGAACTGTCCACAAAACATCGGAAGGTATTGCTGGGGCTGGGAGAAGGGGTTCACCGGTTCCGAGACGCGTGGCTCCGGCTTGTTGCTGGAGACGGCGGTGGAGAGGCGTCGAGCGAGCGGAGCCGTGGCTGCAGAGGCGAGGCGGAGAGGGGAGATGAGGAAATGGTGGCGGGGAACTGTCATGGCTGGAGCGAGGGCCTGGAGGCGGAGCAGCGACGCCATGGGATGGGAGGCGGCGCGGCGGCGCTGGGACTCCCAAGTCGAAGAGATGGCACACGAGCACTAGGCACCGTTGATTCGATGAGATGGCCCCTTTGGTCAGTTGCCCAAAGTCGAAGAGATGAGTTGTCTTCTCGTTGACTCGTTTGAGTGTCCATACTAAAAAAATACAAAACTCGTTTTCCAAAGAGTAAAAAAAATCTTTACTCAAAAAAAAAAGAGTAAAAAAAATCTTAAGTTTGACCAAGTTTACAACAATTATGAATATTTATATTTTCAAATATATTTATATAAAAAATATTATATACTTTGTCTAATGATACTTATTGCAAATATATATTTTAATATTTAGTTGATTTTGATATTGTTTGAGAAATCGGAAAGCAAGTGTATTCTATTTAAGGTTAGGGAGTAGAATCTTATTATATATTATATACAACAAAATAGGTACTCTTTATATTTTACAATGATTTTATATTATTTCTACTACGCATGTAGATATAACGACTGTAGGCCTTGTTTAGTTCCAAAAATTTTGCAAAATTTTTTAATTCTCCGTCACATCGAATCTTTAGACGTATGCATGGAGTATTAAATATAAATGAAAATAAAAACTAATTGCATAGTTTGGTCGAAATTGACGAGACGAATCTTTTGAGCCTAGTTAGTCTATAGTTGGACAATATTTATCAAATACAAACGAAAGTGTTACTATTTCTATTTTGCAAAATTTTTTGGAAGTAAACAAGGCCAATGTATCCAAAAGTGTGAGACATCTGGAGGTGTCTTGTCATAACCGTACTAACAGAAGCAAAATAATGTTTTGTATTGTGTGAACTAGGAGGTTTCTCATCAAATCAAAATCAGGATATATGTTAGGATATGTCCCCTAGTGTATTGTATTTTTTAAGAAGACTTCATTTAAGTAGGCATGTGATTTTTGTACAAAACTAAAACAGCTCGAAAATCATCTATATTGAAACATTATCAAATCGACGAATCACATAAAGTACATTTTAGCTATCTAAAATTAATGATCGATCCATGAAAAAAGACATACATGATCTTGCCTATAGTGATCCATGTGTAGTTCGTATATTAAGCATATTGGCAAAGTAACCTAAAAATGTGAATTGAGTCTAGTTCAGTTGATTAGGTTCCTTGCGGTGGAACTTATCCACCCAAGTTTAAGTTCTCAACTTGGCATAGGTGCCCTCATTTTCTGTATTAATTTATCTTATATAATTCGCAAAAAAAAAACTAATCTAAAAATGGTTGTGATAAAGTCATTGTAAATAAAAGAGATCTACAACTCTATAGGTAATCTCTTTTAAATTTTTTGAATAGGAAAACCTTGTTTGAGTAAATAATTTTAAAGCAAATGAAAAAATAACCAACTAATCAAACTGTGTCATTATAAAGTGAAAGAAAAATGCCCTAACTTGAAAACTAAAATAAACACACAAGAAAATAAGATGGGAAGAAATCTATTTGCACTTGATGAAAACTTTTATGGTATGGTAAGTAAGTTTATGGCAATCAACCACTTCAATATCACAAAAAATGATAAAATACAACTATTAACCTAAGTGATTTATTTTTATTCCTATTACTTTATTATCGACAGTCATGAGTTGTTTAGTCGCGTGGGGAGAAGGTCATGTGGCCCTTGGACCTTGGTGGTCTGGGTATTACCAATCTAGAGGTCCTAATTTTTTATATTTTGACTTTTTTTCTGAAATAAATTTACATTTAGCCCCTTAAATAACATAAACTAGTCTTTGAACTTAGAGGGTCGGTGCCAGAACTCATGTCTCCGAGGTAACACATCTCGGCGTCATAAATCTTGGCTCCGAGGTGTCTGGTCATGCACAACAGGACATTCTAGGTGGTGCTGACGTGGTCAGTATCTCGGAGTCACAGATCTTAGCGCCGAGCTCAGAGTTATAGATCTGGACGCTGAGGTCAAAACCATACGAAAAGATATATCTGCATCATTTATGTACACAATTGCAAAGATACTGGTGGGTATCATACTAGCAAAAAAAAATCAAACAATGAGCCTAAGCCGACCTCCTCGTAAGCTTGGGAGTATCTTAAATGATATACATAGAGAATTTATAATACAAACCGATCTCGAATGAGTATACTTAAACTGATAAATATATATATATATATATATATATATATATATATATATATATATATATATATATATATATATATATATATATATATATATATATATATATATATATATATATATATATATATATATATATATATATATATATATATATATATATATATATATATATATATATATATATATATATATATATATATATATATATATATATATATATATATATATATATATATATATATATATATATATATATATATATATATATATATATATATATATATATATATATATATAAGGTCCAACTATATTTGCTACTATATAAACCTGATAATCATAAAAAATATAATATAGGATAAATGAACGGTGAACCTATAGTTTGGGTGATCATGTCATATATGACTAGGCCTTATAAAACTGTCCGGAGGGAGTAGTAGACTGTAAAAGACATCAACATTTTATTCTTAAGTAAGGTTAGATAACGAGTCAGCTCAGCTCGACTCAGTTTATTATCTTAACGAGCCAGAAAGCTGACTCGGCTTGGCTTGTTACGAGCTAGAGCTGATTCGTTAAGCTCGCTAGCTAGGTATAAAAATCACACAAAATATTCTCTCTATTTCCTAAATATTATCTCCACTTCAAATTTTAAATCACCTTCTTTTTGGTACATAGATTTTATTATGCTATATCTAGATATGTAGTAGAATTGATGTATCAACAAAGTCAAATTGATTTATAATTTGAAACGAAGGAAGTATATATTAAAATGTACTCATATTCATATTGTTTATTGATTATATTTTATATTAATTTTATAGAGATATAGATATTGTTGACGGTCCTTAATGCTCACATTTAACCATCAACTAATCATGGAAAAGGATTTATATGCAACCAACATCCAGACTTAGGGTTTTATCTGACAGAATTCCACGAGTTTTGGTGTTTGTCTATTTCTGCAGGGGGTTATCAGGAAATACGGAGGAAAGGCCCACACGTCGGGTTTACATAGAGATATTAACGTGTCGCGCAATTTTCTATCATCTAGAAGACTCCAGAAGCCACGGGAACGAACGGAAAGCCGAGATGGCTCACGGACAGGCCCCCGCTCTACTCTCCTGGGCTCCCGCCCACTTCTAGAGTCCAATCAGGACACGTTTCGCGGATCACGCTCCACCGACCTAAAGGATCAAGGAAAACCGTGCGATTAATGTCGGTTTGATCCGACGGCCCAGATTCATCTGAAAAGACTATATAAGCAAGCCCCCTGGCCCCTGAAGATCATACCTCTTCTACAGAATCAAAGTTAGGGTTTCAATTCTTCATCCAAGTAGAGAGGATCCCTCTAGTTCATCTAGTTCTAGTTCTAGTTCCTCTAGTTCTAGTTCATCTAGTTCTAGTTCCTCTAGTTCTAGTTCTAGTTCGTTCTAGTTGGAAGGTAAAATGAGTAAGTTTAAATCTTAACAGTTTACCCTAACCCAGAGATGAGATCTTGTTTGAACGCATGTGTATCTTTAAGGCATGAAACCACTGCAGAAACTCTTGAGTCTATCCTTACTCAGAGACGAGCAAAGGTTAAGCTTGGGGGAGCTTGTTGACGGTCCTTAATGCTCACATTTAACCATCAACTAATCATGGAAAAGGATTTATATGCAACCAACACCCAGACTTAGAGTTTTATCTGATAGAATTCCACGAGTTTTGGTGTTTGTCTATTTCTGCAGGGGGTTATCAGAAAATACAGAGGAAAGGCCCACACGTCGGGTTTACATAGAGATATTAACGTGCCACGTAATTTTCTATCATCTAGAAGACTCCAGAAGCCACGGGAATGAACGGGAAGCCGAGAGGGCTCAGGGACAGGGCGCCCGCCCTACTCTCCTGGACGCCCGCCCACTTCCAGAGTCCAATCTGGACACGTTTCGCGGATCATGCTCCACCAACCTAAAGGATCAAGGAAAACAATGCTATTAATGTCGGTTTGATCAGACGGCCCATATTCATCTGAAAAGACTATATAAGCAAGCTCTCCTGGCCCCTGGAGATCATACCTCTTCTACAGAATCAAAGTTAGGGTTTCAATTCTTCATCCAAGTAGAGAGGATCCCTCTAGTTCATCTAGTTCTAGTTCTAGTTCCTCTAGTTCTAGTTCATCTAGTTCTAGTTCCTCTAGTTCTAGTTCTAGTTCGTTCTAGTTGTAATCTAGAAAATAGGGAGAGAGAAGAGGAGAGCGGAGGAGGAGCCGGATCTGTCGGATCTTCCTCAACATTATTCTTTTGCAGCAACTGGTTCGTTCTTCATCGTTCTCCAGGTTCTTCAATTCATAATTCCTAAGTTCTTTAATTACTTTTATTTACATTCAAGTTATTTATTGGATTCCCGCTTACATCAAGTGCTCTAGTCTTTATAACGCTAGAGTAGTAATTAATAGATTAGACGTGGTGTTTAGTCTTGCAATTACCTGGAATTGCACCCAATCCTGCGGATTGTTGTGGTAGCCCTAGGGTAGTGACAGCCCTAACGGTCGACGTATTCTACCTCGTTCGGATCGGTGTTTGTAGGACCGTAGTCAGAGCTTCCTAGCCCCCTTCTCATCTCTTTTTGTGGTTAGTGTTCTGATGTCCCGAAATAGATAATCTTGAAGTAATTCTTGATTCTTAGATCAACTAGAGAACTCTCAGGAAACTTCCTCTCTTCCCACCAAAAATAATTATATAGTTATCCTTGGGCGATCTTGATTCTTAATTAGTACACTCACGTTTCCTGTGGAAAATCGATACTCTGGAATACTCCCGGGTGAAGGCTACATCGGTATCCGTGCGCTTGTGGATTTTTCTGTTTGCGTTTAAAATACCCAACAGATATATACGATGTTATTTTTAAAAAATCTAGTCAAATTTCAAAAATTAACTTCTAAATACGAGATGAACGTGTATATGTATACTAAAATTTAAAATTTTGGTTTTAGCTACTGTAGCACTTTCGTTTTTATTTGATAATTATTGTCCAATCATGAACTAATTAGACTTAAAAGATTCACCTCGCAAATTATAGGCAAACGGTACAATTAGTTATATTTTATCTATATTTAATGCTCTATGTATGCGTTTAAAGATTCGATTTGATAGAAAATCTTGAAAATTTTTGGAAACTAAACAAGACATATTTTTATTTGTGTTTTGTACTAGTATACCATGAAAGCTAGCTATAGCTACTGTAGGCATGCATGCTACTTTAGTAGGGCTTTGTTTAGTTCACATCAAAAACCAAAAAAATTTCAAGATTTCCTGTCACATCGAATCTTGTAACACATGCATAAAGCATTAGATATAAATGAAAACAAAAACTAATTACACCATTTGCCTGTGAATCACGAGATGAATCTTTTAAGCCTAGTTAGTCCATAATTAGATAATATTTGTCAAATAAAAACGAAAATACTACAGTACTAAAATCCAAAAAAATTTCGGAACGTTCCCGGTCGTCCTCTGTCTTGTCTCAAAGCATGCAGACATATCTTTTCATCTAGTTTTTGACCTCAATGCCGAGATGTATAGCTCTCGGCACCAAGATCTGTAGCTCTGAGGTATTAACCACGTCAGCGCCATTTAGGATGTCCTACTGTACATGGCCAGGTACCTCGGAGCCAAGATTTATTACGCCGAAATATGTTATCTTGGAGTCATGAGTTGTGGCGCCGACCTCAGGGTCCAAAGATGAGCTTATGTCATTTAAAGATCCAAATGTAAACTTGTTTTAGAAAAAGGGTTAAAATGCAAAAAATTAGGTCTAAAGGTCATGGCTTGGGCTTTGCAGGCAAGATGGCAGTGGCATGAGAAAACTCGAGCTGATCGTCCATGGACAAATGACCTCGAACTCTCCTCTCACCATAATTCTCTTCTCATATTAGCTATTGTTGTTAACACATAAATTAGAAATGGGAGAAATACTCTGTTTTGGTCGGATAGATGGCTTCATGGTTGCACCATTGAGAGCCTTGCACCTTTGGTAGTTGATTGTGTGCCTCCCCGAATCAGTAAAAAGCGAATAGTGGCTAAAACCCTTGAAGATAATAGGTGGGTTCTTGATATTCAGGGGGAGTCTCTGGGGTTGAAATTTGTGAATTTCTTTAATTGTCGTATTGTATCTAGGAGTTGATTTGAATGACCAAGAGGATCATCATATATGGAAGCTAGATGTCTAGAAGTTGATTAGAATGACCAAGAGGATCGTCATATATAGAAGCTAGATGCAAAGTGGCAGTTATTCCTCCAAATCAATCTACAGAGCATTATTTTTTGGTTCTGTAACTTTTGAACCTTGGAGACAACTATAATGATCTTGGGCCCCCAACAAGTGCAATTTTTTTCTGTGATTGGCAATCCATAATAGGTGTTGGACAACAGATAGATTGGCGACAAGGGGTTTACCCCATCCAGATAAGTGCCCCCTTTGCGATCAAGAAGAGGAGACGATACAACACCTTCTAACTTCAAGTGTAGAGGAGAGGTGGTGGACTGTGAGAGATTCAGAGGCGCTCGGAAGGAGAGAAACGTCGGAACAGGCGTGTTACGTGTTGATTAGATTGATGACTGGAAAAGCCCCAGCCGTGGCTTACATAGGGGAGGTGTATCACCGAGATGAATGGCCAGGAGATAATTCAGGAGACAAATTAGCAACAACCTATCTCTTTCCTTTTACTACGCTAACTACCATATCTCCTGGCCTCTTCTATCTTTGGTGTACACGTTTACATTCACAAGATACAAACACGGTTACATACATTATATTCTAACACTCCCCCTCAATTGAAACTTCCTAAGTTGAGATTGTTCTTGAACATCTCCAAGTTCCGCACAGCCAGTGGTTTAGTGAAACCATCTGCAACTTGATCTTTTGTAGAAATATACTCAATATCAAGTAGTCTTCTTGCTACTCGTTCCCAAACAAAATGATAATCCACCTCAATATGCTTTGTTCTAGCATGGAAGCCGGATTTGTCGATAGATATTTAGCCCCAATATTATCACACCATAATTTTGCCTTTTTCGGTGCCTGAATACCCAATTCATACAACAAGGTTTGTGTCCACATTACCTTAGCGGTGGCATTAGCAACTGCTTTGTATTCAGCTTCTGTACTTGATCTTGAAACTGTAGACTGCTTCCTAGCACTCCAAGAAATAAGATTAGATCCCAAGAACACGGCAAATCCTCCAGTTGACCGCCTGTCATCCTGATCTCCAGCCCAGTCTGCATCTGAAAAAGCACTTACAAGAAGAGAGGGTGACTTACAAATCTTAAGTCCAATCTCCATAGTATGTTTGAGATACCTTAGTATTCTCTTTACTGCAGCCCAATGAACAGTAGTAGGTGCATGTAAATATTGGCAAACCTTATTTACGACAAAGGAAATATCCGGCCGAGTCAAAGTCAAATATTGCAAACCTCCTACAATGCTTCTGTAAGCCGTGGCATCTTTGGGACCAAGGGAATCACCTTCATGAGCAGATAGTTTTTTCGAGGTGGATAATGGTGAACTAACCGGTTTGCACTCCATCATATTAGCACGCTGCAACACATCCTTCACATATTTTCCTTGTGTTAGCAGAATTCCATTATTTATCTTCTTTACCTCTATACCAAGGAAGAAGTGTAGATCCCCTAGATCTTTGAGTGCAAATCCCTTGCTCAAATCCTTTAACAGGCATGTCGTTGCTTCCTGAGTAGAGCTAGCAACAATTATATCATCAACATAAATCAAGATATATATAGTGATAGGACCTTTCTGATAGAAGAACAGAGAAGTGTCAGCCTTTGATGCTTTAAAACTCAACTGACACAACTTACTACTCAGTCGTGAGTACCATGCCCTTGGTGCCTGTTTAAGCCCATATAAAGCTTTATCAAGTTTGCAAATATACCCATTCTTCGATTTGTCCTCATAACCAGGTGGCTGTTTCATATACACATCTTCTTCTAGGTACCCATGAAGGAAAGCATTCTGAACATCTAATTGGCGTAAGCTCCACCCATTTGAGACAACAACAGATAGTATAGTTCTGATGGTGGCTGGCTTCACTACTAGACTAAAAGTATCTTCATAATCAATACCATAGCGTTGTCTAAAGCCCTTTGGTACTAGCCTGGCTTTGTATCTATCCAAACTCCCATCAGATTTCCGTTTAACTTTATATACCCATTTACAGTCAATGCCATTGATACCTTTCTTTGGTGGGACTAAATGCCAAGTTTTATTATTAATCAGGGCATCATATTCTGTATCCATAGCTAGTTTCCACTCTTTACTATTTAGTGCTTCATCAAGAGACTGTGGTTCCCCAGAGGCTGTAAAACATCCATACCTGACTGTACCATCTGTATAAACCTTCGTCTTACGGATGCCATCACGTAGCCGAGTTCGTGGTCCAGGTGGTGTAGCAGCCTCAACAGCATCTGTTGTAGCCGCAGAAGATCCAGTGGCTGGTACAGACAAGGATCCGCCGCTGTTGATTCCGGCAGCAGCAGGGCTGTCATTTCCAGCGGCAGCATCTGTCCCCCTAGGCCTGCAGCCGGATCGGACGCAGGAGGCAGCACAGGCGAGACACCATGCTGTACCGCATCAGCGGTAGGAGGCGTGCCCTCGTCTGATTGGCGCGTACCAGGTGACGAAGCCGCGGGCGGGACATCAACCTGGGGTGCCCCCGAGGCAGCAGGAGCGGTACCGGCGCCTGCAGTGTCAGCGGGAAGTGACGCCGGATCTTCCTCAGGTTCCGCGCTGGGAGGCAAGTGGCTCCCCCTGTGATCATATGCTGCATCTTCACTATTAGTAGCATGGATAGTGGAATAAAAAACGTGATCAACTAGCTGTTCCGTCCCAATAAAAGGCACAAGACTGGGTGGGAGAAGTGCTATTTCAGCACGGAGGCGGGCACCAGCGTTGGAATGAAGGGTGGAAAATGGAAAGACCCCTTCATCAAATATAACATCACTAGAAATGTAGACCCGTCCAGATTGGATATCAAGGCACTTATAGCCCTTGTGAAGGTTACTGTAACCAAGAAAGGCACACTGCTTTGAGCGAAGCTCGAGTTTGTGGCGATTGTAGGGGCGAAGGTTAGGCCAACATGCACAACCAAAAATACGGAGAGAATAGTACTCCGGTTTTTGTTGGAGTAATTTTTCAAAGGGTGTATGATTATCAATGACTTTGCTGGGCAACCTATTAATAAGAAAAGTAGCAGCCATAAAGGTTTCATCCCAAAATTTTAGTGGCATAGACGCATGAGCTAGGAGCGATAACCCAACTTCAACTATGTGGCGGTGTTTACGCTCAATAACCCCATTTTGTTGATGTGCATGAGGAGAAGATACATGATGAATGATGCCAACTTGGGAGAAAAAACTATTTAATTTTTTATATTCCCCGTCCCAATTGGTTTGCATAGCAAGAATCTTTCTATCAAATTGTTGCTCAACCAATTTTTGGAATTCATGGAACTTTTGGAAATCTTTAGATTTATACTTAAGAAAATAAATCCACGTAAAGCGACTGAAGTCATCCACAAAGCTAACATAATAGCGTTGCCAACAAATTCAACTGCAGGACCCCAAACATTTGAATGAACAAGTTCCAAAGGAAAACTGGTTGAACTAACAGATCTACTATAAGGTAGCTGATGGCTTTTTGCTTGCTGGCAAGCATCACAAACTGATGTTTTATTGGACACAGACGAACAAGAAAGATTATTACTGTCTATGACTTTGGTACCGATAGGAAGCGAGGGATGGCCTAAACGATTATGCCATCTAGACACTATTGGCTTGTCAACAGCATTCGCCTGTTTGACTGGAGGATCGGTAGGAAGGGGGTACAATCCACGACGACATGGTCCCTCAAGAATCGTTTTCCTCGTAGCCTGATCCTTGATAAGAAAAAAATCGGGATGAAACTCAATAAAGGCATAGTTATCTTTTGCAAGGCGATGAACAGAGACTAGATTTTTTGCAGCTTTGGGGACATGAAGGACATTGTTTAGCTGTAAACTACGGAATTGAGTTGGAACAGTAGTATGACCAACGTGTTTGATTTCCATACCTGAACCAGACGCAGTGTGAATCTGGTCATTTCCGTGATATTTCTCCCTCGTCGTCAACTTGTTCAGATCACTTGTGACATGATCCCTCGCTCCCGTGTCGGTGTACCAGTTGGTGTCGACATTGTAGGCGTTCATGGTGACGGCGGCGTTGACGTGGCGTTCTTCTGGGACATAGTTTTCATCGAAACGATGCCAGCACTTGGTCGCCCTGTGACCTGTTTTGAAATAGATCTGACAGAGTGGTACATCATCAAACCCACTCGCATCAGGTCCTGGTTGACGCCCTCCATTGTGTTGCTTCGGTGCGCCACCTCCTCGGCCACGCATCTGGCCACGCCCACGCTGACCACGGCCACGAGCGTTGCCCAAGCCACGGTTGCTGCTGCCACGCCCACGATTTGCCACGTGAGCATAGGAGCCTCCATCTTGTAGCTCCAACCTGGTCTCAAAACTGAGTAATTGGGCATAAAACTCAGAAATTGAGATGGAATCTGTCCTGGCAGTGATCGATGTCACCACAGAATTGTACTCGGCATCAAGTCCATTACAAATATGTGCCACCAGCTCTTCATCATCTAGAGATTTGCCTACAGCAGCCATCTCGTCTGCAAATCCTTTCATCTTGGCAACATAGTCTGTAATTAACATGTTACCTTTCTTCGTAGTGGTGAGGGCAAGCCTCACATTCATCGTCTTGGCGCGGGTCTGTGCAGAGAACATCTTCTCCACGGTCGACCATGCCTGTTCTGCCGTTGTTGCAGCAATGATCTGCGCCTGGACGTCCTTTCCCGCGCTAGAGAGGATAAGCCAGAGAATCTGTTGATCCCGGGCATACCACGTCTCGTACGCGGGGTTGGAGATGGTGACGGTCGTGCCGTCCGTCTTCTTCTCGACGATCTCAGCATCGGGGCCTTCGTCTTCCCATTGATGTGCCCCTCGTATCTAGCACCGCGGATGGCAGCGAGGACCTGCGCTCTCCATAGCGCATGGTTGGTCTTGGATAGCTTCTCGGTCACTTGAAAACCGAAGAAGGTATTAGCGTTGGTACTTGAACTCGTCGCCATGGAACCCTAGGCTCCGATACCATGTGAGAGATTCAGAGGCGCTCGGAAGGAGAGAAACGCTGGAACAGGCATGTTACGTGTTGATTAGATTGATGACTGGAAAAGCCCCAGCCGTGGCTTACATAGGGGAGGTGTATGACCGAGATGAATGGCCAGGAGATAATTCAGGAGACAAATTAGCAACAGCCTATCTCTTTCCTTTTACTACGCTAACTACCATATCTCCTGGCCTCTTCTATCTTTGGTGTACACGTTTACATTCACAAGATACAAACACGGTTACATACATTATATTCTAACATGGACGACAACGGAAATAACGGCAGTGGAGAGGAGCGGCCAAGAGGCTCGACCAAATTTTCACACTCGCGTCTCTTCTTGTGTTCGCTTTGGCAACCGCCACCAGGTGAGAAACGAAGGAGGAAAAAGGGTTTTTAAAAGTGAGCTTTGTACTTTTATGCCATCCAAGATGTAACTGGACTGTTTTAGACCTTATGCTGGGCTCAAAATTTAAAATTGGGGCAAAATTATATCTCAGTTTAGTTTTGTCTGCGGTCTCACCGAATTGGATGAATTCAATGAAATTTGGGGCGAATCCCACAACCTTGCTTTTACATTCTTATTTGTCACCATCCACTGTTCAGTAGTAATAAGATTATTCAATAAACCTCTAAAGAACAGGGAGGGGCTAAGGAACAGCTTTCTCCTGTTGTCTTCCTAGTTTACCCATGGTTCTTGGTCCTTCTCCGGTACGCTCATCGGCGACGAGAGCAAGGTGGTCCAGCCACCAGAGTTTCTCTAGGCCCTCCAGCTAATATATCCATTTAAGTACAGCAATATTTTACAAGCATAATGAAGATCTACCATATAACAGGAAAAGTTCTTTTTTCTCGAGCACTATGTGAATATATCATAGTAAATGTAAAATGAAAAGAGAAGTTAGATGATAAGAACAAATGTTGTTCACATAATTACTTGATTCTACAACACCACATATTTAGATTCTAAAAATTTTCTTCAGAAACTTTATATAAATGACATCGACAGCATAGAAAAATGAAGTTCTCCATGAAGTAATGAAAACTAATGATCCAAACCACAACCACAGTCCACATACAGCTCCGGCAATCATCGAGTAGTAGACATAAACATCTTCAATTTCTTTACTCATGTCCAATAGTGGTATACCTGAACTGTTGGGACATGATATACTCAATGGGAAGCCACAAAGACCGTAGTTGTTGCTGTAAATTGAAGGATCGGCTAGTGTTTGGAGTTGACTACCAGTTGGTATCTCACCTGAGAGCATATTGTTAGAGAGATTTAGTAAACTAAGAGACATGAGTTCTGAGATGCCTGAAGGAATAAGGCCAGATAGTTCATTCCATGAGAGGTCAAGGGACTCGAGGAGTTTTAAATTGCCAATGTTAACTGGAATAGCACCGGATAGATTATTTCTTGATAGGTTCAGAAGCCGAAGGCCTTGAAGATTCGTTAGCTCAGCTGGAATTTCACCACCGATAGAATTGCCTGACAAATCTATTCCGGTCATCAGCGCAATCGCCCCCTGAAATTCATAAGTCTGAATCTTCCAGTTCACATCAACTCGATCGGCGTAAGAAAAATCTGCTTCTAGGTTTAAAATCTGATGATGGACTCTCGATTTCATGTTGAATTCAGTCTGTGGTTGCACCATGGATGTTAAGTTGGAGAGACCATGTGGTATTAGTCCTTGTAAATTGTTGCTAGCCAGGTCCAGAAATTGGAGATGGGAGAGCTGTAATAGCTGCAAGGGAATACTACTTCCACTGAACATGTTGGATCGCAACCGGAGAATTCGTAGCAAAGGTAACCCTGACCCTATCCATGATGGGATTGCACCAGAGAAGTAGTTGTCACCGAGATCTAGGACAGATAGCATCTTCATGTTCTTGATCACAGATGGAAAGTCACCTGAGAATCTGTTATTTGCTAAATGCAAAGATTCCAACGATAAACTAGAGTTTGTGGATGAAGCGAGTACATCCCCTGAAAGAGTATTGCTGGACAAGTCCATGAACACGAGTTCCTGCAAGTCCCATATGCAACTAGGGAGCTGACCAGAAAGTTGGTTGCTCGATAGATCCAAGATTTCCAATGACGTGAACAGGCAAAATGACAGAGGGAAACCTCCTGAGAAACTATTATCGTCCAATTCAGCAGTGAGCAGTTTGGTACTACGCAAGTCGGGGACGCCGCCAGTGAAGTTGTTGCTCTTCAAGGAAAGATAGTAAAGATCATTGAGCAATGAGATGGTTTCAGGCAGCTCACCGTCCAACTGGTTGTTGTTGAGGTCAAGGTCTTGTAGCGCCGTCAAATTGCCAATCTCAGCCGGGACTGTGCCTGTGAGGCTGTTGAAGGACAAAACCAGTATGACAAGGTGGGCCAGATTCCCCACCGAAGAGGGGATCGGTCCGGTGAGACAATTCTGTCCCAGATGCAGCATCTGCAAGCTCGCCATGCCGCCGATCTGCGCCGGAATCACGCCGGTGAGGTTGTTGCAGAGAAGCGAAAGCAGCTGCAGCTTCTTCGCCTCGCCGATCTCCACAGGGATGCTTCCGGTGAAGGAGTTGTAGTGCAGGTAGAGCAGTGTAAGGTCCGGCCAGCTGCTGAAAATGTCAGGTGGGATCGTACCGGAGAGCTGATTTCTTGACAGGGAGAACTCCCTCATCCTCCTCATCCCGGCGAAGGACGGCGGCAGCTGACCGGAGAGCTCGTTGACGGAGAGATCCAAGAACCTGAGGTTAACCAAGTTCCCCATCTCCGGCGGCAGTTTGGAGACCAGCCGTGTGGCCCTGAGGTCCAGCCGCTCCAGCGCGTACAGCCGGCCGAGAGACGCCGGGATGGCACCACCGAGGGAGTTGTTGCGAAGAACGAGGACTCGCAACTCCGGCAGCGTCCCCAGCGTCGCCGGGATGCCGCCGGTGAGGTTGTTGCTGGAAAAATCGAGCGACACGAGGGATGTTAGTTTGGAGATGGTGTTGGGGATGGCGCCGGCGAGGCGGTTGCCGCTGAGGTTGAGCCCCGTGAGCGCCGGGAACGCAGCGAGGTCCAGGGCCGCGAGCGTGCCGGCGAGCCCGGCGGCCGGGAGGGCGACACCGGTGACGCGACCGTTGCTGGCGTCGGCGCACGTGACGCCGGCCCATGACGTGCACGCGGAGCCCGCGGTCCCTGGTAACCACGAGGATAGTGGGGAGCTGCTGCTGGTGGAGTTGGGCGGTAGCAGCGTAGACTTCCATCGCAGCAGCGCGTGGGCTTCGCCGGCGGCGGCGGCTGGCGCTGGAGAGGCGATGGATGACGAGCGTTTCAGTAACTGGGACGTGAGCACGTAGAAGAGGAGGACGGTGATTCTCCACATTTGGCGGCCATGGCGATGGCATCCTCTGCGCGCGGTTGTGATTTGGGTTGGGAGCAGCAGAAATGTTTCGCCACCGGTGAAGAATTTCGTGGAACCACCAGTGGAATGTAGATTTTCGAAGAAATCAACCATGCTACAAATGTCATGGTCGTCTCCGTTGTTCACACGCATGCGACGAGGACGACACGACGTGTTCCGGTGTTCGTTCTTAGTCCACCACTCCACCTAAACGAGAAGGCAACTCCAAAGTCTTCTTTGCGTCCAGATAACTTCCAGTCTTCCACACCTTAATTCTCCCAAGACACGCTAAAAAAGCTAATATAAATTCTTACAATAGTTAAAAATATCTAACATTTAACTTAATACTGTACTTTAATCATCATCACTAGTAATAACCATAGAATGCGTTCTATTTTCTAAAAAAAATATTCACCTTTACCAGTATAAAGAAAAAAAATAGCTCACTAATTTGTATCTAAATTAGGCACCCTTGCCATGATATGATAAAATATAATTTAAAAGAAGCCGTAAAGCTATATCTAAAGTACTCGCATCTGCCGATATAAAAGATAATTTACAATAACCTATCTAAATTTACGCATATTTACCATTATAATTTTCTAAATTTGTTTTTTAATCACCTAAAAATACAAAATTAAAGCAAACAAAAAATGTTCACAAATCTACATGTAAATATCAATATAAATTATTGTGAAAAATAATTTAATAACCATAAGAGCAACCACAATATATATAGACTCAGTAGTCCGTATAAGTAACTTTTGTATCAGTCACCATCTAGAAGTCTAAATGGACCAAAATATGAGGCCTACTAAGAGCAACTCTAACGGTTATGTACTTTTTGTTGAGCAAAACATGGAGTTTGCCAACTCACAAATGAAAATGGCAAAGCTAAAAAGAGTTCATCTCCAACTGTTTCCCATAATTCTTTTGCAAAAAAATAGAATTATGGACCCACTTATTGCCATGCTTTTTTTCTTGCACGCCGCCGCCAGTTCGCGTGGTTTTTATTTTTCTTCGCCAGTTCGCCTGGTCACCGGCGATTGCATCTAGCCGACCAGCAAGTCCTCCTAGGGAGGCACGCTAGGCTAGCTAGCAGGCATGACACCGATGGATTCCAGGTCGCTGGAGACTCCACCAAGCCGACAACGGAGCAATCGCACAGGAACTCTGACGGTAGATTGAAGTGGGAGGGATTAAGTGGGGACATTAGTTTATCTATACGATGTAGGTTTAGTCCTACATCAATAATTGATGGTGGGAGAGCATAACATATAAGGTGGGATAACCCTCACATATCAGACTAGTCTTTTGGGTTGAGCTAAGCTCAAGGCCTTGATATGTTACGGTCCCGGTGGACCTAGGCCTGAGGCGGTGCTGGCTCATGGATATAGACAGCTAGTGTGAATCCGTGCATTGTGCACTCTAACAAATAATAACAGAGGCCATGCTCTAAAAATCTGGAGAAATCTCAAGGGTCACAGGGTGACGGGGGAGCCCGTGTGCGTTGTACACGGGCCTAGAGAACATCTTCTAAAGATCACATGAGGTTGTGTGATGTAAAGAGTTGGGCCCAATGTGTGACGGGGAAGATTGTTAGGTTTAGTCATATATCGGTAATTGATAGTTAACGAGCACAACATATAAGGCGAGGGTAGCCCTTGTGTTGGACTCAGGGCTTGTAGAGCATCTTTTGGAGATCACACGGGGTTGTGTGATGTGAAGAGTTAGGCCCGATGTGTGATGAAAAAATTATTAGGTTTAGTCCCATATTAGTAACTGATGGTGAGTGAGCACAACATATAAAAAGGCAGGGCAACCCTCACCTTTCATACTAGTCTTTTGGGTTGAGTTAGACCTAAGGCCTCAGTATGTTGTGGCCCCATGGACCTAGGCCTGAGGGGGTGTCGGCTCATGGGTTTTGCGAGCTAAGCTGGATCTGTAGCGCACTCTAACATTGATATGAACAATTCTCAAGGTCGGTAAGTCCTTGCAGTTGAGTTGTTCTTACGACTAGCCAAGGCAAAGTGGTCATAGTGCAACATGTATCTTGATTGTGTATGTGCAGGCGTTGGAGAGACTTGGTGGTTGATGGCGATGGTGAAGATCAAGCAAACTCCACATCAATTAATGTGCCTTGGGTGGTGAATGCAAACAAGAAGGCTAGACCAAGAGATAGAGGCCTAGAGAACCATAGTGATCTAGACCAACATGGATCTCTTAGAAGGGATGAAGACAACATTGACCAAATCTAAGTGAGGATCAAGAGTCAATTGCATGGCATGAACAACTT
Source organism: Sorghum bicolor (assembly GCF_000003195.3). Lineage (NCBI taxonomy): Eukaryota > Viridiplantae > Streptophyta > Magnoliopsida > Poales > Poaceae > Sorghum > Sorghum bicolor. The sequence goes on along the minus strand of NC_012870.2, from coordinate 26,884,712 downwards.
GGAAATTTGTCATGTTGAGGACGAATTGAACACGTGTTGATAATGGGAGGTTTGGCGATTTCATCAACCTTGAAATAAAATATGGGCAGCGAGGTGGAGCACCAGGTTAGGGCTCGGCATAAGAGAAAGGAGCTATTCATGGGAGAAGAGGAAAGGGAAGAAGTTAAATGTAAAAAAACATGTCACGTTGGCATGCCACATCAGCATGGAACATGTACATACCTGGCATGGACCTACAGTGAACCATTTAACAAGTTGAGAGACTTAGAAATGCATTTTTCAAGTTTGTGGAGCTAAGTGATACACCCTCCCTTACAAGTTTGAGGGATTCTAGTGTGTTTAACTCTTTTAAATTTTGTCATGACCTATATATGGGATGTGACTAACTAGGGAGACATCTCTTGCAACCCTAATTTTATTTGCCATAAGGTTAGCCAAGTGTTCAAGACAAGAGAGGCTATGTTACAGAGTGTGGATATCCTCTTGTTGTAGCTTTTCAATTTCTAGTGGGAGTATGATGGGAAGAGGATAAACATGGTTTGTATAGGTAAATTCCTCGTGATTCGATTGAAATTTTTTTGTTTGATTTCGTGCTCCCATACCTCTCCCTCTGGAATACAATATTTCTCTTTTTGATGTTTTTTTATCTATTGCGTTGTTGAGATTTGGTATGATTTTGGAGTGTTTTGGGTCATTGGAACTTTTCATATCATGTTTTGAAGCACAATTCTTATTTTACAAGCTACTCCCTCAAATACCTTTTACTTGCCTCTTTTGGTAGATTTCATGATTTTTTTGAGATGGATTTCTTTGGGTGTTATTGACCAGTTTGTAGGTGCTAGGATATCTTGGGAACATATTTAGGCTTTTCATTCAATAGATTTCCCGCAAACATCTTCAGTTCTATCTTTTGTGCTTACTTCGAAAACCTCATTTGAGAGACAAATTCCTCAATTTATTGTGAAACCTAGACCCTTTTGGAAAGACATTCCTCAATTCATGAATAGTTAGTAAACGTTTGGACCAAATTTCATAACTATTGGATGTGATTTAGAGTGTTTTGAGATTTTTTGAGTTAGTCCGAGAAACAAACCAAGCAGGTTTTTGGAAATTGGTTATTCCAATTTTTACAACTTACTCTTTTTAGTAGATCTTCTAGGGATTGATCCATCATGATGTCCTCTGAAATGTTATTTCAAATTTTATAACTTTAGATATCGTTCGATTGGTTTTATCTTTTTTTCTCCAAAAACTACCCATGTTGTTTTCTAGATAAGTTTTGGCAATACAGGTTATGCCGGTTTTTTATTGTGTTTTGTCGTTTTCACCATTGATTACTCGTTTAGCTTTCACATCTTTTAGCCTTGTTTCTAAGATTATAGTAGCTAGGTATATTGTGACTATGTGATCGTGATATGGAGCTTCTCATCCAACATGGAGAAAGTAGTCTATTATTACATGCGTCCCAAGCACAGGCCCACCAAGCGAGCATCTTCCCTGCAACTTATCTCCCCCACCTCCTCAACATCTCCTCTCGCGTGTGTGGGGCCATGTTTATTGGGAGATGTGAACCATTGGATGGTTGAAATTGTGAATCGCTGGTGAGGTCTACGTGCACACACTTTGATCTTCGTGTAAACTATGGCAAAAAAACCATTTAAATTCACTAAAAAATCATACATATAGATGATATGATGATACACAACCTTATAAAATATTTTGTCCAAAACTCAAATTCCTTTGTGAGATATAAAAATAACAAATTTCAAGCTAGAAAGCTGTCCACAGGATTTGTTAGAAATTTGTTATTTTTATATCTCACAAGCGAATTTGAGTTTGGATAAGATATTTTACAAAGTTGTGTATCATGATATTATCTACATGTGATTTTTTGGTGAATTTATATGACTTTTTTTATCATAGTTTGTACGGGTTTTTATAAAAATTATGGTTTCCGCCAGATATTCCCAAGGTTAAATGCCCTGTCACCTTTTTGGTCCTTCCATTTTCTCTCCAAAGCACATGTATTGGGAAGAAATGGATTTATCCAAACAAGCTTTTTGCTAGATCAAACCTACAAATTATTCAGAGCCAAAATCTGTAGGTCGGATATTGATTGAACAAATGCCAGAGGCCATTTCCTTTTATTTTATCTGATGGATGGAGCACATGGTCCACGGACTTTCCTTGTAAACCCTATATATATATATATATATATATATATATATATATATATATATATATACAAGTGCTATTCTACACCTTAGGTGTAGAATATCGTTCAGTATTCACATTTCAGTATTGTTCAGTATTTCGCGGCCCTGAGTGTAGTATTAGATGATTATATATATATATATATATATATTTTTATATACATATAGATATAAATATATATCTATATACATATATACATATATATCTATATATATATACACATATATATATATATATATATTTATATATATATATATATATATATATATATATATATATATATATATATATATATATACAAGTGCTATTCTACACCCTAGGTGTAGAATGTAGAATACTATTCTACACCAAATTGTTATACTGAGCAAAATTCAGTATCGCTCAGTATTCGTGTTTCAGTATTGTTTAGTATTTCATGGTCTTGAGTGTTGGACAAGTTGATACTGAACACTCTCCAGTACGGCTCAGTATTTTTTCTACTCAGTTTTGACTTGCGGTGTAGAATAATATTCTACACCTAGGGTGTAGAATATATATATATATATATATATATAAACCCTGTATGTGAGTAGGTCGTGCGCATTGGCGTTTGGAACTGGATGATTGCCTGTTTGTCATGTCACCCCGCACATTGCATCTGCCGGCAGCTCGACTGTGGATGCACGGAGGGAGCTGGGTGTCGGCGGCACGCGCACGTGTAGACGACTGACGAAGCAATCTTGGAAGCCATCTTTCCATGATCGGAAAGATTCGTAACGAGGACGACACGAGAACCGATGCAGATTAGGCCACCAGTCATCATCACCATCACCGTCACGGCGGTGACCCGGCTGGGCCCCACGACCACTCAAGATTAACCAAACCTACGATCCTGGCTGCGGTGACGAATTAACCATGGTATAAAACACTGGAATACAATAATTTTTACTAGTAGCTTAGCTCGAGAAAATGCAGGTCTGAAGCTGTGTCTGTGTGTGGCCTCTACGCATTCCTCTTCAATAATCTTCAAGACATGGACAGTGTTGAGTTGATCTGAAACGAGACGCCAGCTGGAAGATTCAGAGCACGATTGATTGAAGATGGAGGAACCGGCGGCAAGATTCATGGTGAAGCAACACTGGAACTCTGAAGAAAAAAAAATCAAAACGAGAATGGAATGAAACACTTACTGCAAACAAGAAGACTTCATATTGCTGCCAGCAGCAAGCACGCGAGTTGTTCAGATCACAGCAGAGATCAGATCACCGTCTTCTTCTTCCCTGACTCCGTGATGGATTGAGCTGTTGAGGGGAATGAAGCCTGGTCCGAGACCGTCCGATCCAGAGGACGCCGCCGGCCGACTGTCCGGCCGGTCTCGCGCCAGACGACATTCCCCTCAACAAGACGATCGTCAGAACCAAGGAAGACGGAGGAGGAAGAGGACCGACCGCGAGTTTTTTTTCCTTCCTTTCTTTCTTATACAGGCTGCCTGGAGCAAATGATGCTGCCTTGTGGCCGGCAATGGCGTCAAGTCCACAAGCAATCCCCTTTCTAGCCGAGCTGAGCTTCTTTGCTGCTTTCACACTACATCTTGCATTGCCTGCACAAGTACACCAACAAATCTTTGCATTGCCTGCCTGCACATCACAACGCGATGTCTGCAAATGTCAAAAGGAGGTTTATGTCAAGGGGACTGACTGAGACATTTAGTCATGGTCATGCATTTGAATATGGGCATACACATTTAATTAGTCGCAAATCGCAATCATGAGTAATATATGCTCAGCTATGATGATTATGCAAAAAACTTGGCACCAAGATTCCGTGAATAATAGTCAACTAAGCAGATAAGATTATAGACACAAAAGTCAATTAGTCCTTTCTGAAGTTTTAGCATCATCATTACGCTTATTCTTGGCTATGATTAAGCATAATATTGAGTCGCTGCTGAGGGAAAGGGATTAGTAAAAAGGTTTGTTCTTTCAGGAGTGCTTGACTCCGACATCAGTTCATGATTTTTATTCCCCATCAAAGACCAAATTATTATAGGGGGTTCTTTATATTAGCTTTGCATAATTGCATTGCATTGCCCGGCTGTTTTGATTCCAGGCTTAGCACTTAAGAAACTACGGCCTTGAGGCACCGTGCTCCTGCTGGCTGCTGCTACGCAAAATATCAGAGAACAACAGTCTTGTTCTCCTCTTTATTTCTTTAGTATTGCACTTTGGCATTAATGAACAAAATATTTTTCTTCACCTAAGTTGTTTATTTCTTGGTAAAAGATCGCCTAGTTTGTTTTTGTTATTTCTTTTTCGGTGGGTAGACCATAGCAGAACTTCACTGTCAGGCTTTTCGATGGCTTTTGTTGTTTCTTTGCTTAACCCACTTGAATAACTTAACTGAAACATATTTGTGAAACCTAAATGGCACTTAAATACTTGGAAAAAACTTACTGGCCCCTGCAACAGCAGGAGCCCAGGAGGGTCCTTTTGTCAAGCTTTGAAGATCTTTCTTTTGTGCTCATAAGAGTAGTCATGAACAAATCTGTTTCTTATTTGCCTAATAATTCCTTCTCTTTCTCTTTTTCATTTCTCTGTTCTTTTTGTTAGAATTTATTATTCCCTCTATTCCAAATTATAAGGCATTAAGAATCTTAGAGAGTTAAAACATCTTAAGTTTGACCAAAATGATAGAGAGAATTATAAAGGTTTATGACATCAAATAAATATACTATGAAAATATAATTAATGAAGAATCTAATGATACTTAGTTGGTATAATAAATGTTATTATCTTATCATATAATTTTGGTTAAACTTGAGATGCTTTGACTCTCTAAAATTCTTGGAATGTCTTATAATTTGAGATGGAGAGAGTAAATGTAAAGCCTTTTTGATTGGCAGGAGATCAAGTTCATGTTCTACTGCCTATCTGGCATCAACATCGCTTCTTCCAAGACTAACAACTTTACTGAACGATAAAATTAGAATGTAGGAAAACTATTTTGATATTATCCATCACAGTCCCCTATTGTGCCAAAGAAAACATCCATTAAAATATTCATCAAAGGAACTTTGCTCATACTACTAATTTTTACTTTACATTTGACCTAGATATCCGCAATAAACGTGAACGGAAAACAAATGACCCTTTTATATTGTCAAGGCCACTTGATTTCAATTACTAAGCACTAGAAAATTAGTTTTTTTATGAAAGAAGCTTTATTAAAAAAAATTTCCGAACTCTGTAATGAAGTGGAACACAACCATTAAGGCATGTTTGGGATGTGGGGAAAAATCCTTGTTCCTGCGTTTTTCTAGTGAAATTGAACTGATTTCTATGAAATTTCTGCACGATTTTGTTAGATTATTAGACAATTTTCATGTCATTTTAATTCCATAAATTAACAATATGATGATGACATATATGATATTACTGATAAATATAAATATGACATGAATCATAATTATGACATGTAACCATGATCCATAAAACATATCAAATAACAAAGCATAACATGTTATATAATTATCTGTAACAGCACCAAACATGATATAACTATCGAAACAGATAAACAGATGTACTGAAACAACAACAGAACTGTAGAACAGAGGCATATACGCAGAACTTAAACATAACAGGAGATATCTTCTGAAACAACTAAACAGACCTACTGAAATAGGTATGACACAACTATTGAACCTGCACGACAGAGCTACTGAAACAAACAGAAACAGAACGACGTAAAACTGAGGGAAGACGAACAGATCATACCCTGAGACTTGCGCATTCAGATTTCCAGAACTTTGTCCTTCCTCGATCGCCATGGAGTAGAGACGAAGGTGAAGACGATGAACCAATCACCGGGAAGGAGAATACGGCGATCGGCAACACCAAGAGACCTCCGGGAAGAAGATGAACAGCAGCAATGGAGTTGGGCAGTCGCGTAGACGCTCCCCAAAAACCTAATTGTCGATTCCTCATGCAAGGTCTCGAACGGCAAGGGCTCCGGAGGCACCTGCCCTCTCGATCCTCCGTGCGCGCAGAGTTACGAGATGGGGATTCCTACTTTGCAACGAACTGTGATCCTGAGTATTCTCACTTGTTGTACCAAGGAGATGAGTCTCCTATTTATCCTTGTGGCTGAAGAGGAGATGAGGGGAAGGGACTCCCCTGCTGGCGGCTGAGGAGACAGGCATCTGAAGGGTTTTCACGCGGAGTTGAAACTCCTTCAATTAATCATCGAAACACCCGCAGATAATGAGTTGAAACTCCCACATAATTGAGTTGAAACTCCCGTACCATCAGTGAGCCACTCCAACCCTTGGACTTACTCCTATTTGGTACAATATATATATTGTCCATAATTACACACCATAGAGTTTATAGATTTATTAAATCTAAATGGGTCTAACCCATAATAAATCCAACAATCCCCATCAAACTCTAGGGTTTGTTATGATGAAGCATCAGAACCACAGTTCTTTGATATATCAGTGTTTCGATGGAGACGGTTAAGTTGAACATCCATCTAGAACAAGAGTTTCACCCACTCACAACTGAACAATGGACTATGCCTTGAATTGACAGTTTTGTGCGAGATGAGTTCCACTCAAGCCCTTTGCTGATACTTGGCTGCACAAGGCATCCCCGCTGTTTGAAGCATATAAGTCACACTTCAGTGCCTTTCATGAGTATTTAGGGATTACCCAAGTCCCATAGACTGTGACCAGCAGTCTGACTCATATAGGTGTTTTCCACAAAAGATGTTCTGTAGGCCAACATCTCATCTGTATAAGACTCTTGTAATACATTAAGGTAAATACCAACCTGCCTTACAGAAGGAAAGTTGTACATCAGAGATAGGTTCAAAAGGGAACTTTCCTCTCAATCTACTCATAGCTTGTTTCACCACTCTACTTCACGGGATCTCTGATCACATAGAGCAGGTTATCACTACAGTAGATTAACTTGTGGGTCTCATACCCATCTCTCTCGATGCACTTTCTATCACATTACGTGACAGTCCCTTAGTAAATTGATCTGCCAGATTATTCGACGTATGGACATAGTCCACCGTTATAACTCTGGAGGTTTTCAACTTTCTGATAGATTTTAATCTCTCTTAACATGCCTTGTAGACTTCATATTATTCCTGGAACTGTTGACTTTAGTAATCACAGTTTGGTTGTCACAGTTCATGGATATAGCTGGTATCGGTTTTTCAACTACCGGTAAATCCATCAGGAGTTCACGAAGCCACTCGGCCTCAGCCCCAGCAGTGTCTAACGCTGTGAGTTCTGCTTCCATTGTAGACTTCGTTAAGATAGTCTGCTTGCAAGACTTCCAGGAAACAGCACCACCTCCAAGCAGGAACACATATCCGCTCGTGGCATAAAGCTCATCAGCATCAGAGATCCAGTTGGCATCACAATAGCCTTCCAACACTCTAGGGTTTCTGGTATAGTGAATATTGTAGGACATAGTCCCTTTCAGGTAGCGCAACACTCTCTCAAGAGCACGCCAGTGATCATCGCTCGGTTTTGACACAAACCGACTCAGCTTGCTCACAGCATATGAAATATCAGGTCTCGTTGCACTCGCAAGGTACATAAGCGAGCCAATGATCTGAGAGTATGTTAATTGATCCCTTGCTATTCTTTGATTTTTCCTCAATAGCACACTAGGGTCATAAGGCGTGGGAGCAGGATCATAGTCACTAAACCCAAAGCGACTTAATACCTTTTCCACATAATGGGATTGTAACAAAGTTACCCCACCATCACCTTCTCTGATAAGCTTGATGTTAAGAATGACATCAGCTTCTCCCAAATCTTTCAAATCGAAATTACTCGATAGAAGTTGCTTTACTTCCTCAATCACATTGAGATTAGATCCGAAGATCAAAATGTCATCAACATAAAGGCATAGCATAACAGCCTCACCCCCACCATATCGATAATACACACAAGTGTCTGCTTCATTCACAACAAAGCCAGCAGCTATAAGTGTACTATCAAACTTTTCATGCCATTGCTTAGGTGCTTGCTTTAGGCCATATAATGACTTTAACAGCCTACACACCTTGCTTTCTTGACCATCCGCAATGAACCTTTCTGGCTGATCCATATAGATCTCCTCATCTAACTCTCCATTAAGGAAAGTCGTCTTAACATCCATCTGATGAATGATAAGACCGTATGAAGCTGTCACGGCAATCAAAGTGTGAATTGTAGTCAATCGAGCGACCGGTGAATAGGTGTCAAAGAAATCTTCCCCTTCTTTCTGGGTATATCCTTTGGCCACCAGCCTTGCCTTGTACCTCTCAATTGTACCATCAGGCCTAAGCTTTTTCTTAAAGATCCATTTGCAGCCTATAGGTTGACACCCATAGGGACGGTCAACGACCTCCCATGTTCCGTTGGACATAATAGATTCCATCTCACTCCTTACTACCTCCTTCCATAAGTCGGCATCAGGAGAGGAATATGCCTCAACAATGGTAGTTGGCGTGTCTTCCACAAGGTACACTATAAAGTCATCACCAAAGGATTTTGCAATCATCTGTCTCTTGCTCTTTCGAGTGACTATAGTGTCACCCTCCTCAGGGATGTGCATGTGAGTCTCCTCAGCATGATCTATAGGAATAGACAATTCTTGCTCATGGGGTATTATAGTCTCATGACTTATTTTACTAGGTGTATTTTTCATGAGAAACTCATTCTCAAAAAATGTAGTGTCTCTCGATTCCATGATAGTATCAACATACATATCAGACACATCAGATTTTATAATTAAGAACCTATATCCAACGCTGTGAAAAGCATAACCAAGAAAAATACAATCAACAGTTTTAGGTCCTAATTTACGCTTCTTGTTGATTGGCACATTCACCTTTGCCAAACAACCCCAGGTGCGTAAATATGAAAGATTTATTCTCTTCTTTTCCCATTCCTCGAATGGAGTGATCTCTTTGTTTTCAGTAGGAACTCTGTTTAGGACATGACATGCGGTCAAAATTGCCTCACCCCACCATTCCTTGGATAATGCCGCTGTATTTAACATGACATTCACCAACTCTGTTAAAGTGCGGTTTTCCTTTCAGCAATCCCATTGGATTGTGGCGAGAATGGCAATGTCCTCTCATGAATAATACCGTGTTCCACACAAAATTCATCGAAATCATTTGAGAAATATTCTCCACCTCTATCAGACCTTAAATGTTTTATTTTCCTCTCTAGTTGGTTTTCAACTTCAGCTTTATAGGTCTTAAAATAATGGAGCGCTTCATCCTTTGTTTTTAAGAGATACACATAGCAAAATCTAGTGGAGTCATCTATAAATGTGATAAAGTATCTTTTACCGCCTTTAGTCAAAATACCATTCATTTCGCACAAATCGGAATGAATAAGTTCTAGACGTGCCAAGTTCCTCGCCTCGGCAGCCTTATGAGGCTTGCGGGGTTGTTTTGATTCAACGCATACATGGCACTTAGATTTATTGACCAAGTTAAATTTAGGAATTAAATTCAGATTTGCTAACCGCATAAGACAGCCATAACTTGCGTGACAAAACTGTGAATGCCATAAATCTGACTCATCAGAAATATCAACAAAATTCACTAGTTTATTACACACATCATGTAGAGATAAGCGGAACAAACCTCCGCAATCATATCCTTTACCAACAAAGGATCCATGTTTCGACACAACACATTTGTTCGATTCAAGGACAACTCTATAACCATCTCGACATAGCATAGAAGCACTAACAAGATTTTTCTTGATTGAGGACACATGTTGCACGCTCTTCAATGGCACCGTCATCCCCGAAGTAAACTTCAGAATGACTGTACCAACACCAAGAACATGAGCACGCGACCCATTTCCCATCAACAAGGCGCCAGACCTCCCGACCTGGTAAGTGGCAAACAAGGAAACATCAGCACACACATGTATATTTGCACCACTATCCATCCACCACTCAGGTGAATTACAAACTGAAAGAACATATGGCAAAGAATTACCATACCCAGATGTTCCTACAGTCTCAGTGGTTACAACATTAGCTAATTTCTTCCCTTGGAAGAACTTGCAATCTAGGCACTCACTTGCCCAGTGTTCCTCACTGCCACAAACAAAGCAGCCTCCCTTCTTCTTATTGTTGGTAGTTTTCTTGAATTGAGTGGACTGATTGGGCTTATGGTTGTTCTCTTTCTTTTTCTGGTTTTTCTTCTAGTTAAACTTGTGGAAGTTCTTCTGCACCACATTGGCAGTAGAAGGCCCAACACTTTTCCCATTATCCTTTGCTCTCGCCCTCTCCTCAACATCAAGAGTACCAATGAGTTCCTCAACATTGAACTCTTGCCTCTTGTGTTTGAGAGAAGTAGCAAATTCCTTCCAAGAAGGTGGTAACTTGGCGATAATACCGCCAGCCACAAACTTGTCGGGTAGGGGACAAGGGAAAAGTTCAAGTTCCTTAGCCAGTGCTTGAATCTCATGAGCTTGTTCCACTACAGAACGGTTCTCAACCATCTTGTAGTCATACAACTGCTCCATAAGATACAGCTCAGTACCAACGTCAGTAACTCCAAACTTAGCCACAAGAGCATCCCATAACTCTTTTCCGCTTGGAAGAATTATGTAGCTTTTCTGGAATTTTGGATCAAGTGCGCTAATCACTGCACCTCGAAAGAGGTTTTCATCAGCCTTAAACTTAGCCTCATCCTCAGGAGACAAGTTTGCAGGCTTGCCCTTAGCGGCATGATAACATGACATAGCAGTTAGCCACAATTCCATCTTAGCTTTCCAGATCAAGAAGTTTTTACCATCAAAAGGATCAGGTTTCAACACGGCAGCAAAACCTCTGACAGAAAAATGCCTATAATTAGGTTTTTGGATTGTTAGATTATTAGGCAATTTCCATGTCATTTTAATTCCATAAATTAACAATATGATGATGACATATATAATATTACTGATAAATATAAATATGACATGAATCATAATTGCGACATGTAACCATGATCCATAAAGCATATCAAATATCAAAGCATAGCATGTTATATAATTTTATGTAATAGCACCAAACATGATATAACTATCGAAACAGATAAATAGATGTACTGAAATAAAAAAATAGATACTAGCGAAACAACAGAACTGTAGAACAGAGGCATATACGCAGAACTTAAACATAATAGGAACAGACAACATATATCTTCTGAAACAACTAAACAGACCTACTGAAACAGGTATGACACAACTATTGAACCTGCACGACAGAGCTACTGAAACAAACAGAAACAGAATGACGTAAAACTGAGGGAAGACCTGAGACTTGCGCATTCAGATTTCTAGAACTTTGTCCTTCCTCGATCGCCATGGAGTAGAGAAAAAGGTGAAGACGATGAACCAATCACCGGGAAGGAAAATACGGCGACCGGCAACACCAAGAGACCTCCGGGAAGAAGATGAACAGCAGCAATGGAGTTGGGCAGTCGCGTAGACGCTCCCCAAAAACCTAATTGCCGATTCCTCATGCAAGGTCTCAAACGGCAAGGGCTCCGGAGGCACCTGCCCTCTCGATCCTCCGTGCGCGCGGAGTTACGAGATGGGGATTCCTACTTTGCAACGAACTGTGATCCTGAGTATTCTCACTTGTTGTACCAAGGAGATGAGTCTCCTATTTATCCTTGTGGCTGAAGAGGAGAGGAGGGGAAGGGACTCCCTTGCTGGCGGCTGAGGAGACGGGCATCTGAAAGGGTTTTCACGCGGAGTTGAAACTCCCTCAATTAATTATCGAAACACCCGCAGATAATGAGTTGAAACTCCCACATAATTGAGTTGAAACTCCCGTACCATCAGCCAGCCACTCCAACCCTTGGACTTACTCCTATTTGGTACAATATATATATTGTCCATAATTACACACCACAGAGTTTATTGATTTATTAAATCTAAATGGGTCTAACCGAGGGCCGTGCACAAGGGCGTGCAGGCTGTTCGACGGTACAGGGCCTTAAATATTTGGGGGCCCAGAATTAGAATTTATTAATAATTAATATTTAATATTTTGTGCTAGCTTTTTTGTGTAGAGTTCACGATAAATGTCTGTATCAGCTATAAAATTGCTATATTATTTCTTCTTATTTGGCACCATATAGTTTCATCTAAGTCGTTTGTCCGTCAGTCTGACTATCTTGATCCAACTTGCTGACTCACGTCTTCATTGACAATGGACACTAGAAGAAGGTGTGTTGGCAAGTGCCAAATTATATATTATTGTGTCATGGATCCATAAAAAAATTAAGATAATTGGTACTTCGAGGCTAGAAACCAACAAGTACCCTAATTCTCTTAGACATGTCTATAATTCACGGCTTGCATAGAAAATATTCTTAATTACTCAGTGCAATAAATTAGTGCTACATAATACTGCATATGATTATTGTTCTATTTTTTCTAGATAAATTGAGCCTATTTTAGAGGTTAGAACAGGGCCTTATTTTTTGGCGACACGGCCCTGGTCTAACCCATAATAAATCCACCAGATTTCTGTATTCCAAACATGCGTGCAATAAAAAGAAAGAAAGAAGAATGAGACCCAATAGACTCAATATATATACAACTTTAAACCACATACCTCAAACTATAGTCCAGTCAATCAAAAGAAAGAAAGAAGAATGAGACCCAATAGACTCAATATATATACAACTTAAAACCACATACCTCAAACTATAGTCCAGGGCCGTGCACAAGGGCGTGCAGGCTGTTCGACGGTACAAGGCCTTAAATTTTTGGGGGCCTAGAATTAGAATTTATTAATAATTAATATTTAATATTTTGTGCTAGCTTTTTTGTGTAGAGTTCACGATAAATGCCTGTATCAGCTATAAAATTGCTATATTATTTCTTCTTATTTGGCACCATATAGTTTCATCTAAGTCGTTTGTCCGTCAGTCTGACTATCTTGATCCAACTTGCTGACTCACGTCTTCATTGACAATGGACACTAGAAGAAGGTGTGTTGGCAAGTGCCAAATTATATATTATTGTGTCATGGATCCATAAAAAAATTAAGATAATTGGTACTTCGAGGCTAGAAACCAACAAGTACCCTAATTCTCTTAGACATGTCTATAATTCACGGCTTGCGTAGAAAATATTCTTAATTACTCAGTGCGATAAATTAGTGCTACATAATACTGCATATGATTATTGTTCTATTTTTTCTAGATAAATTGAGCCTATTTTAGAGGTTAGAACAGGGCCTTATTTTTTGGCGGCACGGCCCTGCTATAGTCCAACTACTAAGAAATAGCTTGACATGCATGGTTGCCTCTATTTTCTGGTGCCATGAAGTGAAATATGGGCAAATCCTTCAAAACTCTGACATATCCTCCAACAAAAGAAGGTGATGGACATTGCATCTAAAGCATCTCACATGTCTCGTCGGCTGTCTGATAACATGACTTACAATCACAAATGATGACTAACACTACGTGAAAAAAGCACTAAGAGAACGCCACCCCCTTCCACTGTAGGGGCGGCTGGCTTTGGAGCCGCCCTTACAGTGGCTCGAGCGGGCCCCAACTGGTCACCCGCCCCTACAGTGGCCACTGTAAGGGCGGCTAGTGTTATCAGCCGCCCTTACAGTGGTAGGTCACAGTAAGGGCGGCTCAATCACTAGCCGCCCCTACAGTGGTTTTAGATAAAATTGACCAAATGAGACACTAAATGATCTCAAATGAAAAACTTTTGAATACTAAGATTGTATAACTCATCAAGATCTACATTTATAGTTTATTTTTGCATTTGAGAAAGTGTTAGTAAACACTAGTCATAGGGTGGCTCAATCCCCAGCCGCTCCTACACTGGTTTTGGACAAACTTGGTCAAATGAGGCACTAAATAACCTCAAATGAAAAAAATTAAATACAAAGGTGTTAGACTCATCAAGATCTACATTTGATACAAATTTTGTATTCATGACTTTTGTATTTGAGACAATCTAGGGTTCAGTCAAAGTGTCTTTAAAAAATCCATTATTTACAACTACACTTTCCTAAAACTTTGTCAAATATAAAAATGGCCTATGTATCAAATGTAGATCTTGATGAGTGGAGCAATCTTGATATTTATTACTTTTTGAGTTGAGACCATATAGGATTTCAAAAGCTAGCATGTAGGTGTGAAATTTTCAAAATTCAAAATTTGAGTGGTTCAAACTTTGTCAAATGAAAAGTTGACCAATACACCAAATGTAGATCTTGATGAGTTTGATATTATTTGTATTCATTACTTTTATAGTTGAGATGATCTATGGTCAAGTCAAAGTGTATTTTTGTTAAAATCTAAGATTTGACTTGGTCAAATTTGGTCAAATGAGACACTAAATGACCTCAATTGAAAAAAGTTTTGAATACAAAGATGTTATAACTCATCAAGATCTAAATTTTATACACAGTTCATTTTACCATTTATAAAATTTTTAGTAAACTCTAGTCACATATTTTAAAAATCCAAGACGTGATTTGGTCAAACTTGGTCAAATAAGGCACTAAATGACCTCAAATGAAAAACTTTTGAATACAAGGGTGTTAGAACTTAGCAAGATCTACATTTGATACATAGCTGATTTTTGCATTTGAGAAAGTGTTAGTAAATGCTAGTCATAAAGTCTTGAATTTCACATAGACTTTATGAAACCATATGTGAGACTTGTGAATTTAGAACTATAATTTGCTAACACTTTGTCAAATGCAAAAATGAACTATGTATGAAATGTAGATCTTAACAAATGGACAAATCTTGGTATTCATGACCCATTTGATGACTTCAAATGAAAAACTTTTGAATACAAAGTTGTTAGAGATCATCAAGATCTACATTTGATATATATTGTCCATTTTCCATTTGGATAATTTTGAGCTAATCCTAAGCACATTTCTTTAAAATCCAAGACGGGTTTTGGTCAAACTTGGTCAAATGACAAACTAAATTACTTAAAATGAAAAAATTTTGAATACAAAGTTGTTAGAGATCATCAATATCTACATTTGATATATAGTCCATTTTTCCATTTGAGAAAGTTTAAGTTAACAATAGCCACCAAATCTTGAATCTCACACAAACTATATGAAATTATATGTGTCAATTGTGCATTTTCAACTACACCTTCCCAAAACTTTGTCAAATGCAAAAATGGTCTATATATTAAATGTATATTCTGATGAGTGGAACAATATTGGTATTCATGACTTTTCCATTTGAGACCATCTAGGGTTCCGAAACCGCTGTGTGGCTATGAATTCTCTCAAAATTCAAAATTCAGTGGTTCAAACTTTTCCAAATGAAACGTTGTCCATTAGACTAAATGTAGAACTTGATGAGTGTAACAAACTTTGTATTCATGACTTTTCCATTTGGGACCATCTAGGGTTCGGTCAAAGGGTGTTTTTGTAAAAACTAATGCTTTGACTTTGGTCAAACTTGGTCAAATGACCCATTTGATGACTTCAAATGAAAAACTTTTGAATACAAAGTTGTTAGAGATCATCAATATCTACATTTGATATATAGTCCATTTTTCCATTTGAGAAAGTTTAAATTAACAATAGCCACCAAATCTTGAATCTCACACAAACTATATGAAACTATATGTGTCAATTGTGCATTTTCAAGTACACCTTCCCAAAACTTTGTCACATGCAAAAATGGTCTATATATTAAATGTATATTTTGATGATTGGAACAATATTGGTATTCATGACTTTTCCATTTGAGACCATCTAGGGTTCCGAAACCGCTGCGTGGCTATGAATTCTCTCAAAATTCAAAATTCAGTGGTTCAAGATTTTCCAAATGAAAAGTTGTCCATTAGACTAAATGTAGAACTTGATGAGTGTAACAAACTTTGTATTCATGACTTTTCCATTTGGGACCATCTAGGGTTCGGTCAAAGGGTGTTTTTGTAAAAACCAATGCTTTGACTTTGGTCAAACTTGGTCAAATGACCCATTTGATGACTTCAAATGAAAACAAATTGAATACAAAGTTGTTAGAGATCATCAAGATCTACATTTGATATATTGTCCATTTTTCCATTTGGATAATTTTGAGACAATCCTAAGCACATTTCTTTAAAATCCAAGACGGGTTTTGGTCAAACTTGGTCAAATGACAAACTAAATTACTTAAAATGAAAAATTTTTGAATACCAAGTTGTTAGATATCATCAAGATCTAAACTTTTTATATACATAATTTTTCCATTTGAGAAAGTTTAAGTTAACAATAGCCACCAAATCTTGAATCTCACACAAACTATATGAAACTATATGTGTCAATTGTGCATTTTCAAGTACACCTTCCCAAAACTTTATCAAATGCAAAAATGGTCTATATATTAAATGTATATTTTGATGAGTGAAACAATATTGGTATTCATGACTTTTCCATTTGAGACCATCTAGGGTTCTGAAACCGCTGCGTGGCTATGAATTCTCTCAAAATTCAAAATTCAGTGGTTCAAACTTTTCCAAATGAAAAGTTGTCCATTAGACTAAATGTAGAACTTGATGAGTGTAACAAACTTTGTATTCATGACTTTTCCATTTGGGACCATCTAGGGTTCGGTCAAAGGGTGTGTTCGTCAAGATATATATTTTTATATGATAAATAGATTTTTTATTTGATGAAAACTATAGCATTCCGAGTAATAAATAAGAAAAATAAAAAGTTTAACGTCAATATGATGTGAAAATAGATTTCCAGGTTATTGGATATAGTTTTTGTAAATTTATTAGAATAATATATTTTTGCATTAACAAAATACTAAACATTCCTTACAAAATTATTGCAAATTAAAAAAAATACAGTAAGATATTTAAGGTCAAAATTTTTTATGGGAAGCTTATACACCCACATTATGATCCCATACCAATTCTTAGAATTTTTAGACCACTTTATGATATTATTAAGTTTTTTATCGGAATCGCCAAAATAGTAGTTTTAGTAATGTTTAGCAAAACACTTAGTTTTTCATCGATTTTCGAGATGTGAGCAAAATAGACATGTGTTCTTACCTATACATTATTTTCTAATTTTTTAACATTGTTAGATAGGACACGTAGTTCAAGTTGCAGTGATTTTCCAAAAGCGTGCAGAAATTCATTTAAACTATAGGAAATAATAAATCAGTTCTAAAAATTGTGAAACTACTACAAATAGACATATATGCAGTCTATTTTATTTAAAAAGTATTTTAGGTATATGAACACAATTGGAATAGAGTGTTTACTTCACAAGTTTGTCTAGTAATCAAACAATGCTTAAATAAAATCTCGATAATCAGGAAATAAAACAACTTAAATGTTTAAGGCCTAGTAGCCTGGGCTTGGGCCACACATACACAGCAGGCCACATAAATCTGCCAGCACCGCTAAATCTGAACCGTCCAATTCTAATCGACGGCCATGGTTACAGCATGCGGGATAAAACTCTCCACCGTTAGGTCACCAAAACCCTAAAACTTCATATCTCGCGCATCCACCTTCTGTCCTCCTTTGCCGTCGGCGCCGCCACTACCCCCATCTCCCAGACCATCACGCCGCTCAGGCCCATCGCACCCTCCCCAGCTTGTGTAGTCTCCATGTTGCACCTCTCATTGGTCCCAATTGGGGACCTCTCTGTGCCCGCGCGAGGCGACGATGGCCTGGGAGTCGTCGGCCTAGGCCAAAGGCGGCACGTGGAGGTCACAGCACCAGCGCCCAAGGTCGATGCGCGGAGGTTGCGACCCCGGCGGCTGAGGGTGTCGCACACGGATGTCGCGGCCCCAACGGCCGAGGGCGGCTTGCTGAGGTCATGGTCCCAGCGGTCGATGGTGGTGCATGGAGGTCGTGGCCCAGTGAGGAGTTGTCGTCGTTGCACATCTATCTCCGTTGAGCCCTCAGCACGGTGAATGTCCTTTCTCTGTCTTCCTCCGTTGTGTATTTTTTCCCCTCCACTTATAAATGCACTAAGTTACTTGCTACTTGTGACGAGTTAAATAAACTTGGTGCTGAATTGATCCTTGCAGATCTTAAGGCCTGAAGTGTTCTTAGTTTCTTAGTTTCTACAATGTTATTTCTTGAATTGAGGTGTCTATGTCTTCAGTTATTTTTGGAAAGCTATATCAGGAAGGGATGAATAAGCTTGGTAGATTAGTTTTCTTAACGTTGATTTGGTGCTCAAACTGAAAGTTTTAGATGACTTATAGTATGTTCAGAAAAAACTAGGTGCTGAACTGGTTGGGATGCAATGTGCTCTGACATTTCTTTTAGGATTTTATTTGATCTTGCTCTTGCTTTCGTTGGATTGCCCCATGTAGGATCTTATTTTATACTGAAAATTCATGATCTCACTGCACATATAGATGATGCATGATGATATTTTAAATATATGTGCAGGCATTATTTATTAACAGCACGAATTTGCAATTCAATTATATGTGTAGCATTCTACCTTCGGGCCTACACTATGCTTCTTTACGAGGGAAAAAACTCCCCAATCTTTTGTACTTAATTATTTTTGTAGTTACTATTGTAGTTGTAGATGAACACAAGTATCCAAGTCTAAGAACCAAGAATCTAGTATAACTAGCAAATGAGTATCCAATAATTATCTTGAATTACTATGTTCTTTAATCAATCCGTTTCAAGTTGTGTGTTTTTGTATTTTTATTTTTCATACTGCATACTTTTCATTTGGTGTTTTATTATTGCTTATGTCTTGCTTTTTTCTAACAAGTATTTATCATACTATATTTTCCTTTTGTTGCTTCTTTGTTGTGGACAGATTGCCGAATGTGGCTAAGCGTGACCTTCATCTTAATTGGAATGGTTTTTTTCTCAAACAATGATAACATTTGATTCTAGATGGAAGCATTGACCATGGTAATTGTGCTGGCACTGGTAAGGCTCACCTGCTCCTCCTGGTAGGCGCTTTTTTCATCCTCTTAGGAATTCTTCATTTTTAATTGCTATATACTACTTCATAGAAATTGGGTTGTAAGCATTTTTTAGTTAGAATGGACTGTAAGCTGTGAAGCCCCTGATTAGTGGAATTACTTGTCTATATTTATTGGTCCAATAATTGATATTTTACTAAAACAAAGTATTGTTCACTGAGCATATTTAGTTAGTTCTGAACTTTTGATCTAGTTCTCCTGTCCATCTTATCATGTGTCATTGCAGGGGACCTATACAACAGGAAAGTGAGGCTCGTAGGTTGTTGTGTGGCATACACCACCGTGAGTCTGTGCCGCTGACCCATCTTTGCAAACTTGGGAGGCTAGAGAACAGGACCCAACCATTTCCTCAACATAAATGGTGTTTCATGACATAGGAGTTAGTAATACCTCTACCACTTTAGAAACTATTATTGACTTGTGTGTTATAATATATAGTCTTCATGTAAGGGTGAATGAGAAATGCACTTGTTATATTCTTATGGAAATGTTAATGTCAATATAATGCATGGTTGGGCTCAATAACAAAATTTCTATATGCATGTCATGTGTCAACTGAGTATATTGATTGGATTTCTTTTGCATATATTAGTACATGGTTTGATACTAGGACGATTTGTAGAAACATTTCCGAACCAGTAACCTGGTTTGATACTATGATGATTTGTAGCTTGATGGTGTTACTAACATTTAGATAAGAAAATAAATGGCATAATCATTATGATATCATTTGGCAGGTAGTACTGGATGTATATCCATGTAGAGGTCTAACAACAAACCAGCGCCTGGTATTTCACCACTTCCTGTGTGCTTGCTATTTTTTAACACATGTTTCTGTGAGGTATACTTACTGGATTCGTAAGTTTCTGTTAATTGCTTTCCTCTCACTGTTTCTCTGCATAATGAATATATTTTGCTAATTGCCTTATACTAAAATTAATTAGAATGCACTTGTACTTGGTTCTTGTTCAGAACAATATATTTCATCCTTGCAACCTAGTTTTGATTTTTAAGAGAAGTTTTCATTTTGAAGAGAGAATTGTGTACTGCCAGCAAGATTTGGTCGCTGGAGATCTATTGTTAAGTTTTCATTTCTTTGCATCTTTGTAAACACAGGAAGCCAAAGATCCGCTGTTGCTAGAGCTGAGACACATGTAGGACGAGGACACTATCGATCTTCTACAAGCGTGAGCTTGTAAGGCAAGGATCTTATTTCTTGCTCTTCGGTGATGGATTTTGATTGCAATTCTAGCTAGCTAGTATATTAGATTTCTTCATGGATTTTTAGATATGTAGAAAGAGTGGAACTTGTGGATTTGACAAACTTGTGGAACTTGTGATGATAGAACTTTTAAATTTGTAAAATTGATGATGTAACTTGAATTTGATGTTTGTGATGCGATGTGGTTAGATTTAATACTATATATATGCTATGTTGTCTGTCCTATTTGATTATTGTAATTTTTATTTTTTTTTTGTTGAAAATTAACTGTAAGGGCGGCTCTAGATTGAGCCGTCCTTACAAATGAAGACAATAGGGGCGGCTAGAACACCAGCCGCCCTTACTAATGCTCACAGTAAGGGCGGCTGGAAACACCAGCCGCTCTTACAGTGGTCACCAGTAAGAGCGGTTAGTGTTCCCAGCCGCCCTTACAGTGGACCACTGTAAGGGCGGCTGGTGTTGAACCGCCCTTACAGTGAAATTCACTGTAAGAGCGTTTGCATAAGGGCGGCTAGGCCAACCGCCATTACAGAGCTTATTTAGCCGCCCCTATTGTGCCTCACTGTAGTAGTGTAAAACAACTGATGAACGACATTCATTTGAGCACTCATAGTCTTGTTCTTCTCACAAAGTTCATCAAACTAGAGCCTCTCTTCTCCTAGAATATAGGACAACTAGCTGCACAGCCAAAGAGAACTCCACCATGTCGGCAAGGCATTCTAGGTCCACCGACAATAACGCCGCACATAGTAGGTCGTCCAAAGTAGCACTTCCAATGAAAATGAGACATGAGATGCCACCGCTGCTTGTCAAGTTAGAGCAAAGTTGACATGTGACGCATCCAAATAGTCCATAGCTAAAGCCAACTAAATTTTAGGTGAAGGCCAAAATGTATACAATCTCATTAGCCGTTTGCACCTAGCTAAAACCAACTAATGGAGTAGTATATACGGTACAAAGTCTTCAATTAGCTGGTGCATCCAAACATCTTTAGCTAAAGTTTAGCTCTAGCAACTTTAGCTGGGGTGCATCCAAATAGCCCTTAGACAAGAAAGATAAGAAAGCCTGATAATTTGCCATATTCCGTTGTACACTTGTACGCCTGCTTCTTTGTCGCCGATCATGAGTTGCACGGTCTCTACTCTCCAGTCGCCTCCACCACGGTGTGGGCGTGTGGCTCACTTTTGTACCGACACGTCGCTCACTCCTAATTCTCATCGGCTGCGCTGCCGCTGCCGTTGAAGCTAAGTCCTCATTAGCTACTGTACTGGAAAGAAGAAAATATGCAGCAAAAAAAAAAAAGCCAAGGAGAGGCTCCATTTTTGTTGGCATGCTGATTCGCTTGGCAGAAAATTCATGACTGAAAGTACGGTTTACTGATTTTTTGCGAGAGAAAAATACTACTAAATGACTAACAAATTCGACAAATAAGCTCAAGCGAACAGGCTAGACGATACATCAGGTACGGACGTCGATAACATCTTACCTTATGAGCACCTCTAAAGAATTAAGTTGGACAGAACAAATTAAATCTACATTAATCATATGCTTAATGGATATTTTTTTGTTTGCTGTACCACCGATATCTATTCTTTAGAGTACAATACTTTAGACTCTTCTAACATTCTGATTAGGCCCCTTTGGAACTTAGGATTAAAAAAATACAGAAATAGAAAAAACCATAGTAACGAGATAGGAATGCATATGTAAAATAGAGGAATGAAAAATAAAAAAAATTATGGCCAACGAGGACATGTGATCTCTACGGAGAAAAGAATAAGTCAGCGTTTATGGAAAAAAAACAAAAGAAAAAGATCCAAACTAAATAAATTTATCGTGGTTTAGTATTATTAGGAATAGACCTCTGCTCTTTTCTTTCCTATATGGATTTAGATTACGATCATGTCCAACTTACAAGGAGGTATTTATTTGAATTAAAATAGGATTCCTAACTATATTTATGCTGAAAAAAATAGAAAAAAATTGTGGCTGGTAAGACACAATCTCTATGGTTAAAAGAAAAAGTCAGCATTTATGAAAAAAATAGAAGAAAAAGATCCAAACTAAAAAAATTTATCGTAGTTTAGTATTAGGCATAGATATCCACTTATTTTTTTTTCTATATGGATTTAGATTACAATCCTTGTCCAACTTACTCGGAGGTAGATAAACAGTAGGCTCAAATTCTGGTTCTTTATTGTTAAGGTAGGTTTAGATATATAGATAAAAATGGTAAAACATAAAAAGATATGTACTATTCCTGTTGTTTTCATGAACATTTGGTAATTTTTTTTCTTTTTGCAACGCACATGTATATTTGCTAGTATAAAATCAGACACAAAAGAAGTTTCATGTTTTAGGTGTCTGCACCTAGGAAATATATGATTAATAAATGAAAAGGACAAAAATTAGTACTTCCTCTAAAATTAAAAGTCATTCTGACTTTTTTATAAATTTTTGTTATATACTCCCTCCATCCCAAATTGTAAGTCATTCCAAGAATCTTAAAGAGTCAAAGCATTTTAAGTTTGACCAAAATTATAGAATGAACTACAAAGATTTATGACATTAAATAGATATAATATGAAAATATAAGTAATAAAAAACCTAATGATATTTAGTTGTTATCATAAATGTTATTATCTTATGATATAAATTTGGTTAAACATGAGGTGGTTTGACTCTCCAAGATTCTTGAAATGACTTATAATTTGAGATGGAGGGAGTATCTAGCAAAAATCTCTGTATTTTTCCTGTATTTTAAAATCGAATATTCGCAATACCCGAATTCCTAAATACCTGAAGTACACTGTCTATTTTTTTTCACAAAAGTCTGTTTTTCCTTCATGAACTTTAAAACAGGGTAAAACACATTCTTTAACTTTTAAAAGCGTTCATCGTACCTCCCCGCCCTGTTATAAGCAGTTTTGAACACGGTTTTATCTTTATCTTTATTTATTTACTTTGACCGAATCTTTAAAAAATTATAATAAATCAAAGAAAAACCATAAAATATAAAATTTAATTTTATTGTGTAGTTCTACTCATGTGGAGTCCAAAAAATTAGATTTTTTATTTTATGATTTTTCTATAATTTATTTATAATATTTTAAATATTTAGCCAAAATAAATAAAAAATAAAAAGATAAAACCGTCTTCAAAACTGCTTATAACAAGGCCAGAGAGGTAAGATAAATGATTTTAAAAGTTGAGAGAGGTATTTTGCTCGGTTTTATAGTAAAAAAAGAACTTTCGCGAAAGTTGAGAAGTTAACATGGACTTTTTTTATCAAATGCCCATCCGTATTATGTTTTTTAAGGAAAGTCGCCCTTTATTAACTTATTATTATCACTGAATTACAAACAACGTGGCGACAAAAACTAGACATGTCTACCAAGAGTCAAATTAATAGAGCTCCTAGCTAATCTATGTGCATCCATATTTGAAAGTCTTCTTTCATGGACAAACTCCACATGAAAGAAGGTTGCTTTTCTCGTATTGATCTTCTTCACAATTAGCCCATATAGCCCCATTCCCTCTTCATAGATACTCTTCACCACATTGATATAGTCACATCCAACCCTAAACTTATGCAAGAACAAGTCCGAAGCTAGCCTCAATGCTTCCCGGCAAGCAATCATTTTAAGGCCTTGTTCGTTTTGGCCGGAACGGCCCGAAATCTGGCCCGTTCCACCCGGATTGAATAGGCCCGGTTCCAAGTCAGGCCGGATCAAGAATTGCTGTTCGGTTAGATTTGACCCGTATCGAAAACTGGTCAATCCGGACCATTTTCCTCTCAATTCGACCCGGAATGAAATCGGAACCTCATAGGTCCAGAACGAAACCTGACCGACGGCCCGGTTCTAGTGGCCACTTAATCCTGGCCTGGATAGGATATGGGCCTGGCACCGATACATGTGCTGCCGAACAAGGCCTAACTGTTTCTGGACCAGTTATGTCGTCCATCACTCATCACTAGAACTATGCTTCAAGAAAAATCCCCGCTTCGTCTCTCGCGTCTCGCCACCGCAGCTGAAAGATCAGAGGCCCATCCGTATTCTTAGGCACGCAACGTTCCGAGGTCCGAACCATTCACAATCTACGAGCAATTTTTTTCAGCCCAGCCCACTAAAAAGCCGAACAAGGCCCAACAACTACGTTGCGGCGCCGACGGTCTGCTCCAGCTCCAAGCCAAAATCCAAAATCGGAAAGAACAACAAAACCCCTCGCTGCTCTCCACCAACTTTAAAAACCACTTTCTTTCTTCCTTTCTCCACTTGATCCCTCACGTGCTCCGACGCGCCGGGGCTCGTCGTCGCGCCGCCGCCGCCGCCATTGCCGCCTCCTCCACGTGCTCCCCGTGTACGCCTCCCCACCGCCCCCCTTGCTGCGCGGAGGTAAGGGTAGCCTCCCCCCTAACTACTACCTGTCCTGCTTCCCCTGCGTGCGCGCGCGCGCGTCCCGGGGATCACGCCCTCTGGTTGGGCTGGGCGGCGGTTCGGAGAGCGAGCGGGAGCGGTCGGCGGATGAAGCGGCGCTTCCGTTTCTAGAGTTGGGGGGAAGGTGACGGGGTTTGGTTGATGTAGCACACAGAGTAGACCTGGGTGTTTCGGGGTGCAAAACGAAATTGACCCAATCGCGAGCTATGTTGCTGGATTGTTTTTCATCCTTTTTGTTCTTCTGATGCTTGCTTAGTTTTGGGTTTGTGTATGCGGATTTCTCCTCATCTGATGCTCGCGTAGGGTCCCCTTTTGCCACTCTAAAACTGCGATTAACTGATTATGGTCTGGACGGTGAATGCTGTTGCTTGAGAGCAGCATCAGACGTTGCTGCCTTATGCACCTGCCATTTAAGTGTGAATTTCACTTGTATTGTATTTGTGAGACAGCGTGTACCACTTATTTCCAGGCCTATTAGGTTATATTCTATCGTATATCTGTGGAAATGCCCTGATTGTTCAACATTTGTACATTACCCAAGCTTATTGCTTTCGTTCACTCTGTCAACACATATATGTCACTCATATTTAATTTCAACATTCTAATATCTTCTACCCATTTAGGATGCACCTCAATTGTTGGGCGTTGTTTCACCTGTTTTGTCTATCTGTTTGATGCTTCAGTGCTGGTGACCATGGCTCAGATGCAGTCAAGTTCGAAGGAGAAAGAGGTTTATGAAGTCACTAGGAAATCCAATGAGCAGAGTGTTCTGAAGCTAGACGCTGTTGACGACGAAGACTCTGGTAATACCACTTCCTCTGCTGGTGAAAGCAAGTATCCTGGTTGGCCTGGAACTAGTGTCTTCAGGATGCTGATTCCTGCACAGAAGGTCGGTGTAATAATCGGCCACAAAGGCGAGAGGGTCAGAAGACTGTGTGAGGAAACAAGAGCCTGTGTTCGTATTATTGGTGGTCATCTTTGTGCGGCAGAGCAAGCTGTAAGATAGCCATCATCTGATCCTCTACAGCTAAAACTTCCTTTCAATATGTCCTGGTGGATTCTGAGAAGAAAAACATGATTTATATGTTTTGGCTCTATTGAAAAAGGAAATCCTAAATTTGCTATCATTTTTTGAAGGTAATCATTTTTGGAAGGGAACAGCCTGAGGAGCCATTACCTCCAGCCATGGATGCCCTACTGAGAGTATATCAGCAAACTATTAACGATGAATCTTTAGATGTGGGATCCGATGGTGTGATTGTGAGGCGGATTCTTGTACCTAGTGAACAGGCAGAAAGCCTTATTGGCGAGCATGGTGTGATGATTAATTCAATCATGGAAGCTTCTCAAACCGACATCCGTGTCCTTGGTAACTTAATTTGATGTAACCTCTTAGCTCAGTTTTTGACAACTACTATTTGCTTCTGCTCAATGCTTGTGTGTCTTTAGATTATTGCACTGATGTGATTGGAATATGAGTAATCTGCCAGGAAGCAACAGATTTTGTGTTTTACTGAAGTATAGTTAGTCCTGTTGCTGCACAACTTTGCTCTGGTAAATCTGATGTTTGGAAGCATAAAGTATGTTTTGCTACTATCACAGAGGCCTAACTGATATTGCATTTGGACCTTTTATGAAACATGGTTGCACTTAGCAACGCTAGGCAGAAGATGCACTTTTGAAATATAGTGTTGCACTGTTGCTGTCGCAGTTGTTAGTGACACATATGTGCTCTATATGCTGTCAGATATCCGTATCTCTTAATGGTCATGCCTACCAATTTGATTCTGACAAAAATCAATCAATCTATTAGTTACAGAACAAGCAGAGAAGTCAGTGTACATGGTCTCTTCTTGTACTGAACTGGGACTCAGCTACATTCAAAGAGTTCTGGTAAAGTATAAAACTGTGCTAGAACTTTTGAGCTCCTTAATTTTCATGTACTACTTTTTGTTACTTGATTTCTCGGCCTATCTTGCAATAGCAACTTTAACACTGAAAATGATTGCTCATGGCAACTGGCAAGTATGAATTGATCAAATTCTCATATCATCTGTTGATTTTATGAAGCACAATTCTTACCTTATCTGTATCTAATTTGTTAAATTCACTGTTTAGATGGTGATCTGCCTCCTGTTGCACTGGAAGAAGATAGGGTTGTTGAAATATGGGGACTGCCTGCAAGAGTGCATAAGGCTTTGGAACTTGTTGCTTCTCATCTGAGAAAGTACCTGGTTGATCGAAGTGTGATCCCATTGTTTGACCGTCATGTAAGTTGTCAGCCACTATTTTGAGCATTTGTTACTCAATTTCAATGTCACACTGGAAACGGTCACATTTGTATGCTCACCAATACATAACTCTGAGGACTTGTTGCTTCTCAGGTACCTATGCCAATCTTGCACGTGGACGTACCCCCATGTCACTACATTGACTATCCTGAGGGCCCTGTGCATCCAGTTAGTCCAGGCTATCACTCCGTATCTGCTGAAGATCTCCAACATGAACAATGGATTGACACTGGCTATTTGAGGGGTAGGCATCCTATGGGAAACCTTCGACATGCTGATACATTTGAATACAGATGGGAAGCACATACACCTTTCAGGAGATATCGATCTGTTACACCACCAAATCATGCTATAACTCCATATGGGCCAGAAGCATCATCACCTATGGAAGCATATCTATCAGCTCCTATGGAATTACATTCACACCACAACCTTCAAAATCGTTGGCATGCATCTCCAGTTAATTCAACAGATTCTGTTGAAAGAATACGCTCCCTTATATCTGTGTATGGACAACAAGCACGGCTACAGAAGCAGACATGTCAATCAGCTAAACTGGGTAAACATCCACAGTTCGGAGTATCTTTACATGGAAGAGAAGCCCATCCAACTAGGGTATCTCCGTCAGATTCTACTGAACAACCTCCATCTCCTGGTGTTTCTGCATGTGGACGTGAAGCATCTCCATGCTTCAGAATGCACCCACCAACTACTGTGGAAAATCTTCTACACTGTCGTGTATCTGCATGTGGACCAGAAACACCACTACCACTACATCTGGCTGCAACATCATCAACTAGTCGATCAACAGCAGCTTCTCAGGTCTGAATGATTTCCAAGGAGTCTTATGTATTTGGTTGACCACATGTTTTTATTGATTTGCTAAAAAATTGATTTGTGTCTATTTGGTTGGTGGGTTGTTTGGCAGGTTAAGAAAAAGATGCAAGTACCAATATTCTATGCTGAAGCTGTCATTGGCCCAGCTGGTGAAAGAATTGAATACATTCGTCGTACCAGCAGGTCGAACATTTTGATAAGCAATTCAGATGGCGCAATGTCTATTGAGATCACTGGAAATGCTGCAACAGATGTTCTAACTGCAGAGCAACTGATTAAGGTACCTCTGCTGAGATAGTAATATTAATCATTTACATAGGACATCCCCTGGCTATATGATAAGCAAATACTTAAATTTCCCACCTGACTCCTCTGTGGTTACACATGTAAAACATAAAGTTTTCTGTACTTTTATTTTAAAAAAAGAAAGTAGTTTCTTTGGTGGGATGCCTATGTTCAGTGTCTAGTGTGTTCAATATTTTTGATTAATTGATACTTATTCAGGTAAGAATATGCCTCCGTTCAATGGATGCCGCTGGTCTTGTTCAGACATTCAATGTTAGTCTAAGCGCGCTTGCGCATTCTAGTTGTTAACGTTCAAATGCACTACAACTGAGTCTTTCAATTGTAACCTGATTTTAAATTGAGATTGACCAAAGAAACAACTCAATACTTTTGTTAGGGGCTGTTTGGTTGCCCACCATAGTTCGCCACAGCAAACCTTCAGCAGCACGTTAAAATAGTCATTATTTGGTTGAGTAGTAATGTTTGGCAGCCACAGGAAAGCTAGTTGATCTTTCACTGCATTCACGCCACACTTGTGGTGCTGATTTAGTGACCACAAAACTGTGGCGCCGCCACACCCCTGCTGGCTGGACACGGCCAGCAACCAAGCAGCCTCTTTAGTATGACCAGTGTACAGTAGTCATGGTTCAGATTTACTTATTTTTGCATTTCATCTTATCTTCTTCTGTTGTACTACTCAAAGAGATCATTTTTAATACTCCCACTGTCCCAAAAAGAATGTAATTCTTGCTTTTTAATGAGTCAATAAATCTCAAGTTTGGCCAAATATATACAAAAAAGAATTAATATTTATGATGTGCAATACGTATCATTAGATTAATCATGGAATATATTTTTTATAATAAATCTATTTAGAGATACAAATGTTGATACTATTTCTACTCCCTTAATTCTAAATTACAAGACGCTTTGGCTTTTCTAGATACATAGTAAAAACAATGTATCTAGAAAAGTCAAAATGTCTTATAAGTTGAAATGGAGGGAGTATAAAAGCACTCCCTCCGTCACAAAATACTTGACCTTATAGGATTTAAATTTTGTCCCAAAATATTTGACACTCACTTCCAATACATATTTCTCTTCCCCCAACACACCTTTTTTCTTTTCCCAATACATCTTATCTCTATTCTCTCTATCTCTCTTTGTTACCGGTCCATCACACATTTTCACTATTTCTTAATTCCGGTGTTTGAACCTAAAATGTCAAATA
Organism: Sorghum bicolor; assembly: GCF_000003195.3. Taxonomy (NCBI): domain Eukaryota; kingdom Viridiplantae; phylum Streptophyta; class Magnoliopsida; order Poales; family Poaceae; genus Sorghum; species Sorghum bicolor. The sequence goes on along the minus strand of NC_012870.2, from coordinate 26,855,207 downwards.
TTTTGGGATGGACGGAGTAGTCAAACTTGAGAGTTTAACATAGTCCAAACACCTAGGATTACATTATCTTTGGGGCGGAGGTAGTAATTTAAGCTGATGCTTTAAATTTTGTTCTGTTTATGGTTATCAGGGTTATAAACATCGGCTTTTCACACTCTTGATCATTGTTTCCTTTTCTAGAACTTTATGGCCGAAGCAGCTGCTGCCTCCCCTGGTCACAGTTTCGACTTCATTCCATCATATTTGCCAGCACCCAGATCTGCCCAAGCTGATGTTCTTGCTTCCCCTGGGACAAGCGAAGTGTTCAGTTTGCCAGAACGCCACCTGCAAATGATTTACTGAATATCCCCAACAGTTCCATTTTCTGCACATACCACCAAAGATAATACCGGCAACACAGGAATATACCAGAGACAGTAATTTCGGAAGATGTTTTGATATTCATCCTGAGACTATGATAGCTTTACAATTTCAACCCTGAGGGTTTCATCTGGATCACTTCTAGACCCTTTTTTTGTTGTAGCCTTGATTCATTCCATGGGTTGAACCTTAGAAACTAGAGCCTGAGCATATGCTATATATGGAAGTAAAGTTTTGGTTGATTCAGCGAAGATGGGGTAGCACCATATGTGTGCCCAGATGATTGAACGGTTGCGCTTCGCTGAAACAGATTCGTGCTAATCTTTGCTCCATGAGATACCTATTGTCTGTTGTCTATGTTAGCTGCTCTAGTGTCATCTGTTAGTACGAATATTTGCTGGTTTACTGGATCTGGGTGCTGCACAAAGGTTCCTCCACATGTGTGTTTTTATTTTTCTGATTCTGTTCCTTTTGGTCCCGGACGTGAGGCTGCGCTGAAACCTCTCCCCTGACGCTGTTGGGCATGCAGGCATTAGAGAGGGAAAACGCCGCGTTTGGGGGCTCTGCTGCAAGGCAGACAGACGCATTCGGCTCCTCGTTTCTCTCTCCTCTCTTCGTTCCCGCGCGGAGAGGGAGAGAGAGAAACAGGGGAACGGACCCCCTCTTCCCTGCCAAGAAACCACGATTTCTTACGGGTTTGTACCCAATTTTTGTTAGGATTTCTGATTCGTTTCTCCGGCGAGGTTCTCCATAGGGTATCCGTCACTTTTGTCCCATTTTTCTTTGTCGAGGATGTGACCTATCTTTGTTCTCGTTTGTGGAATGTTTTTCTTTTGTGACAGTTTTGATTTTCTTTTTTATCACTACCGCAAAGAGGAATCTTGACCAGCGTGGAATGCCACATAATAACGTTGCTGCAGCCTTTTTGCAGGGAAATTTTTTACCTCTGCTGCGACCGGTGCAAAATTTCGAATTCCTCCATTGCACTTCTCTCCGTGCAATCAGCCATTCATATTTTGACTCTGGCATTCGCTCAGCCTTCTCAAGGATCGGAAGCTCCTTATATTATATATAAAGATCAAACTTCCTTGGGCTGCATCGAGGCATTGGTGTGATTCATTGGGAAAGCGCTGTCACCTGTATGCAAATTTTGATGTAAACCGACCAGACATGGCTGCGAAAGACGGCTCGGGATCACAAAGGTTCTGGCCCATGCTGTCCTACGCTTGCGGCGAGCTATGTGTGATCATACTGCTCTACGTGGCTGCCCTGGCATCCTACGCAGCCACAAGGTTGGCGCGCATCTGCGGGCTCCGGCCGCCCTGCATCATGTGCACGAGGCTGGACCGCGCCCTCCACGGAAACCCATGGTTCTCCGGGGACTTGGTCTGTGCCGTGCATCGCTCTGAGATCTCATCTCTGGCTCACTGCAAGAGCCATGACCAGCTTGCACGCTCTGGTGATCTCTGCAAAGCATGCCTACTTTCATGCAAAGCGGCAGGTGTCGGTGAGGAGGTGAACTCTCGATCTGCATCCAGCAGGTCAACAAGGTTGTGTTCTTGTTGCTCGGATCCATTCAAGAATGCTCGCAGCGCGCAGAAGCATTCTGAAGCAGCCAATGCCGTGGAGTCTTGGGATAGTGTACCTGCAGATCATCCAAATGAGAAGAGTATGTGTAGCTATCTATCTATACTGCTGTACTGTAGTGTCATTAGTATATATAACAGGATATATATTTTGATCTTCTGACTAACCATTTTTCTTGATGTAGCTTTTGTGGTGGGTATTGAGGAAGTTCATGAATCAGATGGTTCACCAGGCTCACATGGACAATCCAGAAAGGACAGCGCCCCTTCTGCGAATCTTGGGACAGCAAAGAGCAACTATAGATCGGCCGCACCAACACGCATTGCTGTGGACCGCAACGTCAGTGTGAAGAATGCTTCCGTTGCTAGGGTCAACTTGACATCTCCTCGGCCATCAGAAATTCTGTGTGCCAGGGACAGCAATTCAACAACGCAGCAAGAAGTGAAGGCGCTCCTTTCTCAAATATCTTCTGTACGGGGCCTTGATAGTTCTTCGAGTGAAGGATCTCCTAGCCCTGGTATCAATGCTCTGAATGAGGAAAGCAACCCCGCGAGCAAGAGGCCATATCTCGAGAGGAACTATTCTGTGCTGGAACCTTCAGACGGGAGCCTCATCGACGATGTTGAAGGGGAGAGCTCTCTCGAGAATGTAAAGAAACAGCTTGAGCTCAACAAGAAGTCAATGGCTGCTCTTTACAAAGAGCTTGAGGAAGAACGGAGTGCTTCGGCAGTCGCAGCTAGCCAGACGATGGCCATGATCAATAGATTGCAGGAGGAGAAGGCTGCAATGCAGATGGAAGCACTGCAGTACCTGAGGATGATGGAACAGCAGGCGGACCACGACCACCTAGCAATACAGGATCTACATGATTTACTTACAGAGAGGGAGAAGGAATTGCTTGACTTGGAAGCTGAACTTGCACAGTGCAGGAGGATCCTGCAGAACGATCCATTCAATGATGACAGACTTAATGGCACTGATACAATGAACAATACGGATTTTGTGGGGAGCGCCATGTCGCATTTTGAACATGATAAGGCATACATTTTGGAATCCTTGAGCAGATTGGAGGAAAACCTTGGCATTTCGACAAACAGACTTGCTTCTGGTGACGCCGGAAATAGTCAAGAAGACATACTGTTTGAAGATCATACAAGAGCTGATGGATCTCCTTCCAACAGTGACAAGTTGAGTGGTGCAGCAAGTCTTAAGATTGAAATTTCTCTGTTGAATATAAGAATGAGGGCACTTGAAGAGGATCAGGAGTTTCTCAAGCAGGTATTGAGTTCCCTCCGATGTGGTAGTGATGGACTGCAGTGTATACATGAGATAACCAGCCATTTGGCAGAGTTACGAAGAGCTGTGACTCATTAAGGAAAATGTTTTTGCCCCGAGTTCACACTATTTGGCCATCATGAGGTACTATTCTAGTCATTTTTTAATTGCAGGGAGAACATGTTCTGAAAAGCAAAGAAATTTTATAGCATGCTTATATTATGTAAACATTGTAACAAATGAGATCCTGAAACCTTCATTAGCCATGATGCGTGAAAACCTTAAAATGCTCATCATGGAAACCTTATGCTTTGCGATACAGAGATGTTACAAAGGTTGACCTTTTTAGGAAATATATGTGTTGAGACCCAGAAGCTCACCTGTGTCTAACCTAAAAATGACAAATATAGCTGTTTCACCATATTGAGGTTTCAGAAGTTTCCGGACTAACAACTGTCTACTTTTTAGCCTAAATTATGTATACTATCTTGATATTTTCCCAACACAGTAGAAACCTATAGATTTTTCATGTCAATTTTCTTTGAACCAAAATTCTTGCGGTGGATACTAGTGTTTACAGTTCCTAAATATCCAATGCCTTTACAGGTCTTCTCATGCAGATATATGCAGGCTAAAGAGAGCGCTTCCAGTGAGTGCCCACAATGCCATCTATCTTAAATCGTACAAACCTGAAGATGGATGCCATTGCAGGAATACCCATGCTCTTCACTTCTGATCAGGCTCAATAGCAGACCAAAATTTTCCATCTCTTGCACTTGAGTTTCTCGTCGACATTTGCAGATTACTGAAACAGATGGAACTCTAAAAAGAATTACTGAAAGAGATGAAACATCTATTGTATGTGATATGGCGGTTGTTGGAATTAGGAGCAAACCTGTAACTGTAGATGTAACCAACCTTGATTGTTCCTGCAAAGAGGAGTTAAATTGTACATGATATATGCAGTTCATGTAAAGTCAGTGAGTATCCCTTATTCTGGGATGCAAGGTTATGACTATCCAATTTCCTTGTCTCCAACCTGCCAATTTTCCAATGGCTGGCGTTGATGTAGCTTAACATTCCTTGTGGACTAAACATCACCATCACTCACATGAAACATATTAGTCCACTAATGTTCTCAATTACCAAAACCCAAATAGGGTCTAGATGCTTCCAGCTTTGCCCTAGCTTTCCAGTTGGTTAAATGGTCAGTCTCCATCACAGTTGTACCTGCTCCTTTTCAGCCAAAGCAGACGCAAGAATAGATCGGTTAGAAATGCAATTGTGGGAGGCTGCTTGATTGGAGACATCGCTCACAACCTTACGACTGCTCTGCTGGATGAACTTTTCAAACTTTGGAGATTGAGGCGGTCCATTTAAATCTCGAAGATGATAGAGAGAACAACATATATAACATGGACACTGGAGTGCTCGGAAAGTCTACAGCAAAGTCAGCCTACAAAATCCAATTTGAAGGCCAATGTCTCTCCAATTTTCCTAAATTAATTTGGAAGAGGTGGGCACCTCCAAAGGTGCAAGTTTTTCTTGTGGCTGCTACTCCAAAACAGATTGTGGACGTCAGCGAGACTACAATTAGGCCTTGTTTGGATGTAGTCGTATTCACATCAATCCACATGTGTTGAGGTGGATTGGAGTGGAACTTGAACTAAATTCCACTCCAATCCACACCAACACACATGGATTGAAGTAAATACGACAACATCCAAACAAGGCCTTACGCGGATGGGAGAACAACTACTTCTACGCCTTGTGGGAAAGAAATTTAGAGACAGCCCACCATCTATTTATTGAATGTCCTTACTCCCGCTGGGTCTGGGTGCTAGTCTCATCTTGGAGTGGCTGTTTGAGTGCGAACCCAGCCCAATGGTCTGAAGTACGGGATCTTGAAGCATGGCTCGACCAATTGGTGACGGCTGGAAGCAGAATCGGCCACAGCTTGACAATCCTCTTTGGAGCATAATGGAAGCAGAGAAATGCAAAAAAATTTAGAGACAACAGGAAATCAGAGCAGGCCCTGATCGTTGAGATAAAGGATACCTGTCAACTATGGTCTCTGGGCTTTCTTGAAACCTCTATTCGTTATGCACCAAGATGTTATGTAATAATGACCTTATTTTTTTATTTCAACTCCCTGTAGCTTAGGCTGTGGCGTGCATGTAATGGTGTTGTTTTTGATCTGGTGTTGTTTTTATCTCCAGAACTTTCCGACAAATCTGCATTATTTTCGGACATCTAGAATCCACTGCTTTAAAGTGCAAAAGAAATTTCAAGATTTAAGCATATTCCCCCCTTCTAGGCCGTATTTTTTTGACAACACCTTCTATGCCATATTGATCCTTTCACTTTATTTTTTCTATCCTATGATGACCCAATAGTCTAGAAGATGCACTTTGGAACCACATAACAAAGCAGGGATGAGGTCAAGATATGTTGTATCTAGAGGTGTAAATGCACCCTAAAAATATGAAAATAGCGAGTTTGATTGCATCCTCTATAACACATATCTATACACCGATAAGAAAAAGGCAAGTGAATCCCTCTTGAAATCCCGCTTGTTCTGATTATGGAGTTGTTTTTCTTCCTTTCACAGGCATATTCTGCCTCAACTAAATTCAAACTTACATACAAACAAAACTCTCTGTTTCAAATCATCACGTAATTATAACGTGAAACTCATTTCATGTACTTGTTTTTGGAATAATTACTCATTTTATGTACTCGTGACTAGGGATGAAAACGGATCGAATATATATGGACGGATAACACCAATATTATATCTGTTTTCATATTTTTGGTCGAATTCGGATTCGAATATGGATAATGTCAACCATGTCGGATAAGAAAGGATTAGATGTCGATATCATAAATATAAGATCTAAGTATTCGAATACGGCGGATGTTGAATATTTGAATATTACAGATAGATCTGAACCCCTCTAAACGAATTCGGTCTCGAATACGGTCAGAAAATATTCATACCGTTTTCATCCATGCTCGTGACCCTAATATCGCTTTAAGCTAACACAACACAAAAACTGGATAGATCGACGATATGCCACTTATGCTTAGGCGGACATGTGGCCCTGAATGTCAGTTAGATGCTACTTCCATAGAAAGAGAATCGTCTGACGTCATTACAGGCTGTATTCCAGTTTCCCTGTTGTCCAACATGAGAGGACAATCTTTCTCTCGGCTTTGTACTCTGCAGTCAACAAAGCCAAATCGGTGCGCCATTTTCCTTGTGCGTCCCTTTCGAAGAAGGGTAGCCATGAACGGGCAAGATCTCTGTCTCACTTGAGTATGAGCACCACCTAACAGCAGGCATCTCTGCCTCTGCCGGTCTGCCCTGCCCTCTGGTGCACCACGTGCTCGTCTCGTCTTCCTGAAGCAGCTTGGTGAAGAGAGCAGCAGCAGCAGCCTGCAGCTTCACAGTCACACATGTCGTCACCGGCGAGAGCCGGCGGCGCACCGGAGGATCAGGCGGAGGCGGACGTGGAGGAGGAGACTGGGAGAGGCACGTGGCGGCACGCGGCCTTCCACGTGGCGACGACGATCGCCACGCCGGCGGCCTACGCCCCCTTGCCGTTTGCTGTTGCCTCCCTTGGCTGGCCTCTTGGTGAGCGCAAGTAGCTGGCTTTATTAAGTCACTCGAAGTTTTATGGCTTAATTTCTAAAATACTTGTATTTTAGAAACAGAAGAGTGTTCTATTTTTATGAAACTATCTCAACTCCTATAAAACTCTCATCATCTCTCTCTTCATCATCAGTATAGTGTCACTCAGTATATTTAATGTGTATGAAACTGTTCCTTACAAAAATATGTATAAAACTTCCGTGAAACCTTGATTGAGACTGACCTTAGTGTATTCGTTTCATTGTGTCGTGTGCTTGCTTAATTGGTTAACCACGCACAGTACAGGTGTCTGCAGCTTGGTTATTGGGACACTGGTTACATGGTGCTCAAGCTTGGTTGTGGCCTCGCTATGGCGGTGGAACGGGGAGAAACACACCAACTACCGGCTCCTGGCAGAGAGCATCTTTGGTCAGTAATAATTGCATTATTATTATTTGCCACAGCAAATAAACTTCTCTCTTTATTTATACCTGGTAGTAGCATTCTAATCTAACAGCAGAAACTTTCTGAAAAAGGGACTGGTTATTGTACGTAGTTTTGATTTCTAGTTAGTGAATTCCGTTTCAGTATAGAGTAACACTCACTGCTAGCAGTACTGCAACTAAAAAGTTACTTATTACAACTGTGGTTTTAACTTGTTCAGGTCCTTGGGGCTACTGGTATGTCTCCTTCTTCCAGCAGGTGGCATCGGTAGGCAACAACATTGCAATCCAGATCGCAGCCGGCAGCAGCCTCAAGGCCGTGTACAAGCACTACCACACCGCCGACGACGGCGCAATGACGCTGCAGCAGTTCATCCTTGTCTTCGGTGCATTGGAGCTGCTCCTTTCCCAGCTCCCTGACATCCATTCTCTCCGGTGGGTCAATGCTATCTGCACTGCCAGCACCGTTGGATTTGCAGGGACAACCATTGGTGTCACAATATATGACGGTAATATAACATGACATCAGAACTTTTTTTTTTGTCTGCAGAACAAGATGGGAGTGGAATTGTCACTGATGAATATATATGGTTACTGAGTTAATTCATGCAGGATATCGGATCGAAAGAACGGGAATCAGTTACAGTCTACAAGGAAGCACTGCAACTAAGATCTTCAGAGCTTTCAACGCGTTGGGAACGATAGCCTTCTCCTTTGGCGACGCCATGCTGCCAGAAATTCAGGTGCCCATCTGATCTGATGTTCATATGATGAGATCCATGCCGTAACCTGCCATTCCCAAGACTCTGCACTGGAAATCTGAAATTCAAACGTTTCCAAAAAAAAAAAAACTGAAATTCAGAGCACTGTGCGAGAACCGGTGAGGGCAAACATGTACAAAGGCGTCTCTTCAGCGTACACGATCATCGTCGTGTCCTACTGGACCCTCGCGTTCAGTGGATACTGGGCGTTTGGCTCTCAAGTCCAGCCCTACATCCTGTCCTCCCTGACTGCTCCAAGATGGGCAACTGTAATGGCAAACCTGTTTGCAGTCATTCAGATAGCAGGTTGCTTTCAGGTAAACTAAAACGCCTGCTTGCTGTTCCCATCTGCAATCAATTTGGTGGCATAACCATCAAGTAACACTACTTCTTTGCCCGCCAAGATATACTGCAGGCCGACATTTGCGCACTTCGAGGAGCGGGTTCAGGCGAAGAAGAACAGGAGCTGCAGATCCTGCCTGTGCCGGCTGACATACACGTCTGCATACATGGCCATGATCACCCTCGTCTCCGCTGCAATGCCCTTCTTTGGGGACTTTGTATCAGTCTGCGGAGCAGTTGGGTTCACCCCTCTGGACTTCGTGCTGCCTGCACTGGCCCTTCTCAAGACCAGGACGATGCCTGATAACCCAGGATTGCAGTGTGCTGTGAAGATGATCAGCGCTGCTGTCGCGATCTTGTTCTCGATCATAGGTGCGCTGGCATGCATCGGCGCAATCAGGTCCATCGCGCTCGATGTCAAAACCTACAAGTTCTTCCATGATATGTGATGTGATGATGGTTTTGCAGCACCAAGTTACCTTGTTTCCCGACATCACAACAAAGTGTACTGATCAAAATACTCCCTATGTCCCTAAAGTTTCAATTCCTAGAATTGTCTTAGATCAAACTTTTTAAACTTTGATCGAATTTCTAGAAAAAAAAAACACTAAGATTTATGATACCAAATTAATACAATTAGATTTATCATAAAATATATTTTTATAAGATATTCATTTTTTGTCATAGATATTGATACTCTTTTCTATAAAGTTGATCAAACTTAAAAAAGTTTAACTACACAAATTCTAAAAATTGAAGCTTTTAGGAACAAAGGGAGTAATTATAAATATTTCATCTATACATATCACTACAGCTACATTAGCACCAAAAAGAATGCGAGACGGAACCAGATTAAAAAGGGAATAAATATGGATGGAAAGAAATTTGAAATGGCTAAGACTTACATCGAACCATTGTCTTCCTAGGCAGAGTACTAGCTTATTTAATTATCTAGCTCAGCTAATCACAGCTAAAATCTTTTAACCTTCTCTTCAGCACATCCAAGGATTTCGAGCAGATGCGAAACGGGAGTTGATTAAAAAGGGCATAAAGAAGGATGGAAAGAAGTCTGAAATGGTAAGACTTGCACTGGACCATTTTTTTCCTAAAACTGAGTACTAGCTTATTTAATGATGTAGCACAACTAATCTCAGCTAAAATCCTTTAATCTTCTCTTCAGCACATCCAGGGATTTCTTCCGGGCGCTCTGCATCTGCACTGTGGCTCGGCTTGAAAGGCTCCCAAACAAACTGTCTGGGGCATCCTTGAACTTGTCACAAATTATTGCCACCTTCTTATGGTCTAAGGCTCCATAACTCTGCTCCCTGGTTACAGGATTCACGAAGCTTTCAGGTTGGTTGCTTAGCAGAAGATTTATTAGCTGCCTTATTTCAACTAGACAATCTCTGAAACTTGTTTCCTTTCTCAGGTCCGAAAACCCAGTCATGTGGTAGGTGTCATCAGCAAACCCCTCCAACACTTTCAAATCAATGTCAATACTAGCAACAGCATTTGCATTGAACCTTTTCACCCGGTCACTAAGAAGTACCGTTGTTATAGAATCTGAGATGTGGCTTAGTGCACCAGATACAACCTTGAATAAGGCATCTCTTGGTACAATCTGCTGCCCAGAAGATACCACCTCATGAAGATAGATAATAACTTCGTTCATGTAGTCATTTGCGTGCTCTGGGGTTTCCTCCAGAGTCCAATTGATGCTAGTCAACTGCAACATAAACTCATCAATCTTGGAATTGACCAAAGTAATCAATCCACTGTATGCTGCATTCTGGGAGGCTTTCAGCACAGCTCTAGCAGCCAAACCAGAATGGGGCTTCTCAAGGAGGCCCCTAGGGACACCACAAAGTCGAGCAGCATGCCAAAGGAACATATCACAGGACTGCTCAAGAATGGCAATATTTCCTGCAATCTGCACTACCTGTGGAAATTCCAGGGAACCACCATGTATCAGGTTCAGAAAACCATCATTCAACGTCTCAATCAAGAACTTGTCTAAGTAACTTTTCACCACATCATAGATGTTTGTGCTACCACTGTGTGACAAGTAGCTGACCAACTCTTCAATGAAAGAACGCACAATACGACAAGCATTGGGAACAGAGGAGGAAAATGGAGCAACATATGGCAAATTTGGTACTCCTTCAACAGGTTCAAGTTGGAATGCTGCTATATTTGTGTCATATTCATTTTCCTTCTTTATAACCATCCTCTCATATGAGTCCTTAGAAAAGGCATAGTTGAGCTTCTTCCGGCAGTCAGAAAGAAGAAGTTCAAGATATTTATCCCTAGTTTTGTCAAGAATTTCAACAAGTGACATGGATCGGTATCCGTATTTCTTCAGGGTTGCACCAAAAAGACTGACATATCCTTTTATGAGGAGGAGGTGGTTGGCAGCATCAATGCGGGAGAACTGTTCCTCTAAGATTTGAGTAACTTTAGAAATGGCTGTTTCCAACATTGTATCAACCTGACTCTCAGATAGAAGCCCATCTGCAGTTCGAAGGACACGGTCCTCAATAATAAAAAAGCCAGCTACCTGAGCAAGGAAAGGTTGATAGGACTCAACAAAGGGTTGTGACGTAGAAATTTGTAAGTCCAAATTGAGTTGCATGAGTCTGTTATTATAGTAATATTCTCGAAACTTCTCCCCAAGACCAAGGCCTATGTGGATATGGTGTGCTCTGTACACTGGCGCAAGATCAAATTCCAGCATTGCTTCCTCAGACATGTGCTCCACGTCCAAGGTGTAAGCATTCACGTCGAACCCAACACGGCTAGATTCTTCTGCTTCCCTCTGTCGGGCACACATTCCCTCATCTTTCTGATGAGTCAGAGATGTCTGGTCTATTGCAACTTGCCCAATCTCCTTAGCAGTCCTTCTGATATACACAAGCCACTCATTAAACTCACTACAAACTTTCTTCTCAATGTACAGCTTTACCATAGGAACTTGTTTATGAATAACCTTTTTCAGAAGCTTCAGTGGAATATTTTGCAGGTAGTCCTTCTCAATCAACTCCAATGTTTTCAATGCAGAAAGCAATTTTGCTTCGGCAATGTCCCTGTTGCATATCTTGCAGAGATTGGTTACTTGCAGACAAATCTTCAATGTAGCTAGGGCTTCCCCAACATTACTGTTTACAGAATAGATCTCAAGAAGCTCATCAAGCTTCAGTAGCAAGGCACTAGCAACCTCTTGTAACCGCAGGTTCTCATCAGACAATGTGCCCTTAAGCTCATCAGCATCAACCAGGACACCACGAAGCTCATCGACCGCAAGGATGAATTCCTCATAGTGGAGTCTACAAATCTCTTCAATCTCAACCTCCTTCATCTTCACGATGTTGTGGAGGCTGTGCAAGAGGGCTTCAGGCTTCCCAGACTCAAAAGCATGCCGGACTATGGGACCCACATCCTCATTGTTTGCAATGAAGGCAGCAAGGCCCAAACTAACACCACCATCCCCATTTTCCGCAGCGCCCCTCTTCTTTGTCTGAGCAGTCATGTTTTTAACTGCAAAACAAAAGGAAAGACCGAAAGAGATGGTGCACGTTGTAAGACATGCTTGGACTATCTCAAAATGCTTATTAGATGCCACAAATGCATAGAATAGAAGACCACCCAAGCAGAGAGAAATGGGAAAATTCGCATCATCTTTGAGAAAGAGAGAGAGGCAGGAAAATTCTGAATAGATTTGTGTTACAGGTACTTAGCGCCGTTGCTCCCCCAAACGAATCATGCTGGTAAAAGGAGCCTGGAGCATATACAAATCTGAGTGACTGCATAGTGGAGTCTTACATGGCAGAAGCATTGCACAATGGAAGATACACAAAAGTGCATAATATCAGGGCACATCACTACTGATGAGAGGCAGTGTATTACAAAGTACTAGGCAAGCAGTTGGGCTCTGCCTAGGAACTAGATGTGCCTAAGCACTTATACTTTTATGTGGACGGTTAGAGAAATGCCATATATACTAAATAAAGGGAACTTAGCATATTAGGTTAAAAAGTTGATGTTGTCATGCATCCATGAGTAATAGTACCATGATTCATTTTTGCCAATCTCCAAATTTTCCTAATTTCATGAATACATAAGCCCAAAATATATCTATGCGCCAAAGAGCCTAGAAATGGAGCTAGGCGCCGCCTTTTTAAACAGAGATGACACGTAAGGTTGTCCTAAAAGTGGAAAATTTCAAGAATACCTAAGCCCAAAACATATCTATGCGTGAAAGAGCCTAGGAATGGAGCTAGGCGCGGCCTTTTTAAACAGAGATGACAGGTAAGGCTGTCCTAAAATAGGATATCAATATATCATCCAAAATAAGGTGGGAAAACAGATCCAAAATAAAATGGGGAAATCGACTTGTTGCTCCACCCTCCTCCCTGTCTCTATCTTTTCCCCTTGATGTCATCAACACGCGGTGCAGAAATCGGAACGGAACACAGTGCTAGTATCACAGCCACTAGGGCAAGCAGGAAGTACTACTGGGCTCCCATCGGCTGGTTGAGGCTACGGATTTGGTCCCAAACGCCCATCCGGAGGCGCCGGTCGCCCAAGTAGCAGCCGCTGGAGTTCCTCCGCCGCCGCCGCCGACCTCCGCAACCATTAACGGCCCCCGCGTCCCATCACGCGCACATACACAGGTAAGGACGAGACGAGAGGAGAAGAGGGAGAAGGATTAAGGGAGATCCTTACCAGAAACAACGGAGAGCAGTGCGCGTTCGGTGGAGGACCTGAACGGACTCCCCGGGTCGAGTCCAGTGGGGCACGATTGACGGCCGGCGGCGGCGTCCTGCGAGGGAACGGGATAAGGTGGTGTGCGGGAGGGCTGAGAGAGGATGGGGGAATGGTGAAATGGGCGGCGGCCCGTACCTGGGATCGGTTGCCGGCGGGGTGCGCGAGGCCGGCGGACGGCGGCAGAGAGAGAAACTAGAAGAGGCCGAATGGATTTTAGCGGCTTCCACTTCCACTGAGGTTTTGCTTGTTCGGAGAAAACAAAGGCAGGCGGTGCGACCATGGGTTTTTGGGTTCCAGGCTGCGCGCCGGTACGTCCAATGTTGCCGGCCGCCGGCCTGCGTGCCTCGTGTGATCTGGAAAAAGTTTTCTTTAATAATAAAGACACTACATTGAAACATCTTTTTTTTTTGCAAAAAGCATTTCCTAAAGGATTTAGCGAAAGTGTTTTCTTCAAAATATTTTCTAAAAAAATAAACGACAAGTAAAAATAAAATTAATTTTTTTAAGAAAATGCAATACATTCTCAAAGAATAGGAAGTTGTTGTTATCCGGGGTCTAGGAGCATGTGATTTTTTTAGTGACAGAGCAAGCATGCACTTTGCTTTCTAAGGGGTTGTTAGTTCTCTTTTTTCTTTATTTTATTTTTGGGTTTTGGTTATCATTTTGCAAAATAAAACTAAATACCATGTAAAATTTTTGGCAAAAAGGTGGTTATTCTCCATTTTAGATTTTGGTCTCAAGAGGCAAAAAAAAAAAACCCAAAAAGAGCGGCTCTCATAAGGGCAATAAATTATGTATTTTGGATGGAACTAAACATGACCCTGAAACTTTTGATATTTTACATTTTATCACTCCAAAATAGTTGGCATTTTACATTTAAAATTCTATGGGGAACTAAACACCCCCTAAAGACTAAAGTTTATTTGTGGCATGTGCATTGCGGCATGCAAATTCCAATTACCGTAGAACACACATCCAAATTATGGTCTTCCACCATGGGACAGAAGAGCTAGAGTCTAAGAAGATAGGTTAAGGTTTGCGGGGTTTGGAGAGGCCTTTATGGCCACCAGAGTTACACTAGTAGAAATTTTAACTTCTATGATAAATGGAAAAAGTATACATTAGTATTAAGTTTGTTTGCATAACCCCTAAACAATTTTTGTGTTCATATATAATACCCGATTTTAAGAACAAAACCAGATACGCACTATATGTGAGTTTTAGAAGTCAAAGCTCACATATAGCTACAAATAAGGGGTAATATCAGAAGACAATGCATAAATATATAACGTACTTAGTATAAAAGATATAACCTGTGTAGCAAACAGCAGATAGACACTCCAAACTTCGGTTATTAACTTCACTCTACAGGATCCAACTGACTGGTTGATCACAAGCCTAAACTCCTCCTGAAGTATGGTGGAAATAGCAAGAGTGAGTCCATGTCGAACTCCACAAGTATAGCAACTAGATTGTATATATCTCACAATCTCATGATCAATGTGACATAAATAATGTAGAGCATTAAATAATAAATAATGGGCATATTTAACACACAAGATTCATCACCGCCGATGCAAGAATCCCCAAGGCCGCTCTTGCCGTGAGCACGGCTAGTATACCAGTTTTACACTCTGCAGAGGTTGTACATCTTTACCCATGAGTCATGATTTACCCTTTCGCCCGAAGTGATCAGCCTCTTAACCCAGTACCAAGGAAGGTCGGCAGGGATCACTATGAAACCTTTCAAAAGTTCGTCTAACATGTTAGGGCCGCAAGGTTTCCTTCGCGAGCAGATATAGATACCCTCCTTCCGAATGACACAATGACACGCAGCCTATACACATAGGGATAGGGGCTCACACTATACCCGTGTCGGTTCAGCCCCTCTAGCGCCCTTTCGGGTAACCTCAAGCTAGAAAAGTTACTCATACTTGACTAAAGCCAGAGCCATTATAGCCCTCATGGTTGCACTGTTGTCCCGGTTATCACTTACAGATAAATCATTAAGTGGCTAAAAAGTTATTTTTATCATTTATTACTTAACATTAATCTAGCCACAGGATCATGGTCACAGAAATAAAATCCAAATGTTATACTTGCCTTAATCCAAATGCTCTTATTGATCCTGCTAGTCTTACTAGTTGCCAAGGCTCTGATCTTGATCACTGAAGCACTCTTGATCACCACGAATTGCTCACCGACTAATTCCGATCATCGATCACAAACATACGACAACAAACATACACGAAGCAAACAAG
Organism: Sorghum bicolor; assembly: GCF_000003195.3. NCBI lineage: Eukaryota > Viridiplantae > Streptophyta > Magnoliopsida > Poales > Poaceae > Sorghum > Sorghum bicolor. The sequence goes on along the minus strand of NC_012870.2, from coordinate 26,839,780 downwards.
GCTACAATTAGAATAGTACACCAATCATATAAAAACAGTATGAAAAGTTTATAAAAAGATTCTACGCATCGCTACGATCACACGAACATAAAGATCACGAAAATCGGAGCTAAAACGGAAAAGTTATGAATTTTCTAAAATTTCCTTTAGAAAAATAATTAATTAATTAGGGTCACGAAAATAAAAAGTTTCAAACTGGTAAATTAAGTTTACTAACATATAGATCTTTCAAATACGAATGCAACGCAATTTGAATGGGTCAAAACGGAGTTCAAATGAACATTTTATGGCTAAAATAGTTTTAGTGGCAATTTTGTAATTACTGAAAACGTATTTTGATTTAACCCGAGAGCTTTTACGTTTTCAACAGAGCAAAGCGTATTTAGCGAAAGGCGCCAGGGACCGCGGGTTATATTAGGAAATAGATCGGGGTTTCTTTAGCAAAATGACACCTGAAAGGGTAAGTTCTTTTGTGGAACGTAGATTTTCCATCCGACGGCCGAGATCGATCCCAGGGGAGAGAGAGGGAGGTGGCCGGCCGGATCAGGGCAGTCGCGGTGGCGCCATGGCCGAAAAAGGGGAAAGCTCGCCGGAGTTGGTGATTAAAGCGATTTAGGGCACGTTTTGAAGAATTAATCGCACAGGGAGCACGAGGAGGACAAGGCGAACTCACCAAGGGCACAAATGGGGTCAGGGAAGGCTCGGTGACGGGGTTCGACGCGAAGAGGCGGGCGGCGGTCCTTTTTCTACTCCGGCGGCGAGTAGAGCTCCGTATAGGCCAGTGTAGCGCAAGGATAAGGGTTTGTCAGCCTCGCGGGAACTTCGTGAAGCTCGTCCAAAGCTTGAATTTGTCGGCACGGCGGCGATGAGCGAGTTCCACGACGGCGGGTTCCTATTTTTTCGGCGAGATCCGAAATCGTCATCAGGTGGCTTCTTGCGTGGATAGAGGGAAAAGAAGGAGTTGTGGGGACTGGGGAGAGGCGAGGGGCTTAAAAAGGCTCGGTTGAGCGTGGGTGGCAGGAAATCCCGTGCGAATCGGGATTTGGCTCCCGGTCGGAGTCCTGCATGCTTACGGCGCGCGGTTGAAGAAGAGCAGGCAACTGACGAGTGGGGCCGAGCTGGCAGGGACTCAGCAGCGTGGGGCCAGAGAGTCAGCGAGAGCGAAAGGGAGAGGAGGCGCGCTGCTGGCTGGAAGGTGGAAGCGGGTCGCGATGTTGGGTTGGGGTGCTGCTGGCTCCTTGAGTCGGAGTGGAAAGTGGGCCGAGGGGGGGGGGAAAGGGAGCCGAGCTGGGCCAGAAGAAGAAGAGGTTGAGGAGTGGGCCTTCGAGCCAAACAGAGAGACGGAGGGATTTTGCTGTTTTTTTTCTTTCTTTATTCCAAATCCATTTTCAAAAATCACTTTGAAATACTTTTAAACTTTAGACAAACCACTCAAGTCAACAAAAATTAATGCAAAAGCATGAATGCACAACAAGTCGCTAAGTCCTATAATTAATTTTATTTAAATGAAAATATTATTTTCCTATATTTCATGAGCACAGAAATTCATAATTAAATCATTTTAGCTCTATTTCCCAGAAAACAATTTTTAGGGTGTTACATCATATCATCCCCATGGTTTCACAAACCAGCACACTTTTCACCTTTAGTAGCTAATTAAACTAGATTAGCTAACCCATGGCTGGTTTTGCCAAATTCAGTGCCATGCAAGCATACGACGTGGCAAAGAATTACTTAGCACACATAACCCCCTCAGTCTTCCCTACGGCCCAGCCCATCTCCTATCTTCTCTGTATTTCTTGTGCCGCCGTGGTTATTTCTTCGACGCTTCGGCGGTGTGCAGTCTTGATCGGAAGTGACCTAATGCTTGCAGTGTAGAAGAGTTGATTGGTGGTGACGATGACGAAGTTGACGAGGTGTGTTCCTCTGATCCTAATTGGATACAAATTCTGCTGTAGTGTGGAGTTTATGGGGTCTATAGGATAGGGTTGTAACAGTTGTAAAATATGGGGCTTTGATTTTCCTTTTGTTTTTAGGGATCACGTGGCTCAAAATCTATGTGGTTTATAATGATTTAGATTTTCCTTATGAAGTACAACTTTATTATTGTGTCATATTTGTTGTTGATAGGGGCTATGGATCCGGTAGACATTCTTCAGATTAGATTTCATTTTCGAGGCCAGTTTGATTATGATGGATTTGCAGTCTGGTGTGAGGGCTCTGTGGGGATGTCTTATATAGAGAGGGACAAGTTATCACTACCAGAATTGAGAGGGCATCTATCAGATCATACTACAATTAGTGTAGAAGACCATGTGGATTTTTATTGGCTATATCCTGGCGAAGAAATTAGCAATGGTCTAAGAAAGCTTGGAGATGATCAGACGTGCCTTGACATGTCTCAGTGCATAAGTGATAGTGGAGTAGCAGAGGTGTTTGTTGGGATGTACAAACCTAGAGAGACAGTTGATGATCAAGTGCAGTCTATTGCTTGCAGTAGGGAAACTACAAAGACTTCACAGGAAAAAGACAAAGATGAATCTGAATCTAAAGGTGATGAAGAATATATGCAAGGGGAGGAGGATACATCTGAATCTGATGAAGATTATAGCGTATGTGATGAGGATGCATCTGAATCTGATGAAGAAGCAAGCCAATTCAAGAGCACTGCATGTGTACTAAGAAAGAATCCTGCTGACAATGTTGGGACAGAACAAAGGAAAAGGTTCCTTAATGTGCAGACCCCACAAATTGTAGAGGAAGATGCATTACAAGATGAGCCTGACCCACCATTGTTTGACTCAAGTGAAGAGGCCAGTTATGACTCTGATCAAGCAGCTGAAGGTATTAGAAGACAGAGTAGGTTTGCAAGATATGATGGTGAGGCTCAGGCTCTAGTATTTTGTGTTGGCATGACTTTCACAGGAAGGAAAGAGTTCAAGGATGCCTTGATCAAGTATGGGCTGGAAACTAGGAGACACTTGATCTTTCCAAAGGATGAGATGTCTCGGATAAGAGCCAAATGTTCATGGAAGGGATGCCCTTGGGTCATCTTTGGCTCTAGCAAGTCAAACGATGATAGATTTCAGATCAAGTCGTACACTGATGAACATGTTTGCCCCAAAAGGAAAGACAATAAACTTGTCACCGGGCCAAGAATAGCAGAAAAGTATGAGCATATCATTAAGGCAAATCCATCGTGGAAGCTCCAGAACATAAAAGAGACTGTGTTGATTGACATGGGCGTAGATGTATCAATGTCCAATGTTAAGAGAGCAAAGTCTATAGTGATGAGAAGGGTGTATGAGTCTTGCAAAGGAGAGTACGCCAAGATTTTTGAGTATCAGGCAGAGATAGTTAGAAGCAACCTAGGGAGTACTGTTGCAATATGCTTGGATCCTGATTATGATCAACCAGTTTTTCAGAGAATTTATATTTGTTTTGATGCTTGCAAAAAAGGATTCCAAGCTGGGTGTAGAAGAGTGATTGGTGTAGATGGGTGATTTTTTAAGGGAGCATGCAATGGTGAGCTCATTTGTGCTCTAGCGAGGGATGCAAACAATCAGATTTACCCCATAGCTTGGGCTGTTGTGGAGAAAGAAACTGAAGACTCTTGGACTTGGTTCTTGGGATTACTACAAAAGGATCTACAAATGCCTATAGGTGGAAAAGGATGGGTTATCATATCAGATCAGCAAAAGGTACAATAAATTGCATGTTGTATGCTTGTCCTTCATTAACATGTACATAACTGTATGCACTGATGTTTTTTTGCAGGGTCTTCTCAATGCAGTTGCAAATCTGTTCCCTGACATTGAGCATAGGATGTGTACAAGACACATATATGCTAATTGGAGGAAGAACCATAGGAGCAAAGATTTTCAAAAGCCATTCTGGAAATGTGCAAAGGCATCAAGTGTTGTAAGGTCCAAATGGCTAGAGGGGTGGTGAATAGCCTATTTAAAAATTCTACAAACTTCACTAAGCAAGTGAGTTAGTAAAACAAAAGGCGAAGCAATTCTAGCACTAGCTCAACTAAGCTATGCAAGCCACCTATACAAACTAGTACAAGGCTAAACACTAAAACACAACAACAAGGGAAGGCTAGCTACACTCCTAAACAAGAAGACTAAACTAAACAAGCTAAACAACTAGCAAGGTATACAAGTAAGTAAAGGAGTGGGGAATGATTGTTATACCAATGTTGTAGAGTAGAGATATATCCAACCAATCACTCACATGCAATCACAATCACAAAAGATAATCCTTGGCAAGAGATGACACAAGATTTTTTACCGAGGTTCACTTGCTTCTCGGCAAGCTACTCCTCGTTGTGGCGATACACGCACTTGACGGATCGCGAGCTAATTGGCAATCCAAAGCCAAACCCTCAGCGGGTGCCGCACATCCACTCACAAGATGGGGATCCTCCAAGCCACGAGCAATCCACTAGAGTAGCCAATTGCGATCTTCTGCGGGGAAGGCTCAAGAACCCCCCACAAGTCACTTGGTGAGGCTCGAAACAATCTCCAATCACGAGCTCCACACCACCGCTGCTCCAAGCCGTCTAGGGCGTCGGGAAACACCCAAGAGTAACAAGAAATCCGTAGCAAACTCAAGAATCAAGTGCCACTAAATGCAACTCTCAAAGCAATGCACTTGAATCTCACTCAATCTCACTAGGATTAGCAATCAAGCAAGGAGATGAGTGGAGGGAGTGTTCTCTAGCTCAAAGTATGCCTCAAGTATTCAAAATGTCCAAGAGAGAACCCCCTAAAGCCGGCCACCAACTATTTATAAGCCCCCTCAAAGAAACTAGCCGTTGGCCACTTTCACTGGGCTGAAATCGGGGGCACCGGACGCTATCAAGTGATCACCGGACGCTCGACCCCCAGCGTCCAGTGCTCAGGGGTTGGCCATGTGTCCTTCTTGAATCTCGCGTGTCAGTCTCCAACGGCTACCTGCGGAACACCGGACGCTCTGCAAGTCCACACCGGACGCGTCCGGTGTACACCGGACTCATGCGCAGAGAGTTTCGCAAACTGCAGGGTCACCGGACGCTAAGCTAGTTCACACCGGACGCGTCCGGTGCTCACCGGACTCATGCGCAGAGAGGGTTGTAAAACGCCCTCACACCAGACGCACACCACCGGACGCACTCAGAGAGCGTCCGGTGCTCAACCCTAGCAGGGTCAAGCACACTGGACTCTGAGGCCAGCGTCCGGTGCCTCCGCACTCAGCGTCCGGTGAGTGTTTCTCAGTGAGAAAACACTCCCACGACTTCTCCGAATTTTCCATCGGCACAATAGAAAATATACACTTATTTTTCTCAAAAGCGCCGAATCCCGCCGAGCAAGCTCGGCGGGAGGGAGAGAGGAACCCAAACTCCTCTCAACCCTAGGAACTCTACCTCCTTTGCAAAAGTGCTAACACCAACAGGTGTCTACCACCAAAGTGCATGTGTGTTAGCTTTTCACAAACATTTCCGTCAAAGGAGAAAAGTTAGCTTTCTACTAGATCCTAATGCATATGCTCAAGATGTAGACCTAGTAGCACTTGATTCGAGAGATGTTAATGCAAAAGCTGGATCTGCAAACACAAAGGGCTAATACCCAATTTCAAACGTTAAGGCGTGCCAGCCGATTTGACCTTACTATCGGCAAAGGTGATAACTCGAATACTTTGGTCCCGACAACAGCGATGCGCCCGGATGCCACGGCCAAGAGGTATTCACGCGGAACTTGAGAACACGCGGAGCTTAAGTCGACGAATTCCTAAGAACTCGTAGTAAAAAGGAAAATATGACGAAATCGTCGAAAAAGTAGATGCTGGAATATGAGTAAAACTTGTGTTTGATTGATTGGTTGATTCCCGTATTACAATGCCCTAGGGTCTACATTTATACCCTGCTCAAAGAGCTACAACCAGACACGACTAGAACTCGAATTCCAAATTTGAACAGACTCCGTGTACAAAACGATTTAAATAGCTAAGGAAAACATAAAACTATCCTTCCGTGACAAACTGGGACACCACCACGGACCAATCGGCCATCTTCGAGTCTTCCTCCTATGTCATCGGCAGACTCCCCATCGGCATCAATCAATACTGGCCATCGGCATAAACACATCACCACTCATGGACTTAGCCACATTCAACTGTCTCCTCATCGGCAACCACCCTCATCGGCAACTTTCCTGCAAATCAATGACCATTACCATGTCATGCCGATTCACATTCTACCGATCCTGGATACGTGTCCAAAAACGGTGTCAACACATGCCCCCCAATTTCGGAGTATGAAATCATTAATACTCCGAAATTCTCTGCAGTAATGATGCCTTTCCACAATTAATTCTCCCAATTTGGTAACCGACAACCTCAATCTGAACAACCCTGATCCAATCCTTCTGTAGATTCCTTGAAATCCTCAACCTCCTAAATGGACATCTTCACTTCGGTCGCCCATCGGCAATATTACCGTTACAGAGAACTGCCGATGGACTAACCAGGACGTCCTGTACAATGACGTGTCTTATCCTCCCCAACGGATATCTCCACTTTATCCGTCCATCGGCAATATTACCGTTACAAGGCGCTGCCGATGGACCGACCAGGAAATCTCGCACAGTAAAACATCTCCAAATCACGACCGCTTCCTGTCAAATCATCTGCGCAATCCCTTGATTACCGTGCGAACAGTTACCATATCTTCCCGAGTATCCTCGGATTTCACGGATATGGCGAAGTGATAAGTCAGATTTACCCCTGCCCATTTTGTCCTATAAATAGTTCCTTCTCGGGTACTCCTTCTCCATCGCATCATTCTACAGCTCTGACTCCACTTTCCTAGCGGCGGCGCTGTGTCGAGATCTCCAAGAACTCCAACGAAGGCCTCTCTCCATCAATCTCAGAGTCTTGAATCTTCTTCCTTGCGAGGAAATGGCTATCAACTTCACCGTCCCCGAGGTCAGTTCATCATCCCACCTCGTGTACTTTTACCATGTCCTGGTTCATCTGCGATCTATTTCACTGAATATTTCCCTTTTTCTCTTTTTGTTCTTCTTTTTATCCCAAAAACCACTAGGATCTGTCCAATAAAATTGTCATCCCTACCGATCAGCCACATCTTCAATGTCTCGGTCCACTAGGGAACCCAGATCCCACTGATTTAATCAATGCAGAAACAAACAGAATCCCCTTCAGAGCCGAAAACTTCTCTCTGGGTCTGTGGAAGGATACCTTCCGTTCCTGGCCCAGTCCTACCGTGGGATGGAAGGACTGGTTTTTAAGAGTCAGCCACTCAAATGAAGTCCAGTGGGGCGAAAGAAAACTGGACCAATGCATCAGGTTGTCCATTGCCGATATGCATAGGAATGAGTCATTGTTGATAGCTGCATCATATTTCTGGTCAGACACACTCAATGCCTTTGTCTTTGGCCACGGCCCTGCTTCCCCTACACTTGCCGATGTGGTTATGTTCACCGGCCTAGATGTATCCTCAGCCGATAGCACCCACTTTTTTGATACCAAACCCAGTGCTAAGGTAGAAACTCGCTCCATCGGCGGTTGGTCAGGATACATCCAAAAATACAAACGAGCAGGCCCTGTTAACATAAAGGAACAGACCAGTTTCCTGAACATGTGGTTGAACAAATTCGTATTTTGTGGTCGATTGGCAGGACCAACTTCCGTCTACCTAGCAGCAGCAGAAAGATTAGCCAATGGTGGCCGATTTCCCCTCGGCCAATACCTGCTTGGCGCGGCTTACCACCTCCTTCATCAAGTAACCAAGAAACTCCTGCTCGGTCAGTCCATCGGCAACTTGGGGGGGTCCCTGGTGGTTTATCAACATGTGGCTCAGCCTCCATATGCACAAGCGTCTCGAGTTTGACCTCTTCGCACAGCGCTTCCCCAGGGATATAGCCGAGGACTATGAACTGGATGAAGAAGAATCGGCAACTCGCCCTCCTCTAAACTTTAGTGAAGTTGCCATAGTTCTGCCTGGTACAGGGGGCAATGCAGACCAGGTCAGCCGATTCTTCCAAACCCTGTATGAAGGCCTGACCAGAGAACAGCGAGCATGGATATCTTATGAAGATCCAGACAATGCTCTCAACAAGGATCACGAAGTAATGATGGCACTGATCACTCCCAGAGCTATACCAGTAAACTTCTTCGGCAGTGGGAAAACCTCCAACCAAACCTATGAGTTTTACAACCCATCGGCACTAGCCCGTCAACTAGCTTTCGGCCAGTTGCCAATTGCACTCTGTTATGCCGATGTGATAAAACCCAGGGAGGCCATCACTAATCTTCTCGAGTGGGTCCGAGTAGCCCAGCTGTCACCGAATGCTGACACAGATGTAGATCTATTAGAGTGGATCCCGGCCCTCTTCATTACTCAAGCGTACAAACAATGGTGGGAGGAATGGAAGGAACATTTATTCTGCAAATCAGCTCTTTCGTACCGTGGCATGATCGACCTCCAGTACAAAGTTCCCGACAATACTGTAAGTATTTCCAAACCGATATCTCAATTCCTTCAATTTTATTTCCATCGGTAACTCACTTTCTGTATTATATTGCAGGTTGATAACGTTCCCCCATCGGTCAGCAGGAGTGGTAAGCCGATTGACCTTTTTCCATCAAGTCCGATCTCTTCAATCTGCAACAACGCTCCCACCTTGTCTGCCATCATGCATCGAGGCGTACGCCTCAAGAAAGTCACCACCAAGAGGACTAAGACATCTCCATCGGTAGCTGCCTCCACCTTAGCACAGGCTTTCAAGGTAATTGTTTAAACCTTTTCATTCATACCGATTCTACCCTTACATCTGTTACATTTATACTCACACATTCCCCTTTCTCTATCAGCACACCGGCGCATCAGCAAGGACCAGAAGCACAAGTGCCGATGCCCCCCAGTCCAGTCAGCCGAAGAGAAAGGGTGCCAAGAGCACCAGAGCACAAACAAAGCGCCAAAGAGTAGCAACACCTTCTCCTCCCCCAGTATCACCAATCCTAGTAGAATCTTCTCCTTCCTCTCCAGAAACACAGACGCAGCAGGTACCATCCCCTTCTCAGTTACAAGAAGCACCACAAGTGGAAGAACCCCAACTAGAAGAGCCTCAACCAGAAGTACCTCAGCCAGAAGACATATCGGCTGACGTGCATGAACAAACTACCGATCCAGCAGGTTCCATTATAGCATCGGTAGTTTCTTCCATCCAGACAAGTACTGCTTCCCCTCAAGGTAACATACTCTCATGAAATTATTGCCGATGAACTTATCTTCTCTGTCTTATAATTATTTCTGCTATTTTTCAGTCGACATAGTCCCATCGGCAACTCCAGCTGATCAGCCTATACTTCCACCGGCATCTTCCAGTCAAAGGCGAGAGATTGCCTTGAAACAAGTAAGCCACTCTGCCTCCATCAGTATTACATGTCAATACTTGACAGTGGAATGACCCCCTTTATTTTCTTTCAGGAACAGGATTCTCCCGATAGTTTGTTCTCTTTCGCCATTGACATCTCTGAAGACGAAGGTGAGGAAGCAAGCTCTTCACGGGCAGTTGGGATCACATCGGCAGAAATCAGGGCGAAGTTGGAAGAATTATCAGCCCTTCTTCATCAAGGCACAGCCCAATTAGTCGACGACTCTGACCCAGCCAAGGCCCTGTTCAAGACCCTCAGAGGCCAAATTCCGCCGATGCTAAAGAAATCCTCTTTCAAGCTGCACATCTAGAGAGTCGCCAGCTGCAGTACCAGAGAGCTGCCCAACGTCTTGCCGATAGAGCTGCTCATGCCCAGCTATCTGAAGAGATGATGAAAGTGAAGCTCCTTGCCGATGAGAAGCATAAGAACATCGACATCTTACAGTCTTCAGGAGATGCATTGAAGTAGAAGATTTCTGATCTATCGGCGAGGAGAGAAGCCCTGTTGGCAGAACTTAAGCAAGTAGAGGATGCCTTGTCCCAAGCCCGACAAGAAGAAAGCCAACTGCCGGAGACAATCAAGCTTCTTGAGCAAGAGCGAAATATTCATGGTCGTAAGGCGCTGCAGATGAAAAAGAAGCTGAAGCCGGTGGAGGGCTCTGCCGATGACGACGCGAAGGAGATAGAGGAAGCCAACCAGATCCGTCTGCGCGCCATATCGGCCATCCAGGCGCTGCTAGACATGTGAGCTCTTCATCGGCAACATACTTGCCCCTCTCTGCTTTCCAGCTTTCCTAATATTTGGTCTAGCCGATAGGACTGTTATCGGCACCTTTTAAAACACTGAGTTTTATCCCCAGATACATTTTGATCCAGCCGATAGGAATGTTATCGGCACTTAACTTTTATGCATCGACCCATATACTGGGGTAGTACTTCTTTAGATATTTGCCATTCAATGCTCTGGGAAATTCAACCCCTTCGAGAGTTTCTGAAATATAAGCATTACCAGGAGCCGATCGACTTATCCGATAGGGACCTTCCCAATTGGGAGACCACTTCCCAAACTTCGAACTTTTAGTCCCGATCGGTAAGATTAATTTCCATACTAAGTCTCCATCGGCAAACTCTTTAGCCTTTACTTTCTTATCATACCATCTGGCAACTCTCTTCTTATTCTCTTCTATACTCATTAAGGCCCTTAGCCGATGTCCTGCTAGATCATCTAACTCGTCTGTCATCAAAGTAGCATAATCATCGGTAGCCAATTGATCCTGAAAAGACAGTCGCCTAGATCCAGTCTTAATTTCCCAAGGCAACACTGCATCATGCCCATACACCAACTGATAAGGTGAAACCTTTGTCGATCCATGACAAGCCATCCGGTATGACCATAAAGCTTCACTTAACAACGTGTGCCACCTTCTAGGGTTTTCTTCAATTTTCCGCTTGATAAGCTTAATAATTCCTTTGTTAGATGCCTCGGCCTGCCCATTAGCTTGAGCATAATAAGGAGAAGAGTTCAATACTTTAATTCCCATACCGATTGCAAATTCATCAAATTCTCCCGACGTGAACATGGTACCCTGATCGGTTGTAATTGTTTGAGGAATCCCAAATCGGTAGATAATGTGCTCTTTCACAAAATCAATCATATTGGCCGATGTAACTTTCTTTAAAGGAATAGCTTCAACCCATTTGGTGAAATAATCGGTGGCAACTAGAATAAATTTATGTCCTTTGCTGGATGGCGGATGAATCTGGCCGATCAAATCAATAGCCCATCCCCGGAACGGCCAAGGCTTGATGATGGAATTCATGGCCGATGCAGGCGCCCTTTGAACATTGCCAAATTTCTGACATCCTTGACACCCCTTAAAATACTTAAAACAATCTTCAAGTATAGTCGGCCAATAATACCCATTCCTTCTAATCATCCATTTCATTTTAAAGGCCGACTGATGTGCTCCACATACTCCCTCGTGGATTTCTCCCATCAAACTCTTAGCCTCATCATCACCTAAGCATCTGAGAAGAATCCCATCAATAGTTCGGTAATATAATTCACCTTCAAGGAGCACATACTTGGTAGCTTGAAACCGAACACGCCTCTCAACTTTCTTAGATGGATACTTCAAATAATCAATGATTTCTTTCCTCCAATCATCGGCACCAATTGCCGATATTGCATTAATCATGGGCTGATATCCCGAGGGATGCTGAGCCAACCGATTGGCCTCTTCATTATACAACCGAGGAACATGCTCTAACTGGAAATCCTTGAATTCCTTTAACAATTGCATACTCCTTTCATGATAAGTTATCAGGACTTCACTTCAGCATTCATTACTTCTAGCCAATTGATTTATAACTAGCATAGAATCCCCGAAGATCTCCACGGCATCAGCATGAATTTCCCTCAGCAACTCCAAACCCTTTATCAAAGCTTGATACTCAGCCTGATTATTTGTGGACATGGCAACAATCGGCAAGGAAAACTCGTACTTCCTTCCCCGAGGGAAAATTAATACTATGCCGATTCCTGCCCCCGGTCACACGTGGATCCATCAAAGAAGAGCGTCCAAGGTACAATTCCCAAAGCCTCCACTGCACCGCAATGTTGAGCTACAAAATCGGCCACAATCTGTCCCTTAACCGCTTTGGCCGATTCGTAACGCAGATCGAATTCCGACAGCGCCAAAATCCACTTACCGATCCTGCCACTCATGATCGGCATAGACAGCATGTATCAGACCACATCATCTTTGCAAATAACCGTGCATTCGGCCGATAGCAAATAATGCCTTAACTTAATACAGGAGAAGTACAAGCATAAGCACAGTTTCTCAATAGCCGAATACCTGGCCTCAACATCAATCAACCTCCTGCTTAAATAGTAAATCACACGTTCCTTTCCTTCAAATTCTTGAATTAAAGCCGAACCGATGACCATCCCATCGGTAGACAAATACAATCTGAAGGGCTTTCCCTGCTGAGGTGGAATTAGAACCGGAGGATTCACCAGATAATTCTTGATTTCATCTAAGGCCAATTGTTGCTCCTTCCCCCAGATAAACTCTTGATCGGCCTTCAACTTGAGCAAAGGACTAAAAGCATGAATTTTACCAGACGAGTTAGATATAAACCTCCTGATAAAATTTACCTTGCCGATCAAGGACTGGAGCTCAGTCTTGTTGGTGGGAGCAACTATTTTGTTGATAGCATCAATGGATCTTCGACTAATCTCAATCCCTCTCTGATGCACCATGAAACCAAGGAACTGTCCTGCCGATACACCAAATGCACATTTATTGGGATTCATCTTCAAACCATGCTTCCTTGTACATTCTAATACCTTCCTCAAATCGGCAAGATGCTTTGTGAAGTCTCTAGACTTAACCACCACATCATCAATATAAATTTCCACCAGCTTACCGATGAACTCATGGAATATGAAATTCATGACCCTCTGATAAGTAGCACCAGCATTTTTCAAGCCAAAGGTCATGACTATCCATTCAAACAACCCAACATGACCAGAACATCTAAATGCAGTCTTTGAAATATCTTCTTCAGCCATGAATATTTGATTGTACCCTGCATTGCCATCCATAAAGCTGATAATCCGATGCCCACCCGCAGCATCAACTAGCAGATCGGCAACTGGCATTGGGTAGCCATCCATCGGTGTAGCCTTGTTAAGATTCCTGAAGTCAATGCAGACCCGAAGCTTCCCATTTTTCTTATAAACTGGGACAACATTGGAAATCCACTCGGCATACCGACACTGCCGAATAAATTTAGCTTCAATAAGTTTAGTTATCTCGGCCTTGATATTAGGAAGAATATTAGGGTTACATCGGCAAGCTGGCTGTTGATGTGGCCGAAATCCAGATTTGATAGGCAACCGATGTTCAACAATCGATCGGTCCAAACCAGGCATCTTAGTATAATCCCAAGCAAAGCAATCTTTATATTCCTTTAACAAATCAATTAACTGTTGCTTACACTCAGAACTTAACTTAGCACTAATAAAAGTAGGTCTAGGCTTGTCACCACTACCTATATCTACTTCTACCAAATCATCGGCCGATGTGAATCCCTGGCCTAATTTTCCATCTTCGGCGAACCTATCCATTAAAAACCGTCGTCAGAACCGACTGCTTGGATCAGTGGAATCTCGTAATCGGCAACTTTGAGAAAATCCTTTTCCCAAACTTCTCCTGAAATACACCTAGTCCTTTCATAGGTGTCTGCTTCTGCCGATGCAATAACATAGGAAGAATCTCCCGGGACAATTTCAATCTTGTCACCTACCCACTGGACCAAGCACTGGTGCATTGTAGACGGGATGCAACAATTGGTATGAATCCAGTCTCTTCCTAACAGCAAGTTATATGCACCCTTTCCACTGATCACGAAGAAGGTTGTCGGCAAGGTTTTGCTGCCGATGGTCAACTCAACGCATATGGCTCCCTTGACCGGAGACACGTTCCCTTCAAAGTCTTTAAGCATCATATCGGTTTTGGTCAAGTCCTGATCTCCTTTTCCAAGCTTCCGATATATTGCATATGGCATAATATTTATAGCCACTCCACCATCAACTAGAATCTTGGTCATCGGCTGACCATCCACTCTTCCTTTGACAAACAGAGCCTTGAGATGTTGCCTCTCATCATCGGCAGGATTTTCAAAGATAGCTGTCATCGGATCCAGAGCCAACTGAGCTATTTGGTCGGAAAACCCCAACTCATCATCGCTGGACGGCGCAAGGAATTCCATCGGCAACATAAATACCATGTTGACATTTGCCGATGGACCCTTCCCTTTAGGATCTGATTGCTGCTGATCCCCAAACTCGCCAGAGTTCTCACCCTTGCTTAGCTCTTCTCGTCTTTCGCGCTGCAGCCTCCTTTGTCCTAGTCAACCCCTCTGGACACCATGGAGGGAGTTGTTGCTACCTTGGTGATGAACGATGGTGTTCCCTTGACTCCATCCAATAAGTATTGGCATCCCTGCAAAATATGAACTCATCGGGAACCCGTGCATTAGCCATCTCTTCAAGTTCTTCTTGGTTCCTGGGAAAATATTCAACACGGTCACCAAGCCTGTCATGCACACTGAGCCTGCCCCCCAGCCGATCATGAACCGATGCTCTCCCCCTAGTCGGCCCGTCAAACCGGCGGTTATTGTTCTGATACTGCCGATTTGATCTGTCATACCGATCATAGCCATTACATTCCGGGCAGTCTCTGACGGTAGGAAGCTTGATGTTTTCCTCCCAGTTGTGAATGAAGAACGGACAATTCCAGTGATCCCTATGCCGATTCCATTCCTGTTGGCGTCTTTCTTCATCCCGATGATAGTCCTCTTGCTGGCGCCGATACCGATCCTCACGTTGTTGCCAAGTTTCCCGAGGCCTTCTGTGAGTTATCACAATACCAGATCGGGGAGGCCTTCCTGAGTTAGTCCCCTCCTGGATCAATCCTTTTCCTTTTGCATCGGCAGTAGTGACCTGATGCTGGGGATCTACCGATGCACTTCTTTCAGCTGCTTCCGACGTTAAGACCTTGGCCTTTCCCTTAGCATCCAGCATGTTTGTTGGGAACGGGTGTTGATCAATCTTCATCGGCTTCTGAGTTTTGGAACTGTCGAATTTGATCCTTCCAGACTCTATAGCCGATTGCAGCTGTTGCCTAAAAACTTTGCACTCATTGGTGCTGTGAGAAGTCGCATTGTGCCATTTACAGTACTTCATCTTCTTCAACTCCTCGGCCGATGGGATCACATGATTAGGTGACAGTTTGATCTGACCTTCCTGAAGTAGAAAGTCAAATATCCTATCGGCCTTAGTGATGTCGAATGCGAACTTTTCTGGCTCTTTATGCCCAAAAGGGCAAGACATCGGCTTCTTGCTTTTCACCCATTCTGCCAAGCCGATGACTGGTTCTTCATCAGAGTCCGAGCTTGCCGCTTCATCCACAAATGATACCTTTTTATTCCATGCTCTCTTGGGTTCAAAAGGCTTGATATCTTGATCAGAATTTCTCTGCACCAAATGACTTAAGCTTTCAAACTCTTGAGATGCATATTTGTCCCTGATGTGTGGCAACAAACCCTGGAAAGCCAAATCGGCTAACTGCCGATCATCCAGAACTAGGCTATAACACTTGTTCTTGACCTCCCGCAATCTCTGTACAAAGCTCTCAACCGATTCATCATTGCGTTGCTTCAACCTAACCAAATCGGTGATCTTCTTCTCGTGGACTCCGGAAAAGAAGTATTTGTGAAACTGCTTTTCTAGATCGGCCCAAGTAATCACTGAGTTAGGAGGTAATGATATAAACCAGGTGAATGCCGATCCAAACAACGATGACGAGAACAACCGAACCCTTAACTTGTCCTGGTTAGCAGCTTCTCCACATTGGATGATGAACCTGTTGACATGCTCCATAGTCGACGTATCATCCTGCCCAAAAAACTTAGTAAAATCTGGCACTTTGTACCGATTTGGAAGCGGGATTAAATCATACACAGGAGGATACGGTGTTCGATAAGAGTAAGTGTTGACTTTGGGTTTTATCCCAAATTGGTCTCTCATTACTTCAGCGATCTTATCGGCCCAATAAGCATCGGCATCTTGCCGATGAGGCGGTTGCGGATCTGGCACCTGCTGGTAAGCTTCCACGTGTCTGTGTGGTGCGCGGTCTGCATGGAACATCGGATTAATCATCTGGCCACCAACCTGCTGACCACCGAGCTGCTGGCCACCCAGATGTTGACCACCCAATTGCGGACTAGTGATCTGCTGACCGAGATTCATCGGCTGATTGACTGCCCCTTGGTTCTGGAATCCAGGGTAGATCTGGCCTTGCTGAAACCCTGTAGCCTGATGATTTTGTTGGGATATTTGTGGGAAAACTGGCTGCTCAGGCCATCCACTATTAGCGTTCATCAGCATAGGGCCTGCCGATGACTGGTAATTGGGCATGATCGTTGAATTGACATACCCTGACTGAGTCATAAACCTCTGTTGCATCAGCATTGAATCTGCCGATGCATTAGGCTTCTGGGACGTTGGAGCTTGAGAATTCCCAGTGTAGGGTCTTGCAGTAGTAGTTGTAGTATACTGGGGACTCTGGTTCATCGGTATATTTGAAGGTGCCGATGCCATAGGAGCCTTGCCTCTCATATCAGCCGTCTGAGATATGCCAGGTGTCTTCAACGTGAACTCCGGGGGCATACCAAAACCCCACCAGTTAGGAGGAGGAACCGATCCCGACATTGCCGATGCCAATAGATCTGTAGCAAGCTTGATCTGCCCATCAGAAGTTGATGGATTGGTCGTCATCGGCGTAGATTGTGCATTAGTGACTCCCAGCGTGCTTGGAGGAACGGTAGTTTGTGTGCCCACGGCGGCCGTAGCAGCCGGTGGAGCTGTGACCACCGGTGACCCTGGCTGATGATGAGAGGGGCCCACATAATCTGGTGGCAATTTTCCTTCTTTGAAAGTTCTAGCCACAGCATTGAAAACCGTATTGGACAGCACACCAGCTTGATTGATCAAAGCACGGTTAATAGCACTATCAACCATATCTTGGAGTTTACCAGGATTGGCTTAGAAAGTAACCTGCCGAGGCATCGGCAGTGCTTCCTTCTGGATCACCTCGCCGCTCCTGTTTATGCTGAAGGATCTCAGGCATTGCTGCTTGTAATCCTCCATGGCTTTAGCAATAGCTTGCTTCTGCTCATCCTTGAGATTGGCTTCCGTCACGGGGATGACGTTCTCCTGATCAAATTCAGTAGTCGACATGTTGATCTTGATCTTGAATCTGTCCCACTGGGCATGCCAAAAGATATGTTGATGCAAAAGCTGGATCTGCAAACACAAAGGGCTAATACCCGATTTCAAACGTTAAGGCGTGCCAGCCGATTTGACCTTACTATCGGCAAAGGTGATAACTCGAATACTTTGGTCCCGACAACAGCGATGCGCCCGGATGCCACGGCCAAGAGGTATTCACGTGGAACTTGAGAACACGCCGAGCTTAAGTCGACGAATTCCTAAGAACTCATAGTAAAAAGGAAAATATGACAAAATCGTCGAAAAAGTAGATGCTGGAATATGAGTAAAACTTGTGTTTGATTGATTGGTTGATTCCCGTATTACAATGCCCTAGGGTCTACATTTATACCCTACTCAAAGAGCTACAACCAGACACGACTAGAACTCGAATTCCAAATTTAAACAGACTCCGTGTACAAAACGATTTAAATAGCTAAGGAAAACATAAAACTATCCTTCCGTGACAAACTGGGACACCACCACGGACCAATCGACCATCTTCGAGTCTTCCTCCTATGTCATCGGCAGACTCCCCATCGGCGTCAATCAATATTGGCCATCGGCATAAACACATCACCACTCATGGACTTAGCCACATTCAACTGTCTCCTCATCGGCAACCACCCTCATCGGCAACTTTCCTGCAAATCAATGACCATTACCCTGTCTTGCCGATTCACATTCTACCGATCCTGGATACGTGTCCAAAAACGGTGTCAACAAGAGATGACCGTGATTTCCCCTCTTGATAGTCGACTATCTATCCTAAACCCGGTCAATCACTTCTCTACTCATCTTAGACCGGCAAAAGTAAAACCCTATGTTTATACCTTTGCCTTGATAACTTTGCTCCTCGTCTATCACCATGATCTTCACTTCATGCTTCGTCTCTTTGTAATCATGTGGCCACCTTTCCATGTCACCTTACACCTTCATCACATGTGTTGCTATGCCTAACTCAAATCACTTAAACACAAGGCATTAGCAACTTGGTGTCATTAATTACCAAAACCAAACTTGGGCTTTCAAGTGTGCCTTTTTTCAACTTTTGTAGAGCTAAGTTAGCCCAGTTAACATCTGCAGGTGCCAAGGACATGATGAACATGAACCCCAAGCACTCGAGTAGAGCATGGTTCAACATTGGCTCCAACTGTGATAGTGTAGACAACAACATGTGTGAAAGCTTCAACAATTGGATAGTTGATGTCAGGGCTCTTCCAATTGTTTCCGTGCTTGAGGGCATTAGGACTAAGGTATTTGTACAGATACAACAGAATAGGACTAAATCTGGTAACTGGACTTCAACGATTTGTCCAAACATTCTTAAGAAGCTCAACAAGTTCATCAATCTAGCACAGAAATGTTCTGCCATTTGGAATGGAAAGGATGACTTTGAGGTGAAAGAATGGGACAAGAGGTATAACATTGACATAGATATGAGAACATGTTCTTGTAGGTACTGGCAACTAGCAGGTATCCCTTGTGCTCATGCCATCACTGCTTTATATCTGAGCTCTAAGTCACCTGAAGATTACATAGCAGAATGCTATTCCGTTGAGAATTACAATAGGATTTATGATCATTGCATGATGCCAATGGAGGGGGTGCACTAGTGGCCAATGGACCAACGCAAACCAAAGCCTCCTGCATATGTGAAGATGCCAGGCAGGCCAAGAAAAGAGAGAAGAAGAGAACAAGGTGAATCTACCAAGGCAAAAAAGCTTTCTAAAGTTCGAATCAAAGTTACATGCAGTAAGTGCCACAAAACAGGTCACAACTCAAGAACATGTGGCAAGAGTAAATCCAAAAAAAGAAGCATTATGGAGAAAGGCAAAGAGGCAAGTTCTAATATACTATCGCACTGATGTAAACTGAACCATTCCTTATCCTATAAACTAAAAAATATATTCTTGTGTTACCTACTGAAACTTGCAGGTACTACAGGAGGGAAGGCCACAAAAGAAGACTAAACTAAATGGAGATGATGCTACAGGCGTGCGTTCTCAGAGCAGGACTCGTGGTGATGTTCGTACTGTTCTTTCCTAAAGCAGCGTGAAGATTAATTAGTTCTCCAAGGCTCAATGGTGCTCGCAAGGCTCAAGCAAGCCAGTGAACTACTAAGTATTCAGTTGTGTGTTAAGCTTAGCAGCTCTGTTTTGCAGTGAAAAAAGTTAAATGTTAGGAACTCAACAGACCTTTTAGTCAAATACAATGTGCTCAACTAGTCAGTTTCGTGTTGAACCACAACTTTAATTTCAATTGGAACTTTGTTCAGTCTTCAACTTGAGTTATGTCAGTTTCAAAGAGAGATCACGTGCAGCAAGTGTGTGCGTGCTTACTCATGCTTTCAACTGTGCCTGCTGATGATGGTGAGCATCTGCTTGTGCGCCCAACTCCTGTCCACGCTAGTAGCCACTAATTCCATGCTCCAAATGGTGCCCTATCAGCTGCCTGTATTGAACAAAGCGACACAGTTGAAAACAAGAACAGACGAGATGGGCTGGGCTAGGCCCTAGGGAAAACCGAGGGAGTTTATGTGCGCTACGTAACTCTTTGCCACATCGTACGCTTACGTGGCACCTCATTTTGGCAAAACCAGCCATGGGTTAGCTAATCTGGTTTTAATTAGCTACTAAAGGTGAAAAGTGCTCTGGTTTGTGAAACCACGGGGGTGAAATGAACGCAAAAATTGTTTAGGGGGTTATGTGGACAAACTTAGTACGAGGAGGGAGTAATGCGGACTTTTTCCATGATAAATTTACTTATGATGATTTCAAAACGATCACAAAATATCACTTTCTATGATGAAAATTTTTGTTTCGTCATAGATAAGTGGTGATAATAATGTGACCCTCCAATTCTATGACGAAAACAGGCACGTGCGCGACTCATCTATGATGATCTCCATTAAATCCGTGACGAACAGTGCTTCATCATTGAACTAATTACACATCTGTGAACGCGATGTGATGCATTTGAGTAATCTAATTAGCGATGTTGTTGTGTTCTGGAAATGAATGGTTGTGCCTCTATTTTATTGTATGAATTTATTCTATCGAGTAAATTTAGTATGACATAATTATACACGGAACAGAAGTTCTGCTTGCTCAGAATGACTAAAGAGCTTAAAGCAGAGTATACCGTGTTGCAGGGGCCGGCGGGGATCTGGTGGTCTCATCATCGCACCACTTTTCATGCAAACACCCCTATCACGTGGGATCGCTTCACCACTGCTTTTCGTGGGAACTACATTCCACCTGGGTTGACTCCAATGAAGATCGCTGAGTTTTTGAAGCTCACTCAAGGCACAAAGACTATGAAGGAGTATCTGTACTCCTTCAACAATCTTGCTCGCTATGCTTTTGAGTTCATCAATACAGATGCTAAGAAGATTACAAGTTTCTAGAGGGGTCTTAGCTCTAAAATGCTAAAAACCATGGGCAATACTACCAGGACTGCATTCAATGACTTCATCAATGATTGTATGACCTAAGAAAATAACAATAACATCTACAGTGCCTCGAAGAATCACAAAGAGCTTTGGAGGCAAGTTCTTCACAAGAAAAACCACTTGTAGCGAGGTGTTTCTCATATCATCCTCCCGCATTAGGTGCAAAGTTCAAGCCACCCTAGAGAAGAAACCAGAATGCTCAACCATAGGGAACCAGAAGGCGTACAAGCTGGCCCTTCCTCAAGCCTAGTCAGGTGCAACAAGACAAGGAAATAAAGTTTGGGCCACTGCACCGGTCATGGGACCTTGCTACAATTTTCGTTTAGAGATCGTCTCAATTCGAGTTATAGATCAAAAGTTACAGTTGTTTTACCAAACAACACTTTTCCCGGCAATCCGTCGCCCGACAGTAGATCTCATCTACTACCACCGCACATCATATGCGTCCGGCACTTGACCTAGGGTTCAATTAGATCAATCTGATTGATCTCTATCTCGCCATGATTGGGTTTACATGTATCACTGAACTCGAATGGCAAAACTCCGACCGGTATGAGTAGATCATTACAATACCAACATAGCAAGACCATGAATCAAGATCACAAACTCATCTAAAATTGCACATATCTCTATATGTACCTAATCGAATCTATAACAATGCAGTAATGGCTCTGATACCACTGAAGGATTATGAGGACACTACGCTAGCCATAAAACAAAATTTCGACCTCATAAAATAGGATCAACTGTCAGTTATAGATCACGGGATTACCACTAGACGCGCAGGTGTAGCGAAAGCGACTCGGTGTAGTCGTGCGCGTAGTAGCAGTGTCATGTAGTTGCATGGTCGTCCACCATGTCAATCCCTCTCACGCGGTTTGTCCTTGTGCTCCAGATGTAGCACCTCCAAGGTATCCTACACATGTGGGGAAGAAGCGTTGCGCCTCCGGACTGCTAGGTCCACGAGGAGCAATAGGCGTGAGCATGGGTGAGCGGCGGCGGCTGCCTAATGGCGTGAGATCACCCTGGCCGTGCCCGCTCCCTCTCTTATATAGACGTCCTTCAATCAGCCCCGAGTTGGAGGCCCAATTAGAAAACTCTAAGCCTTATCTAATTCGGTTCCAACTCGAATTAGGCTTCCAGCCCTTAAGCGTGCAACCCTATGGGTTCACATACATATAGACATGGGTCGAGCACTCCTACTCACCCAATAGTTGACAGTGGCCTTTAGCAAGGCGTGACAACTCCTATACGCACATAAAGATCATATCAGACGAACCACTATGTACATATACATGTTATTTCCTTGTCACACAATATTTGGTCCAACTCATGGGTTAACACTTAACCCAAGCACGACCATGCATTTGTTGATCCAATCACTTGAGTGATCCAGTGATATCTCTCTCACATAGAGAGAGGCAAGTTCCATCTTGATCATCTATGTCTCACAGCATGTTTCCCGACAAACCCGAAGACCACCATTTATACCTACCCTGTTATGGAGTAGCATTTAAGAGTCCCTAAGTAGGTCATTTCACATCTTGAGAACATATGACAATCTCAGATCTAAGGACATAACATACATAATGATGTATAAAGAGATAATAAGAATATCTCATGTTGGGTCAGTCCAGCCCCATGTCATACATGTGCCCACATTATTAGTTTGACATCTCTATATCTATGACTTGTGAAACACAGTCATCAACTAATACATGTGCTAATCTAATATTCACGCGTGTCCACACATGAACTCTGATCAGGGACAACTTTAGAATAACCATACAAGTAAAAGAGTTTCACAAAAAATTCACATAATTGTCAATCAATATAAG
The DNA here is from genome assembly GCF_000003195.3 of Sorghum bicolor. NCBI lineage: Eukaryota > Viridiplantae > Streptophyta > Magnoliopsida > Poales > Poaceae > Sorghum > Sorghum bicolor. Next base: position 26,817,205 of record NC_012870.2, on the reverse strand, counting down.
TTTGTCTACAATGGATATTCTTCAAACTCATAATATATGTCATGGATACAATCGTAATATCATCATCTCTATGATTACCTCTAGGGCATATTCCAAACAGTGCTCGGCATTAGGATCTCCTCACGTGCAAACTAGTTCTTAAAAGGCAAGGCGTCCATAAGAGTATAGTCGCTTTAGTAGGGGTTTCTATCTCCTGCTTTCTCGGCTATCCCTAGCAACCAAGCAGTAAGATAGCAATTCTAGTTGTTTCTATTGTTTGATTAGATTAGAACACGAAAGTAGAAGTAGAGTCACATGAACCTTTCTCACTCGTTGTCCTCCCACCTAGCTATCTACACTAGTTGTCTTTTAGTTGTCTTAATCAATTATCTTTGAATCACCACCTTCCTTCTACCTATCGATTATCTCCCTCATTGCACTAGTTGTTCTAAATTGAGATAGGGATCTCTTTCCTATTAGCATTCCTACTTTCCTTTGGGATAAAATAAATAACGATACCTTAGAATACTCATCCTTGGTGAAGTGCTACATGTGTACATTCTGTGCGCTTGCGGAATATCCAATAGTTATAGAATTACCCACCTAGCATTTCTGGCACCATTGCTAATATCTAGTGACGATATTAAGATTTGCCAACAAGCATTTCTAGCACTGCTGCCGGGGAAAGCATAGCCTAGAAATCTTAATAAGATCGAATCCGGAAAATCTATCATCAATCTAGTATCAAGTAGTTGTAGGGGAATTTACCATTTGCCTTTGTTCCTCCATATTGTGAGGCAAGGAAGTGTATGAGTGAGTTCCAATTCAAGACAATCACATTAAAAATCCTGAGATATCCCGATAGAGCTCTAGACATCATCTAGTGTCCCGTCAGAGGTTCAGCTCACACTTGAATTCACTCAAGGAGGCTCAACACCAACGTGGCTACCTCATCAATCTCAGACTTCTTAGCCCCCTTAGTAGCCCATGTGACCATAGGACCTAGGGTGGAGGTAGAAGAAGTCAACTTTGAGATTAAGCCATCACTCATCACCATGGTGCACGCCAGCACATTCTGTGGGAAGCCACACAATGATGCCAATGCACACCTCCAGCACTTTCTAGAGGTGTGTGGCACCATTGCCATCAAAGGGGTCACATATGACACCATTTGTCTCCGCCTATTCCCATTCTCCTTGCTTGGGAAAGTGAAGCAATGGTTTTATGCTTAGCCCAATGATGTCAATACCTAGAGAAGGTGTGCCAATGCATTTCTCACAAAATTCTTCTCGATGGGCAAGACATCTGCTCTAAGGGCCAAGATTTTGAGCTTCCAACCACAAGCAGACGAAACTATTCCTGAAGCATGGGAACGTCTCCAGGAGTACATTCGAGAGTGTCCACACCATGGAATTAAGGAATGGCTCCTACTTCAAGGTTTCTATCATGGGCTAACTCTAGTAGTTCGTACTCACCTTGATGTCGCTACAAGAGTATCATTCACTTCCCTTAATGTCACGCAAGCCAATAATCTCGTTAAGAACATAGTGACAAATCAAGGATGGAGTGAAGAACATCCTCAACACAAGAAGAGAGGCATGAAAGCCATCGAAGAGGTAAATGCCATCTCTCAAAAGATGAAGCTCTTGATGAAGAAATTGGATGAACGAGCCAAATTCAAGAAAGATTGAGAGGCCATCCAACAATACGCCTCTGCACATGCCAGTAAAACAAATCGATGGTGCGAGGTGCAAGATGCAAGCCAAGAAGTCATGAACGCCATCAACAATGGACAATCTCAGCAAGGAGGGATGACTTCGTGCTTCAAGGGCCAAGGTAACACTAGCAAATCCAACTAGCCTTCACTTAGAGATCTTGTCATAAATCAAGCTAAAATCAATGAGGATATGAATAACATATTGATAGCCAATGACAAGACTCTTAAATCATTAACCATTAAGATGGATTCCCTTGCTTCTTCTGTTAAGGATCAATTAAACTTTAATAAAACACTAGAGTTTCAAATAGCACTAATTGCTGCTACTATTCCATCTTCTGTAAATTCTTGTGATACTCTAAATGTGGTGACCACGAGAGGGGGTAAGACCACTCGTGATCCACCATATCCTAACATGACAAGGAAGACTACAAGAAAGGATAAAGAAGATGAGGAAGAAAAAGAAGAAGATGAGGAGGAACCGTCATTTAAAGAAGAAAATACCAGGTTCCATGGGAAGACAACACCACATGAGTTCTATGACACCAACATATTGTTGCCTTTTCCAAGGACCAGGAAAAAACAACTGATAAGCAATTTGGAAAATTTATTGAGTTAATTCGTCAATTATATGTCAATATTCCATTATTTGATGCAATGCAGGTTTCAACCTAAGTCGAGTACCTGAGAGACATCCTCAACAATAAACGTCCGCTACCCATAATACAGGTAATTAAACTAACTGAAGAATGCAATGCGGCTATATTAAACCAATTGCCAGAAAAGAAGAAGGATCCTAGGTGTCCCACCAACGACTGCTCCATTGGGACACAACACTTTGAACATGCACTTTGTGACTTGGGAGCAAGCGTCAGTGTCATGCCAAAGGTGGTCTTTGATAAACTAAATCATGCTATTTTTTCCTCTACGTCAATATATTTGCAGTTGGTGGATTAGTCAATTCACCATCTAGCGGGGGTAGCTAAAAATATCCCCGTTAAGATACGCGAATTCTTTGTCCCCATGGATTTTGTGGTCCTTGATATGGAAGTAGATAAGAAGACTCCACTCATCCTCACGAGACCATTTCTCAGCACCGCCAATGCACATATTGATGTTGGAGCCAGAGAAATTCAATTCACCATCAATGGGACCCAAGAAAAATTCAACTTCAAACCCAAGGTCGTGTAGTGCTCATTGATCATGGCAATGGATTTGGCGACAGTTACCCTCATAACCAAAACCAAGAAGAAACCCAATCCAAGACCATGACCAAAGAACAAACAAATATGGAAGAGAAAGGTAATACAACTAGTGATACCTTCAAAGAAAATATCTACATCAACCCAAGAAGGAGGTCCTGTTGCAAGTACCTAAGAATAACCCTTCCAACAAGGTAAGTATACTGACACTCAATTAAATTTTACTCCATTTACTTCCCAACTCCCCTTGTTGTCAATCTAATCAATTGTAAAGGCTAATCAAAATACATGCTAAGCAAAATCGACACCAAGTTATGGAGGGGTCGGCCGACCCCTCCCTGGTGTCTTCCACCTACTACATGTTTATCCTTTGCAAAGCTAGATATTCCATGATATTCCCTTTCCTATAGAACATAGTTACTAGCATATGATGGTACATAGACCTACTTGAGCATCTTTTTGACCCATTCTTGGCAAACTTTTGTCCTTTCCAATCAATTTGAGTGCCACTACTTGAATGTTTGTGCCATCCACTCTAGCCTGAGCACCATGGGGAGCCATGGTGGAGGTCGCCCGATCCCTCTGTGGGTAGCCCCTGCCACCATTGTCTAGAATAAACTAGTACACATGTGTGAGAAGAATATTTCTTGGAATAAAACCAGATAAATGTTGACACTCATTCTAGGAGTTAAATCTCTCTTGTCTTTTGCTTTAACAAAATTTATGGAGTGGTACATAAGCAATCATGAGTAGACTTAAGAAGTAGAATAAGTAATTTAAGACAAAATCCATCCCCTCTTCTTAATTCTACTCATGCAACCCTTGACCAAATCATTCCTTGCTAATAATGAAAGATGCTTATCCAAGTCCTTAAGCAAATCACTCTTGTGAGGAATCCTCCTGTGAAGCATCTCTTGAGCAAGCATCCACCAACCATTGTCACATCTTGTTCGCTCCTTTTACTCTTTATTCCCTTCACCACTTACTTCAAGAAAGGATTCCAAAGGATAAAAGTGCTAGATGCTCCACCACACATGGAGTAAACAACCATGACACCATACTTTGTCACTTAGCAAAACTGGAGGGAGTGCAGGGATCGGCCGATCCCTTCCTTGTGCATGCTCTTCACTCCTTTTATTCCCATGCACACACACACTTTGCTACACTCAAGACCACCAGCAAAAACATCGAAATCCTCCCCATCTCTTTCTCAAAGTGATACATTCATTGCTAGAGGAGTCAAGAAGTGGTAAACACCGGTGAGTAAATCACTTAACAGTAACCTCTCTTGTCCAAATAGTGTATGTCTTTCTTCCCTAGTAGGCATGAAGAACCCATTCAAAGTCGTGGCAATAAAGGCATGCTTAGCCCTTAGAGGAAGCTCATCAAGGACTTCACGCTAATCCATCAGCTCTAGAGGCGAACAATCCGTCCATGACACAGAGGAACACATATACGAGGAGGACATGCAGCAAGATGAACAAGAACCAGATAAAGAAGCACAACCCCTAAAGATACAAGACCAGGAAACCGGAATATGGCTCACTACTGAGGAGATGGTCACCCTTAACAAAATCCGCCACCACGAATTCAAACACACCACTTTGACCCTCAATTCCTCCACTACACAGGTATGGATGAGGAGTTCTTTGAAGTTTTTGGTGCAATAGGATTGGGTGAGTTTTGGGATTTCTCTGAATGCCCTAGTAGTAAGCTTCTTACCTTAGAATTTATGAGCATGGTAAAAAAACTAAAACTTCCATTTATTTTCATTTACGTGGTCATGAATTTAATTTTGAATGGGAACAATTTTCTGCATGTCTTGGCTCTATTAACTATACAACCAATATTGAGCTAGCCACTAAGAATTTTAATAAGCAAGAATTTTGGTATGAGAGAACTAGGGAAAATATAGTTGGGAAAGCACAACCACGCACTAGCCATATTTGTCATCCCACTTTACGGTTCATGCATAAATGAATGGGTGTCACTTTATTCCCTAGAGATGCCATACGAACCATTAGAGAAATTGATAGTAGAATACTCTATGCCATGGTTCGTAAAATTTGTATATCACCTGTGAAAGCCATGGTACAACACTGGATTTCTGCACCAATAAGGATAGGGTCATTTGATTTCACCTCTATAATTACCAAGTTTTGCAACAATGTTAATATAATTGATGACTCTATTTAGTACATAACCACTCCTAGAACTGTCTTGAAGAAATAATATTTTATCCAAGCACTCATTATTGCGGGAGGCCCCAATAACACAATTGAATTTAAAATCTGTAAGTGGCAAACAAGACTTGCTTTGCCATGTCTAGAACTAAAATTATATGAGGCCACCCATTAATGCCTAATATTCCTAGAGTTGGAGGACGTGCTAGTTTTTCAGGCCCATTCACACGAGGAAAGCACGAGCTAGACAATATGATGACTCTGACGACGATAGCGACTATGCAGGCACTTCAAATGCCTCTAGGTCCAGAACACACAATGCTCGAATTTCTCTTTCTTCTTTGCAGGAAACGAGGACCCACAACAGTCATCATGACATGGAGTTGCTAAGCAATCAATTCAGTTCACTGTGCACTAGTCATTGAGCTATTCACAACATCACAGTTCAGACCCAGCAGCAGCTCCAAAATTTCCAAGAAACAAGTAGTAGAAACTGGTCCAATCTATATGCACACCACAACATGCCAATACCACCATATATTCCCCAGTATCCACAGCAACAACCACGACCATACCCGCCTCCACAATATCCTCCACAGTATTCACCTCATTATCCACCATACCCATCCTATCCACCTCAGTGAGGAGTCATGACAAAAGGCAAGCTTGGGGGAGATTCTCTCCCCCGCTAAGGTAAGTATTCTCACTTGTTATCATGCAAGTTTAATTATTGTCAAGATCAACTAAAAAAATGAAAATTATAAAATACCAAAAATATTTCGTTTATGCCTTCTTATGTTATGTATGTAATGCATGATTAGTTTCCTCTTGGAAATGATGAATAGTTGCTCTGTTAATATTTCTTTAGTACCTAGCATACAACTTGATATTTCTCTAAGTATGGGTCACTTAGCTGATATAAGACTGCCATGAACTTGAATGCTTATGTGGGTTGTAAGTGCTGGAACTAAGTCTAAGTTGTGAGATATGAGATACTAAGACAAAAGCTGCTATAATATTAATCTAGGCATGTATGGTTACCAAAGAATTATTCCTAAAAATAATCAAAATCTTAATTGTTCCTCAATGGTGATGAATTCCTACCATAGCCATATATGCTTTACAAGTTTACAAACCTTCTACAAAAGCTATTTACTTTGTGTTGAGTGTTGTCAAGTCTTGTTGACCCTTGTTTAGAGACTTATCATGCTCCCAAGATCAAGATCAAGCACACACCACACTGCTGCTCCTACACTGGGAGTATGCAAAAATATGCCCTCCATTCCCACTAAATAAGTTGCTCCGTGCTCTAATTGTTAGAAGATCTCTCCAAATATTGTTTATAAGATGAGACACAAGAAAAAGGGCTAGGCAAAATAAATATACATGACACATGAAGGTCCATGAAAAAAAGAGAAGAGAAAGAAAAAAAGAGAAAGACCTTGTCTCAATAGAAAAAAATATATAGAGAGATATCTTTGTTGATGCAAAAGCTGATCTGCAAACACAAAGGGCTAATACCCGATTTAAACGTTAAGGCGTGCCAGCCGATTTGACCTTACTATCGGCAAAGGTGGTAACTCGACCACTTTGGTCCTTACAACAGCGATGCGCCCGGATGTCACGGCCAAGAGGTGATCACGCGGAACTTGAGAATACGCCGAGCTTAAGTCGACGAATTCCTAAGAACTCGTAATGAAAAAGGAAAATATGACGAAGTCGTCGAAAAAGTAGGTACTGGAATATGAGTAAAAACTTGTGTTTGATTGATTGATAGATGTCCTGTATTACAATGCCCTAGGGTCTACATTTATACCCTACTCAAAGAGCTACAACCAGACACGACTAGAATTCGAATTCCAAATTTAAACAGACTCCGTGTACAAAACGATTAAATAACTAAGGAAAACATAAAACCATCCTTCCGTGACAAACTGGGACACCACCACGGATCAACCGGCCATTTTCGAGTCTTCCTCCCATGTCATCGGCAGACTCCCCATCGGCATCAATCAATACCGGCCATCGGTATAAGCACATCATCACCTACGGACTTAGTCACATTCAACTGTCTCCTCATCGGCAACCACCTTCATCGGCAACTTTCCTGCAGATCAATGACTATTACCCTATCTTGCCGATCCACATCCTACCGATCCTGGATACGTGTCCAAAAACGGTGTCAACACATGCCCCCCAATTTCGGAGTATGAAATCATTAATGCTCCGAAATTCTCTACAGTAATGATGCCTTTCCGTAATTAATGCTCCCAATTTGGTAACCGATAGCCTCAATCTGAACAACTCCGATCCTATTCCTCCGCAGATTCCTCGAAATTCTCAACTTCCTAAACGGGCATCTCCACTTCAATCTCTCATTGGCAATGTTACCGTTACAGAAAGCTGCCGATGGACTGACTAGGACATCCCGTACAGTAACGTGCCTTATCCTCCTCAACGGATATCTCCACTCTATCCGCCCATCGGCAATATTACCGTTACAAGGCACTGCCGATGGACCGACTAGGAAATCTCGCACAGTAAAATATCCCCAGATCACGACCGCTTCCTGTCAAATCACCTGCGCAATCCCTTGATTACCGTGCGAACAGTTACCATATCTTCCTGAGTATCCTCGGATTTCACAGATACGGCGAAGTGATAAGTCAGATTTACCCTTGCTCACTTCGTCCTACAAATAGTTCCTTCTCGGGTACTCCTTCTCCATCATACCATTCTATAGCCCCAACTCTGCCTCTCTAGCGGCAGCGCTGTTCAAGAACTCCAAGAACTCCAGCGAAGGCTTTTCTCCACCAATCTCGAAGCCTTCAACCTTCTTCCTCGCGAGGAAAATGGCCATCAACTTCATAGTCCCTGAGGTTAGTTCATCACCCCATCTCGTGTACTTTTACCATGTCCTGGTTCGTCTACGATTTATTTTACTGAGCATCCTCCTTTTTTCTCTTTTTGTTCTTGTTCTTCTTTTTACCCCTAAAACCACTAGGATCTGTCCAACAAACTAGTCATCCCTACTGATCAGCCACATCTCCAGTGTCTTGGTCCACTAGGGAACCCAGATCCCACAGATTTGATTAACGCAGAGACAAACAGGATCCCTTTTAGAGCTGAGAATTTCTCCTTAGATCTGTGGAAAGACACTTTCCGTTCCTGGCCCAGTCTTACCGTGGGATGGAAGGATTGGTTCTTGAGGGTCAGCCATTCGAACGAGGTTCTGTGGGGTGAGCGAAAACTGGACCAATGCATCAGGCTGTCCATTGCCGATATGCATAGGAATGAATCTCTGCTGATCGCTGCATCTTATTTCTGGTCGGACACACTCAATGCTTTCGTCTTTGGTCACGGCCCTGCTTCCCCTACACTTGCCGATGTGGTTATGCTCACCGGTCTGGATGTATCTTCTGCCGATAGCACCCATTTTTTCGATACCGCACCCAGTGCCAAGGAAGAAACTCGCTCCGTCGGCGGTTGGTTGGGATACATCCAAAAATACAAACGAATAGGTCCTGTCAACATAAAGGAACAGACCTATTTCCGGAACATGTGGTTAGACAAATTTGTATTTTGTGGTCGATCGGCAGGACCAACTTCCGTCTATCTAGCAGCAGCAGAGAGATTAGCCAATGGTGGCCGATTTCCCCTCGGTCGATACCTGCATGGCGCGGCTTACCACCTCCTTCATCAAGGAACCAAGAAACTCCTACTCGGCCAGCCCGTCGGCAACTTGGGGGGTCCCTGGTGGTTTATCAACATGTGGCTCAGCCTCCTCATGCACAAGCGTCTTGAGTTTGATCTCTTCGCACAGCGCTTCCCTAGGGATATAGCCGAGGACTACGAACTGGATGAAGAAGAATCGGCAACTCGTCCCCCTCTGAACTTTGGTGAGGCTGCCATAGTTCTGCCCGGTACAGGAGGCAATGCGGACCAGGTCAGCCGATTCTTCCAAAACCCTGTATGAAGGCCTAACCAGAGAACAGCAAGCATGGATGCCCTATGAAGATCCAGACACCATGTTTCCTTTGGTCTTCCATCCGTTCAACAATGCTCTTAATAAGGATGACGAAGTGATGATGGCACTGATCACCCCCAGAATTATACCAGTGAACTTCTTCGGCAGTGGGAAAACTTCCAACCAAACCTATGAGTTTTACAACCCATCGGCACTAGCCCGTCAACTAGCTTTCGGCCAGCTGCCGATTGCACTCTGTTATGCCGATGTGATAAAACCTAGGGAAGTCATTACTAACCTCCTGGAGTGGATCCGAGTAGCCCAACTAGCACCGACTGCCGATACAGATGTAGATCTGTCAGAGTGGGTTCCAGCCCTCTTCATTACTCAGGCATACAAACAATGGTGGGAGGAGTGGAAGGAGCACTTGTTCTGCAGATCGGCCCTTACATACCGTGGCATGATCGATCCTCAGTACAAAGTCCCCGATGATACTATAAGTACTTCCAAACCGATGCCATAATCCTTTCATTCTCATTTTCATCGGTAACATACTCTTTGTGTTATGTTGCAGGTCGATAACACTCCTCCATCGGTCAGCAGGAGCGGCAAGCCGATTGATCTATTTCCATCAGGACCGATCTCTTCAATCGGTAACAATGCTCCCACTCTGGCTACCATCATGCATCGAGGTGTACGCCTCAAGAAAGTTACCACCAAGAGGACTCAGATATCTCCATCGGTAGCTGCCTCTACCTTGGCACAGGCATTCAAGGTACATTTTCAAACTTTTTCATACCGATCTCACTCTTATATCTGATGTACCTGTATTTACGAATCTCTCTTTCTGTATCAGCACACCAGCGCATCGGCAAGGACCAGAAGCAAAAGTGCCGATGCCCCCCAGTCTAGTTAGCCGAAGAGAAAAGGTGCCAAGAGTACCAGAGCACAAACAAAGCGCCAGAGAGTACACCTCCTCCTCCCCCGGTATCTCCAATTCCAGTAGAGTCTTCTCCCTCTTCTCTAGAAACACAGACACAGCAAGTACCATCTTCCCCTCAGCCGCAAGAAGCACCTCAAATGGAAGAACCCCGACCAGAAGAGCCCCAACCAGAAGCACCTCAGCCAGAAGACACATCGGCTGATATAGGCGAGCAGACTACCGATCCAGCAGGATCTATCATATCATCGGTAGTTTCCTCGATCCAGACAAGCACTGCACCTCCCTAAGGTAACACACTTCCTAGAAAATCACTGCCGATGAACTCATTTCTTCTGTTCTACAATTATTTCTGTTGTTTTTTTAGCCGACATAGTCTCATCGGCAACTCCGGCCGATCAGTCTATAGTTCCACCGGCATCTTCCAGTCAAAGGCGATAAATTGCCTTGAAGCAAGTAAGTTATCCAATCTCCATTGGTATCATTTGTCAACACTTGATCATGGAATGACTCACTCTCTCTCCTTTTTCAGGAACAGGATTCTCCCAATAGTCTATTTTCCTTCGCCATCAACATCTTTGAAGACGAAGGTGATGAGGCAAGTTCTTCCCGGGCAGTCGGAATTACATCGGCAGAAGTCAGGGCAAAGCTAGAAGAGTTATCAGCCCTCCTTCATCAAGACACGGCCTAGCTGGTCGATGACTCTGACCCAGCCAAGGCTTTGTTCAAGACCCTCAGAGGCCAGATCCCTGCCGATGCCGAAGAAATCCTCTTTCAGGCTGCACACCTAGAAAGCCGTCAGCTGCAGTACCAGAGGGCTGCCCAACGTCTTGCCGATAGAGCTGCTCATGCCCAACTATCTGAAGAGATGATGAAAGTGAAGCTCCTTGCCGATGAGAAGCACAAGAGCATCGGCATCATACAGTCTTCAGGAGATGCTTTGAAGAAGAAGATTTCTGATCTATCGGCGAGAAGAGAAACCTTGTTGGCAGAACTCAAGCAGGTAGAGGACGCCTTGTCCCAAGCCCGACAAGACGAAAGCCAACTGCTGGAGACAATCAAGCTTCTTGATCAAGAGCGGAATGTCCATGGCCGTAAAGCACTGCAGCTGAAGAAGAAGTTGAAGCCGATGGAAGGTTCTACCGATGAAGACATCAAGGAGATAGAAGCAGCCAACCAAATCCGCCTGCGTCCCATATCGGCCATCCAGGCGCTGCTAGACATGTGAGCTCTTCATGGGCAACACACTTGCCCCTCTCTGCTTTCCGACCTTCCTGATACTTGGTCTAGCCGATAGGACTGTTATCGGCACCTTTTAAAACACTAAGTCTGGTCCCAGATACATTTTGACCCAGTCGATAGGGATGTTATCGGCACTTAACTTTTATGCATCGACCCATATGCTGGGGTAGTACTTTTTTAGATATTTGCCATTTAATGCTCTGGGAAACTCAACTCCTTCGAGAGTTTCTAAAATGTAGGCATTACCAGGAGCCGATCGATTTATCCGATAGGGACCCTCCCAATTGGGAGACCACTTTCCAAATTTTGAACTTTTAGTCCCGATCGGTAAGATTAATTTCCATACTAAGTCTCCATCGGCAAACTCCTTAGCCTTCACTTTCTTATCGTACCATCTGGCAACTATCTTCTTATTCTCTTCTATATTCATTAAAGCCCTTAGCCGATGCCCTGCTAGATCATCCAACTCATCTGTCATCAAAGTAGCATAATCATCGGCAGCCAATTGATCTTGAAAAGATAATCGCCTAGACCCAGTTTTAATTTCCCAAGGTAACACTGCATCATGCCCATACACCAACTGGTAAGGTGAAACCTTGGTCGATCCATGAGAAGCCATTCGGTATGACCATAAAGCTTCATTCAACAATGTGTGGCACCTCCTAGGATTTTCCTCAATCTTTCGTTTAATAAGCTTAATAATCCCTTTGTTAGATGCCTCGGCCTGCCCATTAGCTTGAACATAGTAAGGAGAAGAATTTAATACTTTAATTCCCATACCGATTGCAAATTCATCAAACTCCCCCGATGTGAACATAGTACCCTGATCGGTAGTAATTGTTTGAGGAATCCCAAATCGGTAGATAATATGCTCTTTCACGAAATCAATCATATTGGCCGATGTAACTTTCTTCAAAGGAATAGCTTCAACCCACTTGGTGAAATAATCGGTGGCAACCGAGATAAACTTATGCCCTTTGCTGGATGGCGGATAAATCTGGCCGATTAAATCGATAGCCCATCCCCGGAACGGCCAAGGCTTGATGATAGGATTCATGGCCGATGCAGGTGCTCTTTGAACATTGCCGAACTTCTGACATCGTTGACACCCTTTGAAGTACTTAAAGCAATTCTCAAGTATAGTCAGCCAATAATACCCATTTCTTCTGATCATCCACTTCATCTTGAACGCCGATTGATGTGCTCCACACACTCCCTCATGGATTTCTCCCATCAAATTCTTGGCTTCATCATCACCTAAGCACTTGCGAAGAATCCCATCAATAGTTCGGTAATACAACTCATCTTCATGGAGCACGTACTTGGTAGCTTGAAACCGAATACGTCGCTCAACTTTCTTGGACGGATCCTTTAAATAATTAATGATTTCTTTCCTCCAATCATCGGCACCGATTGCCGATATCGCATTAATCACGGGCTGATATCCTGAGGCATGTTGAGCCAACCGATTGGCCTCTTCATTATGCAATCGAGGAACATGCTCCAATCGGAAATCCTTGAATTCCTTTAACAGTTGCATACTCCTTTCGTAATAAGTTATGAGGACTTCACTTCGGCATTCATAGCTTCCAGCCAATTGATTTATAACCAGCATAGAATTCCCGAAGACTTCAACAGCATCAGCATGAACTTCCCTCAGCAATTCCAAACCCTTTATCAAAGCTTGATACTCAGCTTGATTATTTGTAGATGTGGCAACAATCGGCAAGGAAAACTCATACTTCCTTCCCCGAGGGGAAATTAATACTATGCCGATTCCTGCCCCCCGGTCACACATGGATCCATCAAAGAAGAGCGTCCAAGGTACAATTTCCAAAACCTCCACTGTACCGCAGTGTTGAGTTACAAAATCGACCATAATCTGTCCTTTAACCGCCTTAGCCGATTCATAACGCAAGTCAAATTCTGATAGCGCCAAAATCCACTTACCGATCCTGCCGCTCATGATCGGCATAGACAGCAAGTATCGTACCACATCATCTTTGCATATGACAGTGCATTCGGCCGATAACAAATAATGTCTCAACTTGACACAGGAGAAGTACAAGCATAAACACAGCTTCTCAATAGCCGAATACCTAGTCTCAGCATCGAACAACCTCCTGCTTAAATAGTAAATCACACGTTCCTTTCCTTCAAATTCCTGAATCAAAGCCGAACCGATGACCATCCCATCGTTAGACAAATACAATCTGAAGGGCTTCCCTTGCTGAGGTGGAATCAGGACTGGAGGATTCACCAAATAATTCTTGATTTCATCCAAGGCCAATTGTTGTTCCTTCCCCCAAACGAATTATTGATCGGCTTTCAACTTAAGCAAAGGACTGAAAGCACTAATTTTACCAGATAAATTAGACATAAATCTCCTGATAAAATTTACCTTGCCGATCAAGGACTGGAGCTCAGTCTTGTTGGTAGGAGCAACTATTTTGTTGATGGCATCAATGGATCTTCGACTAATCTCAATCCCCGTCTGATGCACCATGAAACCAAGGAATTGTCCTGCCGATACACCAAATGCACATTTATTGGGATTCATCTTCCAACCATGCTTCCTTGTGCATTCCAACACCTTTCGCAAATCGGCAAGATGCTTTGTGAAGTCTCCAGACTTAACCACCACATCATCAATATAAATTTCCACCAGCTTACCGATGAACTCATGAAATATAAAATTCATGGCTCTCTGATAAGTAGCACTAGCATTCTTCAAGCCAAAGGTCATGACTATCCATTCAAACAGCCCAACATGACCAGGACATCTAAATGCAGTCTTTGGAATATCTTCTTCAGCCATGAATATTTGATTGTATCCTGCATTGCCATCCATAAAGCTGATGATCCGATGCCCAGCCGCAGCATCAACTAGCATATCAGCAACTAGCATTGGGTAACCATCCATCGGTGTAGCTTTATTAAGATTTCTAAAATCAATGCAGACCCGAAGCTTCCCATTTTTCTTGTAGACTGGAACAACATTGGAAATCCATTCGGCATACCGACACTTCCGAATAAACTTAGCCTCAATAAGTTTGGTTATTTCGGCTTTAACATCAGGAAGAATATTAGGATTACATCGGCGAGCTGGCTGTTGATGTGGCCGAAATCCAGACTTAATAGGCAACCGATGCTCAACAATTGATCGGTCCAAACTAGGCATCTCAGTATAATCCCAAGCAAAGCAATCTTTGTATTCTTTTAACAAATCAGTTAACTGTTGCTTACACTCAGAATTCAACTTAGCACTAATAAAAGTAGGCCTAGGCTTATCACCATTACCTATATCTACTTCTACCAAATCATCGGTCGACGTGAATCCCTGGCCTAACTTTCCATCATCGGCGAACCTATCCATTAAAAACCTTCGTCAGAGCCGACTGCTTGGATCGGTGGAATCTCATAATCGGCAACCTTGAGAAAATCTTTTTCCCAAACTTCTCCTGAAATACACCTAGTCCTTTCGTAGGTGTCTGCCTCTGTCGATGCAATAACATAGGAAGAATCTCTCGGGACAATCTCAATCTTGTCACCTACCCACTGGACCAAGCACTGGTGCATTGTAGACGGGATGCAACAATTGGCATGGATCCAATCTCTTTCCAGCAACAAGTTATAAGCCCCCTTTCCACTGATCACGAAGAAGGTTGTCGGCAAGGTTTTGCTGCCGATGGTCAACTCAACGCATATCGCTCCCTTAACTGGAGACACGTTGCCTTCAAAGTCTTTGAGCATCATATCGGTTTTGGTCAAGTCCTGATCTCCTTTTCCAAGCTTCCGATACACTGCGTACGGCATAATATTGATAGCCGCTCCACCATCAACTAGAATTTTGGTCATTGGCTGACCATCAACCCTTCCTTTGACAAAAAGAGCCTTAAGATGTTGCCTTTCATCATCGACAGACTTTTCAAAGATAGCTGTCATCGGATCTAGAGCCAACTGAGCTATCTGATCGGAAAACTCCAATTCGTCATCGCCGGACGGTGCAAGGAATTCCATCGGCAACATAAATACCATGTTGACATCTGCCGATGGCCCTTTCCCCTTAGGATCTGCTTGTTGATGATCCCCAGACTGGCCAGAGTTCTCACCCTTGCTTAACTCTTCTCGCCTTTCGCGCTGCAGCCTTCTCTTTTGTGTCCTGGTCAACCCTTCTGGACACCATGGAGGGAGTTGCTGCTGCCTTACCGATGGGCGATGATATTCTCTTGACTCCATCCGATAAGTATTGGCATCCCTGCAGAAGATGAACTCATCGGGAACCCGTGCATTAGCCATCTCTTCAAGTTCCTCCTGGTTACTGGGAAAATATCCAACACGATCACCGAGTCTGTCGTGCACACTGAGCTTGCCTCCCAACCGATCATGAACGGACGATCTCCCCCTAATCGGCCCATTAAATCGCCGATTATTCTCGCGATAGCGCCTATCGGATCTGTCATACCGATCATAACCGTTGCACTCAGGACAATCTCTGACAGTAGGAAGCTTGATATTCTCCTCCCAACAATGGATGAAGAACTGACAATTCCAGTGATCCCTATGCCGATTCCACTCTTGTCGGCGTCTTTCTTCTTCCCGAGGATAATCTTCCTGCTGGCGCCGATACCGATCCTCACGTTGTTGCCAAGTTTCCCGAGGCCTTCTGTGAGTTATCACGATACCAGATCGGGGAGGCCTTCCTGAGTTAGTCCCCTCCTGGATTAAGCCTTTTCCTTTTGCATCGGCAGTAGTGACCTCATGCTAGGGATGTACCGATGCACTTCTTTCAGCTGCTTCCGACGTCAAGACTTTGGCCTTTCCCTTAGCATCCAGCATGTTTGTTGGGAAAGGATGTTGATCAATCTTCATCGGCTTCTGAGTTTTGGAGCTGTCGAACTTGATCCTTCCAGACTCTATAGCCGATTGCAGCTGTTGCCTAAAAACGTTGCACTCATTGGTGCTGTGAGAGGTTGCATTGTGCCATTTGCAATATTTCATACTTTTCAATTCCTCAGCCGATGGGATCACATGATTAGGTGATAATTTGATCTGACCTTCCTGAAGTAGAAAGTCAAATATCCTGTCGGCTTTAGTGATGTCAAACGCAAACTTTTCTGGCTCCTTGTGCCCGAAAGGACAAGACATCGGCTTCTTATTTTTCACCCATTCTGCCAAGCCGATGACTGGTTCCTCATCAGAATCCGAGCTTGTTGCTTCATCAACGAACGATACCTTTTTGTTCCATGCTCTCTTGGGCTCAAAAGGCTTGATATCTTGATCAGAAATTCTCTGCACCAAATGACTTAAGCTTTCAAACTCTTGAGATGCATACTTATCCCTGATATGTGGCAGCAAACCCTGGAAAGCCAAATCGGCTAACTGTCGATCATCCAGAACCAGGCTATAGCATTTGTTCTTGACTTCTCGTATCCTCTGCACAAAACTTTCAACCGATTCGTCATTGCGTTGCTTTAATTTAACCAAATCGGTGATCTTCTTCTCATGGACCCCAAAAAAGAAGTATTTGTGGAATTGTTTTTCCAAATCGGCCCAAGTAATCACTGAGTTGGGAGGTAATGATATAAACCAAATGAAAGCCGATCAACCCTTAGTTCGTCCCTATTAGCAGCTTCCCCGCATTGGATGATAAACCCGTTGACGTGCTCCATGGTTGACGTGTCGTCCTGTCCAGAAAACTTAGTAAAATCTAGCACTTTGTACCGATTTGGAAGCGGGATTAGATCATATGCAGGAGGATACGGTGTCCGATAAGAGTAAGTGTTGACTTTGGGTTTTATTCCAAATTGATCTCTCATTACTTCAGCAATCTTATCGGTCCAATAGGCATCGGCGTCTTGCCGATGAGGTGGTTGCGGATCCGGCATCTGCTGGTAAGCTTCCATGTGTCTATTTGGTGCCTGATCCACATGGAACATTGGGTTAATCATTTGGCCACCCATCTGCTGACCGCCAAACTGTTGCCCGCCGATCTGCTGCCCAAGATTCATTGGCTGGTTGGGCAATCCCTGATTCTGGAACCTGGGGTAGATCTGGCCTTGCTGAAACCCTGTAGCCTGATGATTCTTTTGGGGCAATTGTGGAAAAACTTGCTGTCCAATCCATCCACTATTAGCATTCATCGGCATAGGCCCTGCCGATGACTGATAATTGGGTATCATCATTGAATTGACATACCCTGGCTGAGTCATAAGCCTCTGTTGCATCAGCATTGAGTCTGCCGATGCGTTAGGCATCTGGAACGTTGGAGCTTGAGAATTCCCAGTGTAAGGTCTTGCAGTGGTGGTTGTGGTATACTGGGGACTCTGATTCATCGGCATATTTGGGGGTGCCGATGCCATAGGAGCCTTGCCTCTCATATCAGTTGCCTGAGATGTGCCAGGTGTCTTCAAGTATTCCGGGGGCATACCAAAACCCCACCAGTTAGGAGGAGGGACTGGTCCTGACATTGCCGATGCCAATAGATCTATAGTGAGCTTAATCTGCTCATCTGAAGTCGGTGGATTAGTTATCATTGGCGTAGATTGTGCATTAGTGACTCCCAACGTGCTTGGAGGAACGGTAGTCTGTGTACCCGCAACGGCTATAGCAGCCGATGGAGCTATGACCACCGGTGATCCTGGCTGATGATGAGAGGGGCCCACATAATCTGGTGGTAATTGTCCTTCCTTGAAAGTTCTAGCCACGGCATTGAAAACCGTATTGGACAGCACACCAGCTTGGTTGATCAAGGCACGGTTGATAGCACTATCGACCATCTCTTGAAGTTTACCAGGATTGGCTTCAAAAGTAACCTGCCGAGGCATCGGCAACGCATCCTTCTGGATCACTTCGCCGCTCCTGTTCATGCTGAAGGACCTCAGGCATTGCTGCTTGTAATCCTCCATGGCTTTAGCAATAGCTTGCTTCTGCTCATCCTTGAGATTGGCTTCCGTCACGGGGATGACGTTCTCCTGATCGAACTCTGTAGTCGACATGTTGATCTTGATCTTGAATTGGTCCCAATGGGCGTGCCAAAAGATGTGTTGATGCAAAAGCTGATCTACAAACACAAAGGGCTAATACCCGATTTAAACGTTAAGGCGTGCCAGCCGATTTGACCTTACTATCGGCAAAGGTGGTAACTCGACCACTTTGGTCCTGACAACAGCGATGCGCCCGGATGTCACGGCCAAGAGGTGATCACGTGGAACTTGAGAATACGCCGAGCTTAAGTCGACGAATTCCTAAGAACTCGTAATGAAAAAGGAAAATATGACAAAGTCGTCGAAAAAGTAGGTACTGGAATATGAGTAAAAACTTGTGTTTGATTGATTGATAGATGTCCTGTATTACAATGCCCTAGGGTCTACATTTATACCCTACTCAAAGAGCTACAACCAGACACGACTAGAATTCGAATTCCAAATTTAAACAGACTCCGTGTACAAAATGATTAAATAACTAAGGAAAACATAAAACCATCCTTCCGTGACAAACTGGGACACCACCACGGATCAACCGGCCATTTTCGAGTCTTCCTCCCATGTCATCGGCAGACTCCCCATTGGCATCAATCAATACCGGCCATCGGTATAAGCACATCATCACCTACGGACTTAGTCACATTCAACTGTCTCCTCATCGGCAACCACCTTCATCGGCAACTTTCCTGCAGATCAATGACTATTACCCTGTCTTGCCGATCCACATCCTACCGATCTTGGATACGTGTCCAAAAACGGTGTCAACAATCTTATCAAATAAAGGAGCAATCTAGTCCATTATATACCACACACTTGCACATATTGATCTAGGGGTATGACACTTCTCTTCAAGAATCTGAGCTTTGACTCTACAATAAATGCAAAGTAAGTATGCTATCCCCTTTTATCCCTACCTTGAGCTCCATATAAGCCTTCTTAGAAGTAGGATAGACTAGGAAAAGGCAATCTTGCTTTGTGCCTTGGTGAGGAATCATACACCATCTGAGCGACATGAGAGTACCATATGAGGAACATTAAGTTTTCTAAAAAAATTATTATTGCAACAACCTCCGATATGAAACTTGCAATGAATGAGAAAGTAGTGCTCAAGTTTAACTATTCTATCTCTCAACCACTCAAGACAAAGGAAAGGCCATAAGCCCCATAAAGAACTAAGGTAAGTGAGTTTTTCATAGCTAAATTTTCCATGCTTATGAGAAATATTTTGTTGCATACATGGTACTCTAGCAATATGAACATTGAAGCAACTCCTGATCCACCGAGACTAATTTTAATTATTTTCTTAGGACGAGCAAATGTTAAGCTTGGGGGATCTTGTTAACGGTGGATATACCATAAAAATCCACATCAGAACACCATCATCTGTCTTGGAAATAGATGAAGAATACCATGACATAGATATATTTTTATCAATAAATGGTTCCACATGTACTCTTGGTATTTGAATATAGGAGCAAGCAAATCAGAAGGAAATGAGCACCTGGACCCACCAAGGTGGGGTTGGCCGACCCCACCATGGGGATGTCCAAGGCTTGGTGATGTGGCATGATCCATGTGAAGGCTCACAAAGTCACTCCCCACCCTCAGATCAACTTCCAAGGGCAAAAGATCATTGCACATGGATTCATGGGCCCACAAGGAAGCAAGCAACATGACAAACATTTAAGATTTGGAGGAGCCACTTCCTATGACAGATGGGGACACATTCTAGAAGACCCTGGCTGGGCCCACCTGTCATAGGGGGATCGGCCAATCCCCTCTGGTGCCTAGCTAGGTCGATTGTCTCCCCACCGACTCAAGCATGCATCCCACGTGTTGGATTAACCACTGCAATCCATCCATGGCGGTTACAAGGTCGGTTTATCCAAGGGTGGAGAAGCATGGAACACATGGATCGCTAACGTGGCACCCCCTCATCTTCTCCTATAAATAGAGGCTGTATCCACCCTCTCAAGGTGTGATTTAAGTGATTCAACAAGCAAAAAGGTTCTCTTAGTTCATTAGTTGTAGTATAGTCTAGTGTGGGAGTTAGAGTTGAGTCGAGCGAAGCTTGGAGTCTCTAAAGTCGTCTACTAGAGAGTCTGGTATTGCTCTTGTATCTTTCTCTTGTAAGACTTTTCTTATTTAATATATTATTCTTATTCTACTTTTCTAAGTATTTACTTTGTGCAATATTATTCCTACAATAGTATTGTAGTGGTCTATCTTGTTTTATAGTAGATACACGCTAGATTGTGATCCTATAAATAACTCTTTGGTTGTTTTCCATTGCCTATAACAAGATGCTCTAGTTGAATCGTACATTCGGTTAGAGTAGTGGGAATTAGTGTAAGCGCGATGCTTAGGCTAAGGCTCACCATTGGTGGCCGCTGATTTGGACGGACGGTAGGAGCGCACTGGCAGGACATGACAGGTCATGCTCGGCATTAGGATCTCCTCACGTACAAACTAGTCCTTAAAAGGCAAGACATCCATAAGAGTATAGTCGCTTTAGCAGGGGTTCTGTCTCCTGCTTTCTCGGCTATCCCTAGCAACCAAGCAGTAAGGTAGCAATTCTAGTTGTTTCTATTGTTCGATTACATTAGAACACAAAAGTAGAAGTAGAGTCACAGGAACCTTTCTCACTCGTTGTTCTCCCACCTAGCTATCTACACTAGTTATCTTTTAGTTGTCTTAATCAATTATCTTTGAATCACCACCATCCTTCTACCTATCGATTATCTCCCCCTTGCACTAGTTGTTCTAAATTGAGATAGGGGTCTCTTTTCTATTAGCATTCCTAGCTATCGCTTTCCTTTGGGATAAATAAATAACGATACCTTGGAATACTAATCCTCGGTGAAGTGCTACATCACTACATTCTGTGCGCTTGTGGAATATCCAATAGTTATAGAATTACCCAGCTGGCATTTCTGGTGTCGTTGCTAATATCTAGTGACGACGTTAAGATTTGCCAACAATATGTTTTGGTACCATAGCTTGACACCATTATCTTCTCAGACCTATTGACAAGCTAGAAATCTCATATCTTCTATCTCCTATCTCCTATATATACCTAAATAGGTGATCCCCACTAGGTGATTTTTCTAGCTTCTCATGAAGCCACGTCATCAGATTTCATCCATGCCTTGCTCACCACTGTGGTACTTCCTGACGCTTGCGGTTCTCCTCCAGGCTCCACGCATGCATCATGATGTGAGACATCTACGGCCAATCATTCTTATAAAATAAATCATCCCCACCTGCAGCTATGAGGAAGTTGAGATGCTATTTTTGTACTCTGAATCCTTGGCTCCCCCGCTCGATGTGCTTGGTCGCTCAGCCACTCGCTCGCCCAACCTCCACTAGCTCCTGCTTGGAAGACCGTCCGCTCCTACTGACCTCCCGCTCATCAGGCCGCCCCGCTTGACCACGCAAGCATGTAGAGGAGATCAATGAAGCTGCAGAATTTTGACGTGTACAAGAGTTGGGCCTCCTTCCTCCTTGACGCTGGCGCCGCCTATCGGAGTTGCCGCTGCCCGCAGGGGATGTCGATGAAGCTGCCTAACCTGATGTCTGAGTTGGGCCTCCTTCATCGACGCCGCCGCCATTGCAAAAAATTGGAGCTGCAAAGGAGATTGATGATCAGAGCCAGCAGCTGGGACAAAGTCATTTTTTTATTAGAAGTGGACCCTTATATATAAGTGAACCTAGGTACGTGAATTTTATCAATTATTCATTTCAACTTCTATCCAAATTCTATTTATGTTATGTGGTGTAACAAATAAGAAAAATATTTTCCTCATCATTTTCAACTATTATTTGATCAACAAATTATTTATTATCAACCTAAGGGCATATGAGTTCTTTACAGTCAGGACAAAAAATCCCTGGGACAATAATCAAAATTGCTAAATAAAGCCTAGTTTTTCACATGGTAGATTTTTAGACCGTAGCTTATCAGAAAATCTTAATCAAACTAAAATTGATTCTATGATAAGCTATATATTCCAAACAATGTCTATATGATTAGGATCAAGTCCATGGAGGAAACCTTCCATGAACAGATCGACGTCCACTCCACAGTTTCTCTTATGTAGTATCACAAATGTACTCTGTGAAACTCTCAATGATAACATATCATCTTTCTTGTGTGTTCATCCATGTAGTTCGAATCAAGACACTGAATGAATGGCCGAAGGGACAACATACGATCGTTACAGTGCTCAAAATAAATATGTGCATATGTTCTTTCAGGGTTTCATTATTTCTCACCCTATGAATCCTTTCATATAATACTACAAAATTCCTGTAGGAATGCATGAGTTATCTAGTATATAATATACTTTGGGGTGCATGTAGTAGCTTTTATATTAGAGGTCCTACAACAAACATAGGAGGATAAGGGATGCATGGAAAATGGGGAGGGAGGGGATCCCATGCACTGTATTTGTATTTCGTGTTCAATTCTTGATAAGTAGCATTGAAATTGAAAAAGTGCTCACTTGCTGGTGATTCATTTGGCATGGGTGCATGCATGAGAACTCGGGAAAGTCTGCAATGTACGTACTTACCACATGATTGTACAATATTCATTAGAGCCCTCATGTAGAATATATGTACAAGATTCTACTGTAATGCCCTAGAGTGCAAATAGCTCAGATCCACTCTATATGCTGAGCGAACCCACTTATACTTTTGTCCTCACTTCGTGTAAAACCATTAACCCGAGGATGGTGGGATGGACTCTAGAAGTCTTATATGTTGGTCTAACCCACCCTTATCAACCAAGGTAGGACTAAATCCTCCATTATTATCTCATAATATGCACATAGGTCACCACGGACCAAATTCCAAATTGGGCCAGGTGTGACATACACCCCCCTCAACCCAACACACCACAACTAGGCAAACAGTGACCAGAAACGTTTCCTCTTAGCACACTCGATCGTATGTCCAGTGCGGCACATGTGCCATGCTGTGTACCCCGCAGGGCCTACACGCACAATAAACCCCATGTCCGCGCCCCTGACCTGCACACGCCCATGGCACAAAGGTTGGCTCTGATACCATTTGTAATGCCCCGGAGTCCAAACAACTTAGATCTACTCTACACGTTGAGCGAACCACACCTATCATCATCCAACTTACGCTTTCATCCTCGCTTCGCGTAAAAGGATTAACCTGAGGATGGTGGGATGGACTCCGGAAGCCTTATATGTTGGTCTAACCCACCCTTATCAATCAAGGTGGGACTAAATCCTCCACTATTATCTCATAACATGCACATGGGCTATGGGCTAAATTCTAAATTAGGCCGGGTGTGACATCTACAATGTCCTATGAAAGTGCGCTAGGGCTTAGATGACCTTGCTCTACAACCTCTATTTGTCATGTTGTTTATATTATTTTTCTTGGTTTTGTTCTCGCAATGTGTTCTTTTCTTATAATCGTTTTGCTCCTTTTACTTTTGATGTTGTGTTTTGTACTTTCTTTCTTTTTTTATAATGAAATGGCACAAAGCTTATACATGTGTGAGAAAAATCAATAAACAAAAATTGACATAAGAAGATATTATCGTTACAAATGTTTAATAAATGTGAATTACACTTAGGGTACATCAAGTGCATCATGGTGGTTTTTTTCTCACAAGAAAAAACTTAGGAAAGGGATGCTACAAAGGGTAGTGCATTGAAGTGAGTGGGCTATGACCTAGGCGATGTGATAAGGGCTTCATGTGATTTAAAGATAGAGATTACTGTTGTCACAACCTAGAAGCAAATGGCTTTGTGGTTCTCTCTAACTATGGACAAGGTTTTGTACAAAAAAATTAGAAATTTTAATGATTTCTACAAAAAAAAATCTAGTTTAAAGGTTTATATCTCTTGAAATACTAGAAAATCCAAGAATTTATTCGCAAGATTTTCATAAATCTGTTATCTTTCTTATTAGTCCTTTAATAACTATGGAATGTATTTTGATGCTAAGAAATCCGAGAAGTTCTCCAAACAATTCAAAAGGTTCTAGGAATGAACTAGAATAACACTTACCGTACAAAACTGTTATTCAAATGAACACCTCTATAATATGATTACTCATATAGAACATTCTTGATATTACAACTACACTAATTTCCTTCCTAAGTGACTACAAATAAACTTACAATTGCATGCTTCCACTACCGCTACTCCTTAGATACTTTCTTTATGTACACATTTGCACCTAAACCTAATGATCTACCACTTAAATGTTTTTAAACTGGCTCAAAGATAACCCTAGAAACATGTCTATCGATGATATGTTGTGGACAATGAGTAACATAGTATGAACTTCTTAGGACATCCCATAAAGTTTGTTTGGTCTTCTTATTGGTGGTTTTCTCATCAGACCTCAGGAGCAGAGATTGAGCAAGTTCTTGCATGTTCAACTCGATTTCCTTGTCAATGCAATTTATTGTTGCTTCATTCTTCTCAGCATCCTGCGCATGGTATGATTAGTTCAACATGTTGGCATGCAAAACTAAATAGATTTTACGGAAAACATGATTTATATTACATAACATATTAGAATTTTAAATTAGTGGTCACATAACATATTAGAATTCATGATTGCTATAATTGTCAAGAAAGAAAATATCTATACTTTTCTAAATATATATTACAAAAAAGAAACATTTGATATTACTTTGGTCATGTACCATATAGAGATTCAAAAGTAAATAAAAATATATTTAATAGCATTTTAAATATAAACTTACTCTCTTGTCCTTAGATTGAAATATGAATTAAGGAAGGATTACTTATACATGTGAGGATAGCGATGATGAAAGTAGAACAATATATGGATATTTAATTAGTATCTAAATTGTAGGGAATAAAGTTTTTTTGTACGATATTGCATTGAATAAGGTTGAGGTAATTTGCTAGTGTAGAAATTTTGAAGATCTGAACTCACGAAATATTGAAGTTAAACATAGCCATAAACTTAGTTTCTAAACTCATTAAGCCATGGAAAGGTATAGAAAATCTACAGAAATAGTTGACATGACCCCTAACTTGAGGTTGCAAGGAACTAGGAATAAATTCTACTCTTTAATGGTTTGATTCTCAAATTATTATTTTTCCCTAAGGGAACAATCATTATATCATACATATATCTAGCTATGCACAAAGAATAAAAACAATTTTATTGTGATAAAGGGTATACCTGGGACAGTAACACCTTGTGGTTAAGACCATCACAAGTATTGCATGTGAGTTGAATAAACCAATCACTATCCTTGTTGTTTATCACTGATATAGCCTCACTAATTCGTCCAGCACAAATCTCAATAACCTGGACTAAAAGCAAATATGTTTGTGTGTCATGAATCATGTATTGTGGTTTTATACCACTGGATTTGTGATATTTGTTTTCTTCCTTATTTGCCTTTTGCAGCATCCATTCGGTCCACTGGAAGTGTAGACAAAGATATTAGAATGATTGTTGAGAAGACGTTGGTATAATCTAATTAAGCACAAGTGAGGATAACTTACCGCAAGACTTAGTAGACTATGGATGAACCTTTGTCCTTCATGAATTGGCAATGCTTCTTGCGTCAATAAGTTAATAAGTCTTCGAAGTGCCCTCTCGAGAATAGCATCATTAGGATTTATTTTAAGCCTAAATTTACCGTTTATGTCAGTGAAATAATCTTTTCTCAATTTTACATAGTACGTAATAGGTGCCATAGTGAAAATGGAATACAAATGTTAAATATGACACCTAACAATCAAATAGGTCACTGTAGAAAGCAATGTGAATTAAAAATTACATCATCCATATAAAAGCATCTAGAGTATATACCAATAATACACTTATGCAACTTTTCATGGTGGTCACAACTTATGAAGCGTCCATAATACATCAAAATTTACTGCCATATTGGCCATGTATAGCACAAATGCACAATCAATCCACATGACTTGACAAAATGGAAGGTTAAATAGCTACCACTACTGACCATAATATATAGGGCTAACGAAGAATATGATACCATCTTTACCGCATTTGTAATATATGTAAGCCCATAGTATTAGCTCATGCAATAAATGATAAGTGTGAGGATTATAAAAGAACAATGCACATTCTGAATATCAAAGAATAATGGTACAATTAATTGTTATATCTATCATGTGATGAGTATACCACTATTATGTAAGTACATAATTCCTAATAGCTAAAATGATCATTATTGATATTCCTATAATTATGGAAGTTATTTGTTCTATTACTCAAATTACTTTTCTAGTTTTCATATTCAATGATGCTTGGTACATGACATATGCCATATGATGATTCATAAATGGATACAATGCTCAACTAAGGTAAGGTGTAGTACTCACCATGATACATCACTTTCTTCATAGAGACAGTGGACGAAACATTCTAATCTCTTCTTGTCTGCCGAAATGTCATTAAGATGTGTAGAAATGGCATTGGCAATCATTGATGTTCTAGCCCATGCAAGCCGCTCAGCAGCACGGCTAGGTTCATAAATGCAAGATGCAGCTAAAAAATAAGCTCTTAAAACATCTTGCGGTTGCACTCCAAAAGTGTCAAGGCAATTCTCTATGTACCACCTAAACATAGTGCCAAAATATTTCAAATTAAATGAAAGTTAACCTTCCAAAATAAAATTCAAGAAATGAAAAAAAAGAAATTATGGAGTTTACATTTGAAGCTCATTACACTCAAGCTGATGTACAGCTTGGCAACGGTTGAAATCCATTATTGCCAAATCAAGATATATGTCGTTATTCACAAGAGGCATCCTGCCGAAAATGGTCCGCACATATAGGTAAAGCATCTCTCTTACTTTCACTAATTAATGAATATGCAGCATAGTTCATTAACAACTTTTTGGCTATGAAGTATAAGTGTGCACCTGTAGAGGGTCTTTCCAATCCAAACATCATCTTTACCTCCATACTGATCTAGATAGGTTCTTGCCTCGACACGAGGCAAGCTTGCATACCAAGGAAAGTCTAGTGTATATTGTACCTATTGATGAACATAATAGACACATGTGTTGTCATATATTATTTGGAAAATATCTTTGTGCATAGCATATCTGTATAAAAGGACAATCATGACCTTTATGGAAAATAATTTTCACCTCTATTCATGTTTTAATCAATCTAAGATCATCAAATGGTAGAATAGTTTGGATTACCTCGCCAGCTAGATCCTTCGCAATGATCCATTTGTCACGGAGCATGCCTTGGGCTTCTCTTTGTCTGAGAAACTCATATGAGAAAATCCTAGCACGGTGCAATACATCCTCCCCTTGAAAAGCTATCTGAGAGGCTCTGTTGAGATTGTACATCCCAGTGACGGCTTGAGTTGATTGTCCCACAAAACAAAAGAACTCTCCATCTTTCTCAAAATTCTTAAACACACCTACAGAACACGGTCGACTTATGTCTGAGATGTAACAACTTAATGAAGTTTAAATAGCAGAGGGGATAGATGAGTGAAATACGACATTTATATCATACTGTGCATTATATGTATCACTTCATCACTAGTTAGGTGAGCATCGGTTGGTTCACCAGAAACTTGCTACTAATTTTAAGCCTATTCAATTTGTGTTTGCACTCAACTAATTAAACATAAGTCAATGAGATATTTAAATTAAACAGGGGAATGGTGTCTATACTTGGGGAGACATTGTATCCATGTAGCCTTAGTAGTCGGAAAGCCATAGCTGTGTCATCCACATCTTTTACATTAGAGTTCCTAGCCCAGCAAATCCCATCTTCAGTCCAGTGCCTACAAAATGAGAAGACAAGTCAAAGGAATTCATCATAAGGTTCGGTGCTCACTGTCACTGAAGCTTAGTGTTGCCATGCATGATATATCTATCTTTAAATGGAAAAAGAATAGTAGTGAAAAGAGGGGATCGATTGCAGAAGCAAAAACCTGTTCACATAGTCCATGCATTGCATAATCTCTCGTTGGAAATAGCGGGAGATCCCGAGTCTCTCTAATCGATCGACGACCCAGATGTGCTCAAAAAGATCAACCGGATAAACATTGGGGACTGAAATGGAGATGACAAACAGTTTGAGACGAGACACGTACAATTTGAGATGAGTATCTAATATTATGAGCATTCACCTACACATGCTATGTCATGGACGATTGACTTACCTCCTCCATCGAATTTTTTGACAATCCTATCGATATATTCGAAGCACTTCTTGTCACCAGTTTGCATAAGTGCATATGCAGTAGCTGAAGGAGAATACAAGAATGATCCATCACTTGATTGGAGATTCAGAAGCCTTGCCCAGTCCAGATCAGGCATTCCTTCAAGGCTATGCAGAATGGACGTAGGAACTCTATGCATCATGTCCTTTGGGATCCTCTTCAGCTTGATTTCCCTGTTGGAGTATATGCTCTGCAAAGCCGGGTGATCATACGGAAACTCAACACCCAAGTTCCTAGCTGTCTGAATGAGAGAAGGGAACGCGATCTCGAAGCCGATGGGCATCGACTCCTGCTCTTCCTCGGCTAGCCTCCACATGTTCTCGTGGAGAAACGAGAGCCCTGCCTTGCATTTTTCAGGCTCGAGAGACCATTTCGTGAGTGCAACGACGCAGGCAAGGGTGTTGATCATACGGTCATAGGCAGAGAACAAGGCCGGGTCGCCCCAGGAGCCGTCAGGCAGCTGGTGGTCGACGATCCAACGCACGGTGGCCGGGAACTCGGGCTGGGAGCCCCCGCCGCCGTCCAGCTTCGGCACCAGCGCCACCCACGCCGTATCATACGCCGAGATGCTGATGTCCCCGTCGTTCATTGATCTTAGCATCGCCCTCACTTGATCGATAAGTGGCTGCAACTCTGTCTCATCAGCCTGCTATATAGATGCAGATTTAATTTCAGCAACAGCTAAACATATAATTATGGGAATGATTATTATCGTTATATATAGAAAACAAATGTCGTCCAGAAAGAAAGAAACAAAGAAAGGAACAACATCTGTAAAAAGAAGAGTACCTCAGGGATCACTTGGTACTCATCAAGATCTTGTGGTTTCCCTGGCCATTTCGTAATTTCAGTCTCGGTTTCGACACGGGTGGTCTGGAACACTGCAGGTCCTGACAACTTTTAGTTAGTTTATTTTCTTCAAACCCAACACCAACACTGAAACATTTCTGTACATTACAAGTAGTTTTTGCCGGGAAGTAAGTTTTGATTACAAGTAGTTTCTAGGCCATTGGGCTGACCTGAAACTGAAACTCATTGAAATGAACTAAACTGGATTTAATTTCCAAGCAAGAAAACTGAAGAAAATGATCTAAAGGAGTGACCACATCGAGCTACTGTTGGTCAGTTGGTGTTGGGTACCCAAACCCACTTACATCTGTATTAGTAATTGTTCAGCATGCGACATGCATCAAAGGTTCAAGAACCTGGCCTGAGAAGAGTAGTGCCGTCCAATTCCCACTACCAACTATAGTATAACATTGGAGCATCAGAACATTCAGCACTACGCTACTAAGGATGGCAGTGGGGCGGTTTCGGATCGGATATCCGCGGGTTTCGGTTCTCGTGGGTTCGGTTTTTGGGATGATTTTTCACCCACGGTTTTCGGGTTCGGGGCCCCGAAACCCATCGGGTTCGGTTTCGGGTTTGGTTTTCCACCCGTGGATATCCAATGGATATCCGAAATAAGTCATTAGAATTAATTTTCATATTTTATAATATGATAATAATAACTTTTTACTTAGATTATGAAATTTATTTTAAGCTAACTCATAAAAATATTTATGTTTTATTGCCTCTTGTTTATACATGTAAATATGTACATATATATTATGTATATATTTATAAAAAGTCTTTATTGCTATTATTATGTTGACATAGAAAGCGGGTTTCGGGTATCCATTCGGGTTTCGGGTATCCGCGGGTTTGGTTTTGGGGAGGGGTTATTACCCGAATCGGTGTTCGGTTCGGTTTCGGGTTTCGATCGGGTTTCTGGTTCGGGTGCACATAGACTTCGCTCGATCCGAACCCGCTCCGTTGCCATCCTTATCCACTACCCATTTTCACTTGTTTTCTCCCCATACAAGTAGTAAGCTAGACTTGAACGAACCCAATAATTATAAAAACTTATGTTCGCCTGATATAAGAAACCAAAATCAATTAGATTTAACTTTTCTAGTTTACGTCCCAGACCCGTCTCTAAAATTTTTTCCTTACAAAATTCTTTGCTCATCACTTAGGCCTGGTTCAGTTCGCGAAAATTTTTAGATTTCACTACTGTAGCACTTTCGTTTGTTTGTGGCAAATATTGTCCAATCATAAACTAACTAGGGTCAAAAGATTCGTCTCGCGATTTACAGACAAACTATGTAATTAGTTTTTGTTTTCGTCTATATTTAATGCTTCATGCATGTGCCGCAAAATTCGATGTGACGGGGAATCTTGAAAAATTTTGGGAACTAAACAAGGCCTTACAGTTATATACCCAATCAGAGTAGCATGATCTTTTGGCAAAAACTAAGGCCTTGTTTAGTTCGCAAAAATTTTCAAGATTCCTCGTCACATCGAATCTTTGGTCTCATGCATGGAGCATTAAATAAAGATAAAAATAAAAACTAATTACACAGTTTATCTGAAATTTGTGAAATGAATCTTTTGAGCCTAGTTACTCCGTGATTGGACAATGTTTGTCAAATAAAAACGAAAGTGCTACAGTAGCCAAAAAACCAAAATTTTACGAACTAAACAAGGCCTAAAGATACCTCTGCGGTCCAGTCTAATCATTTCTATCGGACAGTTAGTTGTAAGTGCCATATGCCCATATCTATGATATTCCTGATCGGATATTTGATCTTTGTTTTCATCAATCACCAAGTTGGTCCACTGGTCACTTGGCTAAAAAGAACAGCGGGGTACAATTAAAGAGGACAGGATCCCTTAGCATGCTGCATCCACACATAGAGATACCTTTGTGATTGAGAGCAAAATCCCCTAAGGATTTGGGGTCAAGAAACAAAGAGGACAGTTAGAATCAATCACACATCAAGAATCTTAATTTCGCAGTCAGTTACTGTTGAGCAGTACGGTTGATAGCAATCGACGTTCCATCACCCATACATGCATCGAACGATCGCCGTGAATGGGTTAAAGTTCCTTTTTTTACGTTAGAACCTTATGGACCTAGCTCATAAATAAATTGGAAGATATTTTTTCAAATAAATTGAAAAAACTAGCAGATTTTTTATTAAAAATAAATAATGAAAATATGAACCTTGTGAGATTAATGAAAAAATTGAAATCTTTGCAGTAATATTTAATTTATTGAGAAAATCTTTAATTTATCGATATAGTGCAGGATACCACATATTCATGTTACCATAACAGTAGTAAACATGGTACATGTTACTTCCTTCGTCCCACAGAAAGTATCATTCTCATTCCCAAAAAGTGCTTAATAAGGCCAGTCTCAATGGAGAGTTTCATGTCCCAGTTTCCAACACATTTGATTTTAGAAACCGTGCATAAGAATTTCATGGGGATGAAACTCTCTCTTCTCCCATAAAACTCTTATTATCTCTCACTTCATTAATATGGTGCCACATCAGCATATTTAATGTCCATAAAACTCTGATGAAATTACATTGAGACTGGCCTAAGTATCATTAAATTAACAATTAAATATATTTTCATGTAATAAACTTATTTGAGGTACAAATAATATGCTAATATTTTCTATGAATCTAGACAAACTTTAAAAAGTTCGACCTGCATAAAACCGTAAGCAACCCCCTCATATTTGTATCTAGAAAAGCCAAAACGTCTTTTAATTTGGAACAAAGGGAGTATATTTTAAGTGCTTCTATCAAGTAGGATGCTGGCTATGCAGTATCTAGCTCCCTTGTTGCTAGCTAACAGATGAAAGTATTTTTGGGAGGGATGTACCAGCTAGTCCCATTATTATACTTCCTCTACTTTAAAGTATAAGACGTTTTGGCTTTTATGGATATATACATAGTTTTTACTATACACGTAGAAATACACTATGTCTAGATACATAATAATATAAACAATGTATATAGAATAATTCAAAACTATTTTACAATGTGAAACGGTGGGAGTATATTACTTGGAAAAACAGAAAAGAAACAAACAAAGAAAACAAAGCGGGAGATGGACACGGCCAACAAGAAAGACAAAATAATTAATTAGCTAGATTTTGTTGGGGAATACAACTCCAATCCTATATAGTTCCCTAAGTTTTGTTGGTGAAAACACACAAGCAGTTTGACTTGCTTATACCCTTTTACATCCCTATAGAGATAATAGCTATCTTATAATATATAGTTATCTTTTTTGGATCCAAATAGAGATGCACCTAATAAAATAGCTAATTGTTAGCTGAACATCTAGATAATAACTATCTCTCTATAGTCGGCACAAATTAGATAATAGCAACTATAATAGTTATCTTAGTAGCATTTTTCACTGGCTATATATATATATACATCTAAAACCCTCCAACTAATTGGTAGCTAATATTAAATATGAGTTATTTAGCAAGCTAACTTTTAGCAGATAATGGATCCAAATAGGACCTAAGTAGTCCCACTTTAGAAGCTAATAATAGAGTCGTATATATGAACAAAACAGGTTGATTAATAATAAAAGCGAAATTACGAAAAGCATAACTTTTTGTTCTGGGGCTTTAGGAAAAGCAGCAGGAGGACATGGCAGAGAAAGAGAGAGGCTACGGGCGCAGCACAGCATCTCTGAGTGTTTCGTTCATCAATACGTACGTACGTAATATAATGCAAGAAAGAATTCCAAAAAAAAAAAAATAGAAGAGAGAGCATCTATCTGTCTATCTATGTGTGTGTGTGACTGACTGGGACTGGGACGATAGGAATAGGATGATGAGAGTCAAATGACCATGCAACTATATATTAAATTTATACCTTTAGCACTGGATACGTTGTCGGACTGCTGCGTTGTCGTCGCCGGGGCAGGGGACGGGGCCTGCGGATGCTGCTGCTGCCGTCTCCACCACCCGGCGAGCCCGCCGAGCCTGAGGTTGCCGCGGGGCCCCGTCGCGCCCGCACCTCCCCCTCCAGCACCAGCACCTGCTTTGCCATGGATACTGATACGGGATGGACCTGATTGATGATCAAGTGAAAGCAGAAAAAAGAAAGCAAAAAAAAAAAGCAATGGTGAGGAAGCAGGCCGGACGGTCAGGAACAGGAGCAGGTCGAGCAGGGAGGGACTCATCAGGACAGACAAAGGCACAAAGCATCTCCTAGCACTACAGGAGACTAGCGAGCGAGCTACAGGAGATATTGATTGGGCAGCAACAGCGCCAGCAGCCAGCAGCTAGCGCAGGGCCTCCCTGCCTCCCCTCTTTGCTTGTCTGTTGCATGCTTATGTTTGTTTCTTTGTCCGATTGCTCATCGGCCTAACCTAAGACGACGACGAACCAAATCTAGAGAAAACGTACAACTTAATTATATTATATTTATTTATATTTAAACCCAGCCAAGAGAATGTTTTGTATAGCAGTGTCTATATGCAAATTGCAAAGTTGAACTTTGATGAAACAGATCGAGGTTTTGTCGTTTGGATTGGAATTGGATTATTGCGGCCATGCTAAAATATATGACACAGGCAAGCAGGGGCGCAGGCATATATATAGATATAGACATGGAACCGGCCGGGTGGCCGGCCGGCGCGGCGGAGCTAGTTCACCGTACGTACCTGCTTTGAGGACGACGCGAGGAGGGAAGGAAGGTGACGAGGGTGGTGATGCGGCCGGCAAGAGGAGCTGCATGGTGCCGCCGCCGGAGCGCCCGCGCCCCTCAATCGATCGTTGCAATTATTGCAATGCAGGCACGCACCGGCCGGCTCCGGCACCGGCACCGGCACCGGCACGGCCGACGACGGCCCCGCGCGCGAGACGATAAGGATCGATGAATGGATGGATGGATGCTTAATTTGTGCCAGGTAAAACACAGAAACTCCCCCCTGGAAGTTGGTTAAAAGGCAAAAAAAACGCGCGCTAGCTATTAATAGGCGGAGCAAGTATGGCAACTAATCATTTCATTCAATTTCATTGGCAGCCAGCAAAGAGAGGATGATATTGGATACTCTCCTGGTATGTGTGAGCTTCTTTCTGAGCTAGCTAGCATATAGCGTGTGTGTGTGTGTGTATATATAGCACGAGTCAAGAGCAGAGGGAGCGACCGAGGGAGTGTGCCCGCGCGTGTGCTTGTGCTTGTGCTGCCTGCGATGCGAGGAGTACGGAGGACTGTGACTGGGAGGAGCAGCAGCATAGGCCGGAGCCGGAATGATTCTCGTGCGGGGACGCAGCGGCTAGTGGACAAAAACACACCAACGTTTCCCTAATTTGCTCCCGGCTTCCTCTCGCTGCGTGCGCTGTGTTGTGAACGGGTGGTGAGGGACGGACATTCGTCACCCAGTCACAACAAGATACCCTCCATAATCCGTCCACGGCTAGCCTAGCCGATATATAAAAATAGAGTATATATATACAGTTACACACGTACGTACGTATACACACGCAATGACGACGACACCAAAAGCTAGCTAGCAGCAAGATCGCGAAACTGAGACGGGTGTTTTCCTTTTTGTTTTAGGGAAGATGCCTGGCAAACTAGGACGTACAGTGGGACGGATAAATAATATTTCTTTAACTCAACAATGGAAGCTTGCTGGTTGCTTTATTTTGACGAGAGGAAAAAAAAGCGACAGGTGCATGCAGCAGGCAGCAGCAGCAGAAAAGCAAGGAGGAAGGAAGGGATTGGAGTCGGACATCCCCCCACACGCCGTTGCCGCTGAATGCATTTTTGCTTTAGCAGCAGATACGGTATGGACCTGATTGAAACCGAACTCAACCAGTTGCCAAAGCAGAAAAAGGCTGGGCAGCAGAGGTGAGGTGCCACTGCCAATGCGCTGTCGATCGCAGCGCAATCCAATAACATAGTGTTGCCCTGTTAGTTTGAACTTATCAGCATTATTTTTAGCTATAAAATAATAATTTTTTTCTCATAATAAATTAGCATTAACATCAGCAGCAGCTTTTTTTCAGCCAGCTGAATATACGAGGCAGCTGATTCTCTTTCCTGTTTCTCTTAGTTCTGTTGGCCGCCCTTGATCCTCTTACGAGTAGAATACCAAAGAACGAGAACAGAGAGGAAGTAGAATGAACTTAGTGTTTCTTTATTTATTGATCACGGTATTTATACAAGTCGGGGGGAGAGGAAACTCTTCCCCCAAGTAAGCTCGAGCCCACGATGAGTCGTGGGTGATATCACGGAGGTGGAACCGGTACGTACGGAGTCGTGGGTGATATCCGTAGGTGGTCGTGGGAAAAGTCACGGTTAGGATAAATCTTCCGTAAGAGAATCCAAGGAGATGAGATCACCCCGGATAAAATATCCGTAACACTCTCCCATGATCGAATCACTTGTTGAGATCAATGAATCGTATTGCTTCTCCAAAAATTCCTATAGGATAAAAACGAGGAAAAATACGTGTGTATATGTGCTATAGTAAAACTCCTTAAAACCGCTTGGGAAAATAAGGAGAAAGTTATAGCACTTAATGATTGCCTCCTCATTGTAAACTAATATGAGAAAACCTTTACAGGAGAAAACTCATATTGTAGTTTAGAAGACAATATGTGTCTTTGATACTCCTTTAAAAACCCCTGTGGGGAAAACAAGGAATATGACACTTTTGTGTTAATATTGTCTCATTAAAAACTCCTTATGAGAAACCTTGTGAGGAAAAACTCATAGAGAGAAAAGAGTATAATATGACGGTGTAGACAGGCCAATGTGTAGGGGATTTCTCCCCCTGAACTTTGCAAATCCCTAAGTCATCGCATACCAATTCCTTTGACACATTTTTCAAATGAGGAAGTTGGTAGGGACTTAGTGAATAGATCAGCGAGATTTTCGCATGATTTGGTTTTCAAGATATCAATCTCTCCATTTTGTTGTAATTCATGAGGATAGAACAACTTTGGGGAGATGTGTTTGTTGATATTGCTCTTGATATAGCCTGTCTCCATCTGTGTAACACAAGCCGCATTATCTTCATAGATAATGGTTGGAGCTGTGATAGCTTTAATACCACACGACTACTGTATGTGGTTGATCATTCTGCGAAGCCAAACACATTCACGTGAGGCCTCATATAGTGTGACTATTTCAGAATGATTCATGGACGTTGTTGCCAAGGTTTGCTTGGATGATGTCCATGATATGGCGGTTCCATTTTGTAAGAATACGAAACCGGTTTGTGATCTGCCATTATGGGGGTCTGATTGATATCCAGCATCGGTGTATCCTATCATCTTAGAATTTGTTCCTCTTTGGAAGAATAATTCAAGATCCCTTGTGCCATTAACATATCTGAGGATCTGTTTTACTCCTGTCCAATGTCTCTTGGTAGGAGCAGCGCTGTGCCTTGCTAGCAAATTCATTGCGAAAGCGATGTCAGGCCTGGTGCTATTGGCAAGGTACATCAGTACTCCAACGGCACTAAGGTATGGGACATGAGGTCCTAGGATTTCCTCCCCCTCATCTTGTGGTCTGAATGGATCAGTGTTTAGTCCTAAAGACCGAACAACCATAGGGGTTTGGGAAGGATATGCTTTGTCCATATTGAATCTCTCCAATACTTTCTGGACATATGCAGATTGATGCACATAGATTCAAGTTGAAAGATGTTCAAGCTGTAGGCCTAAGCAGAATTTGGTTTTACCCAAATCCTTCAACTCGAACTCCGTCTTAAGATGTTTGGATGCCTCATCAATATCTTGTTTGTGGCCGATGATATTTAAATCATCAGCATACACCGATATGATGCAAAATCCTGTTTGGGATTTCTTGATGAAGACACATGGGCAATCATCCCTGTTAGAGTAGCCCTTCTGCAGAAGGTACTCACTGAGTCGGTTATACCACATTCTTCTCGACTGCTTTAAGCCATAGAGTGATTTCTGTAGATTTACACAATACATGTTGCGATTTGCGTTTTGATTCGGTATTGGGATTCCATCAGGAACCTTCATGTATATGTCCGAATCGAGTGACCCATAGAGATATGTAGTCACTACATCCATCAACTGCGTAGATAGACGATTTTGTACAGCCAGAGAGATTAAGTATCGGAATGTTATTCCACCCATGACTGGAGAGTATGTTTCATTGAAGTCAATGTTGGGTCTCTGCGCGAACCCTTGTGCTACAAGCCTCGCTTTGTATCTCACCACCTCATTGTTCTCGTTCCGCTTTTGGATGAAAACCCACTTGAATCCCACACGGAATACTTGTGGAGGTGTAGGTATTACTTGTGAGAATACCTGTCTTTTTGTGAGCGAGGATATTTCTGCTTGGATTGCATCCTTCCATTGGTTCCAGTCCGTGCGCGTTTTGCACTCTACTATGGTCTTAGGATCTGGATCATTTTCAAGGATTTCGGCAATCATTGCGGAGAAATATGAGTCGACAATTGTAGTCTTTCTATCAAATGACTCCAGTTTCTGCATAGTTGATGGAAATTTCATGGACCCTTTCCGATGCATCATCATTTCCCGAGATGGTCGCATCAGGGTATTCTGATGTCCCAGCATCAGTAATTGAGTGCACTGTTGATGTGGGATGTCAAGGTTGAACCTCCACTGGGTGTTTCTCAACATGAGGTTAAGCTGCATTTACTGGGTCAGAAGATTTTGTCTTCCGTTTCCTTTGCTTGCTTAGAGCTGTATCCGTGGAGATAGCCGTACTTCTCCCCCTCTTACTAGGGAGTTGAGTAGTTTTGTTTGGTACCTCTACTCTTTTCGGTACATTTCTTGGTGGATTATAGGATTTTGTAACACCCTTATAATTAGTAAATGCATCTGACACGTTGTTTGCAATGTATTGCAAATTTATGATTTTTCTGAACTTGGAGTTTAGACTCCAAAGTACGTGGATCTGAGTTGGGTATGTCTGGGGCATCCTAATTGATTTCCTGGCATTGTTTGTGATGTGGTAAGTCTCCCCCTAATGCCGGAAAATGATCTTCATTGAAGATACAATCAGCGTACCGGGCCGTAAAGAGGTCCCCTGTGGTGGGCTCCAGATACTTTATGATCGACGGAGATTTGTATCCCACATAGATCCCCAGTTTTCTATGGGGGCCCATTGTTGTATGCTACGGTGGTGAGATCGGTACGTATGTAGCGCAACCGAACTTTCGCAGATGGGAAATGCTTGGGGGATTTCCATGTACTAGTTGCAACGGGGACGTTGCATGGTATGCAGTTGGTCGCAACTGAATCAGTTCAGCAGCGTGTAAGACTGCATGACCCCAACATGAGGTTGGTAGATTGCAATTCTGCAATAGCGGTGTAGCGATGAGCTTGATTCTCTTGATGAGAGACTCGGCTAACCCATTTTGTGTGTGGACATATGGGACAGAATGTTGTACTTGTATTCCTAATGCCATACAATAGTCATTGAAGGCACGAGAGAAAAATTCAGCAGCGTTATCCATCCTAATGGATTTTATTTGATGTTCAGGATGTTGCGCTTTGAGTTTGATAACTTGCGCAATTATTTTGGCAAAAGCATGGTTTCGTGTCGATAGCAGAGACACATGAGACCATCATGTGGAT
Organism: Sorghum bicolor; assembly: GCF_000003195.3. Lineage (NCBI taxonomy): Eukaryota > Viridiplantae > Streptophyta > Magnoliopsida > Poales > Poaceae > Sorghum > Sorghum bicolor. The sequence goes on along the minus strand of NC_012870.2, from coordinate 26,778,279 downwards.
GCGTCTATTAGAACCATGAAGTACCTGAACGGTCCCGATAAAGGATTTATCGGACCACATATGTCCCCTTGAATGCGTTCAAGGAATTTGAGTGGTTCAACTTTTATTTTGAGGGAAGAGGGCCTCAAAATTAATTTTCATGTTGCACATGCGGTGCAAGTATAATCTGAGGATTGGGGAAATTTTTTATTGGTTAGCGAGTGACCAATAGAATTGCTAGTAATTTTTCTCATCATCCTATGCCAGGGTGACCAAGGCGATCATGCCAAGTTTGGAATGCATTGACATTCTGAAAAATTACTTTGTATGCAACATGTTGTACGGGTTTTGTGTATAAATAGTACAATCCAGACGAGGTTGAGGGAATTCTTTCGAGAGTATCTCTGCCATATCCGTTATCCTTTGTAATGAGGAGGAACTCCTCATTATTTTGGTGATGGGTTTCTATATGATACACATTTTTGCGGATATCTCTATAACTCAATAAGGTACGAGTTGAATCAGGATACAAAAGTGCATCCTCGATTGTAATCGTTGTACCCATAGGGAGCGTAATAATGGCTCTTCCAGAGCCTGCTATTACGGCATCGCGTCCAGCGATTGTTAAAACATTTCCTTTGCTCTTTGTGAGAGTTTGGAAATATTTTATTTCCCTGAGTATAGAGTTAGTGGTGCCACTGTCCATTAGGCACATTTCCTCATCCATCGGATTGACTCCCGTACAATCTATGAAAATAGAGAATATAATAGAGAATGAAATTCTCAACATGAATATTATGAAATATAAACATTTATTGATGTTAAATTGTGCATAAGTCAATGAACATCAAACAGAGTGTAGCAAAAAAATTGTCAATTATTACAATCCCCGTTGACGGTCCTTAAGTACCAAATATAATCATCCAATAAATAAATAAAAGGATCCAAATGCAACCAACACCCACACTTAGGGTTTTATCTGATAGATTTCCACGAGTTTTGGTGTTTGTCTATTTCTGTGGGGAGTTATCAGGAAATACGGAGGAAAGGCCCACACGTCGGGTTTACATAGAGATATTAACGTGTGCCACAATTTTCTATCATCTAGAAGACTCCAGAAGCCACGGAAACGAACGGGAGGCCGGGCGGACCCGGGGGCAGGGCGCTCGCCCTGCCCTAGTGACCAATCAGGGTAGGTCTCGCGGATCGTGCTCTACCGCCTTTAAACTTCAAGAATAACCGTGCGATTAAGGTCGGTTTGATCCGACAGCCCATATTCATTTGGAGGGGCTATATAAGTAGACCCCCTGGCCCCTGGAGAACATACCTCTTCTACAGAATCAAAGCTAGGGTTTCAATTATTCATCCACGTAGAGAGGATCCCTCTAGTTCATCTAGTTCTAGTTCTAGTTAGTTCTAGTTGTAATCTCGAAAATAGGGAGAGAGAAGAGGAGAGCGGAGGAGGAGCCGGATCTGTCGGATCTTCCTCAACATTGTACTTTTGCAGCAACTGGTTCGTTCTTCATCGTTCTCCAAGTTCTTCAATTCATAATTCCTGAGTTCTTTAATTACTTTTATTTACATTTAAGTTAATTACTGGATTCCCGCTTGCATCAAGTGCTCTAGTCTTTATAACGCTAGAGTAGTAATTAATAGATTAGACGTGGTGTTTAGTCTTGCAATTACCTGGAATTGCACCCAATTCTGCGGATTGTTGTGGTAGCCCTAGGGTAGTGACAGCCCTAACAGTCGACGTATTCCACCTCGTTCGGATCGGTGTTTGTAGGACCGTAGTCAGAGCTTCCTAGCCCCCCTTCTCATTTCTTTCTGTGGTTAGTGTTCTGATGTCCTGAAATAAATAATCTTTGAAGTAATTCTTGATTCTTAGATCAACTAGAGAACTCAGGAAACTTCCTTTCTTCCCACCAAAAATAATTATATAGTTATCCTTGGGCAATCTTGAATCTTAATTAGTACACTCACGTTCCATGTGGAAAATCGATACTCTGGAATACTCCTGGGTGAAAGCTACATCGGTATCCGTGCGCTTGCGGATTTTTCTATTTGCGTTTAAAATACCCAACAAGCTTTCTGGCGCCGTTGCCGGGGAACAGTAGCTGTGCTAGTTTCGAACCAAGTCGTCCGTGTATCCTTTTTCTTTTCCTTTTTTTACCACACTCACCTTACCATTTTCACCATACCACATGGATTTCACTCCTATCTATAAATTCTTTGCTCCAAAGGGTGATTTATTAGAGCCACCACCATCATCACATCCAATTCTTACAGATGGCTACGACCTCGGGCCTGATCTAATAGCCATGATTCAGGAGCAACCCTTCCCTGGGCAAGTAGATAAAGATCCATACACCCACCTTAGAGAATTCGAGCAGTTGTGCCCTTGCCGATCTATTTCCGGCATGACACAAGAAACCCTTAAATGGAAATTATTTTCCGGCATGACACAAGAAACCCTTAAATGGAAATTATTTCCGTTCTCCCTTTTGGGAAGAGCAAAAAAGTGGTATGCTCATTCTGTAGGAGGCGTTAATGGAAATTGGGATGAACTTCGGGACAACTTTTGTCTCGCTTTCTTCCCACTTTTTCGAATCGCTGACCTTAGAATCGAAATTCTTACATTCAAACAAAGAGAGAAGGAAACTTTAGGAGCAGCTTGGGCTAGGTTCACAAGCCTTAGCAATTCCGGTCCAAACCTTACCCTGCCTAACCATGTATTGTACTACCACTTTTATCGTGGTCTAAACAAGGAAGCTGCTCTTCACCTCTACATTGCTTCAGGAGGTTCATTCACACACAAACTCACAGATGAGGGGAGAGCTATCCTAGAGAGAATCCTTGAAAATACCCCTTACAGAGGCATTTATGATAAGTCTCCTGAAGAAGAAAAAGAAGTCGAGCCTGATCCTAAACCAAAAGATGAGGAACTTGCAACCGAGTTAGAAATTCCACCTGACCCATCTATTAATTTGGTTGTAGAGAAACCTCCTGATAAGGGAATGCAAAACCAACTAAGGGATGATGAACCACCACCTTTAGAGCATCCCTTTGAATTTGAGGAAGATCTTTTTGAAGATTATGGAAACACCTCAAATTTTCCTATCCAAACACGACCTCTAGCAGGGACCACTCAATCCATTCTAAGAGTAGAATCTCTTGACATAGAACACATCAAAAGCCTTTCAGCTATTCTGAGTTATGAATGGCTAACAGAAGCTGAGCTGTCTCCTGAGGTAGCTCGAATCATCACTCCTTCAACCATTCTTCTGTGCCAAATTAGAAGGTCTGCTAGGAAGGTCCACTACAATCCATATGTTGGGATAAATGTTATTTCCAAGGAGTTAGCTGACACTCTTTATCCCAACGAGTCCATAACCCCATCTCAGAAACTTTTACAAAGTCCATCTGGATTAATTCTAGAAAGCCATGGGGTATTAAGGGCAGTTCCTTTTAGAATCAAGGACTCTGGAATATGTCTAGATTTTTACATTTTTGACATACGAGAGATTCCTCTCTTGATTGGCAGACCAATCATGAAACTTCTACAAGAACAACCACAACGAGGTCATTTAGACTTCAAGGTTGGGAATTCCACTATTGTTGTTCCTCTTGCTAGATCAATTAACACGATAGTGGAACCCAAACTTGAACCAGATCCTATTGAGGAGATCTTAATGTTGACTCAAGAAGAGATGGCCCAACCATTCTTTAATTATGAACACCTTGTTCAAGAAGAAGAAGAGTTGGTAGAACCCGTTGAGCTAAACAAAAATGAACAACCTTCACCTCCTTCGGTAGAATTAAAACCTCTTCCTTCTGGCCTTAGATATGTCTTTTTGCACAACAACCCAAAAACTCCAGTAATTATCAGTGACAAGCTTTCCGATTATGAAACACAACAACTTGTCACTGTTCTTGAAAGGCATAGATCAATATTTGGCTACTCTCTCGAAGATCTCACGGGCATTAGTCCCATTCTCTGCACTCATCGTATCCCTATTGATCCCAATTTTACACCTTCAAGGGAACCACAACGGAGACTTAACAATGCTATGCGAGAGGTTGTGAAGAAAGAGGTCCTCAAACTCTATGATGCTGGGATTATTTATCCTGTGCCACATAGTGAGTGGGTTAGCCCTGTCCAAGTAGTGCCAAAGAAAGGAGGAATGACGGTCGTTAGGAATGAGAAGAATGAACTCATCCCTTAACAAATTGTCACTGGGTGGCGTATGTGTATTGACTATCGAAAACTCAACAAAGCTACAAAGAAAGATCACTTTCCGTTACCCTTCATTGACGAAATGTTGGAACGACTTGCAAACCACTCTTTCTTTTGTTTCCTTGATGGTTATTCTGGATATGACCAAATCCCAATCCACCCAGATGACCAAGAAAAGACTACCTTTACATGCCCGTATGGAACTTATGCATACCGACGAATGTCGTTCGGACTGTGCAATGCTCCAGCTTCTTTCCAACGGTGCATGATGTCTATTTTCTCAGACATGATTGAGAAGATCATGGAGGTTTTCATGGATGATTTTACCGTCTATGGCAAAACCTTTGATCATTGTTTGGAGAATTTAGATAGAGTCTTGCAGCGATGTGAAGAAAAGCACTTAATCCTGAACTGGGAGAAATGCCATTTTATGGTTCAGAAAGGAATAGTGCTAGGACATAAAGTGTCCGAACGTGGTATAGAGGTGGAAAAAGCAAAGTTTGAAGTTATTGAAAAACTTCCACCTCCCACGAATGTGAAAGGAATCCATAGCTTTTTGGGACATGCAGGGTTCTATAGACGCTTTATCAAGAACTTCTCTCAAATTGCTAGACCCCTGACTAGTCTCCTAGCTAAGGATGCACCTTTCATCTTTAGTGATGAGTGTCATGAATCTTTTCAAACTCTTAAGAAAGCACTCATCTCAGCCTCGATTATCCAACCACCTGATTGGAACCGTCCTTTTGAGATCATGTGTGATGCTAGCAATTTTGCGGTTGGTGCTGTTTTAGGATAAACCAAGGATAAAAAGCATTATGCCATATCCTACGCTAGCAAAACCTTGTCTGGACCACAACTCAATTACACTACAACTGAAAAAGAGCTTTTGGCTGTTGTCTTTGCTATAGACAAGTTTAGATCTTACTTAGTGGGGGCATAGATAATCATCTATTCAGACCATGCTGCTCTCAAGTACCTCCTCACTAAGAAAGATGCTAAGCCTCGTCTAATTCAATGGATTCTTCTACTCCAAGACTTTGATATAGAAATCCGAGATAGGAAGGGACTAGAGAATTCCGTAGCCGACCACTTGTCTAGGCTTCAATATAAGGAAACACATGATGAGCTTCCTATAAATGATTACCTAAGGGATGACACCCTGCTTAAGATAACACATGCAGATCCATAGTACGCAGACATCGTAAACTTTATAGTAAAAGGCTATGTCCTACCTGGTACAAACAAAAGGAAGTTGCTTCACGATAGTCGTTTCCACCTTTGGGATGAGCCATATCTTTTCCGAGTCTACGCTGATGGACTTTTGAGAAGGTGTGTTCCTATGGCTGAGGCTTCTCAAATTATGGAAAGATGCCATGCCTCGCCATATGGAGGACACTACGGAGTATTCCGGACACATGCTAAAATTTGGCAAAGTGGCTTTTTCTGGCCTACGATGTATGAAGATACAAAGGACTTTGTCAGGAGATGCCACCGATGTCAAAAACATGGGAATATCAACTCAGGAAATGAAATGCCTCTCACAAATAATCTTCAAGTAGAACTTTTCGATGTATGGGGTAATGATTTCATGGGGCCATTCCTTATGTCCGGGAATTGCGAGTATATCTTAGTAGCTGTGGACTACGTGTCCAAATGGGTAGAAGCCCTACCTTGTCGATCAGCTGATTCAAAACATGCCAAGAGAATGTTCCATGAAGTAATCTTTCCTTGCTTTGGTATACCTCGGATAGTTATAAGCGATGGAGGTTCCCATTTCATCGACAAAATCTTCCGGAAGTACCTAGCCGATCATGGAGTTCGACACAACGTCGCAACACCATACCATCCTCAGACTAGCAATCAAGCTAAAACATCTAACAAACAAATCAAAAATATTTTACAAAAGACCGTAGATGAGATGGGTAAGGGGTGGAAGGACAAACTTCCTGATGCACTTTGGGCATATAGAACTGCATTCAAAACACCCATAGGCATGTCACCTTATCAACTTGTATATGGAAAAACTTGTCATTTGCCTATGGAAGTAGAGTTTAAGGCTCATTGGGCACTCAAGAAATGGAACATGGATCTCCACCTCGCTAGCGAGAATCGTCTGATGCAACTATCTGAGCTAGAAGAATGGAGAGAGAAAGCCTACCACAATTCAAGGATCTATAAAGAGAGAAAAAAACGATGGCATGATAAGAGAATCAAGCACAAGGAGTTTAAGCCTGGAGATAAGGTTCTACTATTCAATTCAAGAGTTAAGCGCTTTGGGCATGGTAAGCTACGAAGTAAGTGGGATGGACTAGCCCATGGTCCCTCTAAAAAGCAATATGCGAGTAAGAGATGACAAACTTTTTAAAAAGGTCAAAGGTCTTGATCTAGGAGTATGACATTCCTCTACCTTGCTCCGAGCATTGACATAGCAAAATGCAAAGTAAGTATGCTAAAACTTTTAAAGCTCTACTTATATATCTTTCGAGAAGAAGGCAAATGCCTCAGTTTTATTTTGGAAACTTACAAAAAAACTCCAGAATAAAGGTAAGACAGAAGAACTTGAGACATAGTGCTTGACTTGATCGTTCTGTTTTTCAATCACTTAAGACCTTAGTGATAACTTAAAAACCCTGTAGTAAGAGGCATAAAAGTAACCCCTATTTTATGCTAATTTTAGCTTTGCTCAGGGACGAGCAAAGGTTAAGCTTGGGGGAGCTTGTTGACGGTCCTTAAGTACCAAATATAATCATCAAATAAATAAAGAAAAAGATCCAAATGCAACCAACACCCAGACTTAGGGTTCTATCTGACAGAATTCCATGAGTTTTGGTGTTTGTCTATTTCTACAGGGGGTTATCAGGAAATACGGAGGAAAGGCCCACACGTCGGGTTTACATAGAGATATTAACTTGTGCCGCAATTTTCTATCATCTAGAAGACTTCAGAAGCCACGGGAACGAACGGGAGGCCGAGCGGGCCCAGGGCCAGGGCGCCCGCCCTCCCCCCTTGTGCGCCCGCCCTGCCCTGGTGACCAATCAGGGCAGGTCTCGCGGATCGTGCTCCACCGCCTTTAAACTTCAAGAATAACCGTGCGATTAAGATCGGTTTGATCCGACGACCCATATTCATTTGGAGGGGCTATATAAGCACGCCCCCTGGCCCCTGGAGAACATACCTCTTCTACAGAATCAAAGCTAGGGTTTCAATTATTCATCCAAGTAGAGAGGATCCCTCTAGTTCATCTAGTTCTAGTTCTAGTTGTAATCTCAAAAATAGGGAGAAAGAAGAGGAGAGCGGAGGAGGAGCCGGATCTGTCGGATCTTCCTCAACATTGTACTTTTGCAGCAACTGGTTCGTTCTTCATCGTTCTCCAACTTCTTCAATTCATAATTCCTAAGTTCTTTAATTACTTTTATTTACATTTAAGTTATTTACTGGATTCCCGCTTGCATCAAGTGCTCTAGTCTTTATAACGCTATAGTAGTAATTAATAGATTAGACGTGGTGTTTAGTCTTGCAATTACTTGGAATTGCACCCAATCCTACGGATTGTTGTGGTAGCCCTAGGGTAGTGATAGCCCTAACGGTCGACGTATTCCACCTCGTTCGGATCGGTGTTTGTAGGACCGTAGTCAGAGCTTCCTAGCCCCCCTTCTCATCTCTTTCTGTGGTTAATGTTCTGATGTCCCAAAATAAATAATCTTTGAAGTAATTCTTGATTCTTAGATCAACTAGAGAACTCTCAGGAAACTTCCTTTCTTCCCACCAAAAATAATTATATTGTTATCCTTGGGTGATCTTGAATCTTAATTAGTACACTCACGTTCCCTGTGGAAAATCGATACTCTAGAATACTCCCGGGTGAAAGCTACATCGCTATCCGTGCGCTTGCGGATTTTTCTATTTGCGTTTAAAATACCCAATAATCCCGAAGGCAAATGATAAAATTAAAATCTCAAATGACTATCAATCTAGTTGTAGTCGCCGAACAGATCATCAGAAGTGTATTCGATGACCATGTTGTTGTTGGAGTCATTTTCCATGCCATCAGGTGGAGGATGCGCCATTGTGTTGCTCGGTCCCACTGGGGCAGGGTTGGAACATCCTAGGGCTGCTAGATTATTGAAGTGTGCTTCAGACGGTTGTCCACCTTGGTTGGAGTGTCCTGGTCCCACGGAATGTAAGTACAGTTCCACAAGGTGCTTAGTGGTGCGACATTTCTTAGTCAGGTGGTTGTAGCAACCACACTTTGTACAAGTTGAGGACTTGTATTTTGACTTAGTGTTGTTGCCTTTGCTTTTAGCACCTCGAGGCTTACGGGGTCTCTTTCGTTTGTTTTTGCCTTTGGAGGATCTAGGATTGCCTTTCTTGTTCGCATCCTTTGGTGTCTGTTTCTGGGCATTTGCATGTACTTCAGACAAGGGCTTGGCACCGATAGGGCCTTGATTTGAGTTCCATATGAGGAGCTCATTGTGCCTCTCAGCTTGAAGTAATGTTTAATTGAGATCAGAATAGACTGTGAATCCTCTCTCACGGTATTGCTGTTGGAGGATCATTTGAGGAGGAAGCATGGTAGACAAAGTCTTTTTAATTTTCTCCACGTCAGATGGCTCCTTTTTACAAAATTTTAGTTTAGAACTGAGTTTGTGCATAGCATGGTTATACTCATTCACAGATTTAAAATCTTGAATGCGGAGGTGGTTCCACTCATCAGTGGCCTCCGGGAGAATAACTGCCTTTTGTTTCTCATACCGCTGTTGCAATGCAAGCCAGAGAGCCCGTGGGTCCTCTTCCATCAGATATTCAGCTTTGAGATCTGTATGGATGTGGTTCCTTATTATGTATAAGATATGGTACTTGGATGGTTCAGACAATGGAGCATCTCCCTGTTTGGGAGTGTCAATTGCCTTGTACATTCCGCGTAACAATAGACTCACTTTGAGATCCATCGCCCATGTAGGAAAGTTGTGTCCATCAAGAGCTAGCTCGGTAAATTCCTTCTTAGAAGAAATTTGGGCATCAGACTCTTTGGTGGCCATTGCCTACATGTTTATTTGTATAAATTTAATTAATTGCAGGGTTGTAAAATTAACAAGAATGTAATTGCATATTTATATAACAATGTAAATTGCGTATATAAAAACAATGTAAAATTGCATATGTAAAGCAATGTAAAATTACGTATGTAAAGCAATATAAAATTGTGTATGTAAAGCAATGTAAAATTGCGTATGTAAATAACAAGATAGACTTGTTTTTGTGTAGTAAGGTAAACTTGCATATGTTTTATGGTATTTTGTTTTCTCATTTTGTGGAACATAGGTAGTCACCATGGAGGTGTAGACCATTTTATATTTTTCACTTTGGGATGTAGTCCTTGTATGTTTATTATTAAATTTGGGAGAGCACTTTGAGGAATAAATCCCGCAGTAGTATGAGTACTACCTTGTGGTCGCTAAAATAATAATAAAGTAAGGTGACATCTAGCGAAAAATAGTATTCCAAATAGAGAGAAAAATTGACCATAAAAATAATTACATATGTACATGTGATAGGGAATTGTAAAAACAAAACACATTCGACATGTAACAATTTTTTCATTCATAATATGATTGCAAAATGTAAAAATATTTACAATGCAATGTACATCAGAGTCTAAATTTACAAAAAAATTAGACTAACAAGCTGATGTAATTTAGGGAATGAAAAATAAATGCTATGTAAATAAAGAAATAAATTAGCTAATTCATAAAATAAAAAAGCCAATGATAACTGGCCCAGGCTGAAGCTCGCAGGCCCCAACCTAGGCCTAGGCCGTTATTTTGGCCCGTTGAAGGGGGGATTTGGGCCAACCCCAGCCAGCCGCCCACCACCAAGGGCACTAGCCATGCCACCGCCGCCAGGGGCAGCGTCCCAACCGCTACCGCCTGGAAACAGGGGGCGCGCCCCTGTGCGCGCGTGGGCCCGCGGGGCCACCTCAATCCGCGTGTGTGTGGCCACGATAGAGGAGTGAGCGGCCGCGGTCAGGGCGTGCGGCTCACGCTCGCAGAGGAGCGTCGCGGCGCGTCGGGGCGAGCCACCGTGGTCGGGGCTGGCCACCGTCCGTAGGCAGCAACGCCACGCCAAGGCGGTCGCGGTCGGAGCCGCGTGCGCTGCGCGGTTGGGGCGCGTGCGGGCGCCCGTAGCAGGGTGCCACGCCGCTGAGCCTGAGGTCGTGCGTGGAGGCGGGTGAGGCCGGGGGCCTCTCGGTCGTGGGCGAGGTCGCGCACGGGCCGGCCGCGAGGTGCCGTGCCGCGACGGAGGCACCGGGGCGGTTTGCGGTCGCGGGCGGGCCTGAAGCTGCCGCGCTGAGGCCGTCACGCGTGCGTTGCGGGGCCGAATGTGGCCGCGAGATGTCCAGCGTCTCTGTGCCGTGGTGCGGTGCGCACCGGGCTAGGCCGCGCGAGGATGCGCGGTGGTGCCATGGCCGTCCGCGCGAGGAACCGTCCTTCGTCGAGCCCACGTGCAGCGCTGCCTCCTCCTCGCCCCTTTCCCCATGGACAAACTCAAGCCAGAGGAGCGCGTCCCCGAGCCGAAGGCCCGTGGGGGACGCTGATCCACGTGTGGTGGAGACGCGGGGGCGCAGTTGGTGGCGGTGGTGGTGGAGCAGTGAGCGCCGGGTCGACGAAGTACGCCGGTAGCTGAGTCGGTGCCGACATCTGCGCCGCTATGGTTGGTGGAGATGGACGGCGCGGAGGCGGACTTTGCGCAGCCCGCTCAGGAGACAGTGTCGGCGTCGGGTATCGGATCGGCGACAGCGACTCTATGCCCAGTGACAGCCATTGGCTGGCCACCATGGATGGTGGCGGTGGTGGGCACGGGCCGTCGCCGTGGAGCGGGCACCTTGGCCAGGGTGGAGCCGGCACGGCAAGGACCGGCGCTGGAGGCACCAGTAGAGTTGGTGCCCTCGACGGTGGTGCCACGGGCGGAGCCGCGGATGACACCACCGAACGCCGTGATAGAGGGGCGACGTTTGCACGTCGGTGTCCCCCAAAACGACGTCGTATAGGAAAATGCCCGGGGTTCCTGTCGAGGTCACGGCGTTTACCCTAAAAGCGATAGCCGCGAGACTGTCCCCGAAGTATGTGCCCAAGGTCCGGGCTCGGTTCATCGCCATCCAGACGACTTGTAGGATGAGTGAAGCCATTGAGGCGGAATTTCAGCGAGGGAATGACATGATTATACCTCTGGGTGAAGCCCTGGGTGAAGGTCGATCCCTCAATGATGTTTTATCCAACCGAGCTATATTCCCCTCTGGGGGCAGGGAAGAGCGATGTGCTGATAACGTGTTACGAGTAGAATGCCAAAGAACGAGAACAGAGAGGAAGTAGAATGAACTCGATGTTTCTTTATTCATTGATCATGGTATTTCCTCTCCCCCCAAGTAAGCTCGAGCCCACGATGAGTCGTGGGTGATATCACGGAGGTGGAACCGGTACGTATGGAGTCGTGGGTGATATCCCGTAGGTGGTCGTGGGGGAAGTCACGGTTAGGATAAATCTCCCGTAAGAGAATCCGAGGAGATGAGATCACCCCGGATAAAATATTTGTAACAGATCCTTCTACTTTCGCTCGGTTCAGTTTGCCACCCTTGATCCTCTTGCTAGCTAGTGTATCATATATCACGTGTTTGTATTTGTTAACACACACAAAATTTTGTAAGCACATTGATATCATTATAACTCTTACCCAGAAGTATTACATAGTTGTTGATGCAAAAGTAGATCTGCAAACACAAAGGGCTAATACCCGATTCAAACGTTAAGGTGTGCCAGCCAATTTCACCTTACTATCGGCAAAGGTGATAACTCGAACACTTTGGTCCCGACAACAGCGATGCGCCCGGATGTCACGGCCAAGAGGTGTTCACGCGGAACTTGAGAATACGCCGAGCTTAAGTCGACGAACTCCTAAGAACTCATAATGAAAAGGAAAAATATGACGAAGTCGTCGAAAAAGTACATGCTGGAATATGAGTAAAAACTTGTGTTTGATTGATTGATTCATTATTACAAAGCCCTAGGGTCTACATTTATATCCTGCTCAAAGAGCTACAATCAGACACGACTAGGACTCGAATTCCAAATTAAACAGAATCCATATACAAAACGAATTTAAATGTCTATGGAAAATATAAAATTATCCTCCCGTGACAAACCGGGACACCGCCATAGGTCAATCGGCAACCTTCACGTTCCCCTTCTGAATCATCGGCAGACTTTTCATCATAGCCATCGGCAAAGACTAACACTGACCATCGGCACGAACGCGTCACCATCTCTGGACTTAGTCACATTCAGTTATCTCTTCATCGGCAACCGTCCTCATCGGCAACTCCCCTGCAGACTAATTACTGTTGCCCCATCTGCCGATCTATACTTTACCGATCCCTAGGCACGTGTCCAAAAACGGTGTCAACACATGCCCCCAATTTCGGAGTATGAAATCATTAATACTCCAAAATTCTCTGCAGTAATGATGCCTTTCCGCAATTAATTCTATCAATTTGGTAACCGACAGTTGAAGCCGAACAACCCTGACCCGATTCTTCCGCAGATTCCTCAAATTCCTCAACCTCCCAAACTGGACATCTCCACTTTACTTACCCATCGGCAATATTACCGTTAGAGTGAGCTGCTGATGGACCGACCAGGAGATCTTGCACAGTGAAATATCTCCAAAACCACGACCGCCTAGTGTCAAATCACCTGTGCAATCCCTTGATTATCGTGCAAACAGTTACCATATCTATCTGAACATTCTCGGATTTCACGGATGCGGCAAAGAGATAAGTCAGATTTGCCCTTGCCCGTTTTGTCCTATAAATACTTCCTTCTTGAGTACTCCTTCTCCACCTTGTCATTCTACACCCTAAAATTACTTTCCCGGCGGCGGCACCACCCAAGGTTTCCAAGATCCCCAACGAAGGCCTTTCTCCACCGACCCCCAAGTCTTCGATCGTCTTCCTTGTGAGGAGATGGCCATCAACTTCGTTGTTCCTGAGGTTAGTTCATCACCCCGTCTCCTTTACTTTTACCATACCCTTGTTCATCCGCAATTCATCTTACTGAACATTCCTCTCCTTTTTCTTTTGTTCTTCTTTTTATCTTTAAAAACTTCTAGGATTTGTCTAATAAGATTGCCATCCCTACTAATCAACCACACCTCCAATGTCTCGGCCCACTAGGGGACCCAGATCCCACCGATCTGATAAACGCAGAGACAAACAGAATCCCCTTTAGAACCGAGAATTTTTCTCTAGATCTGTGGAAAGATGCCTTCCGTTCCTGGCCCAGTCCTACCAAGGGGTGGAAGGATTGGTTCTTGAGAGTCAGCCATTCAAATGAGGTTCAATGGGGCGAGCGAAAACTGGATCAATGCATTAGGTTGTCCCTTGCCAATATGGATAGGAACGAATCACTGTTGATTGCTGCATCGTATTTCTGGTCAGACACACTCAATGCTTTCATGTTCGGCCATGGTCCTGCTTCCCCCACACTTGCCGATGTGCTTATGCTCACCGGCTTAGATGTATCTACTGCCGATAGCACCCACCTATTTGACACCAATCCCAGTGCTAAGGTAGAAACTCGCTACATCGGCGGTTGGTCAGGGTACATCCAGAAATACCGACGAACAGGCCCTGTCAATATAAAAGAACAGACCACCTTCCTGAACATGTGGTTGGACAAATTTGTATTCTATGGTCGATCGGCAGGACCAACTTCTCTCTACTTAGCAGCAGCAGAAAGATTAGCTAATGGTAGCCGATTTCCCCTCGGCCGATACTTTCTTGGCTCGGCTTACCACCTCCTCCACCAAGTAGCCAGGAAACTCCTGCTCGGCCAACCCATCGGCAACTTAGGGGGTCCCTGGTGGTTCATCAACATGTGGCTTAGCCTCCACATGCACAAGCGCCTTGAGTTCGACCTCTTTGCACAACGCTTCCCCAGGGATATAGCCGAGGATTATGAACTGGATGAAGAAGAATCGGCAACTCGTTCTCCTCTAAACTTTGGTGAAGCTGCTATAGTTTTGCCTAGCATAGGTGGTCACGCAGACCAGGTTAGCTGATTCTTTAAGACTCTGTACGAGGGCCTGACCAGAGAACAACGAGCATGGATGCCTTATGAAGATCTAGACACCAGATTTCCTTTGGTCTTCCATCCCTTCAATGATGCTCTCAACAAGGATCACGACGTGATGATGGCAATCATCACCCCAAGAGCCATACCAGTGAACTTCTTTGGTGGTGGAAAAGCTTCTATCCAGACCTATGAATTCTACAACCCATCGGCACTAGCTCGTCAATTAGCTTTCGGTCAACTGCCAATTGCACTTTGTTATGCCGATGTGATAAAACCAAGGGAAACCATCACTAATCTTCTCGAGTGGATCGTAATAGCTCAACTGCCATCAACCGCCGATACAGATGCCGATCTCTCAGATTGGATTCCAGCCCTCTTCATCACTCAGGCATACAAACAGTGGTGGGAAGAATGGAAAGAACATCTGTTTTGCAGATGGGCTCTCACATACCGCGGCATGATCGATCCTCAGTACAAAGTCCCTGATAATACTGTAAGTATTTCAAAACCGATGTTTCAATTTCTTCACTGCCTTTTTCAATCGGTAATCCCCTTTCTTTGTCACATACAGGTTGACGACACACCACCATCGGTCAGCAGGAGTGGCAAGCCGATTGAGCTTCTACCATCGTGTCACAGAACCGACCAAATTATAAGAGTTCAAGTGTAGAAACGATCGCCCAGCAATCAAGTTTCCAAACTTGAGCCCATATAATCCCGGTAGTCAATTGAAATCACGAAGGATTTCAAACCAACTCGCAACAAACCAAGATCGTAATAATTCAACATAAACACAGCGAATGTTACATAGTCAACAATGCCGTCGAAGCGGCACCACATCGGAGTCTTAAGTTATTACAACACTTGTCCAAAGTAGCGGAAGCAAAATAGTTACACACACATTCCAAAGTTCAGTTCATAAGTTTGAGTTACTGCCAGAGTCTACACCGTCCTTCCAAAAGCAACAGGTACGAAGTTGTTAGAGAACCGTGCCCAACGGTTAGTCCTCATCCCCAGCGGGATGGAGACAGGTCTTGCAGAAACCGTCATAGAAGATGTCATCTGCAACAGGTGGGAAATAAACCCTGAGTACGAGAATGTACTCAGCTAGACTTACCCGTCTAGTAGAACATAAAAGACACCAAGGATCATGCAAGGCTCAGATATACAAGTAGAGCTGGTTGACTCGACATTTTTGCCAAAAGCCTTTATTAAGACTAACACAATGTAAGAGCATCATATTTATTTATCATCAGCCTACCACTAGATTGGCACCTGTACTACAACACATCACTTGATTATTACAAGCAATAATAACCATATCAAGTTCATCATATGTTCTTCTTGCTATCATCATTATCATGAACCAAGTTCATTAGTGGATGCTACGTTTGCCGCTGCTCTGTCAAGTTCTCACTGACCGGGAGAGACGGCGATTCGAATCGAATTCCTATCCAGCTGGAGGGTTATTCCTAGCACTCACCCAAGCATCCCCCGTCGGAGAGCCAACGGGTCACCTTTGGTACGACTCAGGAATCGCAGCTCCGATCAGCGCCGCACTCCCAGGGCTACCAATCTGCCAGGGAGGTCAGGAATTTTAACTCACCTGCCTTTGGGCTTACGCCAATGGTCCCCCGCACACCGCACTTCCTCCGGTAGTGCGCGCTTTATACTTGCCGGTCTTCCGGCCTGAGTCATACTACTCGGCTTCGCTGTCGGAACGAGTTATCCGGCCAACTAAGTGTTAGGCATGCGTTCAACATGACAAGAGGACGTACAACGATCGGTCCTTAGCTGCCACAGACGGAGTTACTACAAACTTGCAAAACTCCGCCCGGCTTAAGTCAACTTAATCAGGTTCCATCCACGATAGCACATATAGACCATCGTGATCCAACATAACCCTATATCGCGCAGGTGACAGGAAATCACCCGACTTCTACCGTTTAAGCATGGCTAAGCTGCTACTCGATCCTAACTCTATAACCAGGGTAGAGTAAGTTATCTGGACAAGGATAGAGTAAAATGCAGCAAAGGTTTCATCACAACTCCTATACTTAATGCACCAATAGATATAACATATTAAGTAAACTTTCAAAAGTAAAGGGAGGCTTAGAATGCTCCGGGGCTTGTCTTTCACGAACGAGGCTGGCTCGTGACTTGGGCACTCAACCGCTTCTTCGGGCTCCTCGAGTCCGACTTGCTGGGCCTCCACCTTCGGGTTGCCCTCCTGGCCTTCGGGATTCACTTGCAGATCGAATGAGGCTGCCACGTCCGATACACCTATTGCATGCTCGGTGAATGAGAAGGTGTGCATACAAAAGAATGGATGCTCGATAACATAAGTGACCACTGGACACTCATTTACGGAGTAAACTTCTAAGTTAACTTACAAGAAAACCACATGAATAAACAAACTAAACAAGTTAACTTATAACAGCAAGCACATAAACAGATCAGCTCAGTAAACAAGCCATAACTACTGCTACAAAGATCCAACACACATAAGTGAGGACATTCTGGAAAGCTTATGAAATTATCTACAAATAATCTTTAAACATCACAGCAAGATTCGTACCTTAAACCAGTCAATTAAACAAAATTCCAGGTTCTGTCCCAGAAAAACAGAGAGCACCTATTTCTGGAACCTAACTTGGAACAACCATAACTTTTAAACTACTAGGCCAAATGACCCCAAATTTAAAACACAGCCAGTTCAATAAGTTTACAACAACTTTGATTTAGACAAGTTGCCCAGAAAACCAAATCATCATTAAGCAAACATTAAATTACTCCCTTGCTGTCCAGAACAGCTTTTAACCCTATAATTAATTATTTGATGACATAACCAAAACACAAACCATGCCAACCACATGGCTTATGAGCACAAGCATATCACAAGGTTACCAGAACATCAGATGATAACCCTCAAACATATACTTAACAAGGCATTTATTAATTAATTCTAGAAAAGAGCATAATTACAAGATATCAGTCAAGATGCTCAGAAAAATCTACAAAAATTACAGAAGCACAAGGATAGCATCAAAGTAGCACCATAAAAATTTCAGAGCAATTGCACATACCAACTTAAAGATATACATTTACCATGTAGCTAGGTGCTTATTTCATAATTTGGAGAACATGACTTGTATATTGCCAAACAACAGATTTCAGATTATTTACACATGAGGAATGCCATAAACAGGTTTACTACCAAAGTAGAGCACCAGCATAAGTACCAATTATTTTATATAATTTAATCAAGGAAACAAGCCACATTTCAATCATAAATTACATAACAAAGCTGCAGTACTCCAAAAATCATGAAATATTTACCAAAGCACTCTAATACCATACAGAGGCTACCATAAAATTTTCTCAGAAAACATGGTTCATTTTATATTTTTATTAAAAACTAGCCATCTCAAGGAATACCCCAAAATTTGTTTCACAATTTTTGGATCTCAGAAACAGGAGATATGATTTTTGCAAGAAAGCCAAAATCCAGATTTGAATAAAAGGGAGGAGGCGACCGTTGAGTCACTGGCAGACGGGACCCGCACGTCAGTGACACCGAGAACAGGGGAATCCTTCGCCGGCAATTGCTCGCCGACGGTGAGCTTCTCCTGCGGATCCAAGGGCACCAACGTGCTCCTGGAGGGATTCCGCATCGATGGAGCTAGGTGGTGTTAGGGTTTCGGCTACGGAGAGGGGTCGCCGTCGGCCATGGCGGCACGGCGGAGCTACCCCGGCTTACGCCGGCCATCTCCGACCGGTAGAGCGTCGGGGAAAGGCGGCTTAAGCATCAGTGAGTCAGTGCGGAGCTTTCTAGGTAGAAACGCCTAACCCTAACGGCTCCGGTTAGTCTGCTCACGTGCGAGGTGCTCGTCGGCGGTGAGCACGGTGGTGCGGCGGCCGTGTTCCCGCGCGACGGTGAGGTTTTAGCCGGAATGGCGTGGTGTGGACTGACGCCGAGACCTAAGCAGAACCTAATGCTATCCAAAGAGAAGAAAGGAAGCGAGGGTGGAGCAGCGGCGAGGTTCGCCGGAGTCGGTGTCGCGACGGCCGCGAACCCGACGACGAAGAACTTGCGAAATGCCGCTCACCTCGAGGAGATCTCGTCCAACTGATGGGTGGGGAAGATGGAGGAGCTCGAGGCAGACTTGGAGACGCTCGGAGGCGAAGCGAGACGCAGAGGCGAGGGCGCGAAGAGCTCGCGAAGCTCTCGGCGGCAATGGCGACGGCGTTTTCCGCCAGAGCGAGCGCGAGAGAGAGGAGGAGGAGAATGGACGGGCGCTGAGTGAGTGTGGGGCGCCGTGGCGTCCATGCCAACATCGACGACCTGACGAGCGGGGCCGTCACCGGCGTACGGGCGCCATCTGGCGGACAGATGTCGCGCTGGGCGTCCACGACGGCGAGCTCAGCTCTGCATCAGACCTCGCGATCACCGACTGACAGAGCAACTTCGTCGACGATTTACTCCCAAACCAGAGCGAAGTAGGAGATGGTGTAGTTGACAAAGTTGGAGTGCTAGCCGAGATCTACAACTTTGTCAACTGGAGCAAAAGCTAGATCGGCCTGGATTGAGAGGTATGAAGTTTTCCAAATCGATCGAGCAAACTGGTTTCGTTCCAGGACTTAGAAAATTTTCTAAGTGTTGGAAACAGCCCCAAATCTGCCTTGTGGGTCACTTTTGAGCTATTTGTGGTCATTTTCATGAGATAGCCATAAAACAACTTTTGTTCCTTATAAAATTTGCTACAACTTTTCTGTAGAGAGTTTTGACATGCAAACATTTTATGAAACACTTTTTAAAACCTAAGGAAAAGAGGTTTCTAGGGCCTATTTACACAAGTAAGACTTAAGTGATTATTTTGGAGAAGTGATCAACATGAACATTGTTCCCAAGGTTAAGTTAAGCATAGATAAACTAATTACCAAGGCATAGAGCACAAACACAATCATGGTTCACTCAAACATAAGCATAGGAAGCCTATTTAAGCAATTTAAAACACAATTTTGCATAGAATGACATGGCTCAAGATAGATGATGATCATGATATGCTTTGAGTAGATGATGATGCTCATGCTATGCACATGATTGATGCAACCATAACACTAGGGTGTTACAGCCTTCCCCCCTTACAAAAATCTCGTCCCGAGATTTGAAAGCTTACTGATTTTCGAAGAATGTTTTGTAAACTTCTTTTAAATAATCCTCCGTCTCCCAAGTAGCATTTTCTTCCCCGTGGTTACTCCACAACACCTTGTAGAGCTTAACCACCCGATTACGAGTCTCCCGTTCCTTGCGATCAAGAATTGCTACGGGTTTCTCCTCATACACCAGGTCTGACTTCAACTTGATATCTCGAACTTCCACTCGTTCCTCCGGTACACGAAGGCACTTCTTTAATTGTGATACGTGGAAGACAGGGAAAATAGCTCGAAGCGCAATAGGGAGTTGAACTTTGTATGCCACATTCCCTTTCTTTTCGAGAATCCGATAAGGTCCCACATAACGAGGTGCAAGCTCTCGCTTGACTCCGAACCTTTGTACACCCTTCATCGGAGACACCTTGATATACACATGGTCACCAACTGAAAACTCAATCGGCTTCCTTCTTTTGTCGGCATAACTTTTCTGACGAGCTGGAGCAGCTTCCAGATGTTGCTGGATGGTACAGACTTTCTGCTCTACTTCGTTCACGAAATCGATGCCATAGTACCTTCATTCTCTGGCTTCTACCCAATTCAACAGGGTGCGACACCTTCGACCATATAGGGCTTCAAATGGAGCCATCTGGATACTCTCCTGATAACTATTGTTGTAGGAGAACTCAACTAATTGCAACCACTTAACCTAAGAACCTTTTGAAGAGAGAGCACATGCTCGCAACATGTCTTCTAGGATTTGGTTGACCCTTTCAGTTTGACCTGCGGTTTGGGGATGATAAGCAGAGCTACGGACTAAATGAGTACCAATTTGCTCATGCAGACATTCCCAAAAATGAGCAGTGAACTGTGGTCCACGATCTGATATAATTGTTCGAGGCACACCATATTGACGAACAATGTGCTCGAAATACAATTCTGCATATTGATGCGGACGATAGTCAGTTCGAACTGGAATAAATCGAGCAACCTTGGTCAAACGATCTACAATTACCCAGATGGAGTCGTAACCCTTAACAGAAGTTGGGAGTCCACTGATGAAATCCATGCTGACTTCTTCCCATTTCCAACCAGGAATTAACAAGGGTTGAAGCAAACCAGCTTTCATGTGAACAACCTTCACGCAACAACAATTGTCACAACGAGCGACAAAAGCAGCGATCTCCTTTTTCATCTTTGTCCACCAAAACAAAGGTTTCAGATCCTGATACATCTTGCTACTACCAGGATAGATAGACAATTTGGATGAATGAGCTTCAGATAAGATCTGATTTCGCAGCTCGCGGTCTTTTGGGACCACTAGTCGATCCTTGAACCAAAGAATTCCGTTTTCATCGACCCGAAAATGCTTGGTTTCTTCTTCCTTCATTTTCCTCTTTATATGGTGGATGCCTACATCTGTTTGCTGCAATTCGATGACTCGATTGCGAAGAGTACTCTCCAGAGAAATCTGATTGAGCACAAGTGGATGCATAAGATGTGACAACAACAGATCTTCCACTTGGATTGAGTGACAGTGCGCTTTCCGACTCAAGGCATCCGCTACCATGTTTGCCTTGCCCGGATGATAGTGCACTTGTAGATTATAATCTTTAATCAACTCAAGCCACCTTCGCTGCCGCATGTTCAGTTCAGGTTGAGTGAAGATATACTTGAGGCTCTTATGATCGGTGTAGATATTACACAGATTACCCAGCAAATAATGCCTCTAGATTTTCAAAGCATGAACAACTGCTGCCAATTCTAAATCATGAGTGGGGTAATTGACCTCATGTTTTCGAAGTTGGCGTGAGGCATACGTGATAACACGACCTTCCTGCATCAACACACAGCCTAAACCAATGCCTGACGCGTCACAAAAGACATCGAAGGGCTTCTCGATATCAGGTTGAGCTAGGACAGGAGCTGATGTCAGCAATGTCCTCAACTTGTGGAATGCCTCTTCACACTCAGGCGTCCACACAAACTTCTCATCCTTCTGAAGCAGCCGAGTCATAGGCTTGGATATTTTTGAGAATTCAGGAGTGAATCGACGATAATATCCAGCCAGACCAAGAAAACTCCGAACCTCGTGTACCGAAGTTGGAACTTTCCAATCCAGCACTTCTTGCACCTTGGCTGGATCCACCGATATGCCTTCTTCAGATAAGACATGGCCCAAGAAAGGTACTTTCTTCAGCCAAAACTCGCATTTGCTAAACTTGGCATAAAGCTGATGTTCGCGCAAACGCGACAACACTATACGCAGATGCTCTGCATGCTCCTCTTCATTGCAAGAATATATCAAGATATCATCAATGAAGACCACCACAAACTTGTCCCATTCGGGCATGAACACTGAATTCATGAGATACATGAAGTGAGCAGGTGCATTTGTAAGACCGAAGGACATGACGAGATACTCAAACAACCCATACCTCGTCAAGAAAGCTGTCTTAGGTACATCTTCAGGACGGATCTTGATCTGATGGTATCCAGATCGCAAATCAATCTTGGAGAATACCTTAGCTTTAGACAACTGATCAAACAAGATATCAATGCAAGGAAGAGGGTATTTGTTCTTGATAGTCACCGCATTTAGGGGACGATAGTCCACACACATGCGTAAAGATTGATCCTTCTTCTTCACAAAGATAGCCGGACATCCCCAAGGAGACGAACTAGGACGGATAAGACCCTTCTTCAACAACTCATTTAGTTGGGTCTTAAGCTCAGCTAATTCGTTGGGTGGCATTCTATAAGGTCTTCTAGAGATAGGAGCGGTACCTGGAATCAACTCAATTTTGAACTCCACATCCCGATCCGGAGAAAGCCCGGGTAAATCGTCAGGAAATACATTCGGGAACTCACACACCACCGGAATGTCCTGAATAGCCTTAGATGTAGCTGCATTTACAGTGCTACGGATTTGAATATCACGAGGGAGTTGCACTAGAAATGCCTCTTTGGTATTTGGGTCTTTCAACATCACTACACGAGTGGTGGTGTCGATAAGAACTCTGTTGCCACTCATCCACTTCATCCCCAGAATTACATCTATGCCCACACCGGGTAGGACAACCAAATCAGCAAGAAACTGACGGCCTCCTATTTCCAGAGTTGCCCCCAAAACCACTTGATTGGTGGAAATATCTTTTCCCGCAGCACTAATACAATAACTGCCCTTATCAAGTGTAATTGCCTTGATGCTATGCTTAGACACAAATTCAGAACTCACAAAGGAATGCGATGCTCCTGAATCAAAAAGCACAAGCGCGTCATGTTGATTGACCAGAAACTTACCAGCCGTAACTACCTCACCAGCAGGGATTGCTTCTACAGTAGTGTAGTGAACACGCCCCTGACGGACGTTCCCCTGGTTGACCTTCTTTGGCGGGTAAGGACAGTTGCTCTGCCAATGCCCGGTCTAATTGCAGTTCCAGCACGGACGGTTGGTAGGTGGAGTCTTGGCATAGTTGGGACCCGTGTTGCCCCTAGGAAGAGCAATAGAGTACCCCTTGCGAAAACCCGTCTTGGCCTGATTCTTCTTCATCGGAGGGCGGTATCGCTGGTTAGGTGTTGGAGCGCGGAACGGTGGCTTGGCTGCCACTGGAGCCTTGGAGTGAGATGACCCTGTCCTGGCCTCAAAAGCCCTCTTGCGAGTCTTGGTCGCAGTGTACACAGTGTTGTAGTTCTCTTGAGTGAGAGCATCACTGACAAACTCATTGAAAGTTGCACACTTAGTGCGGCCCATTGTCTTCAGCAACTTGGGGCCCAAACCTAGCTTGAAACTAGCAATCTTTTTCGCCTCAGTGTTCACAAACTCAGGAGCATACCTAGACAAATGATTGAAAGCATGCAAATACTCCTTCATAGTCTTGTTGCCCTGAGTTAACTGCATGAACTCAGTATGTTTCATCTCCATGACACCAGGAGGAATGAAATGCCCTTTAAAAGCTTCACGGAAAAGATTCCAGTCAAGCATAGTGTCGGCTGGAAGAGCTTCCCGATACTGATTCCACCAGATGCCTGCTGGGCCCTGCAGTTGATGAGCTGCATATTCCGCCTTCAATCCTTCAGTCAACCGAAGCAAGCGGAACTTCTGTTCCACCGTGTTCAGCCATTCTTCAGCTTGAAGGGGTTCTTCAGCTTCTCTGAAAGGTGGGGGCTTTGTATCCATGAAGTCCTTGAAGCTACTGTACTGGTTAGGAGCTGGCCCTTCATGTGCATTGCGACCACCCTGATTCACCATCCGATTGATGGTCTCAGTGAGCATCCTCTGATTGTCCACCATCATTTGCATTAACTCAGCAGGATTGGGTGGTGGAGGAGGAGGTGGTGGATTCATGTTTGCACACTGTTCCGCACCTCGGGTGCCACGAGACATCTATAAATACACAGTCAGTGAGCATTGACGATGACAAGATTTGCTGCAGAAGAACTTATATTTATGCCTGAAAGTATTCGAGAGAATAGCTTTACAGAAAAGGCACAATAATTCAATTCCACAAAACAACATCACCAATCCACACATGACAAAGATATCCGCAAAATGCACCTCAACGGGAATCGTCGTCATATCATAACAAACATGTTAAGTTTGCACATTGGGTCCATAAAGTTATTACACCATCACAGTACATGCCATGAGTCACGGTCAAAGTTCCGGATTACAACATGGTTACAAAAGCACCAGTGCTAACTGGCATACTACAAAAGATCCTCACAACACACTACTCTCTACACTCCAGGCTCATCGTCCGAGTCAGCGTCGAAGATCGCCTCTCCGTCCTCGTCGCTAACCGGCTCAAGCTCCTCGTCCTCCACGTCCTCGTGCAAAGGTGGTGCAGCCGCTGCTGGTCCATCGACCTCCATACCATCATCATCGGCCACAATCACCTGAGGTCCCACCTCTGGATACACGGGTATAGGGCGAGGAATAGGGTGTAGCAAGTTGTTGAGACGGTGAATCTCCACAAGACCAGCCTCAATCTAATCTTGCAGATAGTTCTCCCGCTCAAGAGACTAAACTCGGTGCATCTCCCATGCTCTACGCCTGTTCTCCGACACGCGGAGTGCAGTGTCCCTCTCACTAGTGATCTGCACCAGGCGCTCCTGCACTGTCTCCTTCTCTCTAGCTAACTGACTCATCTGATCCTGCTTATGATCTCTCTCTCTAATGGCCTTCACCCACTGCTGCCTACGGTACTCCGCAATGCCCTCCCAGTCATTGCGGTCTTTCTGAGCTTGCTCCAGGAGTCTAGCTTGCTTGCAAAACTTGCGAGCACGCTTTTCAGCCTTCCGTTGCATCTCCTGAGCCTGGCGAACAGCCACCACCACCTATGCATAGGTGTCCTCTCGCTGACTGATCAGCTTGAGCACAGCCATCATAGCACTCATAGCAGGACTAGAACTCTCAGCTCTCTCTCCCCTGCCTCGAACCAACGCATAACCATCAGCCTGTTTCCACTCCGCTGCTGCTGGGTTAGCACGGGGAATGGAGGCCGCTGGTCCTCCCGTCAGCTCATCACCACACCTCTGACAGATATCGAGCAGGATAGTCTGGGCTGCAACCTGAGCTGCCTCCCAAGGAGTCTGCCCATCTGAGCTACAAGTCCAGCCTGTCCATGCAGGCTTGTCCCCATGGGGAGGGACAACTCCCTACACAGCAAACCACTGTATCCCTCCTGTGCTCTCCAACTCCCACCAGGAATACTGAGGTGGCTCAGTATACCCAACAGACTGAAGCACTCTCCAGAGCAAAGTAGGAGTGCCAAACTCACTTAAGAAAGTGTCGCTGGGACGAGGTGAAGCGGGTGCGTCCATCTGTGGAAGGGAATAGGAATACCATGGGTAAAAGAGGATTAGTTTAAGCAACATTTATTTAATTAAAGGGGACGACATTGTAAGGGAAGGAGTAGACAGAATGTATGTATGAATGCGACATGATGCATGCACGAACCGTACGTCCTCACAAACTTAGAAAATTAATATTCTAACGGATATACGGTGGCATACATTCGTCTCTCGATACGATAACTATCGGTTTACACGTGTGCTGTTAGAGTACCTGCAGAAACTTCATTTCAGCCCAACAGTTCCCAAAATATCACTCAAGAAAGCAGTAAACTAAGTGCACATTGCTTGGACATACCCAACATGCACAAACAATGACACCACAGCTACCCGAGAAATTAATGCTCTCCAATTAAGTTTCTTTCATGGTTCCATGGTTTTGACATGTAACCACTCCAGAAAACCACCGCGAACACTCCCCTAGACCGCCGTTTGGACGATCATGCTCTCACAGCTCACACTTACCAGAGCGTAGGTGTGACGTTGCATAATTTAAATCTAACGACATATGTGGCTAATTCACATATGAAGGCTACCTCCACCATTAGACCACAGGGTAGCATAGTGCGGTCATCACACATCCATACCTGAGTACTGCCGGAGATGCATAAATAAAACCCCCCAAGTCAGTACTTAATTAGCCACCTATAGTCCTTATGTGGGCAAGGAGGATTCGACCACTGGCATAACTTAATTATTGATTGACACCATTTTATTTAAAAACTCTTTTGTTTTTAAATACACAAACGCTGCATTTATAATGCTGAACTTGCTCCGATACTAGCTGTCACAGAACCGACCAAATTATAAGAGTTCAAGTGTAGAAACGATCGCCCAGCAATCAAGTTTCCAAACTTGAGCCCATATAATCCCGGTAGTCAATTAAAATCACGAAGGATTTCAAACCAACTCGCAACAAACCAAGATCGTAATAATTCAACATAAACACAGCGAATGTTACATAGTCAACAATGCCGTCGAAGCGGCACCACATCGGAGTCTTAAGTTATTACAACACTTGTCCAAAGTAGCGGAAGCAAAATAGTTACACACACATTCCAAAGTTCAGTTCATAAGTTTGAGTTACTGCCAGAGTCTACACCGTCCTTCCAAAAGCAACAGGTACGAAGTTGTTAGAGAACCGTGCCCAACGGTTAGTCCTCATCCCCAGCGGGATGGAGACAGGTCTTGCAGAAACCGTCATAGAAGATGTCATCTGCAACAGGTGGGAAATAAACCCTGAGTACGAGAATGTACTCAGCTAGACTTACCCGTCTAGTAGAACATAAAAGACACCAAGGATCATGCAAGGCTAAGATATACAAGTAGAGCTGGTTGACTCGACATTTTTGCCAAAAGCCTTTATTAAGACTAACACAATGTAAGAGCATCATATTTATTTATCATCAGCCTACCACTAGATTGGCACCTGTACTACAACACATCACTTGATTATTACAAGCAATAATAACCATATCAAGTTCATCATATGTTCTTCTTGCTATCATCATTATCATGAACCAAGTTCATTAGTGGATGCTACGTTTGCCACTGCTCTGTCAAGTTCTCACTGACCGGGAGAGACGGCGATTCGAATCGAATTCCTATCCAGCTGGAGGGTTATTCCTAGCACTCACCCAAGCATGCCCCGTCGGAGAGCCAACGGGTCACCTTTGGTACGACTCAGGAATCGCGGCTCCGATCAGCGCCGCACTCCCAGGGCTACCACTCTGCCAGGGAGGTCAGGAATTTTAACTCACCTGCCTTTGGGCTTACGCCAATGGTCCCCCGCACACTGCACTTCCTCCGGTAGTGCGCACTTTATACTTGCCGGTCTTCCGGCCTGAGTCATACTACTCGGCTTCGCGGTCGGAACGAGTTATCCGGCCAACTAAGTGTTAGGCATGCGTTCAACATGACAAGAGGACGTACAACGATCGGTCCTTAGCTGCCACAGACGGAGTTACTACAAACTTGCAAAACTCCGCCCGGCTTAAGTCAACTCAATCAGCTTCCATCCACGATAGCACATATAGACCATTGTGATCCAACATAACCCTATATCGCGCAGGTGATAGGAAATCACCCGACTTCTACCATTTAAGCATGGCTAAGCTGCTACTCAATCCTAACTCTATAACCAGGGTAGAGTAAGTTATCTGGACAAGGATGGAGTAAAATGCAGCAAAGGTTTCATCACAACTCCTATACTTAATGCACCAATAGATATAACATATTAAGTAAACTTTCAAAAGTAAAGGGAGGCTTAGAATGCTCCGGGGCTTGCCTTTCACGAACGAGGCTGGCTCGTGACTTGGGCACTCAACCTCTTCTTCGGGCTCCTCGAGTCCGACTTGCTGGGCCTCCACCTCCGGGTTGCCCTCCTGGCCTTCGGGATTCACTTGCAGATCGAATGAGGCTGCCACGTCCGATACACCTATTGCATGCTCGGTGAATGAGAAGGTGTGCATACAAAAGAATGGATGCTCGATAACATAAGTGACCACTGGACACTCATTTACGGAGTAAACTTCTAAGTTAACTTACAAGAAAACCACATGAACAAACAAACTAAACAAGTTAACTTATAACAGTAAGCACATAAACAGATCAGCTCAGTAAACAAGCCATAACTACTGCTACAAAGATCCAACACACTTAAGTGAGGACATTCTGGAAAGCTTATGAAATTATCTACAAATAATCTTTAAACATCACAGCAAGATTCGTACCTTAAACCAGTCAATTAAACAAAATTCCAGGTTCTGTCCCAGAAAAACAGAGAGCACCTATTTCTGGAACCTAACTTGGAACAGCCATAACTTTTAAACTACTAGGCCAAATGACCCCAAATTTAAACCACAGACAGTTCAATAAGTTTACAACAACTTTGATTTAGACAAGTTGCCCAGAAAACCAAATCATCATTAAGCAAACATTAAATTACTCCCTTGCTGTCCAGAACAGCTTTTAACCCTATAATTAATTATTTGATGACATAACCAAAACACAAACCATGCCAACCACATGGCTTATGAGCACAAGCATATCACAAGGTTACCAGAACATCAGATGATAACCCTCAAACATATACTTAACAAGGCATTTATTAATTAATTCTAGAAAAGAGCATAATTACAAGATATCAGTCAAGGTGCTCAGAAAAATCTACAAAAATTACAGAAGCACAAGGATAGCATCAAAGTAGCACCATAAAAATTTCAGAGCAATTGCACATACCAACTTAAAGATATACATTTACCATGTAGCTAGGTGCTTATTTCATAATTTGGAGAACATGACTTGTATATTGCCAAACAACAGATTTCAGATTATTTACACATGAGGAATGCCATAAACAGGTTTACTACCAAAGTAGAGCACCAGCATAAGTACCAATTATTTTATATAATTTAATCAAGGAAACAAGCCACATTTCAATAATAAATTACATAACAAAGCTGCAGTACTCCAAAAATCATGAAATATTTACCAAAGCACTCTAATACCATACAGAGGCTACCATAAAATTTTCAGAGCAAACTAAGCAGTAAAGCAAGAGATATGAATTTATCCATGAATAACAA
The DNA here is from genome assembly GCF_000003195.3 of Sorghum bicolor. Classification (NCBI taxonomy): domain Eukaryota; kingdom Viridiplantae; phylum Streptophyta; class Magnoliopsida; order Poales; family Poaceae; genus Sorghum; species Sorghum bicolor. Next base: position 26,749,339 of record NC_012870.2, on the reverse strand, counting down.
GATTAAATCCTTAATAAATATTTTCTCAGAAAACATGGTTCATTTTATATTTTTGTTAAAAACTAGCCATCTCAAGGAATACCACAAAATTTGTTTCACAATTTTTGGATCTCAGAAACAGGAGATATGATTTTTGCAAGAAAGCCAAAAATCCAGATTTGAATAAAAGGGAGGAGGCGACCGTTGAGTCACTGGCAGACGGGACCCGCACGTCAGTGACACCGAGAACAGGGGACTCCTTCGCCGGCAATTGCTCGCCGACGGTGAGCTTCTCCGGCGGATCCAAGGGCACCAACGTGCTCCTGGAGGGATTCCGCATCGATGGAGGTAGGTGGTGTTAGGGTTTTGGCTACGGAGAGGGGTCGCCGTCGGCCATGGCGGCACGACGGAGCTACCCCGGCTTACGCCGGCCATCTCCGACCGGTAGAGCGTTGGGGAAAGGCGGCTTAAGCATCAGTGAGTCAGTGCGGAGCGTTCTAGGTAGAAACGCCTAACCCTAACGGCTCCGGTGAGTCTGCTCACGTGCGAGGTGCTCGTCGGCGGTGAGCACGGTGGTGCGGCGGCCGTGTTCCCACGCGACGGTGAGGTTTTAGCCGGAATGGCGTGGTGTGGACCGACGCCGAGACCTAAGTAGAACCTAACGCTATCCAAAGAGAAGAAAGGAAGCGAGGGTGGAGCAGCGGCGAGGTTCGCCGGAGTCGGTGTCGCGACGGCCGCGAACCCGACGACGGAGAACTTGCAAAATGCCGCTCACCTCGGGGAGATCTCGTCCAACTGATGGGTGGGGAAGATGGAGGAGCTCGAGATGGACTTGGAGACACTCGGAGGCGAAGCGAGACGCAGAGGCGAGGGCGCGAAGAGCTCGCGAAGCTCTCGGCGGCAATGGCGACGGCGTTTTCCGCCAGAGCGAGCGCGAGAGAGAGGAGGAGGAGAATGGACGGGCGCTGAGTGAGTGCGGGGCGCCGTGGCGTCCATGCCAATGTCAACGACCTGACGAGCGGGGCCGTCGCCGGCGTACGGGCGCCATCTGGCGGACAGATGTCGCGCTGGGCGTCCACGACGGCGAGCTCAGCTCTGCATCAGACCTCGCGATCACCGACTGACAGAGCAACTTCGTCGACGATTTACTCCCAAACCAGAGCGAATTAGGAGATGGTGTAGTTGACAAAGTTGGAGTACTAGCCAAGATCTACAACTTTGTCAACTGGAGCAAAAGCTAGATCGGCCTGGATTGAGAGGTATGAAGTTTTCCAAATCGATCGAGCAAACTGGTTTCGTTCCAGGACTTAGAAAATTTTCTAAGTGTTGGAAACAGCCCCAAATCTGCCTTGTGGGTCACTTTTGAGCTATTTGTGATCATTTTCATGAGATAGCCATAAAACAACTTTTGTTCCTTATAAAATTGGCTACAACTTTGCTGTAGAGAGTTTTGACATGCAAACATTTTATGAAACACTTTTTAAAACCCTAAGGAAAAGAGGTTTCTAGGGCCTATTTACACAAGTAAGACTTAAGTGATTATTTTGGAGAAGTGATCAACATGAACATTGTTCCCAAGGTTAAGTTAGGTATAGATAAACTAATTACCAAGGCATAGAGCACAAACACAATCATGGTTCACTCAAACATAAGCATAGGAAGCCTATTTAAGCAATTTAAAACACAATTTTGCATAGAATGACATGGCTCAAGATAGATGATGATCATGATATGCTTTGAGTAGATGATGATGCTCATGCTATGCACATGATTGATGCAACCATAACACTGGGGTGTTACACATCGGGCCCGATCTCTTCGATCGGCAACAACGCTCCCACCTTGGCTGCTATAATGCATCGAGGTGTGCGTCTCAAGAAAGTCACCACTAGGCGAACGAAGACATCCCCATTGGTAGCCGCCACTGCCTTAGCACAAGCCTTCAAGGTAAAGTTTTTAATTCTTCAACTTATACCGATCCCATTCTTATACCCCGTTGTACTTGTACTCACAAAACTTCTTACTGTTGTATCAGCACACTGGCACATCGGCAAAGACCAGAAGTACGACTGCCGATGCCCCCCAGTCCAGCCAACCAAAGAGAAAAGGCTCCAAGAGTACCGGAACCCAAGCGAAGCGCCAGAGAACATCAACACCTTCCCCTCCTCCGAGGTCACCGATCCCGGTGGAATCTTCTCCCTCTTCTCCAGAAGTCCAGATACAACAAGTACCATCTCCTCCTCAACCATAGGAAGAACCCCAAACAGAAGAACTTCAGCCAGAAGAACCTCAGCTAGAGGAAGCATCGGCTGATGTACATGAGCAAACCGTCAATCCAACAAGATCAATCATAGCATCGGTAGTTTCCTCAATCCAAACAAGCACTGCACCCCCTCAAGGTAACATACTCTTATGCAATCATTGCCGATGAACTCACTTTTTCATTTCGTATTTACCTCTGTTAATCTTTCAGCCGGCATAGCTTCATCGGCAATTCCAGCCGATCAGCCTGGTATAATCTCATCGGCAATTCCAGCCGATCAGTCTGTAGTTCCATCGGCCTCAACTAGCCAGAGGCGAGAGATAGCTTTGAAGCAAGTGAGTTACCCGATCTTCATTCTTATTGTCATCAGTACTTGACCTCAAAAATAACTTATTTTACTTTCTTTTTCAGGAACAGGACTCTCCTGATAGCTTGTTCTCCTTTGTCATTAAAATCTCTGAAGATGAAGGTGAGGAAGCAAGTTCTTCTCAGGCAATCGGAATCTCATCGGCGGAGATCAGAACAAAGTTAGCGGATCTGTCAGCCCTTCTCCATCAAGACACAGCGCAATTGGTCGATGACTCTGATCCGGCCAAAGATTTGTTCAGGGCTCTCAAAGGTCAAATCCCTGCCGATGCCGAGGAAGTTCTTTTTCAGGCTGCACACTTAGAGAGTCGTCAGCTGCAGTATCAAAAGGCTGCCTAGCGTCTTGCCGATAGGGCTGCTCACGCTCAGCTCTCTAAAGAGATGATGAAAGTGAAGCTCCTTACCGATGAGAAGCATAAGAGCATCGGCATTCTGAAATCCTCAGGAGACAAACTGAGGCAAAAGATCTCTGATCTATTGGCGAGAAGGGAATCTCTATTGGCTGAACTCAAACAAATGGAAGAAGCTCTGTCCCAAGCTCAGCAGGAAGAAAGCCAACTGCCTGAAGAAATCCAGACCCTCAAACAAGAGCGAAACACCCAGGCCCGTAAGGCATTGCAGATGAAGAAGAAACTGAGGCCAGTGGAAGGTTCTGCCGATGATGACGTGAAGGAGATAGAAGAAGCTAACCAGATCCGTCTGCGCGCCATATCGACGATCCAGGTGCTGCTGAACATGTGAACTCTTCATCGGCGGCGTTCTTTGCTTCTTTCTTCTAATCATTTTGGTCCAGCCGATAGGACTGTTATCGGCATCCTCTTAAAACATTAAGCCCGGCCCCATATATACTTTTAATTCAGCCGATAGGAATGTTATTGGCACTCAAACTTTCATGCATCAAGCCATATGCTAGGGTAATATCTCTTTAAATATTTGCCATTCAATGCTCTGGGAAATTCAACTCCTTCGAGAGTTTCTAAGATATAGGCGTTGCCAGGAGCAGACCGATTTATTCGATAGGGACCTTCCCAATTAGGAGACCACTTTTGAAATTTTGAACTTTTAGTCCCGATCGGTAAGATTAGTTTCCATACAAAGTCTCCATCGGCAAACTCCTTGGCCTTAACTTTCTTATCATACCATCTGGCAACTCTTTTCTTATTTTCCTCTATGCTTATCAAAGCCCTCAACCGACGCCCTGCCAAATCATCCAATTCGTCTGTCATCAATGTAGCATAATCATCGGCAGTCAACTGATCCTGAAAAGATAGCCGCCTAGATCCAGCCTTAACCTCCCAAGGTAGCACTGCATCGTGCCCATATACCAACTGATAAGGTGAAACTTTGGTCGATCCATGACAAGCCATTCAATATGACCATAAAGCCTCGTTCAACAACGTATGCCACCTCCTATGATTTTCTTCAATCTTTCGTTTAATAAGCTTGATAATTCCTTTGTTAGATGCCTCGGCCTGCCCATTAGCTTGAGCATAATAAGGAGAAGAATTTAATACTTTAATTCCCATACCGATTGCAAACTCATCAAACTCCCCTGATGTAAACATAGTACCCTAATCGGTGGTAATTGTTTGAGGAATTCCAAATCAGTAAATAATATGCTCTTTCACAAAATCAATCATATTGGCCGATGTGACTTTCTTCAAAGGAATAGCTTCAATCCACTTAGTGAAATAATCGGTGGCGACCAAGATGAACTTATGTCCTTTACTTGATGGTGGGTAAATTTGGCCGATCAGATCAATAGCCCATCCCCGGAACGGCCAAGGTTTAATAATGGGATTCATGGCCGATGCGGGTGCCCTTTGAATATTGCCAAACTTCTGACATCCTTGACACCCTTTGAAATACTTAAAACAATCCTCAAGTATAGTTGGCCAATAATACCCATTTCTTCTGATCATCCACTTCATCTAAAATGCCGATTGGTGTGCTCCACACACTCCTTCATGGATTTCTCCCATTAAACTTTTAGCTTCATCATCACCTAAGCACTTGAGAAGAATTCCATCAATTGTTCGATAATATAATTCATCTTCGAGGAGCACATACTTGGTGGCTTGAAACCGAACACGTCTCTCAACTTTCTTAGATGGATCCTTTAAATAATCAACGATTTCTTTTCTCCAATCATCGGCACTGATTGCCGATATTGTGTTTAGGCCTTGTTTAGTTCTGAAAATTTTTGGGAAATCAACACTGTAGCACTTTCGTTTGTATTTGACAAATATTGTCTAATCATGGACTAACTAGGCTCAAAAGATTCGTCTCGTCAATTCCGACCAAACTGTGCAATTAGTTTTTATTTTCGTTTATATTTAATACTCCATGCATGTGTCTAAAGAATCGATGTGACGGAGAATGTGAAAAATTTTGCAAAATTTTCAGGGAACTAAACAAGGCCTTAATATAGGCTGATATCCCGAGGCATGCTGATCCAACCGATTGGCCTCTTCATTATGCAATCGAGGAATATGCTCTAACCGGAAAGCCTTAAATCCCTTTAACAATTGCATACTCCTTTCGTGATAAGTTATGAGGACTTCGCTTCGGCATTCATAGCTTCCAGCCAATTGATTTATAACCAGCATAGAATCCCCGAAGACTTCAACAACATCAGCATGAACTTCTCTTAACAATTCCAATCCCGTTGTCAACACTTGATACTCGGCTTGATTATTCGTTGACGTGGCAACAATCGGCAAGGAAAACTCATATTTCCTTCCTCGAGGGTAAATTAACACTATGCCGATTCCTGCCCCCCGGTCACACGTGGATCCATCAAAGAAGAGCGTCCAAGGTACAATTTCCAAAGTCTCCACTGCACCACAATGTTGAGTTACAAAATCGGCCATAATCTGTCCTTTAACCGCTTTAGCCGATTCGTAACGCAGATCGAATTCCGACAGTGCCAAAATCCACTTACCGATCCTACTACTCATAATCGGCATAGACAACATATATCGGACCACGTCATCTTTGCATATAACAGTGCATTTAGCCGATAACAAATAATGCCTGAACTTAATACATGAGAAATATAGACACAAACATAACTTTTCAATGGCCGAATACCTGGTCTCAGCGTCAACCAATCTCCTTCTTAAATAGTAAATCACACGTTCCTTCCCTTCAAATTCTTGAATTAAAGCTGAACCGATGACCACCCCATCGGTAGACAAATATAATCTGAAGGGCTTTCCTTGCTGAGGTGGAATCAGAACTAGAGGATTTACCAAATAATTCTTGATTTCATCTAAAGCCAACTGTTGCTCTTTCCTCAATACGAACTCTTGATTGGCTTTCAACTTAAGCAAGGGACTGAAAGCATGAATTTTACCAGACAAGTTGGAAATAAACCTCCTGATAAAATTTACCTTGACGATCAAGGACTGGAGCTCAGTTTTGTTGGTAGGAGCAACTATTTTGTTAATAGCATCGATGGATCTCCTACTAATTTCAATCCCCCTTTGATGCACCATGAAACCAAGGAATTGTCCTGCCGATACACCAAATGCACACTTGTTAGGGTTCATCTTCAAACCATGCTTCCTTGTGCATTCCAACACCTTTCGTAAATCGGCAAGATGCTCCGTGAAATCTCTAGACTTAACCACCACATCATCGATATAAATTTCCACCAGCTTGCCGATGAACTCATGAAAAATAAAATTCATAGCTCTTTGATAAGTAGCACCAGCATTTTTCAAGCCAAAGGTCATGACTATCCATTCGAACAACCCAACATGACCAGGACATCTAAATGCAGTCTTTGGAATATCTTCTTCAGCCATGAATATCTGATTGTACCCTACATTACCATCCATAAAGCTGATGATCCGATGCCCAGCCGCAGCATCAACTAGCAGATCGGCAACTTGCATTGGGTAGCCATCCATCGGTGTAGCTTTATTAAGATTTCTAAAATCAATGCAGACCCGAAGCTTCCCATTTTTCTTGTAGACTGGAACAACATTGGAAATCCATTCGGCATACCGACACTTCCGAATAAACTTAGCTTCGATAAGTTTGGTTATTTCGGCCTTGATATCAGGAAGGATATTAGGATTACATCGGCGAGCTCGCTGCTGATGTGGCCAAAATCCAGACTTGATGGGTAACCGATGTTCAACAATTGATCGGTCTAAACCAGGCATCTCAGTATAATCTCAAGCAAAGCAATCTTTATATTCCTTTAACAGATCAGTTAACTGCTGCTTACACTCAGAATTTAACTTAGCACTAATAAAAGTAGGTCTAGGTTTATCACCACTACCTATGTCTACTTCTACTAAATCATCGGCCGATGTGAATCCCTGGCCTAATTTTCCATCATCGGCGAACCTATCCATTAAAACTCCTCATCAGAACCGACTGCTTGGATCGGTGGAATTTCATAATCAGCAACTTTGAGGAAATCTTTCTCCCAAATCTCTCCCGAGATGCACCTAGTCCTTTCATAAGTATTCGCCTCTGCCGATGTAATAACATAGGAAGAATCTCCCGGGACAATCTCAATTTTGTCACCTACCCACTGGACTAAGCATTGGTGCATGGTTGACGGAATGCAACAATTGGCATGAATCCAGTCTCTCCCTAGCAGTAGATTATAAGCACCTTTTCCACTGATCACAAAGAAAGTCGTCGGCAAGGTTTTGCTGCCAACGGTCAACTCGACACAGATTGCTCCCTTAACTGGAGATACATTTCCCTCAAAGTCTTTTAGCATCATATCGATCTTGGTCAGATCTTGATCCCCTTTCCAAGCTTCTGATAAACTGCATATGGCATGATGTTGATAGCAGCTCCACCATCAATTAATATCTTGGTCATCGGCTGACCATCAACTCTCCCTTTGACAAACAGGGCTATAAGATGCTGCCTTTCATCGTCGGCAGGCTTTTCAAAGATAGCTGTCATCGGATCCAGAGCCAACTGAGCTATCTGGTCGGAAAACTCCAACTCTTCGTCATCACTGGATGACAAAAGGAATTCCATCGACAACATAAACACCATGTTGACATCTGCCGATGGCCCTTTCCCTTTAGGATTTGGTTGTTGCTGATCCCCAGACTGGCTAGAGTTCTCGCCCTTGCTTAGCTCTTCTCGTCTTTCACACTGCAGTCTCCTTTTATGTGTCTTTGTCAACCGCTCCGGACACCACGGAGGAAGTGTCGACTGCCTTGCGGATGGACGACGATGTTCCCTTGACTCCATCCGATGAATATTAGTGTCCCTGCAAAATATGAACTCATCGGGAACTCGTGCATTTGCCATCTCTTCAAGCTCTTCCTGATTCCTAGGAAAATATTGAACATGATCACCAAGCCTATCGTGTACACTGAGTCTGCCCCCCAACCGATCATGAACGGGCGCTCTCCCCCTAATCGGCCCATTAAATCACCGATCATCATCGTGATAGCGCCGATCGGATCTGTCATACCGATCATACCCATTGCATTCAGGGCAATCTCTAACAGTGGGCAACTTGATGTTCTATTCCCAGCAATGGATAAAGAACGGGCAGTTCCAGTGATCCTTGTGTCGATTCCACTCTTGACGGCGTCTTTCTTCTTCCCGACGACAGTCCTCTTACTGGCGCCGATACCGATCCTCACACTGCTGCCAAGTTTCCCGAGGCCTTCTATGAGTTATCACAATACCGGATCAGGGAGGCCTTCCTGAGTTAGTTCCCTCTTGGATTAAGCCTTTTCCTTTGGCATCGGCAGCGGTAATTTGATGCTGGGACACTCCTCTCAGATGCTTCCGACGTCAAGACCTTGGTTTTTCCCTTAGCATCCAACATATTCGTTGGGAAAGGATGTTGATCGATCTTCATCGGCTTCTGGGCTTTGGAACCATCAAATTTGATTCTCCCAGATTCTATAGCCGATTGCAGCTGTTGTCTAAAAACTTTGCACTCATTGGTGCTGTGAGAAGTTGCATTGTGCCACTTGCAATATTTCATCTTCTTCAACTCTTCAGCCGATGGGATCACATGATTGGGTGACAACTTGATTTGCCCTTCCTGAAGTAGAAAGTCAAATATCCTATCGGCTTTAGTGATATCAAATGCGAACTTCTCTGGCTCTTTATGCCCAAAAGGGCAAGACATCGGCTTCTTATTCTTTACCCATTCTGCCAAGCCGATGACTGGCTCCTCATCAGAATCCGAGCTTGTTGCTTCATCAACAAATGACACTTTCTTGTTCCATGCTCTCTTGGGCTCAAAAGGTCTGATATCCTGATCAATTCTCTGCACCAAGTGACTCAAGCTTTCGAACTCTTGAGAGGCATACTTTTCTCTGATGTGTGGCAACAAACCCTGGAAAGCCAAATGGCTAGCTGCCGATCGTCAAAAACTAGACTATAGAATTTGTTCTTGACCTCCCGCATTCTCTGCACAAAGCTTTCAACCGATTCGTCATTGCGTTGCTTCAATTTGACCAAATCGGTGATCTTCTTCTCATGGACTCCAGAAAAGAAGTATTTGTGGAATTGCTTCTCTAGATCGGCCCAAGTAATCACTGAGTTGGGAGGTAATGATATAAACCAAGTAAATGCCGATCCAGACAATGATGACGAGAACAAGCGAACTCTTAACTCGTCCCTGTTAGCAGCTTCTCCACATTGGATGATGAACCTATTGACATGTTCCATGGTTGATGTGTCATCCTGTCTAGAAAACTTAGTGAAATCTGGTACCTTGTACCGATTTGGAAGTGGAATTAAATCGTATGCAGGAGGGTATGGTGTCTGATAAGAGTAAGTGTTGACTTTGGGTTTTATCCCAAATTGGTCTCTCATTACTTCAGGAATCTTATCGGCCCAATAAGCATCGGCATCTTGCCGATGAGACGGTTGCGGATCTGGCACCTGCTGATAGGCTTCCACGTGTCTATGCGGTGCGTGATCTGCATGGAACATTGGGTTAATCATCTGACCACCAATCTGCTGACCAAGATTTATCGGCTGGTTGGTCAACCCTTGATTCTGGAACCCAGGTTGGATTTGGCCCTGCTGAAACCCTGTAGCCTGATGATTCTACTGTGGAAACACGAATTGCCCAGGCCATCCACTATTAACATTCATTGGCATAGACCCTGCCGATGACTGGTAATTGGGCATCATCATTGAATTGACATACCCCGTCTGAGTCATAAACCTCTACTGCGTCGGCATTGAATCTGCCGATGCGTTAGGCATCTGGAATGTTGGAGCTTGAGAATTCCCAGAGTAAGGTCTTGTAGTAGTAGTTGTAGTATACTTGGGACTCTGATTCATCGGCATATTTGGAGGTGCCGATGCCATAGGAGCCTTGCCTCTCACATCAGCCGTCTGAGATGTGCCAGGTGTCTTCAACGTCAACTCTGGGGGCATACCATAACCCCACCAGTTAGGAGGAGGGACCGATCCCGACATCGCCGATGCCAATAGATCGGTAGCAAGCTTGATTTGCTCATCTGAAGTTGATGGATGGGTTAGCATCGGTGTGGATTGTGCATTAGTAACTCCCAACGTGCTTGGAGGAACAACAGTTTCTGTGCCCACAGCGGCTGCAGCAACCGATGGAGCTGTGACCACCGGTGATCCTGGCTGATGATGAGAAGGGCCCACATAATTTGGTGGCAATTGTCCCTCTTTGAAAGTTCTAGCCACGACATTGAAAACCGTATTGGACAACACACCAGCTTGATTGATCAAGGCACGGTTAATAGCACTATCAACCATGTCTTGGAGTTTACCAGGATTGGCTTCAAAAGTAACCTGCCGAGGTGCCGGCAGTGCTTCCTTTACCTCACCACTCCTGTTGATGCTGAAGGATTTTAAACATTGCTGCTTGTAGTCCTCCATGGCTTTTGCAATAGCTTGCTTCTGCTCATCTCTGAGATTGGCTTCTGTCACGGGGATGACGTTCTCCAAGTCGAACTCAGAAGTCGCCATGTCGATCTTGATCTTGAATAAGTCCCACTGGGCGTGCCAAAAGATGTGTTGATGCAAAAGTAGATCTGCAAACACAAAGGGCTAATACCCGATTCAAACGTTAAGGCGTGCCAGCCGATTTGACCTTACTATCGGCAAAGGTGATAACTCGAACACTTTGGTCCCGACAACAGCGATGCGCCCGGATGTCACGGCCAAGAGGTGTTCACGCGGAACTTGAGAATACGCCGAGCTTAAGTCGACGAACTCCTCAGAACTCGTAATGAAAAGGAAAAATATGACGAAGTCGTCGAAAAAGTAGATGCTGGAATATGAGTAAAAACTTGTGTTTGATTGATTGATTCATTATTACAAAGCCCTAGGGTCTACATTTATATCCTGCTCAAAGAGCTACAATCAGACATGACTACGACTCGAATTCCAAATTAAACAGAATCCGTATACAAAACAAATTTAAATGTCTATGGAAAATATAAAATTATCCTCCCGTGACAAACCGGGACATCGCCATAGGTCAATCGGCAACCTTCACGTTTCCCTTCCGAATCATCGGCAGACTTTTCATCATAGCCATCGGCAAAGACTAACACTGACCATCGGCACGAACGCGTCACCATCTCTGGACTTAGTCACATTCAGTTATCTCTTCATCGGCAACCGTCCTCATCGGCAACTCCCCTGCAGACTAATTACTGTTGCCCCATCTGCCGATCTATACTTTACCGATCCCTAGGCACGTGTCCAAAAACGGTGTCAACAATAGTATCATATTTATCCACATAGAAGCAATAGTTAAAGAAACTGATAATTCACCACCATGTATCTACTAACTTAATACTCCAACTAGACTAAAGTGGAGGGTAAGTGGTAATGATAGGAGTTGTGCATAATGACACACATAGGAGAATTCCATGGTAAAATACTGCTCTATTACTTTGGTTATATTCTAGTCTAGACTAGATGATAACTGAAGCATGGTCATATATAGATTTCACATAATAACACTTTGGAGCAGGAGTACCTTTCCATCACTCGAGGGGGTGAGAAAGTGCAGTCAAGGAAAGCTTGCCAAAAAGGTCTATGAACACCAACTTGAATGTGGTGAAATATAAAGGTCTAACAGAACTGTCACCCGTGGAGCTACCACACTAACCGTGGGATTGGGTGCAATCCCAAGTAACTCGTAGACTAGACACCATGTCTACAATTTTGATTACTACTCTAATCACATATAATAACTAGAGCCCTCAATACGAGCGAAGATCTTATACCAAAGTATAACAACTATATTAACCATATAAAAGGCATAGAAGTAAATATAGAAGATAATATATTAAAACATAAGTCTTACAAAGATAAGATACAAAGATATACCTGATCTCTAAAGACTTCTTCAGACCCTGAGCATAGCTCAACTCTCCCTAACTCTCAACTAGATCTACTCTGCTACATTAGAGAGTCTAGTCCTAATTTTCCTTATGTTGATATAAAGGAGAGGTTATCCTTTTATGGTATACCTCTTCAATTAATCCCCTAAGATATGAATTAGGGCTTCTCGGATGCTCCAGGAAGGGGGACATGGGTCTCCTTACTGTTGATGCAAAAGCTGATCTGCAAACACAAAGGGCTAATACCCGATTCAAACGTTAAGGCGTGCCAGCCGATTTGACCTTACAATCGACAAAGGTAGTAACTCGAACACTTTGGTCCCGACAACAGTGATGCGCCCGGATGTCACGGCCAAGAGGTGCTCACGTAGAACTTGAGAACGCGCCGAGTTTGACCCGACGGATTCCTAAGAACTCGTAATAAAAGGGAAATATGACGAAGTCATCGAAAAAGTAGATGCTGGAATATGAGTAAAAACTTGTGTTTGATTGATTGATAGATGTCTCATTACATTGCCCTAGGGTCTACATTTATACCCTGTCCGAAGAGCTACAACCAGACACGACTAGAACTAGAATTCCAAACTAAACGGAATTCGTATACAAAACGAACTCTAATAACTAAAGAAAAACATTAAACCATCCTTCGTAACCGATGAGGACACTGCCACGAATCAATCGGCAACCTCTGCGCTTTTCTTCAGAGTCATCGGCAGACTACCTGTTACAGCCATCAGCAAACACCGGCACGGATCATCGGCAAGAATACGTCACCACTTCTGGACTTAGTCATATTTGGTTATTTCCTCATCGACAAACACCTTCATCGGCAACTCCCCTGTAGACTAGTCACCATTGCTCCATCTGCCGATCCACATTCCATTAACTCCAGGTGCGTATCGAAAGACATGTGTCCAAAGAACGGTGTCAACACATGCCCCCCAATTTCGGAGTATAAAATTATTAATGCTCCAAAATTCTCTACAGTAATGATGCCTTTCCACAATTACTTCTCCTAATTTGGCAACCAGCCGCCAAATCTAAGCAACCTTAGCCCGATTCTCCCATAGATTCCTCGAATTTCTCACCCTCTCGAACCGAACCTCCCCACTTATGCGCTCATCGGCAATATTACCGTTAGAGAGAAATGCCGATGGACCGACCAGGCGATCTTGCACAGTAAAATATCTTCAAAATCATGACCGCTTGCTGTCAAATCACCTGCGCAATCCCTTGATTATCGTGCGAACAGTTACCATATCCATCTGAACACCCTCGGATTTCACGGATGCGGCAAAGAGATAAGTTAGATTTGCCCCTGCCCGTTTTGTCCTATAAATACTTCCTTCTCTGGTACTCTTTCTCCATCCTGTCATTCTACAGCCTCAAATCCACGTTCCTTGCAGCGGCATTGCCTGAGAACTCCAAGAACTCCAGCAAGGGCTTCCTCTACCAATCTTCCAAGCCTTCGATCTCTCCTCTTCCTCGGGAAGAAATGGCTATCAACTTCATCATTCCTGAGGTCAGCCAACCATCCTTCTTTTATACTTTTACTGTACTCCTGTTCATCTGCAAATCTGGTTACTGAGTACTTTTTCTCTCTTTTCTGTTCTTTCACCCTCTATTTCTTTAGGAGTTGGCTGATAAAATTGTTATTCCTACTGATCAACCTCACTTCCAGTGCCTTGGTCCATTGGGAAACCCAGATCCTACCGATCTGATAAACGCAGAGACAAATAGGATCCCTTTTAGAGCCGAAAACTTCTCCTTAGATCTGTGGAAAGATGCTTTCCGTTCTTGGCCTAGTCCCACGAAAGGATGGAAAGACTGGTTCCTGAGAGTCAGCCATTCAAATGAAGTCCAATGGGGTGAGCGGAAATTAGACCAATGCATCAGATTATCTATTGCCGATATGGAGAGGAACGAGTCACTGCTGATAGCTGCCTCGTACTTTTGGTCAGATACCCTCAATGCTTTTGTATTCGGCCATGACCCTGCTTCACCTACTCTTGCCGATGTACTCATGCTCACTGGCTTAGATATATCAACTGCCGATAACAGTTATCTGTTTGACACCAAGCCTAGTTCTAAGGTAGAGACTCGCGCTATCGGCGGTTGGTCTGGATATATTTAGAAGTACCGAAAAACAGGATCTGTCGGGGAAAGAGAGCAGGCCATTTTCTAGAACATGTGGCTGGATAAGTTTGTATTCTGTGGCCGATCGGCGGGACCAACCTCTGTCTATCTATCGGCAGCGGAAGGACTGGCCAATGGTGGCCGATTTCCTCTTGGCCGATATTTGCTCGGCTCTATTTATCACCTTCTCCATCAGGTAGCTAAGAAATTCCTGCTAGGCCAACCCATCGGTAACTTAGGGGGACCCTGGTGGTTCATCAACATGTGGCTTAGTGTCCACATGCATAAGCGCCTCGAATTCAACCCTTTTGCACAGCGCTTCCCCAGAGATATACCCGAAGATCATGAGCTGGATGAGGAAGAATCGGCAACTCGCTCCCCTCTGAACTATGGTGAAGCTGCCATAGTTCTACCGGGTACCGGTGGTAATGAAGATCAGGTTAGCCGATTCTTTCAGACTCTTTATGAGGGTCTGGCCAAAGAACAACAGGCATGGATGCCTTATGAGGATCCAGACACTAGATTTCCCCTGACTTTTTGTCCCTTCGATAATGTTCTCAACTAGGACCATGATCTGATGATGGCAATTATCACTCCGAGGGCTATACCGGTGAACTTCTTTGGTAGTGGGAAAGCCTCCAATCTCACCTACGAGTTCTACAATCCATCGGCATTGGCCCATCAATTGGCCTTCGGACAGCTGCCAATTGCGCTCTGCTACGCCGATGTGGTGAAACCAAGGGAGATCATAACCAGTGGTCTTGAGTGGATCAGAATAGCTCAACTCCCACCAAATGCCGATACATCAGACATTGACTTATCGGCTTGGATCCTAGCTCTCTTCATCACCCAGGCGTACAAACAATGGTGGGCGGAGTGGAAAGAGCATCTGTTCTGCAGATCGGCTCTTACATACCGTGGTATGATCGACTCCACGTACAAGGTCCCTGAGAACACTGTAAGTTTTCAACCGATGCCTCAACCCTATTAATTTTGTTTTTATCAGCAACTTATTTCCTCTGTTTTATACAGGTTGACGATACTCCACCGTCAGTTAGCAGAAGTAGCAAGCCGATCGAACTCCTCTCATCGGGCCCGATCTCTTTGATCGGCAAAAATGCACCAAGCTTAGCGGCTCTAATGCATCGGGGTGTGCGTTTCAAGAAAATCACCACCAAGCGGGCCAAGACTTCTCCATCGGTCGCTGCTGCTGCTTTGGCGCAAGCTTTCAAGGTAGAAAGTTTTTATCTGTTCAACTTATACCGATTCCATTCTATACTTACACAGCCTTTTCAGGATACATCGGCTACCATGGGAACTTCATCAATAACTTTCACTGTTTCAACCAAAAATTCCATCCATACTCTGTTACGCTTGTACTTATGAAACTTTTATCGTTGTATCAGCAAACTGGCAAATCGGCAAAGACCAAAAGTACCAAGATAACTGCCGATGCCCCCCAGTCCAGCCAACTAAAGAGAAATGGTCCCAAGAGTACTAGGTCACAAGCAAAACGTTAGAAGACAACAGCGCCTCCTCCCCCTCCTCCTCCTCCTCTAGGGTCACGATTCATGTGGAATCGTCTCCTTCTTCACCAGAGACTCAGACACAACAAGCACCGTCTCCACCTCAGCCACAAGAAGAACCTCAGCCAGAAGAGACACTAGCCGATGTACAAGAGCAGACCGCCGATCCAGTGGGATCAACTATATCATCGGTATTATCTTCAATCCAGACGAGCACTGCACCCCCTCAAGGTAAAGTTCTGTCCATAAGATTATTTGCCGATGGATTTTTAACTTGCAGCACTCATTATTATTACATAATTTTCAGCTGACATCATTCCATCGGCAACTCCAGCCGATCAAGCCATGGTACCATCGGCTTCAGTTAGCCAGAGGCGAGAAATTGCCCTAAAACAAGTAAGTCACCTGATTTCTATTTTTTATCACCAGTACTTGATCATCAACTAACTTATTTTATTTTCTTTTAGGAACATGACTCTCCTGACAACTTGTTCTCCTTTGCCATCGAAATTTTTGATGATGAAGGTGAGGAAGCAAGCTCTTCTCAAGCAGTTGGGATTTCATCAGTAGAAATCAGAGCAAAGCTGGAAGATCTATTGGCCCTGCTTCATCAGGATACAGCCCAACTGGTCAATGACTCTGATCCAGCCAAGGCTTTGTTTAAGGCTCTCAGAGGCCAAATCCCTGCCGATGCCGAGGAGACTGTTGGGTATTCTTAACATCATTACCAAAAGTAGACTAAGTTCTCTAATCTAGTAACGGTGCTAAAAATGCCAAACCTATCCCTCACACCACTTAAGCCAAGTTGTCATCCCCAGCATGATATAAGAGACGCGGTATTGAAATATGCAATTGCTCTTCTAAATAAATAATGAATGGGATCTGCAAGCGCACAGATTAATACTGATGCAGCATTTTAACCGGGAAGTATTCCAGGTATCGTTATTTATATTTTTACCACTGGGAAGGGATTAGCAATCATCAATATTGATTACAGAATAGAATATGAGATTGAGCATCTATCATTGCATGTATAATTGAGAACATTATATCTAACTCATCATACAGGGATAAGTGTCACATAAAGTATATATGAAATAATAATAGTGACAAGGATAACTAATCTGATCTAGCCACATAATAAATATGATAAGCACCTCAATTAGATACTCTAGAAAGTCATTAGCATGGTATTAGAACGAACTACAAGAATATTCCCTAAGTTATTCTCAACTATATAGTCTAGCATTATCATAATTAGTGCAAGCATACTTAGCAATCATTGCGAGACAAGACTACGCCCATGCATAGTGAGATTAGCAAGGAATATGAGAAACATAGAAATCACTCCCCTGTAACAATGTTGCTCTGCCAGCCCAATACACGAGAGGGGGACTATATAAGAATCAATGAAGCTGTCACTATCACGAACCACCCCACGATCTGGCATATTGGGTACAATCGCAGATAAATACGGTATAAGCACCACGCCTACACAATATCTATCATTTGCCCATGGATCCGATGGATAAACGCTATACGATCCTAAGCATGTATATATATCGTATCTAACTAAGCCAAGTACATGACTATGATAAACTAAGAACAATATAATCTTGAATATAAGCAAGTAGAGCAAAGTCATAAGCAATATATTGAAGTAGAACAAAGTCATATTCATAATATTGAAGAACAAAGATAATTAGAAAGCAATTAGAAGCACAATTAGAGAATTACCAAGAATCCTCTTGACAGATCCGGAAACCAATCGAAGATTGACTCCTTCTAGTTCTAATCCTATGTAGCTATGCTAATCTAGATATCTAATTGATGTGGTGGCTCTAATCTTGATCAGAGGCTTCTTCTCCCTTGATGGAACAATGAATTAGGGTTGAGAGGCTCTCTCCTCCAGGGGCCAGGGGGTCTGGTTTTATAGTCCCTCCAAGTGAATATGGGCCCTTGGATCAAACCGACATAGATTGTATGGTTTAGATTCATCCTTTAGGTCAGTGGAGATCTCCCGCAAAGCAGAGTCCTGTTTGGACTCCAACAGGGGGCGGGCGCCCAGTAGGACAGGGCGGGCGCCCTGCCTCTGGCCCCGTTTCGCCTCCGCTTCGGTCTCGTGGCTTCTGGAGTCTTCTAGATGTAAGATAATTGCGCAGCACGTTAATATCTTTACGTAATCCTGACATGTGGGCCTTTCTTCCATATTTCCTGATAACCCCCTGCAGAAATAGACAAACACCAAAACTCGTAGAATTCTGTCAGATAAAACCCTAAGTCTAGATCTTGATTTCATTTGGATCCTTTTCTTTATTTATTTGATAATTAAATTTGATACTTAAGGACCGTCAACAAACTCCCCCAAGCTTACCTCTTGCTCGTCCCTGAGCAAAGATAGACTCAGCTATAGATCATAAGTTGTTGCAATATATATATATATATTTTTAAAAAAAAATTTGACGGTACATATGCTTTTAAATAAGATCTCATCTCTGAGTAAGAGTAAACTGTCAAGACTTAAAACTTACTTACTTTACCTACACCATGGGACTTGTAACCGTCACTTCTGTCTTGAGTGGTTAAAAGATAGAACAGTCTAGCCAAGTGTCGTGTCTCTTATTCTTGATCAGCTATAGCTCTGAGGTTTTTGCAGATTTTCAAATAAAACTCAGAAATTCCTTGTATGATTCTCTCAGGTCTCTCTTTTGTGGTATTTTTGGATCCTTACCAAGGCATTGATGGTATATGCCTTCTCTCAAGATATGTAGTATTTGTGGTATGAGGCATAGTAACATTGCCTTCTCTCTCACCCTACTCTAATAAGGCTTTAATATCTGGAGCTCATAGGTGGGAGATAAAGTATACATACTTACAAGACATTTATTGCATAGTCAAACCATGGATCCAAAGTAACAAGTCAATAAGCCAAATCAAGATGTGCATGTGTGGCGAATGAATGGTGTATGGTGATGATGGTGATAACAATGGTGAAAACAATGGTGGTGGAAATCTAATTCTACTTTTGCTCTTTTGAGGGGATACATACCTTCCTTGCTTTTGAAACTTTATGAGGAGAATGAGATGCTCTTCTTCTTCTTTCTTTCTTTTTTTTTCAGGTGGGTATCTTGCACCCCTAATTCTACTGTCGGACACTTGTCCATTTTTACCTCTCGTCTCACTTTTTCTTTTCTTTCGAGGTTCCGAGCACTTTTTCTTACTTTGGCTCCTTTTTATTTCCTCGTATATATATATATATATATATTGTAGAGCACTCATCTCTTGAGATAATATAGCAAGTGGTAGTAACAAGATAACTTGAGCATTTATTTCACAAGGGGAAAATAGAAATATTTTTAGTTATTCTCTCCCGGATTAGGAGTAGAATATTTTTAGGTGGTTCTGGAGATGGAAATGAATGGATATATGGGGATGGTACTTCCGGAGTAGAAGTAGCATATATGAGTGAACGTGCAAGTGAATCTTGATTTAACCACATGACAAGCTCCTAAGGGTCTACACAGCTTGACCACACTCAATGCTCATAAGCAGTAAATAGTAAATGTGTGGCTCAAAGTCTAGCAAGCATGTATATATGGCTGTGGTAGGAATTTAAACTCTCATCATACAGGAACTCATCATGCAACATTTTAAAGATTTTCAAAGATAAAATTCTCCAGAATTCTAGCATCTCTCGGAACAGATAAACAGCAGCTCAACCTTCCCATATCATATCCGTTAACAACTTAGACTTCAGATCAAGTTTTCATCCCACAAGTTTAGGTCTAGAGCAAGCTTTAAATTATAACAGTTATATCTAAACTTGAGAGAGAACTTAAAATTTGCAAATCAGGCAGAGCAACTATTTATCATATCATGCTTAAGTTTTATTTAGATACAGATTAGCATAGCTACTTTATTTATTTATTAAACACACTAAGCAAAAGATATATATATAAGCATAAAATCTTTATTTGGTTTTCCCATAGTTTATGTGTATTTTAATATTCTAAAATAATATAAGTATAAAGATAGATAGAAATACTTATCGTGATAAATGGGGGTGCTCTCCCCCAAGCTGAATTTTGACGTAATTTCTCTTGGTGTAGCTAGCAGGTGGTAGAGGTGTATTTGAAAGTCAGCAGCATTCTGACAGCGATTAGAATGTCCTCCGTCTGCCAGTCTTCTTGATTCTTAAATTTCTGTGGAGCTCAAATAGACAACAAAGCTTGTGGAACTGATTAAGTGTTAGCATAAATATCTAGCCTTAATTATGTTGAGACTCCTTAATAAATGTTACTCCCTGTTTTTATATTTTTGTTTTATAAAGCAGAAAAATATTTATTTTATTTTTATGCCACCACAGTGAATGTACTTATGGGTTTTATGCCACTCGTCTACTCACATGGGGCTTATAGTTTTTAACAATTTTATTTTCTTTTTAAGATAGTGTGAATATGATTAACTAAGTAAACTATTTGAAATAACTGAAAGGGAAAGGGTAACTACCAAGTTTACCTCTTGGCAAAGCGTTCGGTGTTTTTAAGTCCTCCGAACGGGACTCTCCAATTTCTTAATCGTCTTGAGGTTCGTTGGGTGGCGTAGTCGGTACTTCCGGCAGCGCCTCCTCTTCTTGTATAGTTATCTTCATTTTCCATACCTGACTCGGTGCTTCAATCTCCTCTGGATAATTCTGTTTAAATTCAACGTCTTCTGACCTTACAACTTCTCCTTCATAGTCTGCCCATCCGTCCTTGATGATCTGCCTCCTCTGGTTGCGGTTGCGTCTCTTTCTAACCTGCTTAGATTCTTCAACGATATAGTCAGGGTCAGTAAAATAACGGCGTACCTTCTCTGAGGGGAAGTGCATATGGACTTCTCTGGTTCCAATGTAGATAATTGCTTTAACGGTGCTGAGGAACGGTCTCCCAAGGATGATGGGTGGATCATACTCATCTTCTCCCATGTCAACAACTTGAAAGTCTGTGTAGACAAAGTGATCGTCTATTTTGACTAGGACATCAGTTACTATTCCTTGAACTTCTCGAAATGTCTGATCTGCCATCTGGAGCTGAATGTATGTTGGTCTTAGTGGCATGGCCCCGAACAAGAGCCGATAAGTGAGTGCGGCCATTATGTTGACGCCTGATCCGGTGTCGCAAATTGTCTTGTAGAAGTTGTATCCATTTATGGAGCAGTAAATACTTGGCATTCCTGGGTCGTCCTTCTTGGTCAAAAACGGTGACTTAAGTTGGTGATCTTGGCCTCCATGAACTACAGTGACCATCTTAGCTGACTCGGTCCACACTTGCTTGTTCCTGTTCCTCCTGTTGGTCCTCTTCCTTGATTCACGTCTGGATTGATCTGGAATTTGTGTAGTCTTGTTCTTGAAGAAAAATGTCTCCTTCTTCCCTTTGACGTAGAAACTGATCTTGGCAGCACTGGCGTAGATGATAGCTCCCGTGGTGTTTAGAAATGGCCTCCCTAAGATGATAGGTGCCCTCTCATCATTTCCGGTCTCTACTACTACGAAGTCTGCTGGGGCATACAAGGTACCAACTCGGACACAAAGGTTCCTCACTATTCCTTTTGGGAAAGTTATCGTCTGATCTGCAAACTGCAAACACATGGTTGTCTCTAGTAAAGGATATGTAAAGAATTTTTCATAGAGTACCCTGGGTATAATGTTGACACTGGAGCCAAAGTCACAGAGTGCTTCTGGGAAGTCCACCATGCCGATGGAGATCGGGATGACGGGGCGTCCTGGATCGCCTCTCTTGACCGGCAGAAGGTCAGTAGAAAATTCATTGACGAGGTTACTCCAATTACCTGCATTAAACACGTCTACAAGATTTGCAGATTCTAATCCTTCCAATTGTGATGGTATACCGGGGTTAGTAGTAGGAACAGCAGCAGCGATTTGATTTAACTGAGATTCAATCATTTTATTAAAGCTACTTTGATTCTTGATGGCAGTAGAGAAATTATCCATTCTATTATTTATATTTTCTAGCATTTTATCATTAGATGCCAATTTCTTAGATAGATTATCCATTAGCTTTCCTTGATTAGACACTAACTCTCTCAAAGGTGGAAAATTATTATTATTGTTGTAAGAATTGTTAGCTTGATAATTACCTAAGTAGTTAGGCCTCTGTTGATTCCAACCTTGATTTTGTTGAGGACGGTTGTAGTAGTAGTAGTTGTTGTTGTTGTTGTTGATGTAGTTTACATCCTCAAGCATCTCAGGGTAGTGGTTGCCTGAGTGTCCAGTGTCTCCACACTCCTCACAAGTCATGTGAGAGTCGTAGATGTGCATAACTTCTTTCTTGTCTCCAGCTCTATCATCGAGCTTCTTCATGAGCAGGTCTAGCTTTGCAGACAACATGTCTACCTCCTTCAGCTGATGCATACCTCCTCCTCTCTTGCGTGTCTGAGTCCTCTCTTCATTCCAGCTTTGATTGGACGCCATCTTCTCCACAAGAGCTGTGGCTTGTGGTATAGTAAGTGATAAGAATGCTCCTCTAGCTGCAGCATCCATGGTTTCTCGGGCACTGTTGCCGAGCCCATGATAAAACGTTTGCATCAATAGCCAACTCTCCATTCCATGATGGGGACATTCTATGGTGTAGTCTTGAAAGCGCTCCCATGCTTCTGGAACAGATTCATCATTTTGTTGCTGAAAACTCGTAATCTTCCCACGGAGAGCATTGGTCTTGCCCATGGGAAAGAACTTAGCCAGGAAGTTTGTTGAGCAGAGTGCCCAGGTAGTATTCTTCTCCTTTGTAGCGTAGAACCACTGCTTCGCTCTTCCTAACAGTGAGAATGGGAAGAGGCGAAGTAGTATAGCATCTTTGGAAACTCCTTGTATGGTGAATGTGTTGCAAATCTCCAGAAAGTGTTGTAAATGAGCACTAGCATCTTCGTGTGCCTTCCCACAGAACTGGTTAGATTGCACCATGTTGATAAGTCCAGGCTTGAGCTCAAAGTTGCCATCGATCTCTGCAGCAGGTCCAGTGCGGATGTTGTCCGTAGTGGGAGCTGAGAACTCGCGGATTGATTTGTTCGCCATGGCCTCGAACTCTGAAGACAAGTTCTGGTGATCTTCTTGATTGGATGAAGCTTCTTGCTGAAGTGTTGATGATTTCTTCTTGAGCTTGGCCCTCGTCTTCTTGAATAATGCTTCGGGATTGTCAACAAAATTTCCTAGAAGATGTCTTCTATTCATACATTCCCCTGCGTAAGATAAAATAGGAAAATATCGGGGTAAAACTGTATGAGAGAATAGATAAGCTCAATCATATTAGTGATGCGAATGATAACTCAAAATCGTTTATTCCATTCCTGATTAGTAATCAACCTTCCCCGGCAACGGCGCCAAAAATGCTTGTTGGGTATTCTTAACATCATTACCAAAAGTAGACTAAGTTCTCTAATCTAGTAACGGTGCTAAAAATGCCAAACCTATCCCTCACACCACTTAAGCCAAGTTGTCATCCCCAGCATGATATAAGAGACGCGGTATTGAAATATGCAATTGCTCTTCTAAATAAATAATGAATGGGATCTGCAAGCGCACAGATTAATACCGATGCAGCATTTTAACCGGGAAGTATTCCAGGTTTCGTTATTTATATTTTTACCACTGGGAAGGGATTAGCAATCATCAATATTGATTACAGAATAGAATATGAAATTGAGCATCTATCATTGCATGTATAATTGAGAACATTATATCTAACTCATCATACAGGGATAAGTGTCACATAAAGTATATACGAAATAATAATAGTGACAAGGATAACTAATCTGATCTAGCCACATAATAAATATGATAAGCACCTCAATTAGATACTCTAGAAAGTCATTAGCATGGTATTAGAACGAACTACAAGAATATTCCCTAAGTTATTCTCAACTATATAGTCTAGCATTATCATAATTAGTGCAAGCATACTTAGCAACCATTGCGAGACAAGACTACGCCCATGCATAGTGATATTAGCAAGGAATATGAGAAACATAGCAATCACTCCCCTGTAATAATGTTGCTCTGCCAGCCCAATACACGAGAGGGGGACTATATAAGAATCAATGAAGCTGTCACTATCACGAACCACCCCACGATCTGGCATATTGGGTACAATCGCAGATAAATATGGTATAAGCACCACGCCTACACAATATCTATCATTTACCCATTGATCCGATGGATAAACGCTATACGATCCTAAGCATGTATATAGATCGTATCTAACTAAGCCAAGTACATAACTATGATAAACTAAGAACAATATAATCTTGAATATAAGCAAGTAGAGCAAAGTCATAAGCAATATATTGAAGTAGAACAAAGTCATATTCATAATATTGAAGAACAAAGATAATTAGAAAGCAATTAGAAGCACAATTAGAGAATTACCAAGAATCCTCTTGACAGATTCGGAAACCAATCGAAGATTGACTCCTTCTAGTTCTAATCCTATGTAGCTATGCTAATCTAGATATCTAATTGATGTGGTGGCTCTAATCTTGATCAGAGGCTTCTTCTCCCTTGATGGAACAATGAATTAGGGTTGAGAGGCTCTCTCCTCCAGGGGCCAGGGGGTCTGGTTTTATAGTCCCTCCAAGTGAATATGGGCCCTTGGATCAAACCGACATAGATTGTATGGTTTAGATTCATCCTTTAGGTCGGTGGAGATCTCCCGCAAAGCAGAGTCCTGTTTGGACTCCAACAGGGGGCGGGCGCCCAGTAGGACAGGGCAGGCGCCCTGCCTCTGGCCCCGTTTCGCCTCCGCTTCGGTCTCGTGGCTTCTGGAGTCTTCTAGATGTAAGATAATTGCGCAGCACGTTAATATCTTTACGTAATCCCGACATGTGGGCCTTTCTTCCATATTTCCTGATAACCCCCTGTAGAAATAGACAAACACCAAAACTCGTGGAATTCTGTCAGATAAAACCCTAAGTCTAGATCTTGATTTCATTTGGATCCTTTTCTTTATTTATTTGATAATTAAATTTGATACTTAAGGACCGTCAACAGAGACTCTTTTTCAGGCTGCACACTTATAGAGCCACCATCTTCAGTATCAAAAAGCTGCCCAATGCCTCGCTGATAGAGCCACTCATGCCCATCTCTCAGAGGAGGTAATGAAAGTGAAGCACCTTGTCGATGAGAAACACAAGAGCATCGGCATTCTAAAATCCTCCGGAGATACGGTGAAACAAAAGATCTCCAACCTATCGGCAAAAAGAGAAGCCCTGTTGGCAGAGCTTAAGCAAGTAGAAGAGGCTCTGTCCCAAGCTCAACAAGAAGAAAGTCAGCTACCTGAAAAGATCAAGACCCTCGAACAAGAGCGAAACATTCAAGCCCGCAAGGCATTGCAGATGAAGAAGAAGCTGAAGCTAGTGGAGGGTTCTGCCGATGAAGACATCAAGGAGATAGAAGAAGCCGATCAAATCCATCTACGCGCTATATCGGTGATCCAAGCCCTGCTAAATGTATAAACTTTTCATCGGCGGCGTGTTTTGCTCTTTCTTCAAAAACTGCTGATTATTTTGGTTTAGGCGATAGGACTGTTATCGGCATCTTTCGAAACATCGTATTCAGTCTGAGATACACGTTAATCCAGCCGATAGGAATGTTATCGGCACTTTAAGCTTTCACGCATCGACCCATATGCTCGGGTAATATTTCTTTAAGTACTTTCCATTCAATGCTCTGGGAAATTGAACTCCTTCGAGAGTTTCCAAAATATAGGCATTACCAGGAGCAAACCGATTTATCCGATAAGGACATTCCCAATTGGGAGACCACTTGCCAAACTTTGAACTTTTAGTCCCAATTGGTAATATCAGCTTCCATACCAAATCTCCATCGGCAAACTCCTTAGCCTTTACCTTTTTATCATACCACTTAGCAAATCTCTTTTTATTTTCCTCTATACTTATCAAAGCTTTGAGCCGATGCCCTGCTAAATCATCTAACTCATCTTTCATCAAAGTAGTATAGTCATCGGCAGTCAACTGATCTTGGAAAGATAGTCGCCTAGACCCAGTCTTAATTTCCCATGGTAGTACTGCATCGTGCCCATATACCAACTGATAAGGTGAAACTTTGGTTGACCCATGACAAGCCATCCGATATGACCATAAAGCTTCATTCAACAATGTATGCCACCTCCTAGGATTTTCCTCAATTTTCCATTTGATAAGTTTGATAATTCCTTTGTTAGATGCCTCGGCCTGCCCATTGGCTTGAGCATAATAAGGAGAAGAATTCAACACTTTAATTCCCATACCGATTGTAAATTCATCAAACTCTTCTGATGTAAACATAGTACCTTGATCAGTAGTAATTGTTTGAGGAATGCCAAATCGGTACACAATATGCTCTTTCACAAAATCAATCATATTAGCGGACATAACTTTCTTCGAAGGACACTACACCACAGCCCTAATACAGCGTCACATATGTGTCGTTATAAATGAACTAGTACCATTAAATATTCAGTCGGTATACCATGTCTACCGATTATTTGTCGGAAAACATTTGTTTGGCATTCGAGCATCGGTGGTTATAAATTTTGGGCTATATGGTTCAACGATTTGTCGGGACAGTTCATCAAAGAGAGCCCACCATTGGTCGGAATAGGGCCATACCCCTTCGGCGCCCGGCCCGTTTAGAAGAGCCCCAAACCCTAACTTATCCCCTCCTGCCGTCCACTCCTGTGCGCCCGAAATAGAGAAGAGGAGGCGGCGGCGCGACTGGCGACTGGCGGAGGAGCGAGGAGCTCGTTCAAGCTGGAGCACACCCTCGGTTCGTAAGTACCCCCGGCCTCCAATCCCCTCCCTGTTCCAAGTCGCTGCTCCAATCCCCTCCCCGACCTGGAGAAGCTGCCGTCGCAGCCGGCGGCGAGCTTCCACATGAAGCGTGTCACGATGTGGTGCACGGCCACCAGCGTCTCCACCTTGGCGAACTCGTTCCCGGGGCAGATGCGCGCGCCGCCGCCGAACGGGAAGATGGCCTGAGTCGAACCGGCCGGGGTCCGGGAAGATGGCCAGGCTCCACTGCATGGAAGGATTAGCGATTCCCTGTTTTGCTCTCTAGATGCTTTGATTCAGTTTAGAATTTATTTATATTTGGGCTTTGAGGCTGCATACTTTATAGTTTGCATATCCAGTTAGAGCAACTCCCTTTCTATGTATCTTCAACTATCATTTTAGTCTTCTATGTATTCAGAGATATTTGCATTGATATTCAGAACTATTTGCATTGGTATTCAGTAATATTTGTATTGGTATTCAGAAATATTTGCATTGGTATTCAGAAATATTTGCATTGGTATTCAAAAATATTTGCATTGGTATTCAGAAATATATGCATTGGTATTTAGAAATATTTGCAATGGTATTCAGAAAGGAGGTCACATTATATGCCATGTTGCGACCAGAAATTGTGGGTAAGGCGGTTGTTATTTCAACAAATCCAACCAATGTACTAGGAGGCCAAGCTCTAGGAAGGCTATTTTGTGAAGTTGTTGTGAAGGTTGTGATCAAAAGGGATACAATGCTACCTCGCCCTTATGGTGACATTGAGACTTTGGCTGATGCTAAGTCAATGCCAGTTCAGTGGCCATACAACAGGGTAATAGACTAGACAAGACTTTGTTTCTTTTATTCATATGTGGTAAGTTAATAAAGTGTCTAATTACTGATATTTCTTACAGTTGAAGGTTAGCATGACATCACATTCATCCCAGTCTACAGGTATGTTTTTTTCCTCAACATGACTTTCACCAAACTGCTATTTGTGAGACTAATATAAGTTTAATCTAGAGATATTTTTTAAAAAAACTGCTCATACTTGTGGTATGTTGGTCTTGTAGGAGGGGATGTCCAGAAAACGCACTGAAGCAGATGGAGATGTGACCTGATCATTTTGTGGTGACCTGATCATTTTGTGAGGTGGCAAAACATCGATGATCCATGTTGGTGTGTATGGGATGCCATACCATTTTGTAAAGTACTGCTTGCTCATGGATGTTGGTTCCTTTGTTGAATGATGTTAGATTATGAAAAGAACTCCAAGGACATGCCTGTTAGTTGTGTTCTCACATGAGCATGTTAGTTGTAGTATGCAATGCAGACTTGTTAGTTGTGCTGTAACATGGGCATGTTAGTTGTGGTGTGTGCAAGGCAAACTTATGTCATTGTTGCGAACATCATTGTACCCATGGCTGTTAAATGTGCCATTTGTTTGGCATGAATGAAATACTCCTATGTTATGACTTATTCTATGTCTGACATTGAATGTGAGCTTCTATATATGTTTAAAATGTCAAACAAAGATGCATTTGATAAAGCAGGATTGAAAATATGTATTTGGCTCATGTGATCATGGCGTTTGATTATTAGTTGGTATAGTTCCTATTAGCCTTGGTACTTTGGACGGTACAACATATATATGCCATCAGCACTTTGGTCGGTATTTGTTCATCGAATAATCAAACCATCGGTCGCTAAAAACATGTCGGTCGCTATAGCCTATACCGACACCATATTCAGCGTCAGCTGTTAAGTGTCGCCATAGATCTGTAGCGACCGATGGGACGTCTCTATATTGATATATAACGACCCATCGTGCAACGTTACTCTGGGGCTGTGGTGTAGTGGGAATAGCCTCAACCCACTTAGTGAAATAATCAGTGGCAACTAAGATGAACTTGTGCCCTTTGCTTGATGGCGGGTAAATCTGGCCAATCAAATCGATAGCCCATCCCCAGAACGGCCAAGGCTTAATAATAGGATTCATAGCCGATGCGGGTGCTCTTTGAATATTGCCAAACTTTTGACATCGTTGACATCATTTGAAATATTTAAAGCAATCTTCGAGTATGGTAGGCCAATAATACCCGTTTCTCCTAATCATCCATTTCATCTTAAAAGCTGACTGATGTGGTCCACATACTCCTTCATGGATTTCTCCCATCAAACTTTTAGCTTCATCATCACCTAAGCATTTGAGAAGAACTCCATCTATTATTTGATAATAAAGCTCACCCCCAAGGAGTACGTACTTAGTAGCTTGAAACCTGACACGCCTCTCAACCTTTTTGGATGGATCCTTTAAATAATCAACGATCTCCTTTCTCCAATCATCGGCACCGATTGCCGATAACGTGTTTAATATGGGTTGATATCCCGAGGCATGCTGAGCCAACCGATTAGCCTCCTCATTATGTAACCGAGGAATATGCTCTAATCAGAAATCTTTGAATTTCTTTAATAGTTGCATACTTTTTTCATAATAAGTTATCAGGACTTCGCTTCGGCATTCATAACTTCCAGCCAACTGATTTATAACCAGCATAGAATCCCCGAAGATTTCAACAGCATCAGCATGAAGCTCTTTCAACAATTCCAACCCCTTTGATCAAAGCTTGATACTCAGCTTGATTTTTCGTTGACGTAGCAACAATTGGCAAGGAGAACTCATACTTCCTTCCCTGGGGGGAAATTAGTACTCTACTGATTCCTGCCCCCCGGTCACACGTGGATCCATCAAAGAAGAGCGTCCAAGGTACAATTTCCAAAGTCTCCACTACACCGCAATGTTGAGTCACAAAATTGGCCATAATCTGCCCTTTAACCGCCTTAGCCGATTCGTAACGTAGATCGAATTCCGACAGTGCCAAAATCCACTTACCGATTCTACCACTCATAATCGGCATAGATAGCATATATCGGACCACATCATCTTTGCATATAACAGTGCATTCGGCCGATAGCAAATAGTGCCTCAACTTGATGCAAGAAAAATATAAACATAAACACAATTTTTCAATAGCCGAATACCTGGTCTCAGCATCAATCAATCTTCTACTTAAATAGTAAATCACACGTTCCTTTCCTTCAAATTCTTGAATTAAAGCTGAACCGATGACCATCCCATCGGTAGACAAATATAATCTGAAGGGCTTTCCTTGCTGAGGTGGAATTAAAACTGGAGGATTTGTCAAATAATTTTTTATTTCATCTAAGGCCAACTATTGCTCTTCTCCCCATATAAACTCTTGATCGGTTTTCAATTTGAGTAAAGGACTAAAAGCACGAATCTTACCAGACAAATTAGATATAAACCGTCTGATAAAATTTACCTTGTCGATCAAAGACTGAAGTTCAGTTTTGTTGGTAGGAGCAACTATCTTATTGATGGCATCAATAGATCTCCTACTAATTTCGATTCCTCTCTGATGCACCATGAAACCAAGAAACTGCCCTGCCGACACACCAAATGCACACTTGTTAGGATTCATCTTCAAGCCATGTTTCCTTGTGCACTCCAACACCCTTTTCAGATCGGCAATGTGCCCTGTGAAATCCCTAGACTTAACCACCACATCATCAATATAAATTTCTACCAGCTTGCCGATGAACTCATGAAAGATAAAATTCATAGCCCTTTGATAGGTAGCACCAGCATTTTTCAAGCCAAAGGTCATGACTATCCATTCAAACAGCCCAACATGACCAGGACATCTAAATGTTGTCTTTGGAATATCTTCTTCAGCCATGAATATCTGGTTATATCCCGCATTGCCATCCATGAAGCTAATAATCCGATGTCCGGCTGCAGCATCAACTAACAAATCGGCAACTGGCATTGGGTAGCCATCCATCAGTGTAGCTTTGTTAACATTTCTGAAATCAATGTAGACTCGAAGCTTCCCATTTTTCTTGTAAACAGGAACAACATTGGAAATCCACTCGGCATACCAACACTGCCGAATAAATTTAGCTTCAATAAGTTTAGTGATTTCGGCCTTAATATCAGGAAGAATATTAGGATTACATCGGCGAGCTGGCTCTTGATGTGGCCGAAATCCAGATTTGATAGGTAACCGATGTTCAACAATAGACCGGTCCAAACCAGGCATCTCAGTATAATCCCAAGCAAAGCAATCTTTATATTCCTTTAACAGATCGGTTAATTGTTGCTTACACTCAGAATCTAACTTAGCACTAATAAAAGTAGGCCTTGGCTTATCACCATTACCTATATCTACTTCTACTAAATCGTCGGCCGATGTAAACCTCTGGCCCAATTTTCCATCATCGGCGAACCTATCCATTAAAACTCTTCATCATAACCGACTGCTTGGATCGGTGGAATCTCATAATCGGCAACCTTGAGAAAATCCTTTTCCCAAATCTCCCCTGAAATACATCTGGTCTTCTCATAAGTGTCCGCCTCTGCCGATGCTATAACATATGAAGAATCCCCTGGGACAATCTCAATATTGTCACCTACCCACTGAACCAAGCATTGGTGCATTGTTGATGGGATGCAACAATTGGCATGGATCCAATCTCTCCCTAGTAGCAGATTATAAGCACCCTTTCCACTGATTACGAAGAAAGTGGCGGCAAGGTTTTGCTGCCGATGGTCAACTCGACACATACTGCCCCCTTAATCGGAGACACATTCCCCTCAAAGTCTTTTAGCATCATATCGGTCTTGGTTAAATCTTGATCTCCTTTCCCAAGCTTCCGATAGACTACATATGGCATAATATTGATAGCAGCCCCACCATCAACTAATATCTTGGTCATCGGCTATCCATCAACCCTTCCTTTGACGAACAGAGCTTTAAGATGCTGTCTTTCATTGTTGGCAGGCTTTTCAATGATAGCCGTCATCAGATCCAAAGCCAACTGAGCTATCTGGTCGGAGAAATCCAGCCCCTCATCATCACTGAATGGTGCAAGGAACTCCATCGGCAACATGAATACCATGTTAACATCTACCGATGGCCCTTTTCCTTTAGGATCCGGCTGCTGCTGATTTCCAGATTTGCCAGAATTTCCTCCTTTGCTCAAATCTTCTCGTCTTTCGTGCTGCAGCCTTCTTTTCTGTGTTCTAGTCAACCCCTCTAGACACCATGGAGGAAGTTGCGGCTGCCTTACTGATTGGCGACGAACTTCCCTTGACTCCACTCGGTAAGTATTAGCATCTCTGCAAAGTATGAATTCATCGGGAACTCGTGCATCTGCCATCTCCTCGAGTTCCTCTTGGTTCCTGGGAAAGTACCCAACACGGTCACCTAGTCTATCATGCACACTGAGCCTGCCCCCCAGCCGATCATGAACCGAAGCTCTCCCCCTAATCGGCCCATTAAATCACCGATTATCGTCTTGATACTGTCGATTAAGTCTATCATACCGATCATAACCATTGCACTCAGGACAGTCTCTAACAATGGGCAATTTGATGTTCTGTTCCCAACAGTGGATAAAGAACGGGCAATTCCAATGATCTTTATGCTGATTCCACTCCTGTCGGCGTCTTTCTTCTTCCCGACGATGATCCTCCTGTTGGCGCCGATACCGATCTTCACGTTGCTGCCAGGTCTCCCGATGCCTTCTATGAGTTATCACAATGCCAGATCGGGGAGGCCTTCCTGAGCTAGTTCCTTCCTGAACCAGACCCTTGCCTTTAGCATCATCAGTAGTAATCTGATGTTGAGGATCCACCGATGCACTTCTTTCAGCTGCTTCTGACGTCAAGACCTTGGTTTTTCCCTTAGCATCCAACATATTTGTTGGAAAAGGATGTTGATCGATCTTCATCGGCTTCTGAGCTCTAGAATTATCAAACTTGATTCTTCCAGATTCTATAGCTGATTGCAGCTGTTGCCTGAAAACCTTGCATTCATTTGTGCCGTGAGACGTTGCATTGTGCCACTTGCAATATTTCATCTTCTTTAATTCCTCAGCCGATGGAATCACATGATTGGGCGACAACTTGATTTGCCCTTCCTGAAGTAAAAAGTCAAATATCCTATCGGCTTTGGTAATATCAAATGCAAATTTCTCTGGCTCTTTATGCCCAAAAGGGCAAGACATCGGCTTCTTGTTCTTCACCCACTCTGCCAAGCCGATGACTGGTTCTTCATCAGAATCTGAACTTGCCACTTCATCGACAAACGACACCTTTTTATTCCATGCTCTCTTGGGCTCAAAAGGTTTGATATCTTGGTTAGAAATCCTCTACACCAAGTGACTAAGACTCTCGAACTCTTGAGAAGCATACTTGTCTCTGATATGCGGCAATAATCCTTGGAAAGCCGAATCGGCTAGCTGCCGATCATCCAAAATCAGACTGACAAAGCTTTCAACCGATTCATCATTGCGCTGCTTCAGCCTGACTAAATCGGTAATCTTCTTCTCATGAACTCCAGAAAAGAAGTATTTGTGGAATTGTTTTTCTAGATCGGCCCAAGTGACCACTGAGTTGGGAGGTAACGAAATAAACCAAGTAAAAGCCGATCCAGACAAAGACGATGAGAACAAGCGAATCCTTAACTCATCTCTGTTAGCAGCTTCTCCACATTGGATGATGAATCTATTGACATGCTCCATAGTTGATGTATCATCCTGTCTAGAAAACTTAGTGAAATCTGGTACCTTGTACCGATTTGGAAGTGGGATTAAGTCATATGCAGGAGGATACGGTGTCCGATAAGAGTAAGTGTTGACTTTGGGTTTTATCCCAAATTGGTCTCTCATTACTTCAGCTATCTTATCGGCCCAATATGCATCGGCATCTTGCCGATGAGGTGGTTGTGGATCTGGCACATGCTGATATGCTTCCACGTGTCTCTGTGGTGCACGATCTCCATGGAACATTGGATTAACTATCTGACCACCAATTTGCTGACCAAGATTCATCGGTTGGTTGACCAACCCTTGATTCTGAAACCCGGGTTGGACTGGTCCTTGTTGAAACCCCACAGCCTGATGATTCTGTTGAGGGATCTATGGAAAGACAAACTGCCCCGTCCATCCACTGTTAGCATTCATCGGTATAGGACTTGCCGATGACTGGTAATTGGGCATCATCAATGAATTGACATACCCTGGCTGTGTCATAAACCTCTGCTGCGTCAGCATTGGATCTGCCAATGCATTAGGCATCTAGAATGTTGGGGCTTGAGAATTCCCAGTGTAAGGTCTTGCAGTGGTAGTTGTAGAATACTGGGGATTCTGATTCATCGGCAGATTTGGAGGTGTCGATGCCATAGGAGCCTTGCCTGTCACGTCAGCCAATTGAGATGTCCTAGGACTTTTTTGCCATCAATTCTGTGGCATACCATAACCCCACCAGTTGGGAGGAACAACCCCTGACATCACTGATGCCAGTAGATCTGTGGCAAGTTTAATTTGCCCGTCTGACGTAGATGGATCAGTGGTCATCGGTGTAGATTGCGCATTAGTCACCCCTAATGTACTTGGAGAAGAAGTAGCTTCTGCGCCCGCAACAGCCGTACTAGCTGATGGAGCTGTAACCACCGGTGACCCTGGCTGATGATGGGCAGGACCCACATAAGACGGTGGTACATGTCCTTCCTTGAAGGTTCTAGCCACAGCATTGAAAACCGTGTTGGACAGTACGCCAGCTTGATTGATCAGATCACGGTTGACAACACCATCAACAATCTCTTGCAATTTACCAGGATTGGCTTCAAAAGTTATGTGCCGAGGCATCGGCAATGCTTCTTTTGGATCACTTCGCCACTCCTGTTGATACTGAAGGACTTCAAGCATAGCTGCTTGTAGTCCTCCATGGCTTTCGCCATAGCTTGCTTCTGCTCATCTCTGAGATTGGCTTCCGTCATGGGGATGACGTTCTCCAAATCGAAATCGGTGTTCGACATGTTGATCTTGATCTTGAATCTGTCCCACTGGGTGTGCCAAAATATGTGTTGATGCAAAAGCTGATCTGCAAACACAAAGGGCTAATACCCGATTCAAACGTTAAGGCGTGCCAGCTGATTTGACCTTACAATCTACAAAGGTAGTAACTCAAACACTTTGGTCCCGACAACAGCGTTGCGCCCGGATGTCACAGCCAAGAGATGCTCACGCGGAACTTGAGAACGCGCCGAGTTTGACTCGACGAATTCCTAAGAACTCGTAATAAAAGGGAAATATGATGAAGTCGTCGAAAAAGTAGATGCTAGAATATGAGTAAAAACTTGTGTTTGATTGATTGATAGATGTCTCATTACATTGCCCTAGGGTCTATATTTATACCCTGTCCGAAGAGCTACAACCAGACACGACTAGAACTAGAATTCCAAACTAAATGGAATTCGTATACAAAACGAACTCTAATAACTAAAGAAAAACATTAAATCATCCTTCGTAACCGATCGGGACACTGCCACGAATCAATCGGCAACCTCCGCGCTTTTCTTCAGAGTCATCGGCAGACAACCTGTTACAGCCATCGGCAAACACCGGCACGGATCATCGGCACGAATACGTCACCACTTCTGGACTTAGTCATATTCGGTTATTTCCTCATCGATAACCACCTTCATCGGCAACTCCCCTGTAGACTAGTCACCATAGCTCCATCTGCCGATCCACATTCCATTAACTCCAGGTGCGTATCAAAAGACACGTGTCCAAAGAACGGTGTCAACACTTACATAGCCCGGTGAAATAAACGTGAGTCCTTCGATCAAAACGACTTTGAGCTACGATGGAGATACTTCCTAGAAGGCGGTGGAGGAAGCATCCAAAAGCCAGAGGTGAGGTCACTCTGTGTTAGGCCGGTCAGCATGGGCTTAGGGCCGGCTGGCCCATTTTTGGGGCCTTTCATACCTATCTTCGGTGGTTTGCCTTCTAGCGTCTTCTAGAGCATTTCCACATATGTGCCACATTTTAATTCTAAATTTCCCTTTGAAAAATAGGTCTCCCTTGGTGGTTTTCTAGATAAATCCTGCAAAGATCATAGGTTCACCAAAACTCGTGGAATTTATTAGTTTAAACTCTAAACCTTTGTTGGTGATCTCAATTGTGGCCCTATACATGTTTATTTAGCTATAAAATGTTGATGCTAACCACCATCAACAAGCTCCCTCAAGCTTAACCTTTGCTAGTCCCTTAGCAAAACTAAACTTAGCAATAGATCTGGAGTTACTACAATGATTTCACGCCTCAAAAGTACACATGGGTTCAATCACGAATTCTCCTCTAGATTAGAATAAACTATTCTGACTTTCAAACTTATCCATATTACCTTCAACCATAGGGCTTGTAGCCATCTCTTAGGTCTTGAGCAAGCCATCTCTTAGGTCTTGAGCAATTGAAAGACAGAACGATCAAGTCAAACACTATATCTCCAATGTATGCCACTCTCTAGTCTCTCAATATGTGGTATTTATGGATCCTCACCAACACAATGATGATGTTATGCCCTCTTTCTCATCCTACAACTAAGGCTTATGTGGAGTTCATGGTAGAGAGAAAGCTAGAGCATACTTGCAATGCAACAATGGACCTAAAGAGAGTTGAGTCATACAATCAAATCAAGATGTGCGTGTGTGTGGTATATGGTGGATATATATATAGGATAATTCCTTTTTACTCTCAGTAGCAGTTACTCCCATGTGTATATCTCTAGATTTAGGGCGTATTATGGCCCAATGAAGTGTATGTAGACAAAGTATATGATCATACTAAACCATTTAAGGTAGTATGCATGTTAAGTATGCATGCATACATAGAGTATGTGGTTATACTTATTATATATACTAAAATAGTGAAATTTTAGTAATATATTAAAAAATATGAATTCCTTTTAAAATTTTTTGCATGGTAAGATCTAGAGTATCTTAATATAAGTATATGAACATACTCAAACCGATAAACAAGTATGAATGCATACGTAATGTGGTTTATTGAAGATAGGAGTAATTACTTCCGGGAGTACGGAAAGTGCATCCTATATATATAACCTAATTCTACTTTGCTCTTTGAAAACCTATCTCTCTTTTAAAACTTAGAAACAGTTGCTAGAGAATAGGGGCTATCTTATTCATCTCTCTATATTTTTTCTTTTCAGACGGGCATCTAAGTACCCATTGTTTTAGATTTCTTGGACATTTTTTCACTTTTTTCAATTCTCCTTTTTTCATGAATATCTTTTTCATAGCCCCATGTCTCTTTTCGGCAACAAAACTTTGAGAGATAGTAACAAAAACTTAGAGCATTTATTTGGTGGATAAAAATCTATCAAGCATATTTTTGTGTTCACAAAATTTTTTACTCCTATATTAGGAGAAAACACAAAAAGAGTCTTGGTAGGAATAATTGCTCTAAGTTCTTTAAGTCTTTCTCAATATTTTTTGGTTACAGAAAGGAGGTATGTGGCTATGTAAAATAAAGTATTGAAAAAATGCACAAGTGTCCAAGAAGAAGAAGAGAAAAGAATAAAAGATAGCCCATACCATCCTTTGCAAAGACTATCACTATTTCAGAGGAAGATATCTATCAAAAGAGCTAAGTAGAATTAGGATTAGCCACTATAAAATCCACACACATGCACTTCTTGATCTAAGAGTATGCTATTCCCCTCCATAGATCTAAGTTTTTGACTTAGCAACATATGCAAGATAAGTATGCTATTTCCTTGAATTACCTTCAACTCCATATAAGCCTTTATAGAGTAGGATACATATGAGGCATAGATCATACATGCCTTGGTGAGTTCCACAAATACCACTTACAATGAGTGATTCGAGTGTGCTACATGATGGAGAATAAGCTAAGTTTTTCTTTGCAAAAATATTATTATAAACTCCAAGTGACAGGACTAAAGAAAAAGGGAACTCTATTTTGTATTGTTCCATCCTCAACTTCTCAAAGTTTTGTGGTAGACACTTTGAATTCCGCTGTACAGGTATGACTTGGAATAAATTGGTGATGTCTTAGTTTGAGGTTGTGATTCCAATAATCTATTCGTTTTCCTCGAGGACAAGCAAAAGACAAGTGTGGGGGAGTTTGTTGATGGTAGATAACTCCTAATTTTAACCGTCAACTAAACATGAAAATGGATCTATTTGCAAGCACTTAGTAGATATACGGTGATCACTAACAGAATTCTATGAGTTTTGGTGAATATCTATTTCTACGGGGTGTTAGTAGAAAACAACCAAATATGGTCCACATGTCAGATTTACATAGAGAGAATATGTGAACATCAACTCAGAACTCAGAAACAATCTAGAAGACTCGAGGAGCCACCACCTGCAAGCTAGGGCCCACCTAATAGAGGCTAGGGGCAGGCGCCCCTAACAGGTGGGGTGTCCACCCGAGGGTAAGAACCAATCAGGTTCCACCTCACGAATCCTGCCTCCACCACCTTTGAGGAGTAATCTTAGCCATCTATCAAGGTTGGTTTGATCCAAGGGATGTGGTGCTTCCTAGGGGGCTGTAAATACAAGCATGACCCCCCTAGGGAAGAGCTAATTCTGAAAACCTAATTCATATTTTCCAGAGAGAATTAGTTAGAGTCGGGTCTCTCGAATGGATCTGTCTCTATAGGGTTATAGCAACAAGAGAGATTGAGAGAGTATAGGATGGGGATAGAAGTGGAGGAAGCCCGGCCTGTCGGTGTCTTCTTCCTTGTATCTTTGGGATCAAGTCTCCTAACCTAAGGCTTGGTTCTAGAATTATTCGGCAATTCAACTTCTAATACTAGTAAGTTATTGTTCTTATTGTTCTTTGGTTTATGGGTTTACGTTATTTGCTTCACGTAGGGAATAGAGTAATCATTCGTAGCGTAAGTGTGGTGCTTGGGCTAGGAATACTCGTAGATACTCCCTATCTGGCTGGATTTGTGGTAGCATTAGAGGAAAGTGACAATCTCCTCATGTCTCTATAATCCATGTCCTGTCAGAAGGTAAGGTAGGATTTATGGTGCCAGGGTTAAGCACTCTCTGAGGTGTCTCTTTTCTCTAGGTACTCTCCTTAGAACAATAACCACACAACTTACCATAGGTTAGAGGAACACTAACGAAGGAGTTCTCTCTATATCACTCATATCTCACTATCTTATCTTGCAGCCCATAGGTAGTAGTTAAGACCAGGTTAGTCTTTTGCACACTTTCTCCTAGTGGTCAAAATATAAATATGATACTCTGACTTATCTCCCGGGTGAAGTGCTCACCGATATCCATGCGCTTGAGGATTATTTCTCTTTGATTCTTTCATGTGAGTAAATAATATCAACAAGAAGAGAGGTCATCCATTTGAGGGATGTCTCTACAATTCATAATGATGGTTCTCTCCCATACAGGGGTCAGGCTTGTATTTATAGCCCTCTAGGAAGCACCATAGCCTCAGATCAAACCAACCTTGATAGATGGCCAAGATTACCCCTCAAAGGCAGTGGAGGTAGGATCTGCGAGGTTGCTCGTGATTGGCTGAGACCCCTGGGTGGCCGCCCCTACCCCTTGGGCGGCCGCTTGGCTCCCGAGCCAGTTCGTGCTCCCGATTGGTCCAAAGCCTCCTCGAGTCTTCTAGATTATTTCGGAGTTGAAGTTCATGGTATTCTCTCTATGTAAATCTGACATGTGGACCATCTTTGGTTATTTTCAGCTGACACCCTGTAGAAACAGACATTCGCCAAAACTCATAGAATTTTGTTAGTGATAACCCTATATCTACTAGGTGTTTGCATATAGGTCCATTATCATGTCTAGTTGATGGTTAAAATTAGGAGTTATCTACCATCAACACCAAGCAGCTAGACACCTAAAAGGTCTTATGTCTGGAGGTGTGGGTGAATAGCCTATTTAAAAATTCTACATAGAACTAGAGCAAAGGGTTAGTATAACAAATAGCTTAAAGCAATTTTGCTCTAGCTCTACAAGAGATGCAAGCCACCTATCTAAGCAAGTTTGGTCGCTATAATCTCTATGTTCAAATAATGACTAAGTCAATACTTACACTAGAGAGCTACCTAAAGTTTTTGTACAATATAGTAAGCTACACTAGTTTGCGGAAATGTAAAAGGGTGAGATGTAAACTTTATATCACCGTGTAGAGGATGAACCAATCACAATGATATGAAATCCAATCACTAGGAGAAATCCAATGAGACAATCACAATGGATACATAAGATTCTTATTCCGAGGTTCATGTGCTTGCTGGTAAATTAGTCCCCATTGTGTCAACCAATACTTGGTGGTTTGGCGGCAAAGAGGTGTTGAACAAACCTTGTCCACACAATTGGATATTGCTAGAACCTACCCTCAAGTGAGGTAGCTCAATAATATGAGAAATTTACTAGAGTTACCTTTCGGCAACCGGTAAGCTTTGTATAATATTGTTCTAACTAGGCAGTAACCTAATAGGAGAAGAAACAGAGTAATCTCCTACCAGCATTTCTGGGAGGCGCCTATCAATCCTATCAACGGGAAGTGGACTACAGAGGAATCAACGCAGCTATCACCTACACGGACTACCACTATCCGGCTAATTAGGGGACATTCACAAGTAAACCTAGCCTAGGCACCACACCTACACTACGAAATACAACTTTAACCTACAGGGTCCTATAGATCAAAGTACTCAATACGAGTTGCAAACTTAACAACGAATAAGAACAAATGCTTACTTGAATCATAATGTTGAATACAAAAGTACCTTATAATGCAGCTCCGGGCGAGGGAGTGTGGGGGTATAAACCCCTATACCCTTACGGCTAGACTTGGGCCAGGAGGCTTGGCCCATTACGAGACAAGCTCAAGGTTTGATCCGACAGCTTGGAGTTTCGCGCAAGGAAACAAGACGTGAAGATCAAGCAGGATTCTAGTCGGTTAGAATAGGAATTGATATTGAACTATCTATGGCAATTGTAACCGACTAGGATTAGTTTCCAGATCTGTAACCTTTGCCCTCCGAACTATATAAGGAGGGGTAAGGGACCCCCCTAACACACATTATTCTCTCAATACAATACAATCAGACGCAGGACGTAGGTATTACGCCAACTCGGCGGCCGAACCTGGATAAAAAGCTTGTCCGTGTCTTGCGTCACCATCAAGTTCGTAGTTTGCGCACCGTCTGCCGATAAACTACTACCGTGGGCATACCCCAAGGTAGACTACCGACCAGCTTTCGTCGACAGTGGCGCGCCAGGTAGGGGGTGTGCGTGCAACTTCTCCAGCGAACAAGATGGTCACAATCCCAGCTCCCGCGGCCGTGCCTGAAGGCCTCACGTTCACCGTCGGCCAGATCACGTGGACGACGCGCGGCGGCGGTCTCACGACCACGTTTCCGGAAGAAACTCAGATCCAATCTGGGATCACGTCGGCTCCGACCACCCGGGTGACGGCTCCGAGCGCCCGACCACCGCTCCCGCTTTACAAGGGAAAGAAGATCGACTGCTCGGGCCTTCTCCAGGCACTTGATCGCGCCGATTCCATGCTACTTGAAGCTTCCCAACTAGTAGATGGGATCTTGCGCAAGCCTAATCAAGCCGCCCCGATGGATTTTCTCAAATCCCACCGGCCAACTCGTGTCGCTACACACGAACGGCCAGGAGCGTCTCTGATGATAACCTCAACCCCCTCAGGGCGATCCGTCAAATTCAAGGCTAACCCGGAGGAAGATTATCCCTGCGGCCTGAACAACTCGGCCTCTCTCTACTCACAGCACATCCAATCCCTTTTCAACAAGGAGGGTTGGTTGCCAAAGAAGAACGGACGACCTGCTCGCCATTACGTCAACATGGTGACAATCCAAGAACTACGGGATGGCCAGGCCTCCAGCACAAATTCGAGCACTGGCTCCGTCCCCACCGAAGTTATAAACTCCGAAGACGAGGACTACGACCTGGATTTGCCTTCACATCCTCCAGGTTTCTCCCGTTTCCCGGTATTTCCCCCCCGACGAGGAGACATTGTTTTCAACGTCAGCGCCGACGAGCCGGTCATTGATGGAGAAACGGATGAGCAGAGGTAGCTCCGCGAGCAGCGTAACGCCGATCGCGCCCGACGACGCGCGGATGAGGAACGACAAATTCCGCCACATAACCTCAGCGACGCTTTTGACATGGTCGGGGACCAGCCAGTCTACAAAACACCAAGCGCCAACGTGGCTGTCGCCATGGCTAATTTGGATCGGCTCCCTGATACCCCTGAGTGCCAGGGGGGTCCGAACCAGTGTTCGAGCGCACCTGATCGCCGCAATGGGACAGACAGCCACTCTTCTCAAGAGAGTCCAGGCCGTCTCTTATACGGAAGCCACCTCCGACCAGACTCATCATAGCAGGACCTCACCACAGCCCAGCAGGCATCACCGCAGCCGTTCCTCCGACAACCATCGAAAAGATTCACGACGTGACGATGGCGGTCGGGACGCTGACGGCCACCGCGAGCAGAATCGCAGGCATGGTCAAGAAGTAAACCGGCACAGGGATCTTCGATATAACATCCCTCCTAAAGATTCCCGGGACCGCATCAACAGGGGCGCCACGGAGAGAGGAGTTCACGAAAACCTGCGCCGTATCGAGTACGACGCAACACACGGCCCCCCAGGCCTGAGACAGTTCTCCTCGCACCTCCGCCAGGTCGTGTGGCCCTGCAATTTCAAGCTTGAGAAACTCAAAAAATACGACGGCAAGGAAAATCCAGAGAACTGGATCACTCTCTACGAAATCGCCGTCCGATCAGCAGCGGGAGATGAGCACGTCATGGCCAACTATTTTCCAGTGGTCCTCGACCAGGCTGGTCATCAATGGCTCCTTGGCCTACCCGAGGACTCCTTCGACTCTTGGGAAGAGCTACGCCAGGCTTTCATTGACAACTTCATGCTACATGCGAGCAACCTGGAAACAAGTATGACCTTGAAAGGATCAGGGACAGGAAAAATGAACCTCTGCGCGATTACATCCGACGATTCTCGGATATGCGCCTCAAGATCCCGAAGATTTCCCACGACGAGGCCATCTCTGCCTTCATCAAAGGCCTGCGTTTCCATGAAGCACTGAGGAACAAGCTGTTTCGCAAAAGGCCAACAACGATGGCTGAGCTCCTTGCCACGGCTAAAAATTACGTCGATGCCGACGACGCAGAAAAACTAATCC
Source organism: Sorghum bicolor (assembly GCF_000003195.3). Classification (NCBI taxonomy): domain Eukaryota; kingdom Viridiplantae; phylum Streptophyta; class Magnoliopsida; order Poales; family Poaceae; genus Sorghum; species Sorghum bicolor. The sequence continues at coordinate 26,706,771 of NC_012870.2, read as the reverse complement.
GGGACGATGCAAGAGGTCCCGACCAGCCTCCCCGGCGAGACGACAGTCGCGGTCGTTTCGACAACAGGAACCACCGCCGCCCCGACAACCGTGATCACAGAGAAGGTTGGGATAGGTGGCGCGACAATCGCGACGATTTCAGAGGAAAGCGCCCCCGCGACCACGACCACGAAGTGAATACGGTCAAGCGTCCCAACGGGCGACGGGACTACCAAGAAGACAACAACAAAACGTTGAAGGGACCGTGCCAACTGCATCCAAAGTCTAATCACACCATGGAAGAGTGTCGCGTCCTCAAAAACATCTATACACGCCGGGCCGCCCAAGACGACTCCGCCAAGAAAAATGGAAAACGGGACGGGAATGACCATGAAGACGAGGACGAGGACCAAGATAGGGACCCCCGACATCAATATGTCAGTCCCACCGACGTGGTCCACTCCATCTTCGGAGGCAAGGTTTCCATCGAATCTAAGCGGGAAAGAAAGCTACTAAAGAGAGCCTGTCTCAACATAGACAGCACCGATGGTCTGATCGCAGACCCAAAATTTCCCCCGTGGTCGCATAGGGAGATCTCCTTCAGCAGGAAGGCTCAATGGGCTGCTATACCAGAGCCAGGTCGTTTCCCTCTAATCCTGGACCCTTGCATCAACAGCATCAGCTTCGAGCGCGTCCTCGTGGACGGAGGAAGCTCCATTGACATCCTCTTCCGCAACAGCCTGCCCGCTCTCAAGATATCTCCAGCACAACTAAAGCCCTATGATGCTCAATTCTGGGGAGTTTTGCCAGGTCAGAGTTCAGTGCCCCTCGGACAGATAACATTGCCTGTCCAATTCGGCACGCATGACCACTTTCGGACAGAGTTCGTCAACTTTGTGGTCGCCGACTTCGATGGGACCTACCACGCCATACTGGGCCGACCATCGTTGACAAAATTCATGGCTGTCCCGCATTACTCATACCTGGTCCTCAAAATGCCTACGGAGAAGGGCGTCCTGACCGTCTGTTGATGCAAAACTGATCTGCAAACACAAAGGGCTAATACCCGATTCAAACGTTAAGGCGTGCCAGCCGATTTGACCTTGCTATCGGCAAAGGTGATAACTCGAATACTTTAGTCCTGACAACAGCGATGCGCCCCGATGTCACGGCTAAGAGGTACTCACGCGGAACTCGAGAACACGCCGAGCTTAAGTCGACGAATTCCTAAGAACTCGTAATAAATAAAAAAAATATGACGAAGTCGTCGAAAAGTAGATGCTGGAATATGAGTAAAACGTATGTTTGATTGATTTCTTGATAGATAGATCTCTTGATTACAAGGTCTTAGGGCTTATATTTATACCCTGCTCAAAGAGCTATGACCAGACACGATTAGAATTCGAATTCCAAATTACACGGAACCCGTATACAAAACGATACAAATAACATAAGGAAATAATAAAACCATCCTTCGTGACAAACCGAAACTCCTCCACATGACAACTGGCAGCTTCCGGACTCCTCCTTCGCGTCATCGGCAATCCCCTTGCCATTGTCATCGGCAGACCCTTTTACTTGGTCATCGACACCATATTACTGTCTGAGGACTTAGTCACATTCAACCTTTCCCTCATCGGCAACCATCCTTACCAGCAACCCGCATCGTACTGCCACCCTGTCCTGCCATCCTGGACACGTGCCCAAAAATGGTGTCAACACATGCCCCCAGTTTCGGAGTATAAAACTATTAATGCTCCGAAATTCTCTGCAGTAATGATGTCTTCCCCGCAATTAATGCTCCTAATCTGGTAACCGACAACCTCAATCTGGGCAACTCTGATCCTAATCTTCCGCAGATCCCTCGAAATCCACAACTTCCCAAACGGGCATCTCTCTTAGTCGTACATCGGCAACAATACCGTTACAAAGATCTGCCGATGCTCTGCCCAGGATATTCGCAAAAACGGTTACTTCCCCTCTATCCGCCCATCGGCAGGACGACCGTTATAGAATATCACCGATGGACCGACCAGGAGATCGCGCACAGTAAAATATCTTTAGATAATGACCGCTTCCTGTCAAATCACTTGCACAATCCCTGGATTATCATGCGAACAGTTACCATATCCACTTGAGTACCCTCGGGTTTCTCGGATGCGGCAAAGAAATAAGTCAGATTTGCCCTTGTCCATCTTGCCCTATAAATAGTTCCTTCTTGGGTACTCCTCCCCCATTACATCATTCTACCATCCAACTTCACTTTTCCAGCGGCGGCGCCATTCTCAATCCTCAAGATCTCCGACAAGCATTCTTCTTCATCAACTCCGGCGTCTTCCAGCGTCCCCTTCACGACAAGATGGCCGTTGGCTTCGTCGTCCCTGAGGTCAGACTTCCATCTCATCTGCTGTACCTTTTTCCTGCATTCCTGTTCATCTACGATTTACCTTACCGAATATTTTCCTTCTCCTTTTTCTTTGTATCTTTATTCCCCAAAACACCAGGAGTTATCCAACAAAATTATCATTCCTACCGATCAACCACATCTTCAATGCCTCGGCCCTCTAGGGGATCCAGATCCAACCGACCTTATCAACGCAGAAACCAACAGGATTCCCTTTAGAGCTGAAAACTTTGCTCTAGATCTATGGAAGGACACCTTTCGCTCTTGGCCTAGCCCTACTGTAGGGTGGAAAGACTGGTTCTTGAGGGTCAGCAACTCTTATGAAGTTCAATGGGGTGAGAGGAAATTAGCTCAATGCATTAGGCTGTCCATTGCCGATATGCACAGGAACGAGTCATTGCTGATAGCCGCATCTTACTTTTGGTCAGACACTCTCAACGCTTTTGTTTTTGGCCACGGCCCTGCTTCTCCTACCCTTGCCGATGTAGCCATGCTTACTGGGTTAGACATATCTTCTGCCGATAGCACCCACTTTTTTGATACCGCCCCCAGTGCCAAAGTGGAGACTCGCGCTATCGGCGGCTGGTCAGGGTACATCTAGAAGTACCGCGGGAGAGGGCCTGTCACCATAAAGGAACAAACCACTTTTCTGAACATGTGGCTAGATAAGTTTGTATTCTGTGGTCGATCGGCAGGACCGACTTCTGTCTATCTATCGGCAGCAGAAAGACTGGCTAGCGGTGGTCAATTTCCTCTCGGCCGTTATTTGCTCGGCGCTGTTTATCACCTTCTTCATCAGGTAGTCCAGAAACTCCTGCTCGGCCAACCTATCGGCAACTTGGGAGGTCCTTGGTGGTTTATTAATATGTGGCTCAATCTGCACCTGCACAAGCGCCTCGATCTCAACTTGTTCTCTCAGCACTTCCCAAGAGATATAGCCGAGAACCATGTGTTGGGTGAAGAGGAATTGGCAACACGTGCCCCCCTGAACTTTGGCGAAGCTGTCATAGTTTTACCCGGTTCAGGGAACACTCCGGATCAGATCGGCCGATTCTTCGAAACGCTGTATGAGGGTCTGGCCAGAGATGAACGACCATGGCTGGCTTATGACGACCCAGATAGCATGCTCCCTCTGACCTTCAATCCGTTCGACGAAGCTCTTGATAGGGATAATGAGGTGATGATGGCAATCGTGACCCCCAGAGCCATACCAGTGAACTTCTTCGGCAGCACGAAAACCTCTCCCCAAACCTATGAATTTTATAATCCATCGGCATTAGCTCGCCAGCTAGCTTTCGGCCAATTGCCGATCGCACTTCCTTATGCCGATGTAATAAAGCCCAGAGAACCCATCGCTAACCTCCTCGAGTGGACTCGAGTAGCCCAGCTACCACCAAATGCCGATACAGATGTAGATCTGTCAGAATGGGTTCCAGCTGCCTTTATCACTCAAGCATACAAGCTATGGTGGGCAGAATGGAAGGAGAATCTATTCTGCAGATCGGCCCTCTCATACCGCGGCATGATCGACCCCGAATACGAAGTCCCTGACGACACTGTAAGTATTTTAAACCGATGTCTCATTTTCCAATACTATTCCCATCGGTAACTTACCCCCGTATTCTTTTTGCAGATTGACAACACCCCCCCATCGGTTAGCAGGAGTGGCAAGCCGATCGACTTATTCCCATCAGGCCCGATCTCCTCAATCGGCCACAATGCTCCCACTCTGGCTTCCATCGTGCACCGGGGTGCGCGTCTCAAGAAAGTCACCACCAGGAAAACTCAGACATCACCAACGGTAACTGCTTCCACTCTGGCGCAAGCTTTCAAGGCAATCTGTTAAAACCCCTTTTTATTTATGCTGACTATCTTTATATCGGTTATCTGTGCCCATAAACTCTTTATCGTTGTTGCAGCAAACTGGTGCATCGGCAAAAGCCAAACGCCAAGGTGCCGATCCCCCCCAGTCTAGCCAGCCAAAGAGGAAAGGCGTCCAAGGTGCTAAGATTGGAACAAAGCGTCAGAAAGTGGCAACTCCTCCTCCTCCTCCGGTGTCTCCAATCTCGGTGGAATCTTCCCCTTCTCCTCCAGAAGTCCAGGCACAGCAAGCACCATCTCCTCAATCAATACAGGAAGCATCACAGATGGAAGAGCCTCAGCAAGAAGAACCTCAAACGGCAGGTACGACAGCTGACGTAGGTGAACAAACAACTGGCCCGGCAGGTCCAGTTATATCATCGGCGGTTTCCTCAATTCAAACAACGGTTGTTCCTCTTCCGGGTAACATATCCCAACAATACTCCTACTGATAAACTTATTTTCATTTATTCTTATAATCCTTCCTGTCTTCTTTCAGGCGATATCGTTCTATCGGCAACATTTGCCGATCAACCTGCAGCTCCATCGGCCTCTCTGAGTCGAAGGCAGGAAATCGCCTTGAAGCAAGTAAGTCATCCACTTTTCCATCGGTATCATCTGCCGAAGTTTTGACCATAAAATTGACCTATTTCATTTTCATTTTCAGGAACAAGATTCTCCCGACAGCTTGTTCTCCTTTGCTATTGATATCTTCGAAGAAGAAGGCGAGGAAGCAAGCTCCTCTCGGGCAGTTGGAATTGTATCGGCAGAAACCAGAGCTAGGCTGGAGGAGCTATCGGCTATACTTCATCAAGACACAACTCAACTGGTCGACGATTCTGACCCAGCCAAGGCCCTGTTCAAGACTCTTAGAGGCCAAATTCCTGCTGATGCCGAAGAAGCACTCTTCCACGCTGCACATCTAGAAAGCCGCCAGCTACAGTACCAGAGAGCTACTCGACGCCTTGCCGACAGAGCTGCTCAAATCCAGCTCTCTGAGGAGATGATGAAAGAAAAACTCTTAGCCGATGAGAAACATAAGAACATCGGCAACTTAAAGTCCTCAGGTGATGCATTGAAGCAGAAAATGTCTGATCTATCGGCAAAAAGAGAAGCTCTGCTGGCTGAACTCAAGCAAGTAGAAGACGCCCTGTCCCAAGCCCAGCAAGAAGATAGTCAACTGCCGGAGACCATCAAGCATCTTGAACAGGAACGAAACGTCCATGGTCGTAAAGCGCTGCAACTGAAGAGGAAGCTAAAGCCGATTGAAGGTTCTGCCGATGACGATATCAAAGAGATAGAGACAGCCAACCAGATTCGGCTGCGCGCCATATCTGCAATCCAAGCGCTGCTGAACATCTGAAGCTTTCATCAGCGACACACCTTTGTTTCTCCGTTTTTAGCTTTTAGTCTAGCCGATAAGACTGTTATCGGCATCTTTTGAAACATTAAGTCTGCCCTTGAACATTTAAATTCAGCCGATAGGAGTGTTATCGGCACTTAACCTTTTATGCATCGATCCATATGCTGGGGTAGTACTTCTTCAAATATTTGCCATTTAACGCTCTGGGAAATTCAACTCCTTCGAGAGTTTCTAGAATATAGGCATTACCAGGAGCTGAGCGTTTTATCCGATAAGGACCTTCCCAATTAGGAGACCACTTCCCAAACTTTGAACTTTTAGTCCCGACTGGCAAAATCAACTTCCATACCAAATCCCCATCGGCAAACTCCTTAGCCTTCACTTTTTTATCATACCATCTGGCAACTCTCTTCTTATTTTCTTCTATACTCATTAAAGCCTTTAACCGATGCCCTGCTAAATCATCTAACTCATCGGTCATTAAAGTGGCATAATCATCGGCAGCCAATTGATCTTGAAAAGATAATCGCCTAGATCCAGCCTTAATCTCCCAAGGCAAAACTGCATCATGTCCATACACCAATTGATAAGGTGACACCTTGATTGATCCATGACAAGCCATCCGATAAGACCACAGTGCTTCATTCAACAATGTATGCCACCGCCTAGGATTTTCTTCAATCTTTCGTTTAATAAGCTTGATAATTCCCTTGTTAGACGCTTCGGCCTGCCCATTGGCTTGAGCATAGTAGGGAGAAGAATTCAACACTTTAATTCCCATACCGATTGCGAATTCATCGAACTCCCCCGACGTGAACATGGTGCCCTGATCGGTAGTAATCGTTTGGGGAATCCCAAATCGGTAAATAATATGCTCCTTCACAAAATCAATCATATTGGCCGATGTGACTTTCTTCAAAGGAATAGCTTCGACCCACTTGGTGAAATAGTCAGTGGCAACTAGAATGAATTTATGCCCTTTGCTAGATGGTGGATAAATCTGGCCGATCAGATCGATGGCCCACCCCCGGAACGGCCAAGGTTTTATTATAGGATTCATAGCCGATGCGGGTGCTCTCTGGATATTACCGAACTTTTGACAACCTTGACATCCCTTGAAATATTTAAAACAATCTTCAAGTATGGTTGGCCAAAAATATCCATTCCTTCGAATCATCCACTTCATCTTAAAAGCTGACTGATGCGCTCCACACACTCCTTCATGGATTTCTCCCATCAAACTTCTGGCTTCATCATCACCCAAGCATCGGAGAAGAATTCCGTCGATAGTTCGATAATACAATTCATTTTCAAGGATCACATACTTGGTTGCTTGAAATCGAACCCGTCTTTCAACTTTTTTGGATGGATCTTTTAGATAATCAATAATTTCTTCCCTCCAATCACCGGCACTGACTACCGATGTCGCATTAATCATTGGCTGATATCCCGAGGCATGCTGGGCTAACCGATTAGCGTCTTCATTATGCAATCGGGGAATATGCTCCAATCGGAAGTTCTTGAATTCCTTTAACAGTTGTATACTTCTCTCGAAATAGGTTATGAGAACTTCACTCCGGCATTCATAGCTTCCGGCCAATTGATTTATAACCAACATGGAATCTCCGAATACTTCAACAGCATCAGCACGAACTTCTCTTAACAACTCCAATCCCCTGATCAGAGCTTGATACTCAGCCTGATTATTTGTTGATGTAGCAACAATCGGCAAAGAAAATTCATACTTCCTCCCCTTAGGAGAAACTAATATAATGCCGATTCCTGCTCCCCGGTCACAGGTAGATCCATCAAAGAAGAGCGTCCAGGGTGCAATTTCCAAGGTTTCCACTAGACCGCAATGCTGAGTCACAAAATCGGCCATAACCTGCCCTTTGACCGCCTTAGCCGATTCGTAACGCAAATCGAACTCCGACAGCGCCAAAATCCATTTACCGATCCTACCGCTCATAATCGGCATAGATAGCATGTATCGGACCACGTCATCTTTGCAAACAACAGCACATTCGGCCGACAACAGGTAATGTCTTAGCTTGATACATGAAAAATATAAGCATAAGCACAGCTTCTCAATGGCCGAATACCTGGTTTCAGCATCAATTAACCTCCTACTCAAATAATAAATTACCCTCTCTTTCCCTTCAAATTCTTGAACCAAAGCTGAACCGATAACCGATCCATCGGTAGATAAATATAATTTGAAGGGTTTCCCTTGTTGAGGTGGAACTAAAACTGGAGGGTTTACTAGATACCTTTTGATTTCATCTAGAGCCAACTGCTGTTCTTTTCCCCAAACAAACTCCTGATCGGCTTTCAATTTAAGAAGAGGACTGAAAGCACGAATTCTCCCAGATAAATTCGATATAAATCTTCTGATAAAATTCACTTTGCCGATCAAAGATTGGAGCTCGGTTTTATTGGTAGGGGCCACTATTTTATTGATAGCATCAATAGATCTTCGACTAATTTCAATACCCCTCTGATGTACCATGAAACCAAGAAACTGCCCTGCCGATACGCCAAATGCACACTTGTTGGGATTCATCTTCAATCCATGCTTCCTTGTGCACTCCAACACTCTTCGTAAATCGGCCAGATGCTTTGAGAAATCTCCAGACTTCACCACCACATCATCAATATAAATTTCTACGATCTTGCCGATGAACTCATGAAATATAAAATTCATAGCCCTTTGATAAGTAGCACCGGCATTCCTTAACCCAAAAGTCATGACTATCCATTCAAATAGTCCAACATGACCAGGACACCTGAATGCGGTTTTTGGAATATCCTCTTCTGCCATGAATATTTGATTGTAACCCGCATTACCATCCATGAAGCTGATGACCCGATGGCCAGCCGCAGCATCAACCAGCAGATCGGCGACAGGCATTGGATATCCATCCATCGGCGTAGCTTTATTGAGATTCCTGAAATCAATGCACACCCGAAGCTTCCCGTTCTTCTTGTAAACCGGGACGACATTGGAAATCCATTCAGCATACCGGCACTGCCGAATAAACTTAGCTTCAATAAGTTTAGTGATTTTGGCCTTAATATCAGGTAGAATGTTAGGATTACATCGGCGGGCTGGTTGCTGATGTGGCCGAAATCCAGACTTAATGGGTAACCGATGTTCAACAATTGATCGGTCTAAACCAGGCATCTCTGTATAATCCCAAGCAAAGCAATCTTTATATTCCTTTAACAAACTAGTTAATTGCCGTTTGCACTCAGGATCTAGTTTAGCGCTAATAAAAGTAGGCCTAGGCTTATCACCACTACCTATATCTACTTCTACCAAATCATCGGCCGATGTGAATCCCTGGCCTAATTTTCCATCATCGGCGAATCTATCCATTAAAAACCATCGTCAGAACCGACTGCTTGGATCGGTGGAATCTCATAATCGGCAACTTTGAGAAAATCTTTCTCCCAAACTTCTCCTGAAATGCACCTAGTTTTTTCATAAGTATCCGCTTCTGCTGATGCGATAACATAAGAAGAATCCCCTGGGACGATCTCAACCTTGTCACCTACCCACTGAACCAAGCACTGATGCATTGTAGATGGGACACAACAATTGGCATGAATCCAATCTCTCCCCAATAATAAATTGTAGGCACCTTTTCCGCTGATCACGAAAAAGGTTGTCGGCAAGGTTTTGCTGCCGATGGTCAACTCCGCACATATCGCCCCCTTGACCGGAGACACGTTTCCCTCGAAGTCCTTGAGCATCATATCGGTCTTGGTCAAATCTTGATCCCCTTTCCCAAGCTTCCGATATACTGCATATGGCATAATATTAATAGCAGCCCCACCATCAACTAGGATCTTAGTCATTGGCTGCCCATCAACCCTTCCTTTGAGGAACAAAGCTTTAAGATGCTGCCTCTCGTTATCGGCAGGTTTCTCAAAGATAGCCGTCATTGGATCCAGAGCCAACTGAGCTATCTGATCAGAAAATCCCAACTCGTCGTCACTGGCCGGTGCAAGAAACTCCATCGGCAACATGAATACCATGTTGACGCCTGCCGATGGACCTTCTTTCTTAGCGTCTGACGGCTGCCGACTCCCAGAGTTCTCTCCTTTATTTAGCTCTTCCTGCCTTTCTCGTTGCAATCTCCTTTTCTGTGTCTTGGTTAATCCTTGAGGGCACCATGGAGGAAGTGGCCTTTGTCTTGCCGTCGGGCGTTGGTTCTCTCTTGACTCCATGCGATGCGTGTTAGTATCCCTGCAAAATATGAATTCATCGGGAACCCGCGCATCAGCCATTCTTTCAAGCTCCTCTTGGTTCCTGGGAAAATACTGGACACGGTCACCGAGCCGATCGTGAACGCTAAGCCTGCCCCCCAGCCGATCATGAACTGCCGCCCTTCCTCTGATCGGCCCATTAAATCGTCGTTCATCATCATGATAACGCCGATCGTTCCTGTCGTACCGATCATAACCGTTGCATTCAGGGCAGTCTCTGACAGTAGGAAGCTTGATATTTTCCTCCCAACAATGGATGAAGAATGGGCAATTCCAATGATCTCTGTGCCGATTCCACTCCTGTCGGCGTCTCTCTTCTTCCCGTTGATAATCTTCCTGCTGGCGCCGGTACCGATCTTCCCGTTGTTGCCATCTCTCTCGAGGCCTTCTATGAGTTATGACAATACCAGATCGAGGAATTCTTCCTGAGCTAGCTCCTTCCTGGACCAAGCCCTTACTTCTTGCATCGGCGGTAGTAACTTGATGCTGAGGATCTACCGATGCACTCTTCTCAGCTGTCTCCGACGTTAAGACCTTAGCCTTCCCCTTAGCATCCAACATGTTCGTCGGGAAAGGATGTTGGTCTATCTTCATCGGCTTCTGGGCTTTGGAACTATCAAACTTGATTCTCCCTGACTCTATGGCCGATTGCAGCTGTTGTCTGAATACTTTACACTCATTGGTATCATGTGAAGTTGCATTATGCCACTTGCAATACCTCATCCTCTTCAACTCTTCTGCCGACGGGATCACGTGGTTAGGTGACAATTTGATTTGACCTTCCTGAAGTAGAAAGTCAAATATCCTATCGGCCTTGGCGGTGTCAAATGCAAACTTCTCTGGTTCCTTCTGCCCAAAAGGACAAGACATCGGCTTCTTGTTTTTTACCCATTCTGCCAAACCGATTACTGGTTCTTCATCGGAATCTGAGCTTGTTGCTTCATCAACGAATGAGACTTTCTTATTCCATGCCCTCTTAGGCTCGAAAGGCTTGATGTCTTGATCGGATATCCTCTGCACCAAGTGACTTAAACTTTCAAACTCCTGAGAGGCATACTTATCCCTGATGTGTGGCAACAAACCCTGGAAAGCCAAATCGGCTAGCTGCCGATCATCCAGAACCAGGCTATAGCATTTATTTTTGACCTCTCGTATCCTCTGCACAAATCCCTCAACCGACTCATCATTACGTTGCCTCAACTTGACCAAGTCGGTGATCTTCTTCTCATGAACCCCCGAGAAGAAGTATCTGTGGAATTGCTTCTCTAGATCGGCCCAAGTAATTACTGAATTGGGAGGCAATGATATGAACCAAGTAAAGGCCGATCCAGACAATGATGATGAAAATAGACGAACCCTTAATTCGTCCCTGTTACCAGCTTCTCCACATTGAATAATGAACCTGTTGACATGCTCCATGGTTGACGTGTCGTCCTGTCCGGAAAACTTTGTAAAATCCGGTACCTTGTACCGATGTGGAAGCGGGATCAAATCATACGCTGGAGGATACGGTGTCCGGTAAGAATAAGTGTTGACTTTGGGTTTTATCCCAAATTGTTCCTTCATTACTTCATCAATCTTATCGGCCCAATAAGCATCGGCATCTTGCCGATGAGGCAGCTGCGGATCCGGCACTTGGTGGCGAACCTCCACGTGTCTGTTTGGGACCTGACCTGTATGGAACATCGTATTGGTCACCTGTCCTCCAATCTGCGGACTACCAAACTGCTGTCCACCGACTGGCTGTCCTCCGAGTTGCTGTCCAAAATTTATTGGCTGGTTGGACATTCCCTGACCTTGGAACCCGGGATAAACCTGCCCTTGCTGGAACCCCGTAGTCTGATAACCCTGCTGGGGCGACTGTGGAAAGGCTTGCTGTCCAAACCATCCATTATTAGCGTTCATCGGCATAGGTGCTGCCGATGATTGGTAATTGGGTATCGTCGTTGAATTGACATACCCCGACTGGGCCATAGGCCTCTGTTGCATCAGCATTGACTCTGCCGATGCGTTGGGCATCTGGAACATTGAATCTTGAGGATTTCCAGTGTGAGGCCTTGCAGTAGTAGTTGTGGTATACCGAGGACTCTGGTTCACCGGCACATTGGAAGGTACCGACGTCATAGGAGTTTTGCCCCTCATGTCAGTTGTCTGTGATGTTCTCGGCGTCAACTCTGGAGGCATACCATAACCCCACCAGTTGGGGGGAAGATTTAACCCTGACATTGCCGATGCCAACATATCTGTCGTCAGTTTATGCTGCCCAACTGAAATTTGGGGGTTGGTTGCCATCGGCATAGATAGTGCACCGGTAGTCCCCAATGTACTTGGAGGGACGGCAGACTGTGCACTTGCACTCGTCAAGGCAGCCGATGGAGCCGTGACCTCTGGTGCCGTGGGTTGATGATGGGAAGGGCCCACATAATCCGGCGGGATTTGTCCTTCCTTGAAAGTTCTTGCCACGGCGTTGAACACCGTGTTAGACAGTACACCAGCTTGGTTGATCAGCGCTCGATTGATGGCATTGTCAACCATGTCTTGAAGCTTGCCAGGATTAGCGTCGAAGGTGACCTGCCGTGGTGCTGGCAGTGCATCTTTCTGGACCACTTCGCCGCTTCTGTTTATGCTGAAAGACTTCAGGCACTGCTGCTTGAACTCTTCCATGGCTTGGGCAATAGCTTGCTTCTGCTCATCCTTAAGGTTAGCTTCCGTCACGGGGATGACGTTGTCTTGATCGAGGTCAGAGATCGACATGCTGATCTTGATCTTGAATCTGTCCCACCGGGCGTGCCAAAAGATGTGTTGATGCAAAACTGATCTGCAAACACAAAGGGCTAATACCCGATTCAAACGTTAAGGCGTGCCAGCCGATTTGACCTTGCTATCGGCAAAGGTGATAACTCGAATACTTTAGTCCTGACAACAGCGATGCGCCCGGATGTCACGGCTAAGAGGTACTCACGCGGAACTCGAGAACACGCCGAGCTTAAGTCGACGAATTCCTAAGAACTCGTAATAAATAAAAAAAAAAGTATGACGAAGTCGTCGAAAAGTAGATGCTGGAATATGAGTAAAACGTATGTTTGATTGATTTCTTGATAGATAGATCTCTTGATTACAAGGTCTTAGGGCTTATATTTATACCCTGCTCAAAGAGCTATGACCAGACACGATTAGAATTCGAATTCCAAATTACACGGAACCCGTATACAAAACGATACAAATAACATAAGGAAATAATAGAACCATCCTTCGTGACAAACCGAAACTCCTCCACATGACAACTGGCAGCTTCCGGACTCCTCCTTCGCGTCATCGGCAATCCCCTTGCCATAGTCATCGGCAGACCCTTTTACTTGGTCATCGACACCATATTACTGTCTGAGGACTTAGTCACATTCAACCTTTCCCTCATCGGCAACCATCCTTACCAGCAACCCGCATCGTACTGCCACCCTGTCCTGCCATCCTGGACACGTGCCCAAAAATGGTGTCAACACCGTCAGAGGCAATGTTTACACCGCATATACCTACGAGGAAGAGAGCTTCAAGATCACCGAAGCAATTGACCTTTCAATCCGGATGGCAGAAACAACGACTCAAGCCGCACAGCTGCCTCCCGACCAACTCCGACTACCCGAGCAGGAGACCGCCAGGAAGAATTCAAAATCCAAGGAGCATAAAGAAGTTCAACTGGTCGATGGCAGCCCCGAGAAGACGGCCCTCATCGTGGCCGATCTGGATCCCAAATAGGAAGACGCGCTCGTCAGGTTTCTAAGGGACAACGTGAGCGTTTTCGCATGGAAACCCGCAGACATGCCCGGCGTCCCACGAAACCTGATCGAGCACTCCTTAAATGTCTCGAAGACCGCAAGACCAATCAAGCAAAAGCTGCGACGGTTCGCTCGTGATAAAAAGGAGGCTATTAGGACAGAAATAACACGGCTTCTAGCAGCCGGATTCATAAAAGAAGTGTATCATCCCGATTGGCTTGCCAATCCGGTTCTTGTACGCAAAAAGAATAATGAATGGAGAATGTGCGTTGATTACACAGATCTCAATAAACACTGTCCTAAAGATCCTTTTGGTCTCCCTCGCATCGACGAGGTGGTCGACTCAACGGCCGGATGCGAACTCCTCTCTTTTCTAGACTGCTACTCTGGTTATCACCAGATCTCGCTAAAGGAAGACGATCAGATAAAAACATCTTTCATTACTCCTTTTCGCGCATATTGCTACACGACCATGTCATTCGGACTCAAAAACGCTGGAGCCACTTATCAACGGGCCATCCAGCAATGCCTCCACGACGAGATTCGTGATGACCTCGTCGAGGCCTATGTCGATGACGTGGTCGTCAAAACAAGGGATGCAAGCACCCTAATCGACAACCTAGACCGAACCTTTAAGGCGCTTAATAGATACAAGTGGAAGCTTAACCCCAAAAAGTGCATCTTCGGTGTTCCTTCTGGTCTACTGCTCGGCCTCAAAAGTAAAAGCAGTACTTGACATGCGACCACCTAAAAATGTCAAAGATATTCAGAAGCTCACCGGGTGTATGGCCGCACTCAGCCGCTTCATCTCAAGACTAGGAGAAAAAGGCCTCCCTTTCTTCAAACTCTTGAAGGCGTCGCAAAAGTTCTCCTGGACAGAGGAAGCCGACGCTGCGTTCACCCAGCTTAAGGCTTTCCTCACTTCCCCGCCTGTTCTTACAGCACCTCAGCCCAATGAAGACCTACTCCTTTACATTGCTGCAACCGACAGGGTTGTCTCCACGGCAATAGTGGTCGAGCGAGATGAGCCAGGTCATGTCTACAAGGTCCAGAGACCCGTCTACTTCATAAGCGAAGTCCTAAACGAGTCCAAGGCCAGGTACCCACAAATACAGAAGCTCATGTACGCTATTCTAATAACGTCAAGAAAGCTGAAGCACTACTTCGACGGCCATCGAATCTTGGTAACCACTAGTTTCCCTCTTGGGGACATTCTGCGCAATAAAGACGCCAACGGCAGAATTGTAAAATGGGCGATGGAGTTATGCCCATTTTCCTTGGAGTTCCAGAGCTGCACCACAGTCAAGTCTCAGGCCCTGGTCGATTTTATTGCTGAATGGACGGATCTCAACGAGCCTCCCGTTCCCGACGTCTCCGACCACTGGTCAATGTTCTTTGACGGGTCCTTGGACATCAACGGCGCCGGCGCTGGGATACTCTTCGTATCGCCTAACAAGGACAAACCGCGTTACGTCCTCAGGATCCTTTTTCCGGCATCAAACAACGTTGCCGAATACGAAGCATGCCTGCACGGCATAAGGCTTTCCGTTGAGTTGGGAGTCAAATGCCTCTATGTCTATGGCGACTCTGCTTTAGTTATCAACCAGCTCAAAAAGGAGTGGGACGCGACCCACGAGAAGATGGATCTCTACTGCAAAGAAATTCGCAAATGGTAAAACAACTTATACGGCATAGAGTACATCCACGTGGTCCGGGATAAGAACCAGGCAGCTGATGCGTTGTCAAAGTTAGGGTCATCTCGGGCCACGATCCCACGGGGCGTTTTCGTCCAGGACATCCATGAGCCAAGCGTGGGCTCTGGCCTGGTCGAAAAGCAACCCACGGAAACCATGCTCATAGACGACGCCACTCTGACAACCAGTGGTCGTGATTGGCGTACCCCGTTCATCAAGTATATATCGGATGGGACGGGTTTCCAGAACAAAACAGAGAACGAACGCCTCATTCGACGATCAAAGAATTACACACTGGTGGACGGCAAACTCATGCGAAAAAATGCAAGCTCCGAGGTACTACTCAAGTGCATATCTCAAGATGATGGCATCAAACTCCTCGAAGACATACATGCCGGATCCTGCGGCAACCACGCTGCATCCAGAACGCTGGTCAGAAAAGCTTTCCGAGCAGGATTTTATTGGCCAACCGTGGTCAACGACGCCGAAAAACTGGTCCGACACTGCGAGGGGTGCCAGTTCTTCGCTAAAAGGACCCACGTAACCGCTCACGAGATTCAAACTATCCCGTCATCCTGGCCTTTTGCCTGCTGGGGACTCGACATGATCGGGCCATTTAAACCGGCCCCTGGCAACTTCAAGTTCGTCTTCGTATTAAGCGACAAGTTCTCAAAATGGATCGAATACATGCCACTGGTAAAAGCGACCTCCGAGAAGGCTGTGGAATTCCTCAATCAAATCATACACAGGTTCGGGATCCCGAACAGCATAATCACCGACCTGGGTACTCAGTTTACTGGCACCGCATTTTGGGACTTCTGCGATGACAGGGGCATAGTCATAAAATACGTGTCAGTAGCACACCCACGGGCAAATGGTCAGGTCGAGCGTGCAAACGGAATGATCATTGACGCCCTCAAGAAAAGGCTGTACACCGAGAACGACAGAGCACCCGGTCGATGGATGAAAGAGTTACCAGCTGTGGTCTGGGGCCTCCGAACCCAGACTAGTCGGAACACGGGAGTGTCACCCTACTTCACGGTTTACGGCGCCGAGGCAGTCCTACCGTCTGACATAACCTTTGGTTCTCCTAGGATTGAAAATTTCGACCAGTCAACAGCCGACAGCGCCAGAGAGCTCGAAATCAACTGCATGGAGGAAAAGCGTCTAAATTCTTGTCTCTGAACAGCAAAGTATCTTGCGGCAGTCAGGCGGTACCATAACAGGAACGTCAAGGACCGTTCTTTCGTGGTCGGCGATCTGGTACTCAGGTGGAAAACAAGCCAGGAAGGAATGCACAAGCTATCCACTCCCTGGGAGGGACCCTTTGTGGTCGCCGAAGTCACACGACCCACATCCTACAGATTGGCGTATCCAGACGGAACACTCGTGCCTAACTCTTGGCACATAGACAAACTGCGCCGATTTTATCCATAAGTTCCAGTAACTTTTGCTTGTAAGTCTCTTATAGTTGGCAGTAATAAAATTTTTCTTTTTTGGCTATACTTTGTTTACACGCAGAGCTTTCGGCGAAGAACAACAATGTCCTCTGCGACGGAAAATCTTAACGACCATGAATCAAACACAGTGACACGTCACTCAGACAACTTCACAGCGCTCAAAATAGTAGTCATGACAAATTCAAAACTTTATTACAAACTTTACATATAAAGTTTACAATAAACACCCTGACGGGCGGACACTAGTCTACTCCTACAGACTATCCTACTGGCCTACTGCTCGGGCTGATCACCCGACTGGCCTTGCTGCCCGGACGAAGGAGTCGGGGCCACCGGTGCCTGGCTGGTCGAGACCGCAGGCGTCGACCGCCCATCTCCCGCAATAGACGCGCCCGACAGCTCCCTGGCCGACCTGTCTGAACCTGGCTGGTCGGGGGGAGTGGCCGTTCCGCATAGATTGATGTCGCCAATCACCGTCGACGACAAGTCCAGCAAACCACCCCGAAGCTCGTCCGCCTCCTGCGGGCCGACCTCCTTGGGGTACCCCTTCTCCAGCCTGGTCAAATCGACCAGGGGGTAGTGGGCACGCACCATGCTAAGGATGTGCGCACCAGCAAACTCCCCAGCGTCCTTCACGAACTGCTAAAGCCAGTCCCACGCCCGTTGCGCCTTTTCAACTGGCGTCAATTTCGGCGCGCGGGGCTGGCTCTCCGGGAGCTCGGGGCTGATCAAGTCCAGGACCGGGGACACTCCTTTCCAGATCTTACAACAATTGACCTTCCAGGAGTCCCGGTCCCTGACCAGCTCGTCCAGGTGCTTCTTGGCGTTCACCTTGAGCACTGCAAGTCAAGCAAGATGTTATTTTCAACATATCAAAAAGGGCGATAAGCGGCAGATAACGGGGCGGCGCGTATTACCAGACAACTCCCGGTCCTTCCGACCCAACTCCTCCCCTGCTCGGCGACCGGCCTCTAGCGCCCTGGCTAGCTCTTGACCGAGCTGCTCCTTCTCCTGTCGGAGGCGCGCCACCTCCTCCTCCAAGGCTACGTGAATCATAACCCGGTCAATAAAGCAAACTACGCAGCTACACAAAGCTACTCGGAGCACGTGACTGACCTGACCACTGCCGGTACTGGTCGGCCAAGCGACGAGTGAGCTCGAGACGACGCTCCTCCTAGGCGTTCATCTCGGCCACCTTCTCCCCAACCTCCGACCGCAGCCGGTCTACCTCCGTGGACAAGGCCTTATTCTCGGCCACAATTCCCTCAATCTGGTTGAAGCACCGTTTCCGGTACTTCGCCGTTTTCATCACGCCCTGCAAGAAAGAACACATGTCGAACAAAGGAACACTGCATAAAGTTATCCCAGCAGCACACAGGACCACCTACCTTAACCTCGTCCACGAGGCGCTTAGCTGCGCGCTCTGTTGACGGTCCTTAAGTATCAAATTTAATTATCAAATAAATAAAGAAAAGGATCCAAATGAAATAAAGATCTAGACTTAGGGTTTTATCTGACAGAATTCCACGAGTTTTGGTGTTTGTCTATTTCTGCAGGGGGTTATCAGGAAATATGGAAGAAAGGCCCACATGTCAGGATTACGTAAAGATATTAACGTGCTGTGCAATTATCTTACATCTAGAAGACTCCAGAAGCCACGAGACCGAAGCGGAGGCGAATCGGGGCCAGAGACAGGGCGCCCGCCCTGTCCAACTGGGCGCCCGCCCTGTCCAACTGGGCGCCCGCCCTGCCCCTAAGTCCAATCAGGACTCTGCTTTGCGGGAAGTCTCCACCGACCTAAAGGATGAATCTAAACCATACAATCTATGTCGGTTTGATCCAAGGGCCCATATTCACTTGAAGGGACTATAAAACCAGACCCCCTGGCCCCTGGAGGAGAGAGCCTCTCAACCCTAATTCATTGTTCCATCAAGGGAGAAGAAGCCTCTGATCAAGATTAGAGCCACCACATCAATTAGATATCTAGATTAGCATAGCTACATAGGATTAGAACTAGAAGGAGTCAATCTTCGATTGGTTTCCGGATCTGTCAGGAGGATTCTTGGTAATTCTCTAATTGTGCTTCTAATTGCTTTCTAATTATCTTTGTTCTTCAATATTATGAATATGACTTTGTTCTACTTCAATATATTGCTTATGACTTTGCTCTATTTGCTTATATTCAAGATTATATTGTTCTTAGTTTATCATAGTTATGTACTTGGCTTAGTTAGATACGATCTATATACTTGCTTAGGATCGTATAGCGTTTATCCATCGGATCCATGGGTAAATGATAGATATTGTGTAGGCGTGGTGCTTATACCGTATTTATCTGCGATTGTACCCAATATGCCAGATCGTGGGGTAGTTCGTGATAGTGACAGCTTCATTGATTCTTATATAGTCCCCCTCTCGTGTATTGGGCTGGCAGAGCAACATTATTACAGGGGATTGATTGCTATGTTTCTCATATTCCTTGCTAATATCACTATGCATGGGCG
Organism: Sorghum bicolor; assembly: GCF_000003195.3. Lineage (NCBI taxonomy): Eukaryota > Viridiplantae > Streptophyta > Magnoliopsida > Poales > Poaceae > Sorghum > Sorghum bicolor. The sequence continues at coordinate 26,687,462 of NC_012870.2, read as the reverse complement.
TAGTCTTGTCTCGCAATGATTGCTAAGTATGCTTGCACTAACTATGATATGCTAGACTATATAGTTAAGAATAACTTAGGGAATATTCTTGTAGTTCGTTCTAATACCATGCTAATGACTTTCTAGAGTATCTAATTGAGGTGCTTATCATATTTATTATGTGGCTAGATCAGATTAGTTATCCTTGTCACTATTATCATTTCATATATCTATTATGTGACACTTATCCCTGTATGAAGAGTTAGATATAATGTTCTCAATTATACATGCAATGAAAGATGCTCAATCTCATATTCTATTCTGTAATCAATAGTGATGATTGATTAATCCCTTCCCAGTGGTAAAAATATAAATAACGATACCTGGAATACTTCCCGGTTAAAATGCTACATCGGTATTAATCTGTGCGCTTGCAGATCCCATTCATTATTTATTTAGAAGAGCAATTGCATATTTCAATACCGCGTCTCTCATGTCATGCTGGGGATGACAACTTGGCTTAAGTGGTGTGAGGGATAGGTTTGGCATTTTTGGCACCGTTGCTAGATTTAGAACTTAGTCTACTTTTGGTAATGATGTTAAGAATACCCAACAAGCATTTTTGGCGCCGTTGCCGGGGAAGGTTGATTACCAATCAGGAATGGAATAAAAGATTTTGAGTTATCATTCGCATCACTAATATGATTGAGCTTATCTATTCTCTCATACAGTTTTACCCCGATATTTTTCTATTTTATCTTATGCAGGGGAACGTATGTATAGAAGACATCTTCCAGGAAATTTTGTTGACAATCCTGAAGCATTATTCAAGAAGACGAGGGCCAAGCTAAAGAAATCATCAACACTTCACGAAGAAGCTTCATCCAATCAAGAAGATCACCGGAACTTGTCTTCAGAGTTCGAAGCCATGGCGAACAAATCGATCCGCGAGTTCTCAGCTCCCACTACGGACAACATCCGCACTGGACCTGCTGCAGAGATCGATGGCAACTTTGAGCTCAAGCCTGGACTTATCAACATGGTGCAGTCCAACCAGTTTTGTGGGAAGGCACACGAAGATGCTAGTGCTCATTTACAACACTTCCTGGAGATTTGCAACACATTCACCATAGCAGGAGTTTCCAAAGACGCTATACTACTTCGCCTCTTCCCATTCTCACTGTTAGGAAGAGCGAAGCAGTGGTTCTACGCTACAAAGGAGAAGAATACTACGTGGGCACTCTGCTCAACAAACTTCCTGGCCAAGTTCTTTCCCATGGGCAAGACCAATGCTCTCCGTGGGAAGATTACAAGTTTTCAGCAACAAAATGATGAATCTGTTCCAGAAGCATGGGAGCGCTTTCAAGACTACATCCTAGAATGTCCCCATCATGGAATGGAGAGTTGGCTATTGATGCAGACGTTTTATCATGGGCTCAGCAACAGTGCCCGAGAGACCATGGATGCTGCAGCTGGAGGAGCATTCTTATCACTTACTATACCACAAGCCACAGCTCTTGTGGAGAAGATGGCGTCCAATCAAAGCTGGAATGAAGAGAGGACCCAGACACGCAAGAGAGGTGGAGGTATGCATCAGCTGAAGGAGGTAGACATGCTGTCTGCAAAGCTAGACCTGCTCATGAAGAAGCTCGATGATAAAGCTGGAGACAAGAAAGAAGTTATGCACATCTACGACTCTCACATGACTTGTGAGGAGTGTGGAGACACTGGACACTTAGGCAACCATTGCCCTGAGATACTTGAGGATGTGAACTACATCAACAACAACAACTACTACAACCGTCCTCAACAAAATCAAGGTTGGAATCAACAGAGGCCTAACTACTCAGGTAATTATCAAGGTAACAATTCTTACAACAATAATAATAATTTTCCACCTTTGAGAGAGTTAGTGTCTAATCAAGGAAAGCTAATGGATAACCTATCTAAGAAATTGGCATCTAATGATAAAATGCTAGAAAATATAAATAATAGAATGGATAATTTTTCTACTGCCATCAAGAATCAAATTAGCTTTAATAAAATGATTGAATCTCAGTTAAATCAAATAGCTGCTGCTGTTCCTACTACTAACCCCGGTATACCATCACAACGGGAAGGATTAGAATCTGCAAATCTTGTAGACGTGTTTGATGCAGGTAATTGGAGTAACCCCGTCAATGAATTTTCTACTGACCGTCTGCCGGTCAAGAGAGGCGATCCAGGACGCCCCGTCATCCCGATCTCCATCGGCATGGTGGACTTCCCAGAAGCACTCTGCGACTTTGGCTCCAGTGTCAACATTATACCCAGGGTACTCTATGAGAAATTCTTTACATATCCTTTATTAGAGACAACCATGTGTTTGCAGTTTGCAGATCAGACGATAACTTTTCCAAAAGGAATAGTGAGGAACCTTTGTGTCCGAGTTGGTACCTTATATGCCCCAGCAGACTTCGTAGTGGTAGAGACCGGAAATGATGAGAGAGCACCTATCATCCTAGGGAGGCCATTTTTGAACACCACGGGAGCTATCATCTACGCCAGTGCTGCTAAGATCAGTTTCTACGTCAAAGGGAAGAAGGAAACATTTTTCTTCAAAAACAAGACTACACAAATTCCAAATCAATCCAGACGTCAATCAAGGAAGAGGACCAACAGGAGGAACAGGAACAAGCAAGTGTGGACCGAGTCAACTAAGATGGTCACTGTAATCCATGGAGGCCAAGATCACCAACTGAAGTCACCGTCTTTGACCAAGAAGGACGACCCAAGAATGCCAAGCATCTACTGCTCCATAAATGGATACAACTTCTACAAGACGATTTGCGACACCGGATCAGGCGTCAACATAATGGCCGCAGTCACCTATCGGCTCTTGTTCGGGACCATGCCACTAAGACCAACATACATTCAGCTCCAGATGGCAGATCAGACATTTTGAGAAGTTCAAGGAATAGTATCTGATGTCCCAGTCAAAATAGACGATCATTTTGTCTACACAGACTTTCAAGTTGTTGACATGGGAGAAGACGAGTATGATCCACCCATCATCCTTGGAAGACCGTTCCTCAGCACCGTTAAAGCCATTATCTACATTGGAACCGGAGAAGTCCATATGCACTTCCCCTCAGAGAAGGTACGCTGTTATTTTAGTGACCCTAACTATATCATTGAAGAATCTAAGCAGGTAAGAAAACGACGCAACCGCAACCAGAGGAGGCAGATCATTAAGGACGGATGGGCAGACTATGAAGGAGAAGTTGTAAGGTCAGAAGACGTAGAGTTTAAACAGAATTATCCAGAGGAGATTGAAGCACCGAGTCAGGTGTGGAAAATGAAGATAACTATACAAGAAGAGGAGGCGCTGCCGGAAGTACCGACTACGCCACCCAACGAACCTCAGGACGATTAAGAAATTTGAGAGTCCCGTTCGGAGGACTTAAAAACACCGAACGCCTTGCCAAGAGGTAAACTTGGTAGTTACCCTTTCCCTTTCAGTTATTTTAAATAGTTTACTTAGTTAAACATGCTCATACTGTCTTAAAAAGAAAATAAAAATGTGAAAAATAGTAAGCCCCATGTGAATAGACGAGTGGCATAAAACCCATACGTACATTCACTGTGGTGGCATAAAAATAAAATAAATATTTTTTCTGCTTTATAAAATAAAAATATAAAAACAGGGAGTAATAATTATTAAGGAGTCTCAAGATGATAAAGGCTAGATATTTATGCTAACACTTAATCAGTTCCACAAGCTTTGTTGTCTATTTGAGCTCCACAGAATTTAAGAATCAAGAAGACTAGCAGACGGAGGACATTCTAATCGCTGTCAGAATGCTGCTTTCAAATACACCTCTGCCACCTGCTAGCTACATCAAGAGAAATTACGTCAAAATTCAGCTTGGGGGAGAGCACCCCCATTTATCTCGATAAGTATTTCTATCTATCTATCTTTATATTTATATTATTTTAGAATATTAATACACATAAACTATAGGAAAACCAAATAAAGATTTTATGCTTATATATATATATTACTTAGTGTGTTTAAATAATAAATAAAGTGGCTATGCTAATCTGTATCTAATAAAACTTAAGCATGGATATGATGAATAGTTGCTCTGCCTAATTTGCACATTTTAAGTTCTCTCTCAAGTTTAGACATAACTGTTATAATTTAAAGCTTGCCCTAGACCTAAACTTGTGGGATGAAAACTTGATCTGAAGTCTAAGTTGTTAACGGATACGATATAGGAAGGTTGAGCTGCTGTTTATCTGTTCCTAGAGATGCTAGAATTCTGGAGAATTTATCTTTGAAAATCTTTAAAATGTTGCATGTTGAGTTCCTGTATGATGAGAGCTTAAATTCCTACCACAGCCATATATACATGCTTGCTAGACTTTGAGCCACACATTTACTATTTACTGCTTATGAGCATTGAGTATGGTCAAGCTGTGTAGACCCTTAGGAGCTTGTCATGTGGTTAAATCAAGATTTCACTTGCACGTTCACTCATATATGCTACTTCTACTCCGGAAGTACCATCCACATACATCCACTCATTTCCATCTCCAGAACCACCTAAAAATATTCTACTCCTAATCCGGGAGAGAATAACCAAAAATATTTCTGTTTTCCCCTTGTGAAATAAATGCTCAAGTTATCTTGTTACTACCACTTGCTATATTATCTCAAGAGATGAGTGCTCTAAAAAAAAGAAGAAGAAGAAAATAATACGAGGAAATAAAAAGGAGCAAGTGCTCGGAACCTCGAAAGAAAAGAAAAAGTGAGACGAGAGGTAAAAATGGACAAGTGTCCGACAGTAGAATTAGGGGTGCAAGATACCCACCTGAGAGAAAAGAAAAAGAAGAGCATCTCATTCTCCTCATAAAGTTTCAAAAGCAAGGAAGGTATGTATCCCATCAGAAGAGCAAAGTAGAATTAGACTTTCACCACCATTGTTTTCACCATTGTTTTCACCATTGTTATCACCATCATCACCATATACCATTCATTCGCCACACATGCACATCTTGATTAAACTTATTGACTTGTTACTTTGGATCCATGGTTTGACTATGCAATACATGTCTTGTAAGTATGTATATTTTATCTCCCACCTATGAGCTCCAGATATTAAAGCCTTATTAGAGTAGGATGAGAGAGAAGGCAATGTCACTATGCCTTATACCCCAAATACCACATATCTTGAGAGAAGGCATATACCATCAATGCCTTGGTAAGGATCCAAAAATACCACAAAAGAGTGACCTGAGAGAATCATACAAGGAATTCTGAGTTTTATTTGAAAATCTGCAAAAACCCCAGAGCTATAGCTGATCAAGAATAAGAGACATGGCACTTGGCTAGACTGTTCTATCTTTTAACCACTCAAGACAGAAGTGACAGTTACAAGTCCCATAGTGAAGGTAAAGTAAGTAAGTTTTAAGTCTTGACAGTTTACTCTAACTCAGAGATGAGATCTTATTTAAGAGCATGTGTACCGTCAAATTTTTAAAGATATTGCAGCAACTTCTGATCCATAGCTGAGTCTATCCTTGCTCAGGGACGAGCAAGAGGTAAGCTTGGGGGAGTTTGTTGACGGTCCTTAAGTATCAAATTTAATTATCAAATAAATAAAGAAAAGGATCCAAATGAAATAAAGATCTAGACTTAGGGTTTTATCTGACAAAATTCCACGAGTTTTGGTGTTTGTCTATTTCTGTAGGGGGTTATCAGGAAATATGGAAGAAAGGCCCACATGTCAGGATTACGTAAAGATATTAACGTGTTGTGCAATTATCTTACATCTAGAAGACTCCAGAAGCCACGAGACCGAAGCGGAGGCGAATCGGGGCCAGAGACAGGGCGCCCGCCCTGCCCCTAAGTCCAATCAGGACTCTACTTTGCGGGAAGTCTCCACCGACCTAAAGGATGAATCTAAACCATACAATCTATGTCGGTTTGATCTAAGGGCCCATATTCACTTGAAGGGACTATAAAACCAGACCCCCTGGCCCCTGGAGGAGAGAGCCTCTCAACCCTAATTCATTGTTCCATCAAGGGAGAAGAAGCCTCTGATCAAGATTAGAGCCACCACATCAATTAGATATCTAGATTAGCATAGCTACATAGGATTAGAACTAGAAGGAGTCAATCTTCGATTGGTTTCCGGATCTGTCAGGAGGATTCTTGGTAATTCTCTAATTGTGCTTCTAATTGCTTTCTAATTATCTTTGTTCTTCAATATTATGAATATGACTTTGTTCTACTTCAATATATTGCTTATGACTTTGCTCTATTTGCTTATATTCAAGATTATATTGTTCTTAGTTTATCATAGTTATGTACTTGGCTTAGTTAGATACGATCTATATACATGCTTAGGATCATATAGCGTTTATCCATCGGATCCATGGGTAAATGATAGATATTGTGTAGGCGTGGTGCTTATACCGTATTTATCTGCGATTGTACCCAATATGCCAGATCGTGGGGTAGTTCGTGATAGTGACAGCTTCATTGATTCTTATATAGTCCCCCTCTCGTGTATTGGGCTGGCAGAGCAACATTATTACAGGGGAGTGATTGCTATGTTTCTCAAATTCCTTGCTAATATCACTATGCATGGGCGTAGTCTTGTCTCGCAATGATTGCTAAGTATGCTTGCACTAACTATGATATGCTAGACTATATAGTTAAGAATAACTTAGGGAATATTCTTGTAGTTCGTTCTAATACCATGCTAATGACTTTCTAGAGTATCTAATTGAGGTGCTTATCATATTTATTATGTGGCTAGATCAGATTAGTTATCCTTGTCACTATTATCATTTCATATATCTATTATGTGACACTTATCCCTGTATGAAGAGTTAGATATAATGTTCTCAATTATACATGCAATGAAAGATGCTCAATCTCATATTCTATTCTGTAATCAATAGTGATGATTGATTAATCCCTTCCCAGTGGTAAAAATATAAATAACGATACCTGGAATACTTCCCGGTTAAAATGCTACATCGGTATTAATCTGTGCGCTTGCAGATCCCATTCATTATTTATTTAGAAGAGCAATTGCATATTTCAATACCGCGTCTCTCATGTCATGCTGGGGATGACAACTTGGCTTAAGTGGTGTGAGGGATAGGTTTGGCATTTTTGGCACCGTTGCTAGATTTAGAACTTAGTCTACTTTTGGTAATGATGTTAAGAATACCCAACACGCTCTACCCTTGCGGCTTCCTCCGTCTCCGCGAGCTCCTCGTGGCCAATAAAGTGGTCCCCGCGTTGGCGCCACACGTAGACGTGCTAGCGGCCATCACGGGGACGACCCTGGACCTCCTCCACATCGTCGTCAGAGGCCTCCTGGGGCTCCTCATTTGCCGCACAACCTCCGCCTGCTGTCGAGGGCATCACTAGTCCCTAGTCTAGGCCAGAGGAGCCCACGGGCGAAGAAGCCCCTGCTCGGGGCGGCGTCAGCACCCTCCCTTCTTCGGCTGGAGGAGTTGGGACTCTGCTCTCCTCCTCTGCAACAGTACTCGGGGGAGGGGTCCTTGCTGCCTCCTCACCCCTCGGCTGAGTGCTCGTCGCAGCACTCGCCGGGGCACATTGATCCTCGGCGCCCGCCGCCGCTGCAGGTTGCTCCGTGACCTGTGGCGCGGCGTCTTCAGCGGCGGCAACAGGAGCGGCCGTCCCCTGCTCCGCGGCCTGGTCGGGGTTGACGTCCGACGCCGTGCTACATAACAGAGCGATATTTTTAACAACAGCTAAAAAAAATCGCCAAAATACGTAAGTCGAACACTTACAGGTCCGAGCGACGGTGGGTCGCGGTGAACCTCCTCCTTGCCCAGCCGGTCGGCACCTGTGCCCCCGTCTCCGCAACGCGAGGCGCAGGAGGGTCGCTGGCCACCCGATCAGCAGTGGTCGGTACGCTGTCCGGACGGCTATGAGGCCCTCGGACCAGCGACGGTACGGCCTCCTCCTCTTCCTCGTCGTCGTCGTCGGTAATCCGAACGAACCGACGGCGCTTTGGCGCTTGGCTGCTCTCCACCGGTAGCATCGGCGCCGGCGACGGATCCGCCGGCATTGGCCTTTTCCCCGCCACTCTCTCCTCGGTGGTCGGGACGGGGCGGGCCTGCTCCTCCTCACTGCTGGTGTACCGAGTACACCGAGCAGCGTCCTCCTCTGGCGGATCTTCCCCCGCAGGATTCTCCATCCCGGGTGCTAGTGACACATACACTGTACACCGGTCAACATCTCCGATCTGCAAAAGTAGCAAAGACAAGTTGGCAACTGACAATAGCAAATACTAAGGAGAAATAAACAGTTAAATACCTTAGGTGCTGGTTGCCCCAACTTGAAGGCTTGCACCCGATCACTACCACGGACGAAGCCCTCGTCCGCGAAGTTGAACAGCTCATTCAATAGTTGCTGCACCTCCGCCTTCTCCAAGACTTCAGGTCGCATCCTGGTCGGGTCCAGGCTTCCGGCGTACTCGTACGCCGAGTGCACCCTCTTCTGGCAGGGCATCACCCGACGACAAATGAAGTTGCCGACCACGCCAAGCCCGTCCAAGCGCGGCCAGTCGATCAGCTTCATGAGGTCCGCCACTTGACCGTCGAACTCTGGGCGGTCGGTCCAGCTTACCCTCTTCTCAGGGATGTATCCCACGTCGTAGAACGTGGAGCTGCCCGGTTCCTCCCTGATATAGAACCACTTCCTGTACCATTCGGTCAGGGAAGTGTTCCATGGACAGTGCAGGTAGCGGTTCTTCATCCCGTCGCGAAGGTTGAGGTATACTCCACCTGCAACCTTGGAGCCTCCAACTGCTCCCTTCTTTCTTAAACAAAAAAGATAGCGGAAGAGGTCGAAGTGCGGCTCTATGCCAACATAGGCTTCGCACAAATGGATAAAAGTAGAAATAAGAAGGATTGAGTTCGGGTGCAGATTGCAAATCCCGATCTCATAATACAGAAGAAGACCCTGAAGAAAAGGATGAACAGGAACCCCAAAACCCCTCTTAACGAAGTCTTCGAACACCACGATCTCACCGGCACGGGGGTCGGGGAAGCTCTCTCCTTCCGGCGCTCTCCAGCCGCCGAGCTCCGGGCCGTGCAGAAGCCCCATATCGACGAGGTCACCGAGAGACTTTACGGTGCTGCGGGACTTTTTCCACTCCTTGGCCATCAGCTCGGCCCTCTTCTTAGAGTCGCTCTTCGCCATTGGAGGTGTGGGAGCAATTTTGAGTTTGGAAGGTGTAGGGGATTGAAGGAGGCAAGAGTGGAAAGCTCGAAGGCAATGGCAGGGTAAGCAATGCAGGGTTAATGTGATGATTTTATAAATCACAACTCCACCCCTCCCACTTCCCGCATTCTTGGGAAGTGGGCGGGCCATACGGCGGACGCGGCGCTTCGGTTTTCAATCATTATCGACAATTAATGCGGCAGAGTTTTCGTACAGATTGATGGTTTCTTTTTCTCAAACCACGCAAAGGGCGGCTGTACAGTTGCTAGGCGCAACTTTTCATGCAGACATCTGACATCTCGTCAGGAGGTCTCGTCACCTCAACTTTTAAGTGGTAAAATTCATCCAAACAACCAGACGAAAATGGTAGAGAGTCAACAATCCGGGGACTGCACCGACCACCGAGCACTTGATGCTCGGGGACTGGTCGCCCAGTCTATCAACTCGGAACTTCAAGGACTACACCGACCACCGAGCACTTGATACTCGGGGACTGGTCGCCCAGTCTATCAACTCGGAACTTCAAGGACTACACCGACCACCGAGCACTTGATGCTCGGGGACTGGTCGCCCAGTCTAACAACTCGGAACTTCAAGGAATGCACCGACCACCGAGCGCTCAGTGCTTGGGGACTGGTCGTCAAATTTGTTAGGACTGCACTGACCACCGAGCGTTTGATGCTCGGGGACTGGTCGCCTAGTCTATTAGTTTGGGAATCAGCGGGCTGTACCGATCTCCGGGCATTGTACACCCGGGGACTGGTTGACCAGCTCGTTAAATTGATAAGTCTATTCGATGGTAAATAAGCATGAGACGCTCGGGGACTGGATAATTTTAATTTTTTAGACCTTGCTACAAGGCTCATACTTTGCCTTCCAGCAAGCTCGGGGACTACATCGGCACGATGCATCTGGCGATGCATCTCAGTTTCAAAACTACTTTGGGGAATTTTCTTTTGACCCTGGCACCACGTGCCTACGTCACCTACTACCAGGCTCGGGGACTAAGTGGGCACACTTCACCTTGCGGTGAATATGCTTGCTTTTTTAAGGATCCGTACTTTTCATAAAAGTAAAGTGGGCACACTTCACCGGAAAAGAAATATTTTTTCTCAAGAGCACCATGTATTCTTCGAACAATTGGCTTCTTCTATGATGATGTTGATCAAATATGATTAGGTTTGGTCAAAATACCGTCGCAATTGTCAGGGCAATTTTCATGCTGATTGAAGATGTCAAAGTTTCATTGGTCGAAGAAGCTCAAGATGGCGTGTTACTTCACAATACATGGTGCTCGGGGACTAGCTGTGGGGGTATAAACCCCTATACCCTTACGGCTAGACTTGGGCTAGGAGGCTTGGCCCATTACGAGACAAGCTCAAGGTTTGATCCGACAGCTTGGAGTTTCGCGCAAGGAAACAAGATGTGAAGATCAAGCAGGATTCTAATCGGTTAGAATAGGAATTGATATTGAACTATCTATGGCAATTGTAACCGACTAGGATTAGTTTCCAGATCTGTAACCTTTGCCCTCCGAACTATATAAGGAGGGGTAAGGGACCCCCCTTAACACACATTATTCTCTCAATACAATACAATCAGACGCAGGACGTAGGTATTACGCCAACTCGGTGGCCGAACCTGGATAAAAAGCTTGTCCGTGTCTTGCGTCACCATCAAGTTCGTAGTTTGCGCACCGTCTGCCGATAAACTACTACCGTGGGCATACCCCAAGGTAGACTGCCGACCAGCTTTCGTCGACAGGGAGCCAAACCCCGAAGAATACAACGAAGAAGCACCGACATGTCGGAACTCCTCTAGAACTCTACTCCTCTACTCTATCTCTCTATTATTAGTCTCTTCTAATTGCTACACCTATCTTTTAATCTCTAGAGAAGAGAGGTTATCCATTCAAGGGACACCTCTATAACTCATAATAATGGTGCCCTCAAATATGAGGGTCTACTTCTTTATTTATAGCATAGAAAAGCCTCTCACCTCTTCTGGACAAGCGATGTGGGACTAATTCTTTCACTGTTTACTCTGTTGGGCTATTATACATCAACTTGGGCCTTCCAATCATCCCTCATGTGAGCACTCAAAGGAGCAGCTTGGGGCGCCTCTCTTGGGCCACTATCATGTTATATGAGCCTCTTCTCACGTCATGGGTCTTGCTTGGGCGTGGGGCCTATTAGTGGTAATTCTCATTTATTTGTAAAATTAATATCTTTTCACTCCGGACTCTAAATATAGCAAATGATATGTCTATTTCGATCGTCTCGACGAGCGCGTCGCAATGGTATAGTTCAAATCATCATTTGACATACTTTTATTTGATGAAAAATTGCATATTCCTACAAAACAAGTGAGAACACCAAAACTCGTGGAACTCATTAGAATCAAAACCTATAACTATGCTTTGTGATTTATTTTATATTAAAGTTATATTTGGTACTTAACAACTGTCAACAATTCCCCCAAGCTCACCCTTTGCTAGTCCTTAGCAAAGCCAAACTTAGTAGTGGATCAGGAGTTGCTACGATATTTTTACTTTCAATCAGGCACTCATACCTTCAAATAAAAATTCTCCTTTGAATTTAGAACAGATATATCATATTATTCATCAGGGCTTATTGCTCTTACCTTGGATCTTGAGTAATTGTAAGGTAGAACGATCAAATCATGTACTATGTCTCTAGTTCTTTCACTTCACCTTTTATTTCGGAGTTTTCTTTATTTTTTTTCTTTTTTTAATTTTTTTTTTCAAAAGCTCAGAAACATATGTTGTGATCCAAAGAGAAAGTCAACCATACCATTGAATTGAGAGGTGCATGTATGGAGTTGAATATATATATATATATATAACTCTCTTTTGTTTATTAAATATATATGACTATGAGGCTAATTCTACTATCGGGCACGTGCCCATTTTTTTTGATATTTATTTCGAGGTTCCGGACACTTGTTCCTTTTTATTTCCTCATGATCTATCTTTTTGAGGTTTCGGACACTTGTCCCTTTTTATTTCCTCATATACTTTTCATAGCCATATATCCTCTAATAAACTTTTGAGAGGATAGCAACAGATAATTATGGGCATTTATGCGGCAAATGAATAGAATGTATGCATGATCTCAATTCAATAGCATGATAACTCCTCATAGGGTCAACAAAGCTTAATTTAACTCAATGCAATTATTAGTCAGATTAATATTGGTAAATCTCCGGAACTCTAGTGTTGATTTAGAACAAGATAATAGCAGCTCAGACCATCACATATCATATCCACAGATTACCTAGACTTTTAGATCAAGCATTTACAACCCATGCATTTAATTTTATTTTAAGGCATAATTATTGATTAGGAGAACTCGTGTTTGAAAGCTAGGTACTGGAAAGAAATTACAATAGAGCAATTATTCATCATTTCTATTTTATTAAGAAATTAGAGAGAGAGTGTTCTTCAAACATACTTTAATTATTTAATCTAACATATTCTATAGCTTACTAAAATAAAACTAATAGTAAAGACATACCTTAATCACGATGATAATGGGGTGCGTCTCCCCCAAGCTAATCCCTACCATCACATCGAGCCTTAATATGCCCGAATATTTTTTATGTTTTTCTTAATTAAGGATGAGCCTTCATGTGCTCAAATATTTTTGGCATTTTTAAATTTTTCTATGATACTATTGTGAACCTTCATGTGCTTACATATTTTTTTGGTTGTTTATAACTATATAAAATAGACTCAATAATCGTCTAGGTATAGTTACCTGATAACTAGGGGATGCTCCTCCCCAAGCTAGATATTTGCTATCTTTGGTGTTGATGATCTTCAGAGTGAGCTAACCAGCAGCGGTTTTGGTGGGTGCCGTCGATACTCTCCCCTTGTCATAATATTGTTCCTGCATAATTATACTCCAACAAGAAAAACCAAAACTCAAGGCTCAAATTTAATAATAGGTTAGGGGTCAACCAATAAGTGATTGATTGTTCTTTGAGTTGATTTGAATTGTCAGATTCTAGCATGATTCTCTTTTTAGGGTTTTCTAGTTAATTATGCAGAAATTAAATATGTGTGCATGGTATATAGTTGTATTTTTATACCTCCAAAGAGAATATTTACTCTTGTGGGGCTTAGACTTTTTCATAATGCAAAAAAGTAAATACAGAAGCTATTATTATTATTCTTTATGCCACCACAATAAATATACCTACAGGGTTACCATAAGTTTATTCACGTGGGGCTTTTAATATTTTGTGATGCAGTAAATGAAGCAATAAATATTTTTATTTCTTTTTGATATGCATAAAGATGAATATGCTAAAGTAAAGATAGAAATATGAATTAATCAGATTGTAAGGATCCTTGGTAGCCTAGAGGGGGGTGAATAGGCGTATCTAAAAACCTGAAACTCAAAAACTCAAGTTGCAGAAGTTAAATGCCTGTCGATACCACCGACAGTTTGGGCCGGTACTACTGGTGTAAGACAGCCGGTACTACCGACGCAAACTGCTAGTACTACCGACCTCCTAAGAGAGCTACGAAATCAGAGTATAATGAGTTTTGATTTCAGATCTGGAAGTTACCCCACTCTCCTAGATGTAGTTGAGGATAATGTTGAAGTTCCCTTGACTCGGTTCTTCTCCAAAACGTAGATCGGCCCTTGTTCACCTATGAAAAGGGGTAGATAGGAAGAACACGAAGAACACAAGAACAAGGATAGTCGATCCTACCTCCACAGCAAGACAAGTTATTTTTCCCGAGGTTCGGCAATCCCCACTAAGGAGTTCCTACTTCCTCGTTGTTGAGGTGACCACGAAGGTCCGACCACTTAGGCCTCCTCCCTCAAGCAACCACAAAGGTTAGCTAGAGATTTCCACGAAGAATCAAAGGGTAATACAAACACTTCGAGGTGCCCTCACAAATGAAACAACACGGGCAACCACGAAGAACGCCTAGCCGGCTAGGGTTCCAAGAACCCAAGAGTAACAAATGCAAACCAACCAGCAAGACGAAGAAACCAAGTGCTCAAGTCACGAATCGAAGCTCCCAACTCTCTAATCTCACTTCTCTAGCTCAAATCTCTCAAGGATTGAAGCCTAGGAGCAAAGAGGGAGAGAGAGTGGGTGAGTCAAAGCTTGGAGACTGTTTTCTTAGATGTGGATTCGAAGGAATGGAAGAGCCAACCGTCAGAAATGAGGGAAGAGCTATTTATACAAAGGTCCTGAACAACTGCCGGTACTACCGGGGCAACCACCGGTACCACCGGCTACCTCAGATCTAACGGTAAGAAGTCTCTAGGATTTGCGAGAAATAAGCCTACCGGTACCACCGGACTTTTGTCGGTACTACCGACCATTGCCGGTACCACCAGTGGAAGGCCGGTACCACCGGCAGTTCAAATCTCCGCAACCAAAGTCAGCGCAGATTTGGCCTGCCGGTACTACCGGCGTTTCACCGGTACTACTGGTGCTGGCCGATACCACCGGCCTAAGCCCGGTACTACCGGTAGTTCGTTTTCTCGCAAAACTCAAGAGAAGGGTTGGCACTGCCGGTACCACCGGCCCTGAGGGTCGATACTACCGGCTCACCCTGGCAGAGAAGAAATTTCCTAGTTGTTCGTGCGTGCAAGTGTGTCTCTCAAGCGCATTAAGTAAATTGACTTGAGCATCCCTATCCTCATCTTACCAACTTAATTTGCACCCCTCTTGATAGTGCGGCATTTCCTAAAACTCAACAAAAGATAAAAAAAACTCTGTAGCCACTTGAGTCGAAACGCCGTTCATCTATTGAAAACTTGGGGTGCTATAATTCACCGAATGTTTTCGTTCAACTCCACCAATGGACTAACACATTTGGTAAATTGGGCTTTTTCCATCTCACGTCTCATGTGTTATCCTCATTCTTATTTTACCTGCTTGTCATCTCAACAAATCTCATTAGTCCTCTAATTGTGTGGTCATTAACACCAAAACCCACTAGGGCTTGATTGCACTTACAATCTCCCCCTTTTTGGTGATTGATGACAACACAACTAGAGATTACAAAAATATTCAAAGTATAATTGAGATTTTCAAGTCATGGGTGTAGAGACTCCTTCTAAATATATGAATGGAGAATTGAATTCTCAAATTGGCATAAGAGTCCAAAATTCACGTTTCACATATAGAGTTAAGTGATGGGGCTCCCCCTACATCCCTGCTTCTGTGGGGTGCTGCACATAGTGTCACAAGAATATATGTGATGCGTATGACAAGTATGCACACAATCATTCAAGGCAAGGAAAAAAATTGTACCCCCCTCTCATTCTCCCCCTTTGGCAACAAGCACCAAAAAGTGAGAAAAGAAGAAAGAGGGATACAACACACTTAACATGTTATGGTTAGCAACAGATGAACAAGAACAAGTAATGACCATAAAATGCAAGTTCTCTTTTGATAAAGCATTTTGAAGCACATTATGAACCTTTTTGCAAACCTTTTGCCTAGATACTAGTTGATCAATCAAAGGTGTTCTAAATTTCAAACCACGTTATGAGAATCAAGTATATTTAGCTCACTACGCAAAGCACAAAACCTTGTCTCGTCAAGAGGCTTAGTGAAGATATCGGCTAGTTGCTTCTCGGTGCTCACATGGTGAATTTTGATATCTCCTTTGGCTTCGTGGTCTCTCAAGAAGTGATGTCAGACGTCTATGTGCTTAGTTCTTGAATGGCTTACGGGATTGTTTGCAAGCTTTATGGCACTTTCATTGTCACACAATAATGGGATTTTGGTAAAACGACATCCGAAATCACGAAGGGTTTGCCTCATCCAAAGTAGTTGATCACAACATGCACCGGCTGCAACACACTCGGCCTCGGCGGTGGAAAGGGCTACACAATTTTTCTGTTTAGAACTCCAAGACACTAGGGACTGTCTAAGGAATTGACATGTCCTCGAAGTGCTTTTTCGATCCACTTTGCAATCGGCATAATCGGAGTCCGAATACCCAAGTAGATCAAACTTAGAGCCCTTAGGATACGACAAGCCAAGGTTAGGAGTGTGTACTAAATATCTCAAGATTCTCTTAACAGCCACTAAGTGGCACTCTTTTGGGTTAGCTTGAAATCTAGCACACATGCACACACTAAGCATAATATCAGGCCTAGATGCACACAAATAGAGTAGAGAGCCGATCATGGAGCGATATACCTTTTGGTCGATGGCTTTCCCTTCCTCATTAAGATCAAGATGTCCATTGGTTGGCATGGGAGTTTTTATGGGCTTTGCATTCGCCATGTCAAACTTTTTTAGCATATCATGGGTGTACTTAGTTTGGCTAATGAAAGTTCCATCCTTTAATTGCTTGATTTGAAAACCAAGAAAAAGAACTTCAATTCACACATCATAGAAATCTCAAATCTCTAGGTCATGATCCTACTAAATTCCTCACAAAACTCTTGGTTAGTACTACCAAATATTATGTCATCGACATATATTTGGCACACAAATATATCTTTATTGACTTTGCGAGTGAAAAGGGTAGGATCAGCTTTGCCTATTTCGAAGCCTTGTTTTAGCAAGAATTCCTTAAGGCATTCATACCATGCTCTTGGTGCTTGCTTAAGCCCATAGAGCGCCTTTTGGAGTTTGTAGACGTGGTTGGGGAACTTGGGTAGGGCCATTGAGAAATGTACTTTTGACATCCATTTGATATAGCTTAAACCCAGTGGTTGCTCAAAATAGACAAGCTCTTGGATAGGGCCATTGAGAAATGCACTTTTGACATCCATTTGATATAGCTTGAAGTCATGATGGGCAGCAAAGGCTAAAAGCATTCGGATTGCCTCAAGCCTTGCCACTGGTGCATATGTTTCTTCAAAGTCCAAGCCCTCTACTTGAGTGTAGCCTTGAGCAACCAATCTTGCTTTGTTCCTAGTCACCACTCCATTTTCATCCTGCTTGTTGCAGAAGACCCACTTGGTGCCAATTATGTTCGTCTTGGGTCTTTCCACCAATGTCCAAACTTGATTTCTTTCAAAGTTATTCAACTCTTCTTGCATGGCCATCACCCAGTCCTCATCTTCAAGAGCCTTTTCAACCTTGACTGGTTCCACAAGAGAAACAAAAGAGTAATATTGACAAAAATTTACTAAATGAGAATGTGTCAATACCCCCTTTCGAAGACTCCCAAGGATGTTGTCGACGGGGTGATCTCGTTGAATGATTTGCTTGAGTCTTGGATGCTCGATGGCCTCTTGATCACTTTCTAGATCTTCAGCTTCTTCTTCTTCTTCTTCAAATATGGGTTGTAGGTTTTGTCCTCGAATTTGAGTTGGACTTGCTGCTGTTGTTGAAGGGGGTGCGGCATTACCACTCTTAGGTGTGGCACAACTGCTCTATTGTGCTGCAGTAGGGGTTTGCTCCCCCTCAATATCAGGTACATCAGCGGAAACTTGTTCACCAGCAGCTTGGGAAACCACCACATCAATGACTTCATCTTCTTGTGGCCTAATATCGCCAATAGCCAATTGTTTGATTGCATCACATGGTGGATCCTTGTTGACGGTCCTTAATGCACATATTTAACCATCAATTAATCATAGAAAAGGATCTAAATGCAACCAACACCTAGACTTAGGGTTTTATCTGACAGAATTCCACGAGTTTTGGTGTTTGTCTATTTCTGCAGGGGGTTATCAGGAAATATGGAGGAAAGGCCCACACGTCGGGTTTACATAGAGATATTAACGTGCCGCACAATTTTCTATCATCTAGAAGACTCCAGAAGCCATGGGACCGAAGCGGAAGCCGAGAGGCCTCAGGGACAGGGTGCCCGCCCTAGTCCTGAGGGCGCCCGCCCTCCCCCCGGACCAATCAGGGTGAAGTTCGGGGATCATGCTCCACCGACCTAATACTTCAAGGAAAACCACACGATCAATGTCGGTTTGATCCGACGGCCCAGATTCACTTGAAGGGACTATAAAACCAGACCCCCCTGGCCCCTGGAGATCATACCTCTTCTACAGAATCAAAGTTAGGGTTTCAATTCTTCATCCAAGTAGAGAGGATCCCTCTAGTTCTTCTAGTTCTACCTCTAGTTCATCTAGATCTAGTTCTAGTTCATCTAGTTCTAGTTCTAGTTCCTCTAGTTCTAGTTCTAGTTAGTTCTAGTTGTAATCTAGAAAATAGGGAGAGAGAAGAGGAGAGCGGAGGAGGAGCCAGATCTGTCGGATCTTCCTCAACATTGTACTTTTGCAGCAACTGGTTCGTTCTTCATCGTTCTCCAGGTTCTTCAATTCATAACTCCTGAGTTCTATAATTACTTTTATTTACATTCAAGTTATTTATTGGATTCCCGCTTGCATCAAGTGCTCTAATCTTTGAAACATTAGAGTAGTAATTAATAGATTAGACGTGGTGTTTAGTCTTGCAATTACCTGGAATTGCACCCAATCCTGCGGATTGTTGTGGTAGCCTTAGGGTAGTGACAGCCCTAACGGTCGACGTATTCCACCACGTTCGGATCGGTGTTTGTAGGACCGTAGTCAGACCTTCCTAGCCCCCTTCTCATCTCTTTCTGTGGTTAGTGCTCTGATGTCCCGATATAGATAATCTTGAAGTAATTCTTGATTCTTAGATCAACTAGAGAACTCTTAGGAAACTTCCTCTCTTCCCACCAAAAATAATCATATAGTTATCCTTGGGCGATCTTGGATCTTAATTAGTACACTCACGTTCCCTGTGGAAAATCGATACTCTGGAATACTCCCGGGTGAAGGCTACATCGGTATCCGTGCGCTTGCGGATTTTTCTGTTTGCGTTTAAAATACCCAACAAGCTTTCTGGCGCCGTTGCCGGGGAACGGCAGCTGTGCTAGTTTCGAACCAAGTCGTCCGTGTATCCTTTTTCTTTTCTTTTTTTACCACACTCACCTTATCATTTTCACCACACCACATGGATTTCACTCTAAGCATTAATGAGCATGGAATTTATTTCATAGCCACTTCATTTACTCCATGCTCATATGCAACATCTTCACAATCCATTGGTCTCTCCAACATCACCACATTCGAGATCTCCAACCCCCACTTCCTTTTTATTTATAAAAACTTTAAAAGGGCGGTTGTCGATGCATATGTCTATAATAAATTTTGCAGATCTCGTTGAGTTGATCTTGATATAGGTCAGCGTTGGAGGGGAAACCACTTCACTGACATAAATTGATGGTTTCCCAAGGACAAGCTTAGTGTCCTAAAACAAGCACTGATCAGATTGTAACATGAGCTTTTAATTATTTGCAACATTGCCTTATGTTTTGAGCATATAAGGATAATTGTAAAAATATTCCTTCGGGTATTCTTGTCACTAACCTTGCCAGGATTGGAGCAAGAAGATCGGATGAATGACAAGCACAAGGTATGTCCAACCAATCATCATACAACATTGAATGAAATTCATCCAAACTTGAATTTTGCAAAATTCAAGCTTGGGGGAGTACTTTACATAAAAACATCCTTTGCCATGTTGCTATGTTGGTTGTCCCTTCCTTTGAAACATGCTCAATTTGTTAAATACTAATCACACTACTTCATCTCCACTTGAGTAGATCTCTATAAATGCTTTCATGCTACCTTTATTTGCTTTAGTATATGTCTAGGTTTGGAGTAGTTTCATTTATCTCTTAATTAAGCATGGTGCATAGTTTAGGAATGATGATCTTACTTCCAAAGGATTTTAAATTAAGCATGATGCTTAAGTTAAAATGCCCTCCTAAATCAAATTAGACATGGTGTCTAGGTTGATCTTTGAGCCGATAGTATGCTATAGTAGATATTGGATATTTTGTTGGACTAACCCCTGCAGGAAAACTTTCAATATCGACCTGGGAAGTCCTGAGATAAACTCACATTGGAGATAAAGAGAGAGACACATGAAGTTTAACAATTTACACAAGGAAGGCATAGCTCACAAGAGATGATCCATGGAGGGTGCTACAAACACGATGCACAACCGCTAAGAAAGGAAAGCTTCCACAAGGTGATACTATACCATCACTCTTCAAGTAAGGTAATATCTTAAGGTACTTGACTATCACTTTTATAAGCTTCTCCTTGGTTCTGGCGTTCACATGAGTAAAAGAGATAAACATGTATGATTTACAACTCTAGATTAACCAACCCAATAGATTCAACATGTTTAGTCCTTCCACCTTAGTGATCCCACACTCCTAATCATATGAACTAAAATGTTGCACATTCAATCTTTGGAAGATATATATAAACATAAGTATAGATAAATTATCTTTCCATTAGGTTGAGCGATCTGATGTGACAAATGTTTTAAATGCTACAGTCATGATCTTATTATCCATCAACTTTGTCTTGCTCACTATGCTTAAGGTTAGAGAAGAAGAAATACACTTTTGGTTTTGTTGGTGTATTCCACCAACAGGGCCCATGCACTTGATCTCTGCCTTGTCTCTATGAGTAGGTACACTTTGAGCAAAATATGAAGGAGTTTTACAACTCCCAGACTCCACCAAAGTGAAGAACCTAGATCTATGAGCACAAACACGCTGGAGATACTGGACACTCATGCAAACACTGCCCTGAGATGCTTGAGGATATAACTACTGGAGTAACCCCGTAGTGGAAGTAATTACTGACCTTCTGCCGGTCAAGAGAGACAATCTAGGAGGCCCCGTCATCCCAATCTCCATCGGCATGGTGGACTTCCTAGAAGCACTCTGTGACTTTGGCTCCAGCGTCAACTTTATACCTAGGGGAAGCCATTCCTGAACACCTCGGGAGCTGTCATCTACGCTAGTGCTACCAAGATCAGTTTCTACATCAAGGGGACAAAAGAGACGTTTTCCTTCAAGAAACAAGACTACACAAATCCCAGAGCAATCCCGACATGAACCAAGGAAGAGGACCAACAGGAGGAACAAGAACAAGCAAATATGTACCAAGTCAGCTAAGATGGTCACTGCAGCTCAAGGAGGTCAAGATCGTCAACTCAAGTTGCCTTTCTTGATCAAGAAGGACGACCCTGGTGTCCCAAGCATCGAGTGCACAATCAACGGATATTCTTTTCAGAAGACACTCTACGACACCGGATCTAACGTCAACATAATGGCCGCAGTCACTTATCAGCTCCTGCATGGAACCATGTCCCTACAACCAACATACATTCAGCTCCAGATGGCAGATCAGACATTTTGAAAGATTGAAGGTTATTGACATGGGAGAAGACGAGTACGATCCACCCATCATCCTTGGAAGACCGTTCTTTAGCACCATTAAAGCAATCATATACATTGGAACCAGAGAAGTCCACATGCACTTCCCCTCAGAGAAGGTACGCCACTGTTTTACTGACCCTAACTATATAGTTGAAGATTCTAAGCAGGTCAGGACAAGAAGACGATGACACAGCCGCAACCAGAGGAGGCAAATCATCAAGGACGAATGGTTAGACAATGAAGGAGAAGTTGTAAGGTCTGAAGACATACAACTTAAACAGAATTGTCCTGAGGCGACCGTAGCATCGAGTCAAGTGTGGAGAGAGAAGATAGTTATACATGAAGAGCAGGCTCCACCGGAACCACCGACTACGCCATCCAGCGAATCCCAGGACGATTGAGAAAACGGAAAGTCCCGTTCGGAGGACGTAAAAACACCGAACGCCCTGCCAAGAGGTAAACTTGGTAGTTATCTTTTTTCTTTCAATTATTTTAGTTAATCAGGTTCATATCATTTTGAAAATAAAATAAAAATGTTAAGTAAGCCCCATGTGAGTATGCTCATGGCATAAAGCCCATAAGTACATTCACTGTGGTGGCATAAAAATAAAATAAATATATTCCTGTCCTATAAAAATAAAATTATAAAAATAAATTTATGATCCTACTAAAGAGAGTAACATTTATTGAGGAGGGTCAACATGATAAAGGCTAGATATTTATGCTAACACTTAACCAGTTCCACAAAGCTTTGTTGTCTATTTGAGCTCCACAGAATTCAAGGATCAAAGAAGACTAGCAGACGGAGGACATCCTAATCGCTGTCAGCCGACATTCAAATACACCTCCACCACCTACTAGCTACATCAGAAGAAATTACGTCAAAATCCAGCTTGGGGGAGAGCACCCCCATTTATCCAGCTAAGCATTCTACTCACGTTTATATTTTACTCAAATAATAAAAAGATGCATAATCATAAAAACCCAAATAAAGATTTTGAGCTTATATATATCTTTGCTTAGTTTGATAAATAAATAAATAAATAAAGTTTGCTATGAACCCTCATGATAAGCTTTCACATGGAAATGATGAATAGTTGCTCTGCCATAACTAGTTCTCAAAATTGAAATCTCTCTCTCAAGTTTAGGCCTGGCTGTTATTAATTTGCTCTAAACCTGAACTTGTGGGGAGAGTACTTGATCTAAAGTCTAAGTCGTTAACGGATACGATATGGGAAGGTTGAGCTACTGCTTATCTGTTCCTAGAGATGCTAGAATTCTGGAGAATTTTATCTTTGAAAATCTTTAAAATATCACATGATGAGTTCCTATATGATGAGAGTTTAAATTCCTACCACAGCCATATATACATGCTTGCTAGACTTTGAGCCACACATTTACATTTTACTGCTTATGAGCGTTGAGTGTGGTCAAGCTATGTAGACCCTTAGGAGCTTGTCATGTGGTTAAATCAAGATTCACTTGCACGTTCACTCATACATGCTGCTTCTACTCAGGAAGTACGCTTCCACATATATCCATCCATTTCCATCTCCAGAACCACCCAAAAATATTCTACTCCTAATCCGGGAGAGAATAGCCAAAAATATTTCTATTTTTCCCCTATGAAATAAATGCTCAAGTTATCTTGTTACTACCACTTGCTATATTATCTCATGAGATGAGTGCTCTAATAAAAAAAAGAAAAAAAAATGAGAGAAAAAAAAAGAAAGAGAAAAAAAAGAGAGATACGAGGAAATAAAAAGGGGCAAGTGCCCGGAACCTCGAAAGAAAAGAAAAAGTGAGACGAGAGGTAAAAATGGACATGTGTCCGACAGTAGAATTAGGGGTACAAGATACCCACCTGAGAGAAAAGAAAAAGAAAATATAGAGCATCTCATTCTCCTCAAAAAGCCTCAAATGCAAGAAAGGTATGTATCCCCTCAAAAGAGCAAAAGTAGAATTAGACTTTCACCATTGTTATCACCATCATTACCATACACCATTCATTCGCCACACATGCACATCTTGATTTGACTTATTGACTTGTTCTTCTGGATCCATGGTTTGACTATGCAATAAATGTCTTGTAAGTATGTATTAGCTATCTCCCACCTATGAGCTCCAGATATCAAAACCTTATTAGAGTAGGGTGAGAGAGAAGGCAATGCCACTATGCCTCATACCACAAATACCACATACTTTGAGAGAAGGCATACACCATTAATGCCTTGGTAAAGATCCAGAAATACCACAAAAGAGAGACTAGAGAGAGTCATACAAGGAATCTCTGAGTTTTATTTGAAAATCTACAAAAAAAAACTCCAGAGCTATAGCTGATCAAGAATAAGAGACATGGTGCTTGACTAGACCGTTCTATCTTTTAACTACTCAAGACAGAAGTGACGGTTACAAGTCCCATGGTGAAAGGTAAATGAGTAAGTTTTAAGTCATAACAGTTTACTCTAACCAGAGATGAGATCTTGTTTAAACGCATGTGTATCTTTAAGTTATGAAACCACTGCAGAAACTCTTGAGTTCATCTTTGCTCAGGGACGAGCAAAGGTTAAGCTTGGGGGAGCTTGTTGACGGTCCTTAATGCACATATTTAACCATCAATTAATCATAGAAAAGGATCCAAATGCAACCAACACCTAGACTTAGGGTTTTATCTGACAGAATTCCACGAGTTTTGGTGTTTGTCTATTTCTGCAGGGGGTTATCAGGAAATATGGAGGAAAGGCCCACACGTCGGGTTTACATAGAGATATTAACGTGCCGCACAATTTTCTATCATCTAGAAGACTCCAGAAGCCATGGGACCGAAGCGGAAGCCGAGAGGCCCCAGGGACAGGGCGCCCGCCCTAGTCCTGAGGGCGCCCGCCCTCCCCCCGGACCAATCAGGGTGAAGTTCGGGGATCATGCTCCACCGACCTAATACTTCAAGGAAAACCACACGATCAATGTCGGTTTGATCCGACGGCCCAGATTCACTTGAAGGGACTATAAAACCAGACCCCCCTGGCCCCTGGAGATCATACCTCTTCTACAGAATCAAAGTTAGGGTTTCAATTCTTCATCCATGTAGAGAGGATCCCTCTAGTTCTTCTAGTTCTACCTCTAGTTCATCTAGATCTAGTTCTAGTTCATCTAGTTCTAGTTCTAGTTCCTCTAGTTCTAGTTCTAGTTAGTTCTAGTTGTAATCTAGAAAATAGGGAGAGAGAAGAGGAGAGCGGAGGAGGAGCCAGATCTGTCGGATCTTCCTCAACATTGTACTTTTGCAGCAACTGGTTCGTTCTTCATCGTTCTCCAGGTTCTTCAATTCATAACTCCTGAGTTCTCTAATTACTTTTATTTACATTCAAGTTATTTATTGGATTCCCGCTTGCATCAAGTGCTCTAATCTTTGAAACATTAGAGTAGTAATTAATAGATTAGACGTGGTGTTTAGTCTTGCAATTACCTGGAATTGCACCCAATCCTGCGGATTGTTGTGGTAGCCTTAGGGTAGTGACAGCCCTAACGGTCGACGTATTCCACCACGTTCGGATCGGTGTTTGTAGGACCGTAGTCAGACCTTCCTAGCCCCCTTCTCATCTCTTTCTGTGGTTAGTGCTCTGATGAACCGATATAGATAATCTTGAAGTAATTCTTGATTCTTAGATCAACTAGAGAACTCTTAGAAAACTTCCTCTCTTCCCACCAAAAATAATCATATAGTTATCCTTGGGCGATCTTGGATCTTAATTAGTACACTCACATTCCCTGTGGAAAATCGATACTCTGGAATACTCCCGGGTGAAGGCTACATCGGTATCCGTGTGCTTGCGGATTTTTCTGTTTGCGTTTAAAATACCCAACAATCCTCCTTTCCTATAACACTTGAATCAACTTGCTCTACTTGAGACCATTAGATTCATCAAATGTCACATCTACTGCTATTTCAACTCTCCCAGAGGTTTTGTTGAAAACACGATAGGCATGCTCATTTGATCCATAACCAAGAAGAAAACCTTCATCAACTTTTGGTGCAAACTTAGATGTTTTGGGTTTCTTGTTAAGTATGAAACACTTACACCCAAACACTCTAAAGTAAGACACCTTTGGTTTGTTACCGATTAGAAGCTCATATGAAGTTTTCTTCAATTTCTTGTGTAGGTAGAGGCGATTGATGGCATGGCAAGCGGTGTTGACGGCGTCACACCAAAATAAATCTAAAGTCTTGTACTCATCTAGCATTGTCCTTGCCATATCAATGAGTGTTCGGTTCTTCCTCTCTACTACACCATTTTGTTGAGGGGTGTATGGACTTGAGAACTCATGCTTGATGCCCTCTTCATCAAGGAACTCCTCAACTTGAGTGTTCTTGAATTCGGTCCCATTATCACTTCTCATCTTCTTGATGGGGAGACCAAACTCCTTTTGAGCTCTTCTAACAAATGTCTTCACTTTGTCCCTAACTTGACACTTATCAAACAAGAAAAATACCCAAGTGAAACGGGAATAGTCATCAACAATAACAAGACCATATTTGTTACCCCGGATACTTAGGTAGGCGACCGGTCCAAAGAGATCCATGTGGATGAGCTCCAATGGTTGTGTGGTGGTCATGATGCTCTTTGGTGGGTGAGGTACGCCAACTTGCTTTCCGGCTTGACAAGCTCTACATATCCTATCTTTCTCAAAGTGAACATTTGTTATTCCAAGAATGTGTTCATCCTTTTGAAGTTTGGCCAAGTTTCTCATCCCAACATGGGCTAGTCGGCGATGCCAAAACCAACCCATCTCTTCTAAACAGGTCTCAAGATTAGCTTTACTTTTGTTGAAATCAACTAGGTAAAGCTTATTCTTTAAACGACCCGTAAAGACAATAGAGGAATCCTCTCTTCTAAACACTTCCACACCCTTATCCGTAAAGAGACAATTGTAACCCATCTCACACAATTGAGAAACGGATAACAAATTGTAGCTCAACGAATCAACATGCAAAACATTTGTAATTGAATGCTAAAGGGTTATAGCAACTTTACCGAGACCACTTTAGAATTGTCTCCAAAGACAATATTCTCATTTGAGTCCACCTTTGGGGTATATGATTGGAACATACTCCTTTCTCCGGTCATATGATTTGTACATCCACTATCAAGCACCCAACTTGATCCATCGGAGGAGTATGCCTACAAAACAAGTTTAGTTGCTAGATTTAGGTCCCCAAATAGACTTGGGGCCTTGCATGTTAGTCACAAGTATCTTAGGAACCCAAATGGAAGTATTCTTGTAGACATTGGTCTCCTTGCCAACATACTTAGCAACAACTTCACCACGGTTGTTACTTTTCAACACAAAGCATGATGACAAGCTTTGTTGAGGTGCATGGACCTTTGGTTGATAAGCATACTTGTTTGGAGTTCCCCATATTAATTCCTTTGGCTTCTGGGAAATCTTCTTTTCCTTGTATGTCACTTTCTTTTTGGGCTTAGTTTGATTAGGAACAAAATTGGTAGCCTTCCCTTTTTTGCGGGGCGTGACATTACCGCCCTTCATCATGGTATTGCCACTATGTGGCACTACCGCTTGGGGACGTTATACTGTCACAATCTGTGCAGGCCGCTATACACCAATTTTGCCCTTCCTTTCAAACTTGACACACTTATAGCCATTGATTATCTTTCTTCCATTTGTCTTGGCTCCTATTGTGTGTCCAAGCCCATACTTGATTGAGGGATGTCTCCCTTGCTTGAATTGAGGCCCTTTTGGATCATTTTCCCTTTTATCACTCACTTGAGCCTTACTACCCAAGCAATTCTTACTAATGATCTCATTGAGCCTTTCAATCTCCTTTCTCATAGTCTCTAAGTTTACAAGGTTAGTAGAATGAGCATTCAAATCAAGATTATAACATTTTCCACAACCTTGACCAGTGGAGGGAGTAGAGGCACCCTTTGCCTTAGAGGGATGTGAGTTGCTATGCCAAAGAATGCTATATTGTTCCTCAAGTTGCTTGTACTTTCCATCTAAGTCACAATACTTTTGCTTGAGGGCAATATTTGCTTTTTTCGTGATAGCATGGGCCCCTTGCTCTTTGGCCAAAGCCTTGCGCAAGGATTCCACCTCACTTCTCTCTAAAACAAGAGCTTCCTTGCTAGCAATGTAAAGGTTCTCTTGTTTGATAAGAGTCTCTTCACTAGATTCTAACTCAGCTTGAACACTCTCTAAATCCTCCATTAGCTTAGTGATGAACAGTTTGGTCTTGCTATCCAAATTTTTTGTTATGTTATCAATTTATTCATCACTAGACACATCATCACTAGAGTAATCACTTATATCACTACTAGATGTGTCACTAGGGGGAGAAGGATTGGATTTGGATTTTACCTTCTCACCCTTTGCCATAAGACAAATGTGAGGGGAGTAGTAGTCATCATCAAACATGTTGTTGAAGAGCCTTGGTGTGGAGGATGGCTTGTGAATAGCCACAGTTGCAATCTTTTAATCCTCCTCACTTGAGCTATCTTTTGTTGAGTCCCATTCATGTACAATGTGAGCTTATCCCATGTGTCTTTTGCTCTTTTTGTAGTCGGTCTTGCTCTCTTTCTTGTCTCTCTTGTAATGGTTGTCTTCGATTTCATGAGGACAATGAGCAATGAGATGTTCAGTGCTTCCACAATTGTAGCATAGCCTCTTCTTCTTGTCTGGGAACTTCCTCTTCACTACCTTGTAGCCTTGCTTTTTGAGTCCCTTTTGATATCTTCCCAAAAAGAGAGCAATATCTTGCACTTTCTCATATTGTTCACTATCACTTTTATCTTCACTTGATGATGATGTTGTCTCTACTTCTTTGACTTGCTTTGGTGCTTTGGTCTTGCTAGTTGATGCTTGCTTGTTGTACTTGGACTTGCTTGTAGAGGGTCGTTTGGTTGACTTGTTGGCTTTGAGAGCTACATCATCATTGATCTTGATGCCTTCTAGCGTTGCTTGCAACTCACCAAGCTTCTTTCTTTCATTGGCTTCTTCTCTTTGCATATCAAATGTCAAAATCCTCCCAAGTACATCATTTGGTGTGAAGTACTCAAACTTCTTCTTGTCTCTAATTAGAGTGACTACGGTCTCATTTCTTGGTGAATAAGCTTCCAACATAATCTTGACGACTTTATGATCATCTAACTCATCACAACCATAGCCTCTAATCTTTCCCACCAAGGACATCAACCTATCAAACATCTCTTGTGGCCCTTCTCCATCCAAGATAACAAACCGGTTGAGCTTGGCCATCATCAAATCAATTCTTGCCTTCCTTACTTTGTCAACTCCTTCATGTGCAAGGTGCAAAGTATCCCATATTTGCTTGGCAATGTCAACACCAATCACTTTGTTGTACTCATCACCATCCAAAGCACTAAGCAACACACTTGTGGCTTGACCATTTAGGTGAATGATTCTTATCTCTTCTAGTGTTGAGTTTTTGGGATCAACCGGTGACTCAAACCCATTGCAAACAACCTCCCAAATACCAGGGTGGAGACCTATAAGATAAGCTCTCATCAAGTGCTTCCACTTGGCAAAGTTAGTCCCATCAAAATGAGGTAACTTCCCTGCGAGCACATTAATGAAAGACTTGCGATCATGGTTAGTCATAGACATAGAAGAATAGTTAAAGGATACAACAGCATATTTGTTGTTGTCGTTCTTCTTGCCCTTTTCTTTCTTATCCTTCTTACTATGCACTTGATAGGACTCATCATCATCACCATCTTCGAAGCTGCTAGAAAGCTCACTAGAAGATGTGTTGGGAGCTTTGGCTTCTTCTTTCTCCTTCCTAGCTTGCCTTCTCTTTCTTCTTTCTTCTTTCTTCTCTCTTGATCCTTCTAGCTTCTTTTCTTGCCTTCTTCTCATCTAATCGTTGTCGCTCTTTCTTCTTTTCTCTTGCTTCTCTTTTGAGCTTCTTCTTTCTCCTTCCTAGCTTGCTTTCTCTTCTCTTCTTCATTGAGAGCCCTTTCACCATCGGTAGGCTCGAGATGAGGAAGTGTGGTATTGCTTGCTGTCGACACACTGAGTTGGCAGCTATCAGTGTCAGTGTCATGCAAGCCCATTTCCTCTGGATGAACTTCTGTAGACTTTGCACCGCTCAATCTTCCTCCGAGCTCCATACCTCACGCGGTGAAGCGCACACGAGGTAACCGGCTCTGATACCACTTGTAAGGATCCTTGGTAGCCTAGAGGGGGGTGAATAGGCGCATCTAAAAACCTGAAACTCAAAAATTCAAGTTGCAAAAGTTAAATGAATGTCGGTACCACCGACAGTTTGGGCCGGTACTACTGGTGTAAGACAGCCGGTACTACCGACGCAAACTGCTGGTACTACCGACCTCCTAAGAGAGCTATGAAATTAGAGTATAATGAGTTTTGATTTCAGATCTGGGATTTACCCCACTCTCCTAGATGTAGTTGAGGATGATGTTGAAGTTCCCTTGACTCGGTTCTTCTCCAAAACGTAGATCGGACCTTGTTCACCTATGAACAATGTTATTCTAAACGCTAAACGGTAAATAGTCGGCTACCCTTCGTTTAGCGTTTAAACTGTTTAAACAGTGTTTAAACGGATTAAAACGGTCTAAACGGTTTTACACAATATTACAAAAATATGTATATTTTTAATGTAAAATCAATCATTCTATCATTTATACATATTTATGCAACTAAAAAACCATTTATTTTATTATGTATATATGTTTATGCATGTTAGAAGAATCAAATATATATATTTATGCATGTAACAAATAAATTTTACATATTTATAAATATAATAAATATAAGTATACAAATTGTTGATATAAAATTCAACTAGATTCATCTGGTGTTTGCCTAAACGGTCGTTTAAATAGCCGTTTAGCACGTTTAATATTGTTTACAACCGTTCCGTTCAGGCCGTTTAGACCTTTTTCCTGTTTCTTGACCGTTTAAACGGTCAACCATTTAATTTCCTGTTTACCCCTAAACAAAACAGTTTGCCACCGTTTACCGTTTAATAACTGTTTAATCGGCCGTTTAGGCCGTTTAGGCGAATAGTGCCTATGAAAAGGGGTAGATAAGAAGAACACGAAGAACACAAGAATAAGGATAGTCGATGCTACCTCCACAGCAAGACAAGATATTTTTTCCGAGGTTCGGCAATCCCCACTAAGGAGTTCCTACTTCCTCGTTGTTGAGGTGACCACGAAGGTCTGACCACTTAGGCCTGCTCCCTCAAGCAACCATGAAGGTTAGCTAGAGATTTCCACTAAGAATCAAAGGGTAATACAAACACTTCGGGGTGCCCTCACAAATGAAACAACACGGGCAACCACGAAGAACGCCTAGCCGGCTAGGGTTCCAAGAACCCAAGAGTAACAAATGCAAACCAACCGGCAAGACAAAGAAACCAAGTGCTCAAGTCACGAATGGAAGCTCCCAACTCTCTAATCTCACTTCTCTAGCTCGAATCTCTCAAGGATTGAAGCCTAGGAGCAAAGAGGGAGAGAGAGTGGGTGGGTCAAAGCTTGGAGACTGTTTTCTTAGATGTGGATTCGAAGGAATGGAAGAGCCAATGGTCAGAAATGAGGGAAGAGCTATTTATACAAAGGTCCTGAACAACTGCCGGTACTACCGGGGCAACCATGAGTACCACCGGCTACCTCAGATCTAACGGTAAGAAGTCTCTAGGATTTGCGAGAAATAAGCCTACCGGTACCACCGGGCTTTTGTCGGTACTACCGACCATTGCCGGTACCACCGGCAGTTCAAATCTCCGCAACCAAAGTCAGCGCAGATTTGGCCTGCCGGTACTACCGGCGTTTCACCGGTACTACTGGTGCTGGCCGGTACCACCGGCCTGAGCCCGGTACTACCGGTAGTTCATTTTCTCGCAAAACTCAAGAGAAGGACTGGCACTGCCGGTACCAAAAATGCTTGTTGGGTATTCTTAACATCATTACCAAAAGTAGACTTAGTTTTCTAATTCTGATAACGGTGCCAAAAATGCCAAACCTATCCCTCATACCACTTAAGCCAAGTTGTCATCCCCAACATGACATGAGAGACGCGGTATTGAAATATGCAATTGCTCATCTAAATAAATAATGAATGGGATCTGCAAGCGCACAGATTAATACCGATGTAGCATTTTAACCGGGAAGTATTCCAGGTATCGTTATTTATATTTTTACCACTAGGAAGGGATTAGTAACCATCAATGTTGATTATAGAATGGAATATGAGATTGAGTATCTATCATTGCATGTATAATTGAGAACATTTATCTAACTCTTTCATACAGGGCTAAGTGTCACATAAAGGATATATAAAGTAATGAATAGTGACAAAGATAATTAATCTGATCAGCATAACTTAGCCACATATAAATATGATAAGCACCTAAATTAGATATTCTAGCAAGTCATTAGCATGGAATTAGAATGAACTACAAGAATATTTCCTAAGTTATTCTCAACTATACAGTCTAGCATTATCATAGTTAGTGCAAGTATACTTAGCAATCATTGAGAGACAAGATTACACCCATGCATAGTGATATTACCAAGGTAAATGAGAAACATAGCAATCACTCCCCTGTAATAATTTTGCTGTGTCAGCCCAATACACGAGAGGGGGACTATATAAGAATCAATGAAGCTGTCACTATCACGAACTACCCCACAATCTGGCATATTGGGTACAATCGCAGATAAATACGGTATAAGCACCATGCCTACACAATATCTATCATTTACCCATGGATCCGATGGATAAACGCTATACGATCCTAAACATGTATATAGATCCAATCTAACTAAGCCAAGTATATAACTATGATAAACTAAGAACAATATAATCTTGAATATAAACAAGTAGAGCAAAGTCATAAGCAATATATTGAAGTAGAACAAAGTCATATTCATAATATTGAAGAAAAAAGATGAACAATTAGAAGAACAATTAGAGAATTACCAAGAATCCTCTTGACAGATCCGGAAACCAATCGAAGATTGACTCCTTCTAGTTCTAATCCTATGTAGCTATGCTAATCTAGATGTCTAATTGATGTGGTGGCTCTAGGCTTGATCAGAGGCTTCTTCTCCCTTGAGAATAATGAATTAGGGTTGAGAGGCTCTTCTCCTCCAGGGCCCAGGGGGTCTGGTTTTATAGTCCCTCCAAGTGAATATGGGCCGTCGGATCAAACCGACATTGATTGAATGGTTATCCTTGATCCTTTAGGTCGGTGGAGATTGATCCCGAAAGAGAGTCCTGATTGGACTCAGCAGGGGGGCGGGCGCCCAGGGCCAAGCCCCGTTCGGCCTCCGCTTCGTTCCCGTGGCTTCTGGAGTCTTCTAGATGTAAGATAATTGCACGGCACGTTGATATCTCTATGTAATCCCGACGTGTGGGCCTTTCTTCCGTATTTCCTGATAACCCCCTGCAGAAATAGACAAACACCAAAACTCGTGGAATTCTGTCAGATAAAACCATAAGTCTGGATGTTGATTTCATTTGGATCCTTTTCTTTGTTTATTTGATAATTAAATTTGATACTTAAGGACCGTCAACAGCCCTGAGGGTCGGTACTACCGGCTCACCTTGGCAGAGAAGAAATTTCCTAGTTGTTCGTGTGTGCAAGTGTGTCTCAAGCGCATTAAGTAAATTGACTTGAGCACCCCTATCCTCATCTTAACAACTCAATTTGCACCCCTCTTGATAGTGTGGCATTTCCTAAAACTCAACAAAAGATAAAAAAAACTTTGTAGCCACTTGAGTCGAAACGCCGTTCATCTATTGAAAACTTGGGGTGCTATAATTCACCGAATGTTTTCGTTCAACTCCAACAATGGACTAACATATTTGGTAAATTGGGCTTTTTCCATCTCACATCTCATGTGTTATCCTCATTCTTATTTTACCTGCTTGTCATCTCAACAAATCTCATTAGTCCTCTAATTGTGTGGTCATTAACACCAAAACCCACTAGGGCTTGATTGCACTTACATAGATAACTACTATATTACCTTATGACAAGGGTACAAAATTTAAAGCTTACCGATAGGACTTCTTCTTCCACTCTTGTGTATCTCTCCATCTTAGAGATAGAGGTCTTGATGGTTGCATACCTCTAGTGATGGTGATGTCACTGTTGTTCTTTAGTTTGGCCAACAGCTTGAAGTAGAACTTTAATATTAGGAGCTAACAGCATCATGCTCAGTGTGCATGTTCATAGAACTTTCACTTGTAGAATTAATAAAATTTGCTCGAAGTGTTGTCCTGTTTGCAAAACCAAGGTAGAGATCAAGTGCATAGGCTCTGCTGGTGAAAGAACACCAACATAACCAAATTTATCCCTTTATTTATTTTTTCTATGTTCTTAGGCACATTGAACAAGACAAAGTTGGTGTTGCATGATTTGTTTACTTATGTCATGAGTGATAAGATTAGAAGATTAAGCATTTAATATTGCATTTAAGTTCACATGGCAGGAAAGAATAAAATTGCTTAACCAATGGAAGGATTGTCTATCTCTATATAAATTTTCACATGAGTATGACTATCGTTTTCCCAAGATTGAATATAATGTTTTAATTTGTTTTGTTAAGACTGAAATTAAGAGAACGGTGACATGAACAATCTTAAAGAGCAAAGCATGTGCACAACAAGATCAAGAGAGAGAGCGGTGACCACTTACCTTAGGATATTACCTTCATTATTAGTGCATGATGGCACTAAGTGATGAAGGGTAGATGACTGGTGGTCCTTTCCTTCTGTTGTATCTTGAGTTGTTCAGGGACATCTTTTCTCCTTTGTTGCACTCATTCTTTTGTTATCTTTTGCTTCTTTGATCTTTTTACTCTTTTCACTCCAGTCATTATTATGCCTGCAACAGTTTAGTGGACAACACATACCCGAAGGAGTATACAACTTTTGAATATAGGTTTGCTTGTCTAGTATTTTATTTTGTTTTGTCTATGCTAATAAAATAATAGTATTGATATTGTTTTAGCATAAATCATGTTTAATAAAGACATGTCTTGAGGCAAAGTAACTTACAGTAGAAGATAAAGTGAATAATCCATTAATACTCACAATTATTTCATCCATGATGAATGAGTTGTATCTTCTTCTATAAAGTTATTGAAGCCCATCACGCGTCTTGTTTTATCTCTGATTTGAATTCATCTCATGACTTACCCACATTAAATTAAAAGTTTTCTGCAGGGGTTAGTCCATAAAATATCTAATGTCTACTACAGTATAGTATC
Organism: Sorghum bicolor; assembly: GCF_000003195.3. Classification (NCBI taxonomy): domain Eukaryota; kingdom Viridiplantae; phylum Streptophyta; class Magnoliopsida; order Poales; family Poaceae; genus Sorghum; species Sorghum bicolor. The sequence continues at coordinate 26,652,709 of NC_012870.2, read as the reverse complement.
AGTTCAAAAATCAACCTAGACACCATGTCTAATTTGATTTAGGAAGGTATTCTAACCTAAGCACATTGCTTAATTCAAAAAGCCTTTGAAAGTAAGATCAACAAACCTCTTGGTTCAAAAATCAAACTAAACACCTTGTCTAATTATGATTCCAGAAAGCAGTTTAAACTAAGCACCATGCCTAATTTAAAAGGTGTCTGAAATTTCTCCAAACCTTAAGTACACTATAGCAAACAACGGTAACATGAAAGTTTATAGAGTGTTATTCAAACGGAGATGAAAGAGCATGATTAACAAATTGAATAAAGATAGAGACAACCAATTTTAGCAGCATAGGATTTTCTAAATAAGGCCATTTCCCCCAAGCTAGAATTTTGCAAAGCAAAGTTAAGTTTGGATGGATTAATGTTGTATTATGATAGTTGGTCATACCTGGCACTTGCCATTAGTCATTTTCTCACTTCAACCCTGAAATAGTTAGTGACAAAAATACCAAAGGAATATTTTAACAATTATATTTCTATGCTAAAAGTGCAAGCTTAATTCATTTTTTTTCAAGAGTGGTTATTTTGGGACACAAAGTTGTTCTTGGGAAACCTTCTGATTATGGAGTTGGTGAAGAGGTTTCCTTTAGAACATTAGCCTTTGTGCACCTATATCAAGATTACAACGGGATCTACAATATTTATGATAGACATATACGTCTACAACCACCCTTTTAAAGTTTTTAGGAACCGCTAGCATAAGGGGGTTGATGATCTCATGTGTGGCAACATTAGAGAGACCAATGAATCCAAAAGATTTATCATATGAGCACGGATTTGATGGGGTGTTAATGAAATAATTCTCATGCTCATTCATTTGATCTCTCTTTTCAAACTCCACTTCATGGGTGTCTATAGGTAACAAGTTTTGGTCTCGTCTAAGGCTTCCTTCGAACTTGGATGGATCATATTTATTCATATTTATTGAAGAAATTGATTTAAGCTCACCATTTGAATCTAGACCAAGTTCAGATGCTAACACTAAGGCTTCGTTCTCTTCCATCCATTCTTTGACAATGGCAAATGAGTTTTTCATATGTTCCATGCATTCATGCCATTGTCGATGTTGCTCTTCTTGATCATTCCTATAGTCTTCATGACTCCTATACTTTGGGTATTATAGTGAGTTTTTAGGGTCATTATGAGACTTAGGGGAGAGAGTATAAGAAGGATCATTAGGGTCAAAGATGGATTTAAAGTTGGGTTCAGATAAGTTATCTAATGTGGGTATAGAAGGGGAGAAGATATGATTAATTCTTGAGTGGCTTAGCTCCCCTTCTATAGTGTCACTAGACATGCCATCCATGTATTCTTCTTGATGTCCTTTAGGAGGAAAAGGAAGTTGAGGACACTTTTTCCAAGATGCTCTTCTAAGAAGGTCTGATCGATGTACAAGCATCTTAGCTAACTGAAAGTCTACATCATCATTGTGAGGTTTTGATGGTTTAGGATTGATAGCTAAATCTTGGGATTGGGGTCATTGTGTTTTAGCTACCAAAACTTCCTCTTCTTGTTCGGGAGATGATTCCTTCTCTTCCTCGGAGAGCTCAGGATAGGCTTGAACAACCTTTTCTAGCATCGGTCTGGCTTCAGTTATAGGCAAGTGAAGAAAAGCTCTTCCAAAGGCTAAATCAAGGGATTCCTTAGATTCTTTGCTAAGACCCAAATAAAAATATTGAAGAAGCATGAGGTCTGGAAAACCAAGGTTAGGGCCAAATGTGATAAGTTCATTAAAATGCTCCCATGATTTATTAAGAGATTCTTGTTCTAGTTGCCTAGCAGTTAGAACCTCTTTTCGAAGGCTAGCTACCTTGAAGATGGGAAAAAAGTGTAAACAGAATTTAAAATATAACATTTCCCAATCACCTTGCATACTCCCTACGGCTTGATTTATACCAATGTTTAGCTTTTCTTGTCATGGAAAACGGAAAAAACTTCCATCTAACAGTCTTATTAGACATGCCAACAATGTGCAAGCATGCACAGGTCTGCTCAAATTCTCGTAGATGTAAGTATGGGTTTTCGTTACCTTCTCCCGAGAAGGGTTTATCTCGTACCATATTAATTAGATATGGGTGCAGCTCATAGTTAGGTGTTGTGATAGGTTCATTAGATTTTGGTGGCCCGAAGCTTTCACGCATGCCATAAAGACAGATAGGAATAGAATTAAAAGCATCCATAAGGATGAACACAAAAATAATGAAGAGAATGTGATAAAAATAAGAAAAGATAAAAGTATAGTACAAGATTAAGCTAGACTAAGTCAAAATCAGCAAATCGTTCCCCGTCAACGGCACCAAAAATGCTTTTTGGTATAAATTAACTGCACTCTTTTAAATAAGATTTAAGTAAGATTATCTGCAAGCGCACAGATATCGTACCAATATCATATTTTACTTGGAGGTTTTCAATATCGTATCCACAGGGAATAGTTGTGATGATGACAAAGTCTATAGACCTAACCCAACAATTAGGCAAGATAAGTATCGAGAAGGAGGAAATAGCTAATGACTTCTAGTTTCGACAACTGGTAAGCTTTGTATAATATTGTTCTAACTGGGCAGTACCTAATAGGAGAAGAAACAGAGTAATCTCCTACTAGCACTTCTGGGGGGCGCCTATCAATCCTATCAACGGGAAGTGGACTATAGAGGAACCAACATAGTTGTTACCTACGTGGACTACCACTATCCGGCTAATCAAGAGACATACACAAGTAAACCTAGCCTAGGAACCACGCCTACATTATGGAATACAACTTTAACCTACAAGGTCCTGTAGATCAAAGTACTCAATACGAGTTCCAAACTTAAGAATGAATAAGAACAAATGCTTACTTGAATCAAAATGTTGAATACAAAAGTACCTCAGATTGCAGCTCCGGGCGAGGGAGTCGAACCCCGAAGAATACAGCGAAGAAGCGCCGACATGCCAAAACTCCTCCAGAACGCTACTCCTCTACTTTATCTCTCTATTAGTCTCTTCTAATTGCTACACCTATCTTTTAATCTCCGGGCGAGGGTCTACCTCTTTATTTATAGCCTAGAAAAGCCTCCCACCACTTCTGGATAGGCGATGTGGGACTAATTCTTTCATTGTTTGCTCTGTTGGGCTATTATATATCAACTTAGGTCTTCCAATCATCCCTCATATGAGCCCACTCAAAGGAGCAGCTTGGGGCGCCTCTCTTGGGCCTCTATCATGTCATATGAGCCTCTTCTCACGGCATGGGCCTTGCTTGGGCGTGGGGCCCATTAGTGGTAATTCTTTTTTATTTATAAATTTATTATCTTTTCATTTTCGACTCCAAATATAGCAAATGATATGTCTGTTTCGATCGTCTCGACGAGCCCGTCACAATGGTATAGTCCAAATCATCATTTGACATACTTTTATTTGATGGAAAATTGCATATTCATACAAAACAACTGAGAACACCAAAACTCGTGGAACTCATTAGAATCAAAACCTACAATTATGCTTTGTGATTTATTTTATATTAAAATATGCAATAGTTGATGGTTATATTTGGTACTTAACGACCATCAACATTAGGCTCATAAGGATGTCAAGTGTATCAAATGCCAAGTGTGTAAGCCCCAAGCTAGCCAAACATTATTTATAAACACCCCAAAAAATAGAGCCATTGGTTCTCTCACTACATATGAATTAGGGGTGTCAGATGCTCCGATGGTTAGCCATCGAACGCTGGCACCTAGCGCACCACGCATAGATGGACGCCATGTGTCCTTCTTTTGAATCCTGTGTGTCAAACTCTAATGGTCACAAATTCAATCGACACCATAGTTAAAGGGGCGTTGGATGCTCTGATGAAAGCCACTAGACGTTGAGCCTTCACGTTGGATGTCACTCAGAGAGGTTCTAAACGATGAAAATCACCATCGGATATGTTAGTTGGATGTCCATCAAATGCTACCAGCGTCTAATGCGTGCACCACAGAAACTCCTCGCTCATGATCCTACTTGTTGGGAATATGCCCTAGAGGTAATCATAGAGATGATGATATTACGATTGTATCCATGACATATATTATGGGTTTGATGAATATCCATTATAGACAAACTTGTATTGATTAACAATTATGTGAATTGTTTGTGAAACTCTTTTACTTGTATGGTTATTCTAAAGTTGTCCTGATTAGAGTTCATGTGAGGATACACATGAATATTAGATTAGCACATGTATTAGTTGATGACTATGTTTCACAAGTCATAGAGATAGAGATATCAAACTAATAATGTGGGCACATGTATGACATGGGGCTAGACTGACCCAACATGAGCTGTTCTTATTATCTCTTTATACATCATGTACGTTATGTCCTTAGACCTAAGATGATCGTATGTTCTCAAGATGTGAAATAACCTACTTAGGGACTATTAAATGCTACCCCATAACAGGGTAGTTATAAAGGTGGTTTTCGAGATTATTGGGAAACATGCTATGAGACATAGATGATCAAGATGGAACTGCCCCTCTCTATGTGAGAGAGATATCACTAGATCACTCAAGTGATTGGATCAACAAATGCATGGTCGTGCTTGGGTTAAATGTTAACCCACAAGTTGGACCACATATCTTGTGGCAAGGGAATAACATGTATGTGTATGTAGTGGTTCATCTGATATGATCTTTGCATGCGTATAGGAGTTGTCACGCCTTGCTATAGGCCACTGTCAACTATTGGGCGAGTAGGAGTACTCAGCCTATGTCTATATGTACGTGAACCCATAGGGTCGCATGCTTAAGGGGCTAGGTTTGACCCGAATTAGACAAGGCTTAGGGTTATCTAATTGGGCCTCCAACTCGAGGTTGATTGGAGGACGCCTATATAACAGAGGGAGGGGCACCACCAAGGTTATCTCACGCCATTACGCAGCCACCACCGCTCACCCACTCTCGCGCCTATTGCTCCTCGCAGACCTAGCAGTCTAGAGGCGCAACACTTCTTCTCCGCACGTGTGGGATACCTCAAAGGTGCTGCATCTAGAGCACAAGGACGAACCGCACGAGAGGGATTGACATGGTGGATGACCATGCAACTGCACGGCACTACTACTATGCATACGACTACACTGAGTCGCTTCTGCTGCATCTATGCGTCTAGTGGTAATCCTCTGATCTATAACTGGCAGTTGATCCTATTTTATGAGGTCAAAATTTTTGTTTTCTGGCTAGCGTAGCATCCTTATAATCCATCAGTGATATAGAGTCGTTGTTGCATTATTATAGATTTGATTGGGTACATATAGAGATATATGTAGTTTTAGATGAGTCTCTAATCTTGGTTCATGGTCTTGTTGTGCTGGTTGTCGGTGTTTTACCCACGGGGGGTCACACCAACGAGTGAAACTTGTGTGTGTGTTCCCTTTCCCAGATGGTGATGCAAGCAAGACACAAAGATTTATCCTGGTTCGGGCAAGAGAAGGCCCTACGTCCAGCGGGGAGGGGAGATGTTTCTATTATCTTGCACCTAAGTGCTTGTACAGGGGTGAATACAAGTCGGTATGGTGTGGATGGATGGAGATGAAGTATGGTTGTTCTTCTACGTATGTCACGTGTCCCCTATCCTTTCTTGTGCCTCCCCTTTTATAGTTCCAAGGGGAGACTGTGGGGGTATAAACCCCTATACCCTCATGGGCCTATATGGGCCGCACCATCAGAGGTGGCTCGGCCCACAAGATGAAGACGTGCGGCGCACGACTGGTCGGCGTGCACCGCAAGGCTACAAGATTTTGTACCAAATAGGATACTTTGCTTGTAACTCTGTCCCTTCAGGATATATAAGGAGGGGCAGGGGTCCCCTAGAGGACAGATGATACATCATATTCTCTCAACACAAATCAATACAACCAGACGCAGGACGTAGGTATTACGCCAACTCGGCGGCCGAACCTGGATAAAAAGCTTGTCCGTGTCTTGCGTCACCATCGAGTTCGTAGTTTGCGCACCGTCTACCGACAAACTACTACCGTGGGTATACCCCAAGGTAGACTGCCGACCAGCTTTCGTCGACAGAGACCTAGGTTACACGGCGTAGGTGATAGAGTAGGGGTCGATAGGGGCGTGGTGCGCTGACCTACTCGAGGCTTCCGTACCGGCGTGGCCTCGAGCCGTCTTGTTACTCAGTACTTAGATGATGATTACGCGTGCCCCTGAATCCGGCTCCTGCACGCCATCTTGGATTGGCTTAACCGTGGGCACGCCTGTACGTCATGGCTGCAGTCGCGTCAGAGTGGTTGAGGTGCTGTCTTTCACCGCCTGACTCTTCTTTGGGAAGGAACGTGTTCACTCAAGGGTCCGATGCTGCGCAAAGCCCTGCCGATCGGAGCGCTGACTTTGGGCGTCTCGAGGGGGGTCGCGACATGACGTTCCGACCGTCTCACTGCGCCCTACCATACTCTGGCTCATCTGGTGGACAAGGCTACAAAAAGGGGCGATTGGATGGGTGCTTGCTCCCTATCACGCTTCCCGTGACTGTCGGGTTAGGTGAGAACGCGGCAGGCGCATTAAATGCCCTGGTTCCCGTACCTGCGTCTTGCGGCGGGCGACGTCCTTGCGCTCGAGGCCTGTTGATTCATACGAGCCAGTTCCATATTCGACGGTTGTTGTTCAGTCGAGCTATTGCCAACTCGCACGACCATTTCTCCGCGTTCGAGGCTATGCTAATCTAGATGTCTAATTGATGTGGTGGCTCTAGGCTTGATCAGAGGCTTCTTCTCCCTTGAGAATAATGAATTAGGGTTGAGAGGCTCTCTCCTCCAGGGGCCAGGGGGTCTGGTTTTATAGTCCCTTCAAGTGAATATGGGCCGTCGGATCAAACCAAAATTGATTGAACGGTTATCCTTGATCCTTTAGGTCAGTGGAGATTGATCCCGAAAGAGAGTTCTGATTGGACTCTGTAAGGGGGCGGGCGCCCTGGGCCAGGCCCCGTTTCGCCTCTGCTTCGTTCTCGTGGCTTTTGGAGTCTTCTAGATGTAAGATAATTGCGTGGCACGTTGATATCTCTATGTAATCCCGACGTGTGGGCCTTTCTTCCGTATTTCCTGATAACCCCCTGCAGAAATAGACAAACACCAAAACTCGTGGAATTCTGTCACATAAAACCCTAAGTCTAGATGTTGATTTCATTTGGATCCTTTTCTTTGTTTATTTGATAATTAAATTTGATACTTAAGGACCGTCAACAAACTCCCCCAAGCTTACCTCTTGCTCGTCCCTGAGCAAGGATATTCTTAGTGATGGATCAGAAGTTGTTGCAATGCCTTTAAAAGTTGACGGTACACATGCTTTTAAATAAGATCTCATCTCTGTGTTAGAGTAAACTGTCAAGACTTAAAACTTACTTACTTTACCTGTCACCATGGGACTTGTAACCGTCACTTCTGTCTTGAGTAGTTAAAAGATAGAACGGTCTAATCAAGTGTCATGTCTCTTATTCTTGATCAGCTATAGCTCTGGAGTTTTTGCAGATTTTCAAATAAAACTCAGAGTTTCCTTGTATGACTCTCTCAGATCTCTCTTTTTAGTATTTCTGGATCCTTACCAAGGCAGTGATGGTATATGCCTTCTCTCAAAGTATGTAGTATTTGTGGTATAAGGCATAGTGACATTGCCTTCTCTCTCACCCTACTCTAATAAGGCTTTTGATATCTGGAGCTTCATAGGTGGGAGATAAAGTATACATATTTATAAGACATTTATTGCATAGTCAAACCATGGATCCAAAGAAACAAATCATAAGTCAAATCAAGATGTGCATGTGTGGCAAATGAATGGTGTATGGTGATGATGGTGATAACAATGGTGAAAGTCTAATTCTACTTTTGCTCTTTTGAGGGGATATATACCTTTCTTGCTTTTTGAAACTTTTTGAGGAGAATGAGATGCTCTGTATTTTCTTTTCTCTCAGGTGGGTATCTTGTACCCCTAATTCTACTGTCTTCTCTTTTTTTAGAGCACTCATCTCATGAGATAATAATATAGCAAGTGGTAGTAACCAAGATAAGTTGAGCATTTATTTCATAGGGGAAAAACAGAAATGTTTTTGGCTATTCTCTCCCGAATTAGGAGTAGAATATTTTTGGGTGGTTCTGGAGATGGAAATGGGTGGATATATATGGATGGTACTTCCAGAGTAGAAGTAGCATGTGTGAGTGAACGTGCAAGTGAATCTTGATTTAACCACATGACAAGCTCCTAAGGGTCTACACAGCTTAACCACACTCAATGCTCATAAGCAGTAAATAGTAAATGTGTGGCTCAAAGTCTAGCAAGCATGTATATATCGCTGTGGTAGGAATTTAAACTTTCATCATACAGGAACTCATCATGTGATATTTTAAAGCTTTTTCAAAGATAAAATTCTCCAGAATTCTAGCATTTCTAGGAACAGATAAATAGCAGCTCAACCTTCCCATATCATATCCATTAACAACTTAGACTTCAGATCAAGTTTTCTTCCCACAAATTTAGGTAACAGTTATGTCTAAACTAGAGAGAACTCAAATTTTAAAATTAGGCAGAGCAACTATTCATCATATCCATGCTGAAGTTTTATTAGATTCAGTTTAGCATAGCCACTTTATTTATTTATTAAACATACTAAGCAAAAGATATATATAAGCACAAAATCTTTATTTGGTTTTTCATAGTTATGTATATTTATATTTTAATATAGTATAAGTATATAGATAGATAGAAATACTTAGCGAGATAAATGGGGGTGCTCTCCCCCAAGCTGAATTTTGACGTAATTTCTCCTGATGTAGCTAGCAGGTGGCAGAGGTGTATTTGAAAGTCGGCAATATCCTGACAGCGATTAGAATGTCCTCCGTCTGCTAGTCTTCTTGATTCTTAAATTCTGTGGAGCTCAAATAGACAACAAAGCTTTGTGGAACTGATTAAGTGTTAGCATAAATATCTAGCCTTCATCATGTTGAGCCTCCTTAATAAATGTCACTCCCTATTTATATTTTCATTTTATAAAGTAGAAAAGAAATATTTATTTTATTTTTATGCCACCACAGTGAATGTACTTATGGGTTTTATGCCACTCGTATACTCACATGGGCTTACTTGTTTTAACATTTTTATTTTCTTTTTAGGATAGTATGAACATAATTAATTAAGTAAACTATTTTAAATAATTGAAAGGGAAAGGATAACTACCAAGTTTACCTCTTGGCAAGGCGTTCGGTGTTTTTAAGTCCCCTGAACGGGACTCACCGTTTTCTTAGTTGTCCTGGGATTCGTTGGGTGGCGTAGTCAGTGCTTCCGGCATCGTCTCTTCTTCGTGTATAGTTATCTTCTCTCTCCACACCTGACTCAGTGCTATGGTCTCCTCAGGATAGTTCTGTTTAGACAGTATGTCTTTATACCTTACAACTTCTCCTTCATAGTCTGCCCATCCGTCCTTGATGATTTGCCTCTTCTGGTTGCGGTTACGTCGTCTTCTTCTGACCTGCTTAGAGTCTTCAACGATATAGTTAGGGTCAATAAAATAGCGGTGTACCTTCTCTGAGGGGAAGTGCATATGGACTTCTCCAGTTCCAATGTAGATAATTGCTTTAACGGTGCTGAGGAACGGTCTTCCAAGGATGATGGGTGAATCGTATTCGTCTTCTCTCATGTCAATAACCTGAAAGTCTGTGTAGACAAAATGATCGTCTATTTTGACTGGGACATCAGTTACTGTTCCTTTAACCTCTCGAAATGTTTGATCTGCCATCTAGAGCTGAATGTATGTGGGTCATAAGGGCATGGTTCCGAACAAGAGCCGATAGGTGACTGCGGCCATTATGTTGACGCCCGATCCGGTGTCACAAAACGTCTTATAGAAGCTGTATCCATTTATGGAGCAGTAGATGCTTGGCATTCCTGGGTCGTCCTTCTTGGTCAGAAACGGTGACTTAAGTCGATGATCTTGACCTCCATGAACTGCAGTGACCATCTTAGCTGACTCGGTACTTGCTTGTTCCTATTCCTCCTGTTGGTCCTCTTCCTTGGTTCACGCTGATCTGGGATTTGTGTAGTCTTGTTCTTGAAGGAAAACATCTCCTTCTTCCCCTTGATGTAAAAACTGATCTTGGCAGCACTAGCGTAGATGACAGCTCCCGAGGTGTTCAAGAATGGCCTCCCTAAGATGATGGGTGCCCTCTCAGCATTACCGGTCTCTATCACCACGAAGTCTGCTGGGGCGTACAAGGTACCAACTCAGACACAAAGGTTCTTCAATATTCCTTTTGGAAAACTTATCGTCTAATCTGCAAACTGCAAACACATGGTTGTTTCTGATAAAGGATATGTAAAGAATTTTTCATAGAGTACCCTGGGCATAATGTTGACGCTGGAGCCAAAGTCGCAGAGTGCTTCTGGGAAGTCCACCATGCCGATGGAGATCGGGATGACGGGGCGTCCTGGATCACCTCTCTTGACTGGCAGAAGGTCAGTAGTAACTTCAGTGACGGGGTTACTCCAATTACCTGCATCAAACATGTCTACAAGATTTGCAGATTCTAATCCTTTCGGTTGTGATGGTATACCGGGGTTAGTAGTAGGAACAGCAGCAGCTATTTGATTGAACTGAGATTCAATCATTTTATTAAAGCTAATTTGATTCTTGATGGCAGTAGAGAAATTATCTATTCTATTATTTATATTTTCTAGCATTTTATCATTAGATGCCAATTTCTTAGATAGATTATCCATTAGCTTTCCTTGATTAGACACTAACTCTCTCAGAGGTGGAAAATTATTATTGTTTTAAGAATTGTTACCTTGATAATTACCTGACTAGTTAAGCCTCTATTGATTCCAACCTTGATTTTGTTGAGGACGGTTGTAGTAGTAGTTGTTGTTGTGGATGTAGTTCACATCCTCAAGCATCTCAGGACAGTGATTGCCTGAGTGTCCAGTATCTCCACACTCCTCACAAGTCATGTGAGAGTCGTAGATGTGCATAACTTCTTTCTTATCAACAGCTTTATCATCGAGCTTCTTCATGAGCAGGTCTAGCTTTGCAGATAGCATGTCTACCTCCTTGAGCTGATGCATACCTCCACCGTTCTTGCGTGTTTGGGTCCTCTCTTCATTCCAGCCTTGATTGGACGCCATCTTCTCCACAAGAGCTGTGGCTTGTGATATGGTGAGTGATAAGAATGCTCCTCCAGCTGCAGCATCCATGGTTTCTCGGGCACTGTTGCCGAGCCCATGATAAAATGTCTGCATCAATAGCCAACTCTCCGTTCCATGATGGGGACATTCTAGGATGTAGTCTTGGAAGCGCTCCCATGCTTCTAGAACAGATTCATCATGTTGTTGCTGAAAACTTGTAATTTTCCCACGGAGAGCATTGGTCTTGCCCATGGGAAAGAACTTAGCTAGAAAGTTTGTAGAGCAGAGTGCCCACGTAGTATTCTTCTCCTTTGTAGCGTAAAACCACTACTTCGATTTCCCTAACAGTGAGAATGGGAAGAGGCGAAGTAGTATAGCATCTCTGGGGACTCCTGATATGGTAAATGTGCTGCAAATCTCCAGGAAGTGTTGGAGATGAGCACTAGCATCTTCATGTGCCTTCCCACAGAACTGGTTGGATTGCACCATGTTGATAAGTCCAGGCTTGAGCTCAAAGTTGTCGTCGATCTCTGCAGTAGGTCCAGTGCGGATGTTGTCCGTAGTGGGAGCTGAGAACTCAACAAGAATTTTTGGCACCGTTGCCGGGGAATGTTGATTACTAATCAGGAATGGATATAGGATTTTGAGTTATCATTCGCATCACTAATATGATTGAGCTTATCTATTCTCTCATACAGTTTTACCCTGATATTTTCCTATTTTTATCTTATGCAGGGTAATGTATGAATAGAAGACATCTTCCAGGAAATTTTGTTGACAATCCCGAAGCATTATTCAGAAAAAACTAGAGCCAAGCTCAAGAAGAGATCATCAACACTTCAGCAAGAAGCTTCATCCAATCAAGAAGATCACCGAAACTTGTCTTCAGAGTTCGAAGCTATGGCAAACAAATCGATCCGTGAGTTCTCAGCTCCCACTACGGACAACATCTGCACTGGACCTGCTACAGAGATCGATGGCAACTTTGAGCTCAAGCCTAGACTTATCAACATGGTGCAATCCAACCAGTTCTGTGGGAAGGCACATGAAGATGCTAGTGCTCATCTCCAACACTTCCTAAAGATTTGCAGCACATTTACCATATCAGGAGTCCCCAGAGATGCTATACTACTTTGCCTCTTCCTGTTCTCAGTGTTGGGGAGAGCGAAGCAGTGGTTTTATGCTACAAAGGAGAAGAATACTACGTGGGCACTCTGCTCAACAAACTTTCTGGCTAAGTTCTTTCCCATGGGAAAGACCAATGCTATCCGTGGGAAGATTACAAGTTTTCAGCAACAACATAATGAATCTATTCCAGAAGCATGGGAGCGCTTCCAAGACTACATCCTAGAATGTCCCCATCATGGAATGGAGAGTTGGCTACTAATGCAGACATTTTATCATGGGCTCGGCAACAGTGCCCGAGAAACCATGGATGCTGCAGCTAGAGGAGCATTCTTATCACTCACCATATCACAAGCCACACCTCTTGTGGAGAAGATGGCGTCCAACCAAAGCTGGAATGAAGAAAGGACCCAGACACGCAAGAGAGGTGGAGGTATGCATCAGCTCAAGGAGGTAGACATGCTGGCTGCAAAGCTAGACCTGCTCATGAAGAAGCTCGATGATAGAGCTGGAGACAAGAAAGAAGTTATGCACATCTACGACTCTCACATGACTTGTGAGGAGTGTGGAGATACTGGACACTCAGGCAATCACTGCCCTGAGATGCTTGAGGATGTGAACTACATCAACAACAACAACTAATACTACTACAACTGTCCTCAACAAAATCAAGGTTGGAATCAACAGAGGCCTAACTACTCAGGTAATTATCAAGGTAACAATTCTTACAACAATAATAATAATTTTCCACCTCTGAGAGAGTTAGTGTCTAATCAAGGAAAGCTAATGGATAATCTATCTAAGAAATTGGCATCTAATGATAAAATGCTAGAAAATATAAATAATAGAATGGATAATTTCTCTACTGCCATCAAGAATCAAATTAGCTTTAATAAAATGATTGAATCTCAGTTAAATCAAATAGTTGCTGCTGTTCCTGCTACTAACCCCGGTATACCATCACAACCGGAAGGATTAGAATATGCAAATCTTGTAGACATGTTTGATGCAGGTAATTGGAGTAACCCCGTCACTGAATTCACTACTGACCTTCTGCCGGTCAAGAGAGGCGATCCAGGATGCCCCGTCATCCCGAGCTCTATCGGCATGGTGGACGTCCCAGAAGCACTCTGCGACTTTGGCTCTAGCGTCAACATTATGTCCAGGGTACTCTACGAAAAAATCTTTACATATCCTTTATTAGAAACAACCATGTGTTTGCAGTTTGCAGATCAGGCATTGTTTTTCCAAAGGGAATATTTAAGAATCTTTGTGTCCGAGTTGGTACCTTGTACGCCCTAGCAGACTTCGTGGTGATAGAGACCGGTGATGATGAGAGGGCACCCATCATCTTAGGGAGGCCATTATTAAACACCTCGGGAGCTGTCATCTACGCTAGCGCTACCAAGATCAGTTTCTACATCAAAGGGAGGAAGGAGACGTTGTCCTTCAAGAACAAGACTACACAAATTCCACATCAATCCAGACGTGAATCAAGAAAGAGGACCAACAGGAGGAACAGGAACAAGCAAGTGTGGACCGAGTCAGCTAAGATGGTCACTGCAGTTCATGGAGGTCAAGAGCATCAACTTAAGTCACCGTGTCTGACCAAGAAGGACGAACCAGGAATGCCAAGCATCTATTGCTCCATAAATGGATACAACTTCTACAAGACGTTTTGCGACACCAGATCGGGCGTCAACATCATGGCCGCAGTCACCTATCGGCTCCTGTTCGGAACCATGCCCTTAAAACCAACATACATTCAGCTCCAGATGGCAGATCAGACATTTCGAGAGGTTAAAGGAATAGTAACTGATGTTTCTGTCAAAATAGACGATCATTTTGTCTACACAGACTTTCAGGTTATTGACATGGGAGAAGACGAATATGATTCACCCGTCATCCTTGGAAGACAGTTCCTTAGCACCGTTAAAGCAATCATCTACATTGGAACTGGAGAAGTCCATATGCACTTACCCTCACAGAAGGTACGCCGCTATTTTACTGACCCTAACTATATCGTTGAAGACTCTAAGCAGGTCAGGAAACAACGCAACCGCAACCAGAGGAGGCAAATCATCAAGGACGGATGGGCAGACTATGAAGGAGAAGTGATAAGGTCTGAAGACATACAGCTTGAACAAGATCATCCTGAGGAGACCGTAGCACCGAGTCAGGTGTGGAAAGAGAAGATAACTATACATGAAGAAGAGGCGCCGCCGGAAGTACCGACTCCGCCATCCAACGAATCCCAAGACAACTGAAGAAAACGGAGAGTCCCGTTCGGAGGACTTAAAAACACCGAACGCCTTGCCAAGAGGTAAACTTGGTAGTTATCCTTTCCCTTTCAATTATTTAAAATAGTTTACTTAATTAGTTATGTTTATACTATCCTAAAAAGAAAATAAAAATGTTAAAAAATAGTAAGCCCCATGTGAGTATACGAGTGGCATGAAACCCATAAGTACATTCACTGTGGTGGCATAAAAATAAAATAAATATTTCTTTTCTGCTTTATAAAACAAAAATATAAAAATAGAGAGTAATATTGAGGAGACTCAACATGATAAAGGCTAGATATTTATGCTAATACCTAATCAGTTCCACAAAGCTTTGTTGTCTATTTGAGCTCCACAGAATTCAAGAATCAAGAAGACTAGCAGACGGAGGACATTCTAATCGCTGTCAGGATACTGCCGACTTTCAAATACACCTCTGCCACCTGCTAGCTACATCAAAAGAAATTACGTCAAAATTCAGCTTGGGGGAGAGCACCCCCATTTATCCCGATAAGTATTTCTATCTATCTTTACACTTATATTATATTAGAATATAAATATACATAAACCAGAAAAAAACCAAATAAAGATTTTGTGCCTATATAAATATATGTCTTTTGCTTAGTGTGTTTAATAAATAAATAAAGTGGATATGCTAAACTATATCTAAATAAAACTCTAGCATGGATATGATAAATAGTTGCTCTACCTAATTTGCAAATTTGAAGTTCTCTCACTAGTTTAGATATAACTGTTATAATTTAAAGCTTGCTCTAAACCTAAACTTGTGGGATGAAAACTTAATCTGAAGTCTAAGTTGTTAACGGATATGATATGGGAAGGTTGAGCTGCTGTTTATCTGTTCCTAGAGATGCTAGAATTCTGGAGAATTTTATCTTTTAAAATCTTTAAAATAGCACATGATGAGTTCCAGTATGATGAGAGTTTAAATTCCTACCACAGCCATATATACATGCTTGCTAGATTTTGGGCCACACATTTACTTTTTACTGCTTATGAGCATTGAGTGTGGTCAAGCTGTGTAGACCCTTAGGAGCTTGTCATGTGGTTAAATCAAGATTCACTTGCACGTTCATTCACACATGCTACTTCTACTCCGGAAGTACCATCCACACCCATTTCCATCTCCAGAACCACCCAAAAATATTCTACTCCTAATCCGGGAGAGAATGGCCAAAAATATTTCTGTTTCTCCTGTGAAATAAATGCTCAAGTTATCTTGTTACTAGCACTTGCCCCTTTGCTCTAATAATAATAAAAAAAGAGTGAGAAAAAAAGTATATGAGGAAATAAAAAGAGGCAAGTGCTCGGAACCTCAAAAGAAAAGAAAAAGTGAGACGAGAGGTAAAAATGGACAAGTGTCCGATAGTAGAATTAGAGGTACAAGATACCCACCTGAGAGGAAAGAAAAAGAAAAAATATAGAGCATCTCATTCTCCTCAAAGTTTCAAAAGAGCAAGGAAGGTATGTATCCCCTCAAAGAGCAAAAGTAGAATTAGACATTCACCATTGTTATCACCATCATACACCATTCATTTGCCACACATGCACATCTTGATTTGACTTATTGATTTGTTTCTTTGGATCCATGGTTTGACTATACAATAAATGTCTTGTGAGTATGTATATTTTATCTCCCACCTATGAGCTCCAGATATTAAAGCCTTATTAGAGTAGGATGAGAGAGAAGGCAATGTTACTATGCCTTATACCACAAATACCACATATCTTGAGAGAAGGCATATACCATCACTGCCTTGGTAAGGATCTAGAAATACCACAAAAGAGAGATTTGAGAGAGTCATACAAGGAATCTCTGAGTTTTATTTGAAAATCTGCAAAAACTCCAGAGCTATAGCTGATCAAGAATAAGAGACATGACACTTGACTAGACTGTTCTATCTTTTAACTACTCAAGACAGAAATGACGGTTACAAGTCCCATGGTGAAAGGTAAAATGAATAAGTTTTAAGTCTTGACAGTTTACTCTAACTCAGAGATGAGATCCTATTTAAAAGCATGTGTACCATCAATTTTTAAAAGTATTGCAGCAACTTCTGATCCATCACTGAAACTATCCTTGCTCAGGGACGAGCAAGAGGTAAGCTTGGGGGAGTTTGTTGACAGTCCTTAAGTATCAAATTTAATTATCAAATAAACAAAGAAAAGGATCCAAATGAAATCAACATCTAGACTTAGGCTTTTATCTGACAGAATTCCACGAGTTTTGGTGTTTGTCTATTTCTGCAGGGGGTTATTAGGAAATAAGGAAGAAAGGCCCACACGTCGGGATTACAAAGAGATATCAACGTGCCGCACAATTATCTTACAACTAGAAGATTCCAGAAGCTACGGTAAGGAAGCGGAGGCCGAACGGGGCCAGGCACTGGGCGCCCACCCAGTTGACCTGGGCGCCCGCCCCCTCCTGGAGTCCAAACAGGACTCTCTTTCGGGAAAGATCTCCACCGACCTAAAGGATCAAGGATAACCGTTCAATCAATGTCGGTTTGATCCAACGGCCCATATTCACTTGGAGGGACTATAAAACCAGACCCCCTGGCCCCTGGAGGAGAGAGCCTCTCAAACCTAATTCATTATTCCTCAAGGGAGAAGAAGCCTCTGATCAAGCCTAGAGCCACCACATCAATTAGACATCTAGATTAGCATAGCTACATAGGATTAGAACTAGAAGGAGTCAATCTTCGATTGGTTTCCGGATCTGTCAAGAGGATTCTTAGTAATTCTCTAATTGTGCTTCTAATTGTTCTTCTAATTATCTTTGTTCTTCAATATTATGAATATGACTTTGTTCTACTTCAATATATTGCTTATGACTTTGCTCTACTTGCTTATATTCAAGATTATATTGTTCTTAGTTTATCATAGTTATATACTTGGCTTAGTTAGATTGGATCTATATACATGTTTAGGATCGTATAGCGTTTATCCATCGGATCCATGGGTAAATGATAGATATTGTGTAGGCGTGGTGCTTATACCGTATTTATCTGCAATTGTACCCAATATGCCAGATCGTGGGGTAGTTCGTGATAGTGACAGCTTCATTGATTCTTATATAGTCCCCCTCTCGTGTATTGGGCTGGCAGAGCAACATTATTACAGGGGAGTGATTGCTATGTTTCTCATTTACCTTGCTAATATCACTATGTATGGGTGTAGTCTTGTCTCGCAATGATTGCTAAGTATACTTGCACTAACTATGATAATGCTAGACTATATAGTTGAGAATAACTTAGGAAATATTCGTGTAGTTCGTTCTAATACCATGCTAATGACTTTCTACAATATCTAATTGAGGTGCTTATCATATTTATTATGTGGCTAAGTTATGCTGATCAGATTAATTATCTTTATCACTATTCATTACTTCATATATCTTTTATGTGACACTTACCCCTGTATGAAAGAGTTAGATAAATGTTCTCAATTATACATGCAATGATAGATGCTCAATCTCATATTCTATTCTATAATCAACATTGATGATTACTAATCCCCTCCCAGTGGTAAAAATATAAATAACGATACCTGGAATACTTTCCGGTTAAAATGCTACATCGGTATTAATCTGTGCGCTTGCAGATCCCATTCATTATTTATTTAGAAGAGCAATTGCATATTTCAATACCGCGTCTCTCATGTCATGCTGGGGATGACAACTTGGCTTAAGTGGTATGAGGGATAGGTTTGGCATTTTTGGCACCGTTATCAGAATTATAAACTAAGTCTACTTTTGGTAATGATGTTAAGAATACCCAACAAAAGTAAGGTGCCTTCGTCGTGTTGTTGATATGCAAACTAAGAGACATTTCTTCACCGTAGGTTGTTAAGCCTCAAATAAACGGTGCCTCGGCTCTGATACCACTTGAAAGGTCCAAATGGCTAGAGGGGGGTGAATAGCCTATTTAAATTTTCTACAAACTTCAACTAGACAAGTTAATTAGTAAAACAAAAGGCGAAGCTATTCTATCACTAGCACAACTAAGCTATGCAAGCCACCTACACAAGTCTAGCAAGAAAGCTAAACACTAGTTACAATAAGAAAGCACAACTAGAAGCTTGCTACACTCTTAAACAAGAAAGCTAGGCTAAACAAGCTACACAACTAGCAAAGTATGCACATAAGTAAAGGAGAGGTGAGTGATTGTTATACCAACATTGTAGAGTAGAAATATAGCCAATCAATCAATCACAATTATAAGAGAATCCTCGGTAAGAGATGACACAAGATTTTTTACCGAGGTTCACTTGCTTCCCGGCAAGCTAGTCCTCGTTGTGGCGATACACCCACTTGATGTATGTCTCTAGTAATCAAATGTGCAAGAGTTGAGCTCCCAAAGCCGGCCACCCTCTATTTATAAGCCCCCTCAAAGAACTAGCCGTTGGCCACTTTCACCGGGCTGAAATCGGGGGCACCGGACGCTACCAAGTGAGCACCGGACGCTCGACCCCCTGCGTCCGGTGCACTGGGGTTGGCCACGTGTCCTTCTTGAATCTCCAGTGTCAGTTTCTAACGGCTACCTACAACACACCGGACGCTCTGCAAGTCTGCACCAGACACGTCCGGTGCACACCGGACTCATGCGCAGAGAGTTCCGCAAACCTGTAGGATCACCGGACGTGAACCACCGGACGCACCTCAGAGCGTCCGGTGCTCACCGGACTTAAACACAGGGAGGGATGCAAAACGCCCTTACACTGGACGCTAACCACCGGACGCTCTCAGAGCGTGTCCGGTGCTCAACCCTAGCAGGGTCAAGCACACCGGACTCTGAGGCCAGCGTCCGGTGCTTCCGCACTCAGCATCCGGTGAGTGTTTCTCAGTGAGAAAACACTCCCGTGACTTCTCCAAATTTCCCATCGGCGCAATAGAAAATATACACTTATTTTTCTCAAAAGCACTGAATCCCGCCTCGCAAGCTCGGTAGGAGGGAGAGAGGAACCCAAACCCCTCTCAACCCTAGGAACTCCACCTCCTTTGCAAAAGTTCTAACACCAACGAGTGTCCACCACCAAAGTGCATGTGTGTTAGCTTCTCACAAACATTTTCCCAAAGCAGTTAAGTTAGCACTTTACTAGATCCTAATGCATATGCTCAAGATATGGACCTAGTAGCACTTGATTCAAGAGATGACCGTGATTTCCCCTCGTGATAATCGTCTATCTATCCTAAACCCGGTCAATCACTTCTCTACTCATCTTAGACCGGCAAAAGTAAAACCCTATGTTTATACCTTTGCCTTGTTTAATTTCTCCCTTGTTTATCATCATGATCTCCACATCATGCTTCATATCTTAATCATGTGGCCACCTTTCCATGCAACCATGCACCTTCATCACATGTGTTGCTATGCCGAACTCAAATCACTTAAACACAAGGCATTAGCAACTTGGTGTCATTAATTACCAAAACCAAACTTGGGCTTTCAATCTCCCCCTTTTTGGTAATTGATGACAACCATCACAAAGATATGAAATGAAATCATAATGAACTTGAATTGCTTGTCCAAAGCATTTTAATCATGAGACAAGGTTGGATGAACGTTTCAATTTCGGTTTTCGTAGTACTAGCTCCCCTTACATATGTGCTTCCATGAGTTTGGTTCAAGTTTGCACATATGTATGAATTGGAATTTTGGGAGATTTATTACTACCAAAATGATGCTAAGGTATATAGAATGGACCTTTGAAGCGTGATACCAATCGGAGTTGCCAATATACCATCCTTAGCACCCAAGTAGCTAGACATACATTAAAAACTCAAGATACCTCGTGAGATCACATTATATGTCTAGATACCACATGGAAATAAAACTCTATGCTAGAAATCAAAGCATCATTCAAGTTCTATTTCTAACAAGCACCAATCAAAAGAAGAGTAGTGAATTTAAACTTGCAATGCAACACCTCATTATGTTAGTGCACATTCAAATGCAACAAATGGTTCATGAGCTTGCTCCCTCTATTTGTATGCTTAAGTTTTAATTTAATTTTTCAAAAGTTATCTCTCCCCCTTAAGCACTTTTCTCCCCTTTATGACTTTATCTTTGTTTCTCTCCCCTTTGTCATCAATGACCACAAAGGTTCAAATTTTAGTGAGAATTAAGTCAATCAATGTGAGGATCAAATTATGGTTCAATCTAGATCACTTGCCTAAAACATGTAATTCGGTTTGATCCAAGGACAAGCTTTTTCACACCTCATAAAGTATAAGGGTTATCTTGACCATGTTGAGTTACACATCATAGGCTCATATTCTAGATTCAACACTAGGCTTGCAAGCTTACAAACATGTCATATGCTACCACTAGATCAATCAATCATAGGAACAATAGTGGTACCATACATACATTAAATTCTTTTGTTTTTCATGAATGAGCCTATTTGCCATGCAAACATGTCTATATGTTCTAATCATGTCCTTAGCAAAGTATGAATGCTATGTCAACCAACTTTACCTTGCTTTGTTGGAGGAGAGGCATGTCATATATAAAAGTAGGGGTGCACTCATCTCAAGTTGGAGAAGTCAACTATGTTCAATTCATTTCTCAACTTGCAAAATCTTTTCTCATCAAGTGGCTTTGTGAAGATGTCGGCTAGTTGATCTTCGGTGCCAATGCTTTCAATGCTAATATCACCCTTTTGTTGATGATCTCTTATGAAATGGTGCCTTATGTCAATGTGCTTGGTTCTTGAATGTTGAACCGGATTTTGTGTCATCTTGATTTCACTCTCATTGTCACATAGCAAAGAAACATTCTTGAATTTGATTCCAAAGTCATTCAAGGTAGCTTTCATCCAAAGCAATTGTGCACAACAACTACCGGCACTAATGTATTCAGCCTCGGTGGTAGATAGTGCAACACTATTTTGTTTCTTTGATGACCATGAAACTAGAGACCATCCTAGCAATTGACAAGTGTCACTTGTGCTCATTCTATCAATCTTGCATCCACCATAGTCGGAGTCCGAATATCCAATCAACTCAAAGTTAGACCCCTTGGGATACCATAATCCAACATCATGAGTGCCCTTTAGATACCTCAATATTCTTTTAGTTGCCTTCAAGTGACTTTCTCTAGGTGAAGCTTGGTATCTTGCACATTTGCACACACTAAACATCACATTCGGCCTTGATGCGGTGACATAGAGCAAACTTCCAATCATGGACCGATATAGCTTTTGATCTACCATGTTGCCACTTGCATCACTACCTAATTGATCATTTGTGCCCATAGTTGTGCTCATTGGTTTAGCTTCTTGCAACCCAAACTTCTTGATCATGTCCTTGATGTACTTGCCTTGACTTATAAAAGTGCCATCCTTCGTTTGCTTGATTTGAAGACCAAGGAAGTAACTAAGCTCTCCAATCATGGACATCTCAAACTCATTTGCCATCATTCTTCCAAACTCTTCACAAAAGTCTTGATTGGTTGATCCAAAGATGATATCATCAACATAGATTTGCAACACAAACAAGTCATTGCCTAGCTTCTTGGTGAAGAGGGTAGTGTCAACCTTTCCCATCTTAAACCCTTTAGAGAGAATGAAATCTCTCAATCTATCATACCATGCTCTAGGTGCTTGCTTCAAACCATACAATGCCTTCTTGAGCTTGTACACATGGTTGGGTTTCTTGTCATCTTCAAAACCGGGAGGTTGTTCAACATAAACCAACTCATTTATGTATCCATTAAGAAATGCACTCTTCACATCCATTTGATAGAGCTTGATGTTGTGGGCACAAGCATAGGCTAATAATATTCTAATTGCATCCAATCTTGCAACCAGTGCATATGTTTCTCCAAAGTCAAGACCTTCAACTTGAGTGTAGCCTTGTGCTACTAATCTTGCTTTGTTTCTCACAACTACACCATCTTGATCTTGCTTGTTTCTAAAGACCCACTTGGTACCAATCACATTGTAGTTCTTTGGCCTCTCAACAAGCTCCCACACTTGATTTCTTGTGAAGTTGTTCAATTCTTCATGCATGGCATTTACCCAATCAGAATCCTTCAATGCATCTTCTATCTTCTTTGGTTCCTCAAATGAGACAAATGAATAGTGCTCACAAAAGGATGATAGCCTTGATCATGTTTGTACACCACTTTGAATACCACAAATGACTTGATCTAATGGATGATCTCTTGCTATGCTTGTAGGTTGGAGAATTGGAAGTTGATTACTTCCACTAGCTTGACTTTGATTTTGATCATCATCATGAGAGCCACTAGTACTTGCTTGGTTTGTATCAATTTGCACTTCTTGATTTATCATGTGAATGTCATCATCGTCATCAATTTGCCTTGGCCTTATGTCACCTACATCCATGTTCTTCATTGCATTTGCCAATTGATCTCCTCTTACATCATCAAGATTTTGAGCTTCATTTTGAGATCCCTCGGTTTCATCAAACTCAACATCATGGACTTCTTCTAATGTGCCACTTGCCAAGTTCCAAACTCTATATGCCTTGCTTGTTGTGGAATAACCAAGTAACAACCCTTCATCACATTTCTTCTCAAACTTGCTCAATCTAGTGCCTTTCTTGAGAATGTAGCATTTGTAACCAAACACTCTAAAGTATGCAATGTTGGGCTTTCTTCCATTCAATAGCTCATATGGTGTCTTCCCAAGCTTCCCATGGCAATAGAGACGGTTGCTACAATAGCAAGCCGTGTTGATAGCTTCACTCCAAAATGAATGGCTAACATTGTATTCACTAAGCATTGATCTAGCCATATCAATCAAGGTTCTATTCTTCCTTTCAACTACACCATTGGATTGAGGAGTGTATGTTGGAGAGAATTGATGTCCAATGCCAAGATCATCACACAATTCCTCAATTCTTGTGTTCTTGAATTCACTACCATTGTCACTTCTAATCTTCTTGATAGTGGTTTCAAACTCATTTTGCACCCTCTTGATAAAAGAATTGAATAGATCACAAACATCACTCTTGTCATAGAGGAAGAACACCCAAGTGTATCTAGTGTAGTCATCAACTATCATAAAGCCATACTTGTTGCCACCAATGCTAGCGTATGTTGTTGGCCCAAATAAATCCATGTGCAATAGTTCAAATGCCTTTGATGTGCTCATTTCACTTGTCTTAGGATGTGCATTTCCAACTTGCTTTCCGGCTTGACAAGCACTACATGGTTTATCTTTCTCAAAGGTGACATCCTTCAAACCTCTAACTAAGTCATGCCTCAATAGTTTGTTCAATTGTTTCATTCCAACATGACCAAGAATTCTATGCCACAACCAACCCAAACTTGATTTGCTAATTAGGCAAGATGTCAATTGAGTGTCACTATCATTGAAATCAACCAAGTATAAGCTACCATGCCTAAATCCTTTGAATATCAAGTTTGATCCATCAACACTAACCACCTCAACATCATCACTACCAAAGATGCACTTGAAACCAATGTCACAAAGTTGTGCAATTGACAAGAGGTTGAAATCAAGGCTCTCAACTAGCAACACATTTGATATGCTCATGTCATTTGAGATAGCAATTTTACCAAGCCCCTTGACCTTGCCTTTCTTGTTGTTGCCGAAGGTGATTGAATCAAAGCCACCATTTTGACTAGTATCAATTGATTTGAACATACAAGACCCTCCGGTCATATGTTGAGTGCACCCACTATCAAGCACCCAATGCCTTCCTCCAGCTTTGTAATTGACCTACAAGACAAGATTAATTCTTTTTAGGTACCCAAACTTGATTGGGTCCTCCAAGGTTAGCAAATAAGATCTTTGGTACCCAAATGGCTTTCTTCTTTGAGCCCATCCATGGTGCACCAATGAACTTAGCATGAACACCTTTTGTATCCTTGGTAAGCACATAGAAAGAATTGAGCTTAATTGAGGATACATGAGCTTTGGGTTTCTTGTTCATGCATTGATGCTCTAGGTGACCAACTTGCTTGCAAGCTTTGTAATACTGGCCATTGTTCTTCACAAAACTAGTCTTGTGAGGAGCAAAGGCGGCCTTGCCTTTCTTGGGGTTATAGCCCAATCCCTCTTTATAGAGAGAAGCTCTTTGGCTACCCAAGCACATAAGCAAGCGGTCCTCACCACCATAAGCCTTGGCTAAGGTGTGATTGAGCTCTTTCACCTCCTTCTTGAGAATTTCATTCTCAACTTTTAGTGTGGTCTCACATGTGAAACCATCACCACTAGATGAGGATGATGTAGATGTGCTACATGAAGGGTTAGTAGAAGCAACAACAATAGGCTTACTTAAGATATCACATGTTAGGCCTATGTTGCAAGTTTTAGCTTTCTCAATTTTAGTTGGCTCATTTTAACATTTGTTAACTAGAGAGGAATGAGCTTCTTCAAGCTTAGTGTGGGCCTTTTGAAGCTTCTTATTGTCTTCCTTTAGACTCTCATAAGATGCTCTAAGCTCATCAAGTTCTTGCTCAAGGGTTTTCTTATCCTTAAGGAAGGCCTTGCACTCCTTTCTAGTTTCTTTATAGTGATGAGTGCAATCTTCTAGCATAATGATGAGTTCATCTTTAGTTGGTTCACCATCATCACTATCACTATCACTAGCATGGTCACTCTCATCATCGGATGATACCTTAGTGGCCTTAGCCATGAAGCATGATGGAGTGTCAAAGATGGAGCTCTTTTTTTGAATTGCAATGCTAGCATGCGCCTTCTTTTTGGTGCTCTCATCATCACTTGAGGAGTCATCACTATCCCAAGTTGCAACATGGGCATCACCCTTCTTCTTGTTTGAGCTTTCCTTCTTTTCTTGCTTCTTCTTTTGCTTCTTTCTTTCCTTCTTGATAGCATCTTCATCATCACTATCATAAGGACACTTGGTGATGAGATGATCCCTGCTATGGCATCTAAAGAACCTCATGGAGTGGTCATTCTTCTTGGAGGAGCTCTTCTTTCTTCTTGCCTGATAGCCCTTCTTCTTCATAAACTTGCCAAATCTTTTGACAAGAAGAGCCATCTCCTCATCTTCATAACTATCACAAGAGCTTGCTTCTTCTTCACTTGATGATTCTATCTTGGCTTTGCCCTTGGATGAGGAGGCCTTGAATGCCACACTTTTCTTCTTCTCGTCATCCTTCTTCTCACCATCCTTCTTCTTCTTCTTGATCAACTCATCCTTCTCATCATCTTCTCTATAAGCATCATCGGTCATCACTTCTTGGAACACTTGTTGGGGAGTTCATTCACTAAGTATTGTCTTGACTAGCACGGTGATCAATGTGTCAAATCTCTTGGGCAAGCTTCTCAAGAACTTCATAGAGAATTGACTATCCTTCACTTCTTCCCCAAGTGCCTTGAGCTCATTCACAATAACTTGCAACCAGTGAAACATCTCCGGCACACTTTCATCTTCTTGCATCTTGAAGCTTGAGAACTTTTCTTGGAGGATGTATACTTTGGCGGTCTTGGTTCCCTTGGTGTCCTCAAATGTTTCTTCTAGCTTTGCCCATGCATCATGAGCAACCTCAATGTTCTTGATTTGCTCAAAGGTCTTGTCATCAAGAGCTTCATGAAGAGCACTTATTGCAATGTCATTGCATTGAAGCTTCTTTTCTTCAATCGGTGTTGGTGCATTCTCATTAGCAACCTCAAATTTTGTTTCGGTCACCTTCCAAACCTCTCTATTGATTGACTTGAGATGTGCGGTCATCTTAACCTTCCAATATGCATAGTTGGTGCCATCAAAGTAAGGTGCCTTCTTCGTGTTGTTGATATGCAAACTAAGAGACATTTCTTCACCCTAGGTTGTTAAGCCTCAAATAAACGGTGCCTCGGCTCTGATACCACTTGAAAGGTCCAAATGGCTAGAGGGGGGTGAATAGCCTATTTAAATTTTCTACAAACTTCAACTAGACAAGTTGATTAGTAAAACAAAAGGCGAAACTATTCTATCACTAGCACAACTAAGCTATGCAAGCCACCTACACAAGTCTAGCAAGAAAGCTAAACACTAGTTACAATAAGAAAGCACAACTAGAAGCTTGCTACACTCCTAAACAAGAAAGCTAGGCTAAACAAGCTACACAACTAGCAAGGTATGCACATAAGTAAAGGAGAGGTGAGTGATTGTTATACCAACGTTGTAGAGTAGAAATATAGCCAAT